>NC_064832.1:62317248-63055998 GCF_024166365.1 Elephas maximus indicus | reverse complement strand
CCTGTCACTTTTACCCTTTAAATATATCCTGAGTGTATACGTGTCCAACCATCTCTACAACCATTACCCATTACCTAAAAATATAATTTGCCCAGACTGTCACTTTAGCCAAGTGACTGGCATTTTCTCCCCTTCATATAAGTACCATATTGCACCTAAGTTTTTTTTTTTTCCAAAATCAAACATTATCATTGACCTTCACAGGCATTAAAACCCTACAATCACTTCCCATCTTTATTAGAATGAATTCCTTAACACAGATATAAAATACTTTTTTGATCTGACCCATGCTTATTTCTTGAGTCACCTCTTGCACCACTTTATCCATTGCTCTTTGTCCTCTGGGCTCTCCCGGACTTATTCTAATCCATAGGGTTATATACTATACCTATGGAACTCTACCGTAAATACCAAGATCTTTGCCCAGGTCGTATGCTCACGTTGTCAAGGAAGGCAAGTGCTAACAATTAGTTATGAGGTTGATCCTTTGGCCTTTGAGAAGCCTGAGGTTTAGAGTCTTCAACTAATCCTCATTGCAATATGAAATCAAGGAATCTTTAGAAGTATACTGGATCCAAGATAAATGTGAACCTAACTGAGACTACTACAAAAAGAAGCCAGCACCTGTACCTTATGGTTGTGGTAAATTTATTGATAATGAGAAACTAGTATTAATGAGATGCAGCTTCACTGTAGAATGGATTCTACTCACATATCCCCGGGGGATACAAGAACAGTAAAACATAAACTCCAAAGCTGATTGATTCTCTAACTTTAGGCAGTTGGTGGCACAGTGGTTAAGGGATAGGGCTGCTAATCCAAAGGCTACAGTTCGAATCCACCAGCTGCTTCTTGGAATCCCTGTGGGGCACTTCGCCTCTGTCATATAGAGTTGCTATGAGCTGGAATTGATTCAACAGCAATGGGTTTATTTTTGTTCTTTGATTAGTCTTATTTTTGGGAACTTCAGACATTCCAAGTGTGAAAAACGTGAGGGTTATGAGACCTCTACTATGCTTTTCTCATAAACTTGTGTTCTTCCCTACCGTGTCACCTCTCTTAAAGCAAAATACATTGGTGTTGGGTGACATCTTTACTCTCGTGTGTTTTATTATCATCTCTAACTCAAGAACACAGCTACCGAACAAGCAAGGTAGGTGTGCAACATGGAGATTCACTCTCAGGTGCACTCTATCACTTTACTTAAGTGTTCCTCCTTCAGATTTCATCTCCATTATCATTTCCTCCTTGAAAACCTCCCTTAAACATCAATCTAGGTCACAAATTCTCAGAGAATTTTCCTTCAGCTCTCATATGTCTGCAAAATATTAAAATCCCCTTATATATTTATTTGACCATTGTATTATCATCCCCATTAATTTAAGCTCCAGGAGAGTGGGCACCATAATTATTCCAGGTCACCGTTGAATCTCCAAACTCTCACACTGTGCCCTGGTATGTAGGAGGGAGTTAATAAATGCTTGTTAAATGAAAGGGTGCAGAGTAGGTGTTGTGAGCTCATATTTCATACAGATCTGCTCTGGTCTAATAATCTGGGGCTTATTATTACATTCCTGGAGGAAGTAACATTTAAGTTAAGAGCTAAAGTTTGAGTAGTGATTAAGCAAATTAAGAATACTGCATTTCAGGAAGAACAAACATTTATTAAGCTTGTGTATGGAGGGGAGAAAAAAGCATGTCACATTAAAAAAATTGAAAAAAAAAAAGTCCAGTATTTTTAGATTATAGCTTGAAAGAGTGAGAGGTGAGAAGAGACCATAATTAAGCAGTACAATCAGGAAAACTTTATTGGCATGTTGAGAATACCAACATACAACTTAGTTGATGGAACTCACCGAAAGAATTTAAAAAATAGATTTTTCCTTTATGCAAACTTTACCCTGATTCTTAGCCTAATGCTTGACCCACTCTACTGGTACTACTGCCACAATTTCTTAAGTGTCTCATTTCTATGTCTGTTATTCATATGTGTTATCTTAGGTAAAATAGCATTTATAGATCATAGAATTCCAGGGGGGTGCAAACAGTTAGGTGCTGGGCTAGTAACCAAAAGGTTAGTGGTCTGAACCCACCCAGAGGCTCCTCAGAAAAAAGATCTGATGATCTGCTTCCAAAAGGTCAGAGCCATGAAAACACTGTAGAACACAGTTCTATTCTAAAATGTATTGGTTTGCCATAGGTCGGAATCTATTCAACTGCAACTGGTTTGTGTTTTTTGTTTTTATTTGATTTAATAAAATGGAAGTTTATTTTTCAACACACTTAGTTGAAGTTAGTGTAGCTGATGGATGGAGAGCAACTAAACAGTCAGTTAGAGAAGAAAACTGTGATACCCAAAGCAGTCACTGTCTGTTAAAAAAAAAAAAAAAATGTTTATTTATTTATTTATTTTGATAAAATGCTGCTGGATGGGCATTGTAAGCCCATCCCAGAGGACAATTCCTTGATTTCCTCACTAGGTCTAAAATAGCTTCCTGAAGATGTGGGAGCCACAAGTATGGCCATGAAACACACGTGTAGGAAAACTGCCTGCTTGTCCTAAACAGCCCCTTTTACATGACAAAAAATAAAATTCTACTGTGTTTGAGGCATTCATTTTTGGGTGCATTTGTTACAGGACCTAGCAATCCTCAAGTTTATACTGCAGATTGAATAAGCGATGTCAGTTTATAAGTAAGGCCACATCACAGTGAGAAAGAATTTCTTGTAAAGAAGCGTTGCAGCATATCAGGAAGAAGCACACTAATCATATGATTGATTTTGTTGACCAGTTTATGACAGATAAGGTGGCAATTGATCAAGATTTCCCATAATTATCCAAAGCTTGTTGTATGATTTTTAAAAGAAATACAATTACTAATTATAAGTAAAAGATTTTCCTCTTAAAGAGAATCTGAAGTGACTTAACGATAAAAATGACAAGCATGCATTGATTAATCACTAGTTCATTGGTAGAAAAATGATATATATAAGTCCTGAAAATTATGTTATTATCAAGTTGAAATTAAAATTTACTAATACATACCTGGAAACCCTAGTGGTGTAGTGGTTAAGAGCTACGGCTGCTAACCAAAATGTCGACAGTTCGTAACCCACTAGACGCTCCTTGGAAACCTTATTGGGCAGTTCTACTCTGTCCGATGGGGTTGCTATGGGTCGTAATCCACTTGAGGGCAATGGTTTGGTTTTTGGTTTAACTACATATGCTTCTTGAGTTAAGAAACAGGAGATTAAAATATTTGTAAGGTGAATGAAAAAAAATTGAAATGTTCTTATAAAATGTAACTGCAAAATTAGAAAGTCACATATTGCAAAGTATTTTTTCCCCAAAGCAGTGCAAATATTTTCCTTGCTTGTAAATGGCACTTTGGAAGGCTATTGCTACAACAGTTCTGCTAATAGAAATATACATATTTTGAGGATTAGTTACCAAAAAAAAAAGGATTATTTACAAGCAAACTCAAATCCATAAAAAAAGGATAGCCATTTCTTTTTGCCTTATTCCATTGTTTAGCCCTAATTTCCAGACATTTAGAGACCACTGCTATGAGTCAGAATCAACTCAACGGCAAGGGGTTTGGTGTTTTTATTGTTGTTATTTTTTGGTGGTAAGTACTTATGCAACGTTCCATTTACTGGCCTTTTTTTGGAAATATCTTATTCAATATAACATCCTCAATGCTTCCCTTCTTCCTTCCTCTAAACTACCTACTATGTTTATCATTCCTTTGATACCCTCCATTTTCTTGGATTATAGTTAATTTGATAAATGCTGCCATGTTAATTGTGAGCGAGTGCTCACATATTAACAGATCTAGATTTTTATAGGTAATATCTGTGTATCATACAAGTTTTTTCTGAAGACACAGCTTTAACTGATAAGAATAACACTAAAGAGCAAGTGAAAGACTATTTTGAGAGATTTCAAGTAGTCTCCTTCTCTAGTCCACATGCTCATTTTTAAGGCACTGTTCCACTTGTAGGAGCCCTGGTGGCACAATGGTTAAGTGCTCAGCTGCTAACTGAAAGGTGACGATTCAATCCCACCCAGCAGTTCCATGGGAGAAACACCTGGCAATATGCTTTCATAAAGATTACAGCCAAGAAAACCCTATGGGGCAATTCTACTTTCTCACATGTGGTCAATATAAGTCAGAATTGACTTGAGGGAACACAAAAACAACAATGCCACGTATACAGGAGTGTGTATTAATGAGTTTAGTTTTATCCATCTGTACCCTCCACTCCAGCCACTTGTATCTATTTGTGTTCTCCTGAGTATGCCATGCTTTCTTACCCCCAAGTCTTTTGACCTATGAAGTTGTCTCTAAGCGTAAGTTGTTTGCAACAACTCTTATGCTTGTCTTTCAATAATTTTTTCAAGACAATGCAGGGTCATTTCTTCATGATGGCGTCTTCCATCTGTGTCTGCAACCCATCACACTTACCCACTCTTCCCAATTATAGAATATAATACCACATTTTATTGTAACCGTTTTATAATTCATCCATCTCTCCACTAAATTGTTGTAAGATTATAGAGGGCAGGAACTTATCATTGTCATTGTAGAATCCAGTACTTTCCTTAGCTTGGTAATAGGTACAAAGAGATTATTGTGGAACGAACGGATAAATGGGTGGATGAATGAGTAGATCTAGACTGAGGGCAGTGTGGTGTATAAGTCATTTATCAGTAATATAGTCAGAGTTAACACATGAGTTAGTAAGCGGTGACATGAGCAAATTGGAATATGTGATCAAATGAAGGTAATAGAGCCGTAGTAGACTTCCCTTTCTTCCATGAATACAAAGTGAAATATTCCAAAGAACACTGTAGTTGACATCCACGTTGTTGTTGTTAGTTGATGTCAGATCAATTCCTACTTATGGCAATCCCATGTGTGTCAGAGTAGAACTGTGCTCCATAGGGTTTTCAAGGCTGTGACTTTTCAGAAGCAGATCCCCAGGCCTCCCTTCTGAGACAACTGGGTGGGTTTGAACCACCTAAGAATCCTTCTGTAATTCACCTTGTAGCAGAAGTGTTAACTCCATTTTGATACACAGAATCTTTCTTAGCCATCATAAAAAACCCACCTTTTTCTGGCAGCATGAGGAGTCAAGAATTGACATTATGCCAGTGTCAGAAAACCCTAAGTTCAGTAGAACCACAATAAAAAAAAAAAGTTGCCACGGAGCTGAGTCCAAGTAGGACTGAGTTCCCTAGAGTTTTCCATGGCTGATTTTTCAGAAATAGATAGCCAAACTTTTCTTCCAAGGAGCCTCATTGCAGACTTATACCTCCAACATTTTGGTTAATAGCTTAGCACACTAACAGTTTGCACTAATGTAATCTACTACTGGATTCACCGAATTCTTCCTCCTTTGACCAATAAATTGAAAGTTTCAAAGCTGGTCACTAGATATAATCACAAGATACATAATCCACACTTGCACTTCTTGTTATTTGATCTGAGAAAAACTATATCAGAGTATATACCGTATATCAGAAGAAAGCTCTTCAACCTCAAAAGCTATTGTTGACAATAAGCTTTCCTTATGTCCTACGATGCCATTTGGTCTTACATTAGATGACCACAAGCATGATAAGACCAGAGAATTCCAAAGAATCTGCCCATTATCTTAAATTTTGAGACAATGTTTTATAAGATAATATTTAATTACTGTTTCTGGCAAAAGCAAGTTAGGAAAAGAAATCCAGATCAAGAATGAGTATCTATTATAGTATGAAAAACTTGCTGATTATGCCTTTCCCCTAATGGAGGGGTCTGCTAAGGACTGGCTTTGTGGAACTCAGGAATGCTCATTGTCTGGGAACTCCGCAGTGGGATTGATCCGCTCAGCCTTAATAAAGGGATATCTGTGTTTTTTAACTCATGAATATTCTTAACCACTAGACTAAAATTTCCAGGACAGCAAACTTTTTTGATGTGTGCTTCTCTTTGGTACTTTCACTGCTTTATCGTTAAAGTCAAGAGCACTCATGGTAGGAACTCCATAAACGTTTGTTGAATTAATATATGAATCCTGCCTAAATGGCTGCTTTTTTATGAAGCCATTTATGTACCAATAGGCTGTGAGAAAATACAAAGGACAAAAATACTTAGAACAGGTTACCCTGGTCAATTTGATTATTTAAATATAGATAAATTGTCACTGGAAGACCTGTGCAAGAGAAGATGTGTCTATGTATGTATGTATGTGTATATATACATGTACATATATCTTCACCTACACAGGTCTTCCACTGAAAATTTGAAAGAAATGAATTGGCTCAGGCCCAAGGTCATTCTAAAATGTCCACCTATAGATCCTTTCGCTGAAACTTCTTATTCAGCCATTGCAGAACAGTAGCCACTACCCAAGAATACCCAAGAATATGTCTATAGCTCTATTCTAGTTCATCTTTTTAAATAAGAATTGTACTTATTGCATAATATGTGAATTTTGCATTTGCACCAATTAATTTAAATTTATCAGTAGTTTTTCAAAATATGTAAAATGTAAATCTAATTATATCTTCTTTATATAAGCTCCAGGACTTAGGCTCTAATGCTAAGCATAAATTCTAGCTAATGCTGGCTTATTGTTGAAAGATAGTTCTAAATCAGGCTACTTAGTATATATGTGTATTTATTTGGAGTCCTTGGTGGCACAAACAGTTAAGTGCTCAATACCAGCAAAATCTGGCAGTTCAAACCTACCCAAGAGGCACCTAGGAAGATAGGCCTGAAAATCCTATAGCAGTTCTACTCTGACACACATGGGGTCACCATGAGTTGTAATTGACTCAACGGCAGCTAACAACACGACAACATATATATATATATGTTAACCAGAAGGTTGCCAGTTTGAATCCACCAGGTGCTCCTTGGAAACTCCATGGGGCAGTTCTACTCTGTCCTACAGTGTTGTTACACTTGGAGTTGACTCGACGGCAACAGATATATATATATTCATAGATATATATATCCATACATATATATATTCATACATATATACATACATGGGAACCCTGGTGGAGTAGTTGTTCAGTGTTTGGCTGCTAACCAAAAACCGGCAGTTCAAATCCACCAGGCACTCCTTGGAAACTCACATACATATATATTCATTCTTTTTTAGGTAATGGGAGGAATAGATTGGAGAGATAATTTTTAGGATTCTTTTGATGTTATCACAAGCCAGAGGAACCTCTCCTGGTAAAGGCAAATGGGAGTGATTTCCCTAATCTTAATGGAAAAGACTGATTGATAGAGATTAAATGGCATGTAGGCAGCAGGGTGGAAACGGTAATCATATCTCTGGGAATGAATCAACACTGAAATCTTTGACTATGTTCAGTGAATCATGAGATTCACAGAAATAAAGTTGACAAACTACTAAGGAAGGCCTTATTTGTTCTGTATAAAAACAAAGGAACAGGGAGGGGGCCAAGATGGCGGACTAGGTAGACGCTATCTCGGATCCCTCTTGCAACAAAGACTCGGAAAAACAAGTGAATCGATCACATACATAACAATCTACGAACCCTGAACAACAAACACAGATTTAGAGACGGAAAACAAACAAATACGGGGAAGCAGCAACTGTTTCCAGAGCCTGGAGCCAGCGTCCCAGTCAGGTAACCTTGGCACCCAGTTTAGGTCAGGGCCCAGGGGAGGTGACAGCGCAAACAAGGGGCGCAGCCCTACCCCCCTGAACTCACCGCGGGAGAGGGCCCAGCCAGTCCACGGGCGGGTGCGGCGACATGGCTGGCGGGACGAGAAGTCCCCAGGAGGCAGCGACTGACTTTGGAGTCGGGAGTGCAGCGTCCCAGCAGGGGAACCTTGACGCTGGGCTTTGGACTGGCAGCGGAGGATCTGACCACAACTTCAGCGGGCCAGATCCCCGGGGGCAATCTCCACACAGCCAGCACACATAGGCGACACACCCCTCAAGAATCTCAGATAAAATAGTCATTCCAAGCAAGACAAGCAACTCTGGCTATATTCCGAGGTGCTACTCTCCTATCTCTCTGATCCCTCCCCCACACACCCAGGCAGCTTCATTAACATTGGAATTGCCTGAGCCAGAGGGAGAACAGCTCCGGCTCCGCGGCGGCTTTGCTTCCCCTGCCCCTTTTTTTGTTTATTTTGGTCTTTTCCTACCCCACTCTTCCGGCCTGAAAGAAGGAACCACAAAAAACCCAGGGACCAAAAATCCATCCTTAGTTGGACTAAAAACACAGAACCAGCTACAGCCAAGCATATATGATCCAAATCTCAGACTTTCATCCTTACAGGGAGCAAGGTGGCGGTTATAATCCAAAGGCAGTTCTGATAGGGATCTGACTGCATTTTTTTTAGCGGATTTTCTGGAAAAACAAATTTCCCAGTGATAGCTCAGAGACAGCAGTCCATATCAAACCACATAAAGAAGCAGACCATGACAGCTTCTACAAACCCCCAAACAAAAGAATCAAAATCTTTCCCAAATGAAGATGCAATCCTGGAATTATCAGATACAGAATATAAAAAACTAATCTACAGAATGCTTCAAGACATCAGAAACAAAATAAGGCAAACTGCAGAAAAAGCCAAGGAACACACTGATAAAACTGTTGAAGAACTCAAAAAGATTATTCAAGAACATAGTCGAAAAATTAATAAGTTGCAAGAATCCATAGAGAGACAGCATTCAGAAATCCAAAAGATTAACAATAAAATTACAGAACTAGACAATGCAATAGGAAGTCAGAGGAGCAGACTCAAGCAATTAGAATGCAGACTGGGACATCTGGAGGACCAGGGAATTAACACCAACATAGCTGAAAAAAAATCAGATAAAAGAATTTAAAAAAATGAAGAAACCCTAAGAATCATGTGGGACTCTATCAAGAAGGATAACTTGCGTGTGATTGGAGTCCCAGAACAGGGAGGGAGGACAGAAAACACAGAGAAAATAGTTGAAGATCTGCTGACAGAAAACTTCCCTGGCATCATGAAAGACGAAAGGATATCCATCCAAGATGCTCATCAAACCCCATTTAAGATTGATCCAAAAAGAAAAACACCAAGACATATTATCATCAAACTTGCCAAAACCAAACAAAAAGAGAAAATTTTAAAAGCAGCCAGGGAGAAAAGAAAGGTTTCCTTCAAGGGAGAATCAATAAGAATAAGTTCAGACTACTCAGCAGAAACCATGCAGGCAAGAAGGGAATGGGACGACATATACAGAGCACTGAAGGAGAAAAACTGCCAACCAAGGATCATATATCCAGCAAAACTCTCTCTGAAATATGATGGTGAAATTAAGATATTTACAGATAAACACAAGTTTAGAGAATTTGCAAAAACCAAACCAAAGCTACAAGAAATACTAAAGGATATTGTTTGGTCAGAAAACCAATAATATCAGATACCAGCACAACACAAGGTCACAAAACAGAACATCCTGATATCAACTCAAATAGGTAAATCACAAAAACAAATTAAGATTAATTAAAAAAAAAAAAGCTCATAACAGGGAATCACTGAAGTCAATATGTAAAACATCACAATAATCAAAAAGAGGGACCAAATACAGGTGGCATAGAACTGCCATATGCAGAGTGATACAAGGCGATATAGAACAATACAAATTAGGTTTTTACTTAGAAAAACAGAGGTAAATAATAAGGTAACCACAAAGAGGTATAACAACTCCATAACTCAAGATAAAAGCCAAGAAAAACGTAACAACTGAACAAACATAACGTCAAACACTACGAAAATGAGGATCTCACAATTTACTAAGAAAAACGCCTCAGCACAAAAAAGTATGTGGAAAAATGAAATTGTCAACAACACACATAAAAAGGCATCAAAATGACAACAATAAACACTTATTTATCTATAATCATGCTGAATGTAAATGGACTAAATGCACCAATTAATAGACAGAGAGTCTCGGACTGGATAAAGAAACGTGATCCGTCTATATGCTGCCTACAAGAGACACACCTTAGACTTAGAGACACAAACAAACTAAAACTCAAAGGATGGAAAAAAAATATATCAAGCAAACAATAAGCAAAAAAGAGCAGGAGTAGCAATATTAATTTCTGACAAAATCGGCCTTAGACTTAAATCCACCACAAAGGATAAAGAAGGACACTACATAATGATAAAAGGGACAATTGATCAGGAAGACATAACCATATTAAATATTTATGCACCCAATGACAGGGATGCAAGATACATAAATCAAATTTTAACAGAACTGAAAAGTGAGATAGACACCTCCACAATTATAGTAGGAGACTTCAACACACCACTTTCGGAGAAGGACAGGACATCCAGTAAGAAGCTCAATAGAGACACGGAAGACCTAATTACAACAATCAACCAACTTGACCTCATTGACTTATACAGAACTCTCCACCCAACTGCTGCAAAGTATACTTTTTGTTCTAGCGCACATGGAACATTCTCTAGAGTAGACCACATATTAGGTCATAAAACAAACCTTTGCAGAATCCAAAACATCGAAATATTACAAAGCATCTTCTCAGACCACAAGGCAATAAAACTAGAAATCAATAACAGAAAAACTAGGGAAAAGAAATCAAATACTTGGAAAATGAACAATACCCTCCTGAAAAAAGACTGGGTTAGAGAAGACATCAAGGAGGGAATAAGGAAATTCATAGAATGCAAAGAGAATGAAAATACTTTCTATCAATACCTCTGGGACACAGCAAAAGCAGTGCTCAGAGGCCAATTTATATCAATAAATGCACACATACAAAAAGAAGAAAGAGCCAAAATCAGAGAACTGTCCCTACAACTTGAACAAATAGAAAGTGAGCAACAAAAGAATCCATCAGGCACCAGAAGAAAACAAATAATAAAAATTAGAGCTGAACTAAATGAATTAGAGAACAGAAAAACAATTGAAAGAATTAACAAAGCCAAAAGCTGGTTCTTTGAAAAAAATAACAAAATTGATATTTTTCGCTAGACTGACTAAAGAAATACAGGAAAGGAAACAAATAACCCGAATAAGAAACGAGATGGGCCACATCACAACAGACCCAACTGAAATTAAAAGAATCATAACATATTACTACGAAAAATTGTACTCTAACAAATTTGCAAACCTAGAAGAAATGGATGAATTCCTGGAAAAACACTACCTACCTAAACTAACACATTCAGAAGTAGAACAACTAAATAGACCCATAACAAAAAAAGAGATTGAAACGGTAATCAAAAAACTCCCAACCAAAAAAAGTCCTGGCCCGGACGGCTTCACTGCAGAGTTCTACCAAACTTTCAGAGAAGAGTTAACCCCACTACTACTGAAGGTATTTCAAAGCATAGAAAATGACAGAATACTACCCAACTCATTCTATGAAGCCACCATCTCCCTGATACCAAAACCAGGTAAAGACATTACAAAAAAAGAAAATTACAGACCTATATCCCTCATGAACATAGATGCAAATATCCTCAACAAAATTCTAGCCAATAGAATCCAACAACACATCAAAAAAATAATTCACCCTGACCAAGTGGGATTTATACCAGGTATGCAAGGCTGGTTTAATATCAGAAAAACCATTAATGTAATGCATCACATAAATAAAACGAAAGACAAAAACCACATGATCTTATCAATTGATGCAGAAAAGGCATTTGACAAAGTCCAACACCCTTTTATGATAAAAACTCTCACCAAAATAGGAATTGAAGGAAAATTCCTCAGCAAAATAAAGGGCATCTATGCAAAGCCAACAGCCAACATCACTCTAAATGGAGAGAGCCTGAAAGCATTTCCCTTGAGAACGGGAACCAGACAAGGATGCCCTTTATCACCTCTGTTATTCAACATCGTGCTAGAAGTCCTAGCCAGGGCAATTAGGCTAGACAAAGAAATAAAGCGCATCTGGATTGGCAAGGAGGAAGTAAACTTATCTCTATATGCAGATGACATGATCTTATACTCAGAAAACCCTAAGGAATCCTCCAGAAAACTACTGAAACTAATAGAAGAGTTTGGCAGAGTCTCAGGTTATAAGATAAACATACAAAAATCACTTGGATTCCTATACATCAACAAAAAGAACATCGAAGAGGAAATAACCAAATCAATACCATTCACGGTAGCCCCCAAGAAGATCAAATACTTAGGAATAAATCTTACCAAGGATGTAAAAGACCTATACAAAGAAAACTACAAAACTCTACTACAAGAAATTAAAACGGACACACTTAAGTGGAAAAACATACCTTGCTCATGGATAGGAAGAATTAACCTAGTAAAAATGTCTATTCTACCAAAAGCCATCTATACATACAATGCACTTCCGATCCAAATTCCAATGTCATTTTTTAAGGTGATAGAGAAACAAATCACCAACTTCACATGGAAGGGAAAGAAGCCTCGGATAAGCAAAGCATTACTGAAAAAGAAGAAGAAAGTGGGAGGCCTCACTCTACCTGATTTCAGAACCTATTATACAGCCACAGTAGTCAAAACAGCCTGCTACTGGTACAACAACAGGCACATAGACCAGTGGAACAGAATTGAGAACCCAGATCTAAATCCATCCACATATGAGCAGCTGATATTTGACAAAGGCCCAGTGTCAGTTAATTGGGGAAAGGATAGTCTTTTTAACAAATGGTGCTGGCATAATTGGATATCCATTTGCAAAAAAATGAAACAGGACCCATACCTCACACCAAGCACAAAAACTAACTCCAAGTGGATCAAAGACCTAAACATAAAGATTAAAACAATAAAGATCATGGAAGAAAAAATAGGGACAACCTTAGGAGCCCTAATACAAGGCATAAACAGAATACAAAACATTACCAAAAATGACGAAGAGAAACCAGATAACTGGGAGGTCCTAAAAATCAAACACCTATGCTCATCTAAAGACTTCACCAAAGGAGTAAAAAGACCACCTACAGATTGGGAAAGAATTTTCAGCTATGACATCTCCAACCAGCACCTGATCTCTAAAATCTATATGATTCTGTTAAAACTCAACCACAAAAAGACAAACAACCCAATCAAGAAGTGGGCAAAGGATATGAACAAACACTTCACTAAAGAAGATATTCAGGCAGCTAACAGATACATGAGAAAATGCTCTCGATCATTAGCCATTAGAGAAATGCAAATTAAAACTACGATGAGATTCCATCTCACACCAACATGCCTGCATTAATCCAAAAAACACAAAATAATACATGTTGGAGAGGCTGCGGAGAGATTGGAACTCTTATACACTGCTGGTGGGAATGTAAAATGGTACAACCACTTTGGAAATCTATCTGGCGTTATCTTAAACAGTTAGAAATAGAACTACCATACAACCCAGAAATCCCACTCTTTGGAATATACCTTAGAGAAACAAGAGCCTTCACACAAACAGATATATGCACACCCATGTTTACTGTAGCTCTGTTTACCATAGCAAAAAGCTGGAAGCAACCAAGGTGTCCATTAACGGATGAATGGGTAAATAAATTGTGGTATATTCACACAATGGAATACTACGCATCGATAAAGAACAGTGAAGAATCTGTGAAACATTTCATAACATGGAGGAACCTGGAAGGCATTATGCTGAGCGAAATCAGTCAGAGGCAAAAGGACAAATATTGTATAAGACCACTATTATAAGATCTTGAGAAATAGTATAAACTGAGAAGAACATATACTTTTGTGGTTACGAGCGGGGGAGGGAGGGAGGGTGGGCGAGGGTTTTTTACTGATTAATTAGTAGATAAGAACTGCTTTAGGTGAAGGGCAGGACAACACTCAATACATGGAAGGTCAGCTCAACTGGACTGGACTGGACCAAAAGCAAAGAAGTTTCTGGGATAAACTGAATACTTCAAAGGTCAGCGGAGCAAGGGCGGGGGTTTGGGAACCATGGTTTAAGGGGACTTCTAAGTCAATTGGCGAAATAATTCTATTATGAAAACATTCTGCATCCCACTTTGAAATGTGGCGTCTGGGGTCTTAAATGCTAACAAGCGGCCATCTAAGATGCATCAATTGGTCTCAACCCACCTGGAGCAAAGGAGAATGAAGAACACCAAGGTCACACGACAGCTAAGAGCCCAAGAGACAGAGAGGGCCACATGAACCAGAGGCCTACATTATCCTGAGACCAGAAGAACTAGTTGATGCCCGGCCACAATCGATGACTGCCCTCACAGGGAGCACAATAGAGAACCCCTGAGGGAGCAGGAGGTCAGTGGGATGCAGACCTCAAATTCTCATAAAAAGACCATACTTAATGGTCTGGCTGTGACTAGAGGAATCCCGGCGGTCATGGTCCCCAAACCTTCTGTTGGCACAGGACAGGAACCATCCCCGAAGACAATTCATCAGACATGAAAGGGACTGGACAGTGGGTGGGAGAGAGATGCTGATGAAGAGTGAGCTAATTATATCAGGTGGACACTTGAGACTATGTTGGCATCTCCTGTCTGGAGGGGGGATGGGAGGATATAGACAGTTGGAGGCTGGCAAAGTTTTCACGAAAGGAGAGACTGGAAGGGCTGACTCATTAGGGGGAGAGCAAGTGGGAGTAAGGAGTAAGATGTATATTAAATTATATGTGACAGACTGACCTGATTTGTAAACGTTCACTTGAAGCTCAATAAAAGTTAATAAAAAAAAAAAGGAACAAAAAACTTCTTTACTTTGGATAAACAGAAGGTATCAGTTACCACATTAGATATTAATGGCCCTTTTTGCTAATCTCCAGAATTTAGTAAATTCATAGACCCAGAGCTCATGAGTGAAGAGTAGGCAGGTGCTCTGAGGAAGGATTCCGTAATCACCTGCTGGGCAAACAAGAACAACAGATTTTCATTCACGTTTCACCTCCTGAACAATTTGTGCCCTCTCTGGTAGCTCAGAGGAGATTCCCGTTTATCTCTTCTGTATGATAACTACAATTTCTTTTCACTCCTCGCTCATTCCAGTGTTTCTTCTTCCATTTTAGACTTTGTATTACCACCCTACACAATGCAAAATTGTATACTTTTAAAAAGCTATGATCAAGCTTTATTCGTTTTTATTTATTTCGACTTTAGTACCTTTCCAAAAATATTTGTTGCATCCTCTTGAATTGAAAACAAAATTCATTTTAAAGTTTTTTTCTGCTTAAATAAATTGAATCATGAGGCAACCCATATAGAATTATGATTTCTCTCAATTTCCTCATGCTTTTATGACTCAATGCATCCTTAAAAATTAAAAAATTAAAGAAGAATATGTGCAAAGTTCCCCAAATTTTGGTATGGTAAAATTATATATTTGTTTATATGAATGTATGTAAGTATATATATATACTTTATTGAAAGTATAGATACAGGCTACGTATTTCTTTCCTGTGCTCATACTATTGAACCATACATAGGTACGTTGGCCAGCTAACCATCCAGTCTAACTATCTCATAATGGTAGTAGAGAGTGAAATAAAAAGAGGGAAGAAGCAATTGTATCACACCTATGATTAATAGAGAATAAGGATATATAGCATAACCAAAGATTGGAATTTGAGAGCATTTTCACAGTTCTGATACCCCAAAATGTATCAATACATTTTTCACAATTGAAAAAAATACTAATCTAATTGTATTTCTTTTCTTATTAAAAATATTCAGTGCCTTCCAATTGCCTTTCTAATGAAATATAAAGGTCTTAGTAAGAAATGTGATCCTGATTTCCTTTACACCAAAATTTTCTAGCTTCATATCTCACCTCACAGCCACCTCTACTTTTGTAGCTATCCTTGAATTTTCTTGAATCATGTTCTTTTTCATCTCTGCATCTTCATCTTATCAAACTCTATTCTCCTCATCCTTTGTTTTAGCTTGCATTATCTAGAAACAGATCCTGAGATGAGGTTTAGGAAAAACTGACAGGGTAATAGGAAAATGAGGCAACAAAGACATGATAATAAATGACGTTTGTGCCGTCAAGCAAGTTAATACTGAGGGTAATATGAGTTTCCTCCTGTAGGAATTCTGGAGATATATAAAACTTGCACCTCAGGTACCTTGGCAATGGAGCTAAGGTATTATTCACCAACTGCCAGAAGTCATGGGTTAATCAGTCATTCATTTATTTTTGTGTAGTTGGATTATCTCTATTATACCAGCTATATTTATTGTCAGATTTTTATTAGACTTTTTCCATTTTACCTTGTGGACAAAAGTTTAGATTTCTGAAAATTAAAATATTATAATATGAAAAATATACAACTCTACAATGCAGAAAGCATAAATTTAAACCTCCAAATCTTTCTTCCCTCCCCTCTAAAAAAGCATTAATGGTATATTCATGAGTATAATGAAAGTCTTACACTCAACTTCATCTTTTTTAGTCATTTTCAAAGCTGCTCTAGAAAATTAATTCTGAGAACAAAGTAAGCAAGTTTAGCAAGGTACTATGCAAATTTCTGCTTTGTTTTGTTTTCTAAGTGAGAGTGGAGAATAACTTGCCATTATTTTAGTTTTCATTTGCTTTTACTGTTATAATGTCAAATCATATACAGTATATCACGTTAAAAGCAAACATGTTAACCTTGAAGTGCTTTTTTTCAGTGTTAATGATGATGTTTTTCATTATTTGTTTTTTTACCAAAGCATTATGGCAACAATGAAAAAAATAAACCTTGTAAAACATTTTATCGCCTATTCATCTTAAACAAAAGTTTCATCATATTTCAATATGGTGCGATATTGCAGCACAGAATTATGCAAACTAAAAGGCATTTCCACCTGCAGAAAGAACTTTCAGTTATTACAGGAGCTGAGGAGTGAAAGCAGATGAAGAAAGGCACCTGTGTGGCATTGCTGCAGTAAGTTTCTGAAGCACTCACAATCTCGGGCCGTCAATATCTCAGTTATCACCTAATACATATTTTCAATCTATGTAGATTCCCTGGCCCATGCTGCAACAAGCAAGATATCATTGACCATAAAGGGAAAAAAGAAAGCAAATCTAAAAGCAAGAGACCAAAAAAAAAACAATGAAACTACAATACTGTTTCTTGGGGCTAATAGAAGTTTGTAAATGAAATTTATATCCAGATTATAGAAATATATAAACAAATGCTTGATTCCAGAAGAATCTAGGTAAAGTCTAAGATCCAAATATCAGCATCCAAGCAGACCTAAACAATATTTTGCTCATGAAGGCTGTGATTATCATACTTAGAATCTCTGGAGTAAAAAAAACCTTGGTTCAAGTTTGATTCCAACACTCCTGGTTGATACAAGTCCTTACTTCTCTGGACTCACTGCCTGCACAATAACATGTGGAATGTAAACAGAGGGGTAGCGAGGGTAGTGAGTGCCCAGGGACAATCTCTAAGTTGTGCCCCTTCCCACCCACCCAATTTCAAGATGAATAGACGTTGATAGTGGTGAAGCGTCAGCAGAAATACCTTCCACGCTCTTGTCTGGCTGCCTAAGTCGAGTGCCTTTCATATTTGTGGCGCTTTGGAATATCATTCTATGCCTCATCTTGTGCCCCTTTGGACTTGCATCTGGGTGCAAGCACTCCCTAAAGTCCTCCTCACTATGCCTCTGAAAGCAAAAGCCCTCTGGTGGGGTTGTTGAGGCTCTCCTCAGAGCACCATTTCTCAATGTGTACACTGTGGGACCCCGCCTTAAAATTACTCAGCTGCTTGCTGACAGACCATTACTGTGCCCATCCCAGACCTACTGAATGAGAAGCCAAAGGGGGCATAGTGAGAGGGAGACACCCACATTTTTAACAAGTAATTTCACTGATCCTTCAGCCTTCATGGCTATGCTATATTTCAGTGGGACTTTAATTATTATAAATGTATTATGTTCAGAAGTTTTTTCTCAAGTATATTAACATCGACATTGAAGAGTTATTGGAAAAGTTTAATCTAAACTGACTAAAGACCTTTGTAAAATCACATAAGCAATAATAAACAAATTTTTCCAAAAGACTATATCCAAATACATGGTGTTTCTAAGTTAGTGTTAAATGAAATGATCTTTCAAAGTGTTTTTAGTTGTCTCTTTTCTTAAAAGAACTGGATGTGCTGCTAGAAGAAGTCCAAGCTGCACTGAAAACATGGGCGAAAAAGCAAGACTCCAGGAATTGATGGAATTCCAGGTGAGATGTTTCAACAAACAGATGCAATGCTAGAAGCTCATGATTGTCTAGGCTGAGAAATTTGGAAGACAGCTACCTGGTCAACCGACTGGAGGAGATTCATATTTACACCTGTTTCGAAGAAAGGTGATCTAACAGAATGCAGAAATTATAAAACAATATCATCCATATCACACACAAGTAAAATTTTGCTGAAGATAATTCAAAAACGGTTGCAATGGTATGTTGACAAGGAACTGCTAGAAATTGAAACCAGATTCAGAAGAGGACCTGGAACAAGGGATATTATTGCTGATGTCAGAAGGATCTTGGCTGAAAGCAAAGAATACCAGAAAGATTCTGTGTTTTATTGACTCTGCAAAGGCATTCAATGGTGTGGGTCATAACCAATTATGGATAACACTGGAAGAATGGAATTCCACAATACTTAATTGTGCTCATGAGCAATCTGTATATAGATCAAGAGGCAGTTGTTTGAACACAACAAGGGGATGTAGCATGGTTAAAATCAGGAAAGGTGTGCGTCAGGGTTGTGCTCTTTCACCATACCTATTCATCCTGTATGCCGAGCAAATAATCCGAGAAGATGGACCACATGAAGAAGAACAGGGCATCAGGATTGGATGAAGACTCATTAACAACCTGTATTATGCAGATCACACAACCTTGCTTGCTGAAAGTGAAGAGGACTTAAAGCACTTAATGATGAAGATCCAAGACTAAAGCTTTCAGTATGAATTATACCTCAATATAAAGAAAAATCCTCACAGCTGGACCAATAAATAACATCATAATAAACAGAGAAAAGATTCAAGTTGTCAAGTATTTCATTTTACTTGGACCCACAATCAATGCCCTTGGAAGCAGCAGCCAAGAAATCAAATGACACATTCCATTGGGCAAATCTGCTGCAAAAGACCTATTTAACGTATTGAAAAGCAAAGATATTACTTTAAGCACTCAGGTGTGCCTGACTTAAGTCATGGTATGTTCAATTGCCTCGCATGCATGCAAAAGCTGAACAATGTATAAGGAAGACCAAAGAAGAATTGATGCAGTTAAATGATGGTGTTGGCAAAGAATATTGATCATGCCATGAACTGCCAGAAGAAAGAATAAATCTGTCTTGGAAAAAGTAGGCAAAATATTTCTTAGAAGCCAGGATGGTGAGACTTTGTCTCAGGTACTTTGGACATGTTATCAGGAGGAGACAGTCCCTAGAGAAGGACATCATGCTTGGTAAAATAGAGGGTCAGTGAAAAGGGGGAAGGCCCTCAACGAGATGGACTGACACACTGGCTGCAACGATGAGTTCAAATATAGCAAGGATTGTGAGGATGGGGCAGGACCAGGCAGGTTTCGTTCTGTTGTGCATAGGGTCACTGTGATGCACAGCTTTTCTGACTTTACCACGCATATCCTCTTGTTCTGTTCAAATGACTGCCTCTTAGTCTATGTACAGGTTGTGCATAAGTGTTCTGGGACCCCCATTCTTTGAATGTTATTCATAATTTGTTCTGATCCATACAGTCAAATGCCTTTGCATGGTCAATAAAACACAAAGAAACATCATTCTGGTATTCTACTTTCAGCCATGACCCATTGGACATCAGCGATGATATCCCTCATTCCATGTCCTTTTCTGAATCCAGCTTGAATTTCTGGCAGTCTCCTGTTCATGTACTGCTTCCACTGCTTTGAATGATTTTCAGCATAATTTTACTTGTGTGTGGTACTAATGATATTATTTGATAATTTCTACATTTTGTTGTATCACCTTTCTTTGGAATGGGCACAAATACAGATCTCCTCCAGTAGGTTGGCCAGGCAACTTTCCTCCAAATTTCTTGGTGTAGACAAGTGGGCACCTCCAGCACTGCATCCGTTTGTTGAAACATCTCACTTGGTATTCTGTCAATTCCTGGAGCTTTGTTTTTTTGCCAATGCCTTCAGCACAGCTTTGACTTCTTCTTCCAATACCATTGGTCGTTGATCTTATGCTACTTTCATGGATCGAATTGTGTCCTCCAAACATATGTGTATCAATTTGGCTAAGTCATGATTCCCAGTATTGTGTGATTGTCCACCATTTTGTCATCTGATGTGATTTTTCTATGTGTTGTAAATCCTATCTCTATGATATTAATGAGATGAAATTAGTGGCAGTTTTGTTAATAAGACAGGACTCAATCTACAAGATTAGATTGTATTTTAAGCCAATCTCTTTTGAGATACAAAAGAGAGAAGCAAGCAGAGAGACAAGGGGACCACATAATACCTACAGAGTACTGCCAGGAGCACAGCTTGTCCTTTGGACCTGGGGTTCCTGTGTGGAGAAGCTCCTAGACCAGGAGAAGATTGATGACAAGGACCTTCCTCCAGAGCCAACAGAGAGAGAAAGCCTTCCCCTGGAGCTGGCACCCTGAATTCGGACTTCTAGATTTCTAGACTCCTAGACCTTGAGACAATAAACTTCTGTTTGTTAAGCCATCCATTTGTGGTATTTATGTTATAGCAGCACTAGATAACCAAGACAGCTACCTCCTGAAATGTTTGAATTTCAACAAATTCTTTTTGCTACAATAACTCTGTATTCCCTCCATCTTCTTTTGATGCTTCTTGCATTGTTTAATATTTCCCTGTAGGATTCTTAGTATTGCAACTCAAGGCTTGAATTTTTTCTTCAGTCCTTTCAGCTTGAGAAATGCTGAGCATGTTTTACCCTTTTGGTTTTCTAAAACCAAGTCTTTGCACATTGCATTATAATACATTACTTTGCCTTCTCCAGCTGCCCTTTGAAATATTCCTTTCAGCTCTTTTACTTCATCATTCCTTCCTTTTGCATTAGCTACTCTACATTCAAGATTAAGCTTAGATTCTCTTCTGATATCCATTTTGGCCTTTTTTTCTCTCCTGTCTTTTTAATGATCTCTTGCTTTCATCATGTGTGTTGGCCTTAAAGTCATTCCACAACTTGTCTGGTCTTCCATCATTAGCTTTCAAAACATCAAATCTGTTCTTGAGATGGTCTCTAAATTCAGGCGGAATATATTCAAGATCATACTTTGGCTTTCATGGACTCGCTCTTATTTTCTTCAGCTTTAACTTGAATTTGAATATGAATAATTGATGGTCTGTTCTGCGGTTGGCCCCTGGCCTTGTTCTGACTGATGGTATTGAGCTTTTTCATAGTCTCTTTCCCAAGATGTAGTCGGTTTGATTCCTGTTTTTCCATGTGGCAGTATCCAGGTGTATAGTTGTTGTTTATGTAGGTGAAAAATGTAGGTTTTACCTTTTATTTAGCTACTATATACCTATAGGACAGAGTAGAACTGCCCCACAGAGTTTCCAAGGAGCACCTGGAGCTACTATATAGAAGTGCTCAATAAGTGCGTGTTCAATATTTTGAACAAACAAGTACTCCCTTTACAAACTTGGAAGCTTATCTTCATTGCTCCGGTATCTGGGGTCTCACTCATTAGTTATAATCTCTTCTTCTTTTTTCCTCAGGAGACTCATTCTATCCTTATGTGAGATCAACTCCTGGCAGTCTGGTAAGAACTCCTGACTTCCATATGTAGGTTACCCTCCTTCAGTGACTTCTCCTAAACGTACATGTAATATGTATGAGAACTTACTTAGAACATTTAACTCCCTAAAACTATGAATACTATTGAGAGAATAAGGCTTGACTTGCCTTGCTGGGTTGCAGTTTAACCACTGCATGGGGCTTTTGTTTCTTTTGATGGTTTGTTGTTAGGAGCCGTCCAGTAAGTTCCTACTCATAGCAGGATTCACAGGAAACAGTGCCCTATCCTGTGAATCCTCATAATCCTTGCTATGCTTGAGTCCATTTCTGCAGCCACTGTGTCAATCCATCTCACTGAGGATCTTTCTCTTTTTTGCTGACCCTCTACCAAGCATGAAGTCCTTCTTCTAGGGTTAGTTCCTCCTGATAACTTGTCCAAAGTAAGTGAGACTTAAAAGCCCCAACAAAGTCTTGCCATCCTCGCCTCTAAGGAGTATTCTAGCTGTACTTCTTCCAAGACAGGTTCTGGCAGTCCACGGCACATTCTATTTCCTTCACTAACACCATAATTCAAATGTATCAATTCCTGTTCAGTCCTCCTTATTCGTTGCCCAGCTTTTGCATGCATATGAGGTGATTGAAAATACCATGGCTCAGTTAGGGGCACGTTAGTCCTCAAAGTGACTGCTTTTTAACACCCTAAAGAGGACTTTCATAGCTTAGGTTAATAAAAAAATATGTTTATTTTATATAGTGTGTATTGGTCAAGAACAGTTTATTTCAATTGTGTATCTTTTTTAATAGCACTAAGGAACAAAACATAATCCCATATAGACTGGTAAAAATTAAGAATTTACCATCAAATTAAAGTCGGTGAAGCTAGATTACAAGTAATGGGAAAAAAAAATCACTTGGATGACAGTAAAATACATGTCAGCATGTTTTATGAACAGTAAGATATTTGGGCATGTGTCTCTTTTATCACAAAATTTTTCCAAAACAATCTTTTTTAATTGAGTTTTATTTAGAAATATGAGGTTAGCTTATATTTGTTCTTTTTTAGGTATTTTTTATATGGCTAGTTGTAGATGTTGCTTTTTTTTTTTTTGTCACAGTGCCATGCTTTCTTAGTTTCTGGATATAAATCACCAACTTTATTGTGAGCTTCATTTGTCTGAATAATTAGGAATTTTTTCAAATCAAGAATATTTAATTCTATTTCAGGTTTGCTCTTCTTTTTTTATAATGCTCCTTTTTTTTTTCTTTCCAGAAATACTTATTCTACCTGAGTTCTTTACTCTCTGTCATCCAGATGTATTTATTCTCAAAATTTTCCTATCTTTGTGTTTTTTTGTGTGTGTGTGTTTTACTTTGAATTCTGTAGTATTTCTTAAGTAGGAGCTCTGCATATCTACGTTTTTTTGCACTGCTAAGTTTTCTTTACAAGTAAGTGCCTTTCATGCAGGGTTTTCAATCTTTTTTTTTTTTTTTTAACTGAACTTTTCATTTTCCCCTGAGTCTTTTTTTTTTTTTTACTTACCGATATTATCTTTGGGTTTTTCCATGTAAATCTTTTCTCCCTTTTTCATATTTCTGCTTATTTAAGGATGGTTATAAGAGTCTCTGGGTGTCACCAATTGTAAACTCTTGACTAGCAGCCTGGAGATCTGCTTCTGAATGGCCACAGCCTTCAAAAGCCTGTGCAGCAGTTCTGCTTGCACTCATGAGGTCATCGTGAGTCAGAAGTGATTAGATGACAACTAACAACAACAAGAAATGAGTTGTGAAATGTTCTTCTACTGACATCAGTGAATAATTTTTCAAGGAATGTATTTCCACTGAATTTTTAGACAATATCCCTTAGTTATGCAGTAGAAATTGCCCAAAACCAGTGCCGTTGAGGACTCTGCTTTTTTGTTTGTTCGTTTGTTTGTTTTCATCCTTTTACTTGATTTGAAAATCCTGCTATCCAGACAAAGAGGATTTGCATGATGTCCTTAGCCCCATTCCTTGGTCACTTGGTTGCTGCTGACTTTCTTCTTTCAGATTTGGATCTTGTGGGAAGTTTCAGGTGAGGCCTCTGGTGAATCAGGCTAGAGGTCTCCCATCTCACTGCCCAGTTCTCTGAATGAGAAGAAAACTGACTGAAAGAACACCCAATCCAAAAACTCATTGCTGTCCAGTAGATTCCAACCCATTGCAACCTCATAGGATGGAATAGAACTGTCCCATAGGGTTTTCAAGGCTGAAGTTTTTACAGAAGCAGATTGCCACATCTTTCTCCCAGGGTTACTTTGAAAGAACCAGGAGGTAGGAATGGTAAAAATAAAATAAAATAATAGTTTTACTCCAATTACACCAAGTAGTACAATTTATATAAGAATCCTGGTGATGCAATGGTTAAGTGCTTGGCTGCTTACTGAAAGGTTAGCAGTTTGATCCCACCCAGGGGTTCCATAGGAGAAAGACCTGGAACTATGGTTCCATGAAGATTATGGCCAAGAAAACCCTATGGGGCCGTTCTACTCTATCCTATAGGGTCACTATTAGTCAGAATCCACCCAATAAAAAAAAAACCCAGTGCCTTCAAGTCGATTCCCACTCATAGCGACGATGGACGCACAAGTACAATTTATAAGCACCTTCTGTATGCCAAGTAGAATACTTAGTTTGACTCCAAACCATTTAATAACCCTGAATATTGGCATGTGCAGTGGTTAAGCTCTAGGGCGCTAACTGAAAGGTCTGTGGTTCAAACCCATCAGCCAATCTGTGGGAGAAAGATGTCGTAGACTGCTTCCAAAAAGACTTACAGTCTTGGAAACGCTATGGGGCCAGTTCTACTCTGTCCTACAGGGTGTCTATGAGTCAGAATCGACTCAACAGCAATGGTTTGGTTTGATTTATTTTTGTTATTAAAATATTATAGATGTTAGAAATAAATGTGAATTTAAATTTATCTTTTTCAAGTATGAAGTTTGGTGTAAGAAAAAATATAGATAGGCAAGTACTAATGGTAAGAATAAAGACTTCGAAACTAAAAATTCTGTATCTATATGGTGTGTATTATTCATTCCAAAATATTTATACAAGGTAAAATGCAAATTAAAATGTGTTATGCTAAAAGCTAAACATTTTTCAGACTTGGTGATATGTCTATAAAACTTAATTTGAAATAAAATTTACATAAATGAATCTAAGAATCAATCAGCTTGTAAGTGTACTTCTTTAAGCATTGTCTAAAATAGGCAAATTTTGTATAGTAAGGCTACTTTTACAGTTTTTGCTATTAGAAAAGCAAGCTAATTAAACATTTTATGGCATTTTACCCAGTAATTTTTTAATTGACTTTGGCCTCTCACAAATGCAAACATCATTGAAATTTTAGTTTATCTTGCATAGTGTGGGGGCAAATGTGCCACATATTTCTCACTAATTTCTGTTTTTTCTATTAAAGCGTCTTTAAAAAAGTTAAAAACAGTTAAATGTATCAGGATTGTGTTGTAATTAGCAAGCTCTAATATTCCTTTGCCTGGGTCCCAGTATGACTTTCCTCAACTTACTTTCCTCAAAATCATTACTCAAGAATATATAATTAACTTGTTTTAATCTTATTATTTTCAGATACCTACTAAAGTAATTAGGTTTCTCTTTTCTTTTTGGTTAGAAGATTGCAAAAGGATCAATGCACAATATGTCATTTTCTACTCTACAACACCAATTACTTTGACCCTCGGTGTAAATTTATTGATTTTTCTTATTAGTACATTATCACTAGTTACTTCACAGCATGGTGTTTATTAATTTGAGAAATATAGATTCATTTGTGAATAGTTTTCCTTTTAAGTTGCTTTCCTAGAACACGTGTGTTAGTATGCTACTTAATAGTGACGTGTAGAGCTTAAGGATAGAGCCTCCATATCTGATCCCAAAGACTACAAAGTTTTTTCATTGAAATGCATCATAAAATTGAAATAGCAAGCAAAAATAAAAAAGATTAAAACAACTTATGCAAGTTACAACTTTAAAGAAGAATTTTTGTTTTTCTGGCCTTTGTTCTCAGGTAAAGTGACTTCATTTGTTTTCCTATGATCAGGGAATGGAAAGTACATGCACTGCACACTCTTCATGTATGATACCGGCTATTCTAATGTACTAAATAAAAATTATAAAGATGAGTTAAACATAACTTGATGTAAATATGGAATATGCACTTTGGTTATTTGCATAATTGTATTATTCTCCTCCTTAACAGAAACATTCTGGACAACAAGGAGTAAAAATGAAGAAGAAAATAATATTTACTAATTACAAATTTATATCAGTTACTCTGTCAGGTATCCTCACATATTATTATTATTACATCATGCTTTTTGTAATTCATTAATTCATCATTTGACAAATATTTAGAGTACATACTATATGTCAAAGGAGCCCTGGTGGCATAATAGTTAAGGACTAGGCTGATAACCAAAAGGTCAATGGTTCAAACCCAACAGTCAGCCTGCAAGAGAAAAGACCTGGAGATCTGCTCCTGTAAAGATTATAGTCTAGGAAACTGTCTGGGGCAGTTCTACTCTCATATGGGGTCACTATAAGTTGAAAACAACTTGAAGGTGTACAACAACAATGTGTCAGGAATTCTACTGTCCTGGGATGGAGTGTTAAACCACACAAGGTCCATGCTCTTGTGAGCTCCATATACTAATGGGAAAGGCAACCAAGAACAAACAGTTATATAATAATACAATCCAGTTAAGTTATGAAAGAAAAAGAAAGCTGATTCAGGGGTTAAAAAGAAAAAAAGAAACAGATGTTATTTTAGATATGTGATAAATCTTGTCACCTGAGGAGGTGACCTTAGTGCAGAAAACAAAATGAAATAAAAAAAGTAGTCAGTCATGCAACTATCTGGTAAACAGAACTCTAGAAAATGGTTCCAAGAAGTACTGATTTCTTGGAAGTACAGATGCTTAGCGGAAGGAACAGCAACAAGACTGTTATGGCTGAAGCAAAGTGAGCAATGGGAAACCAAGCCAAACTCATTGTCTTGGAGTCAATTCCAACTCATAGCAACTCTATAGGACAGAGTAGAACTTCCCCCACAGGGTTTCCAAGGTTATGATCTTTATGGAAGTAGACAGCCAGGTCTTTCTCACAAAGAACTTTGGGTTAGCATCCAAGTGCTTGACCACTGTGCAACCAGGGCTCCTGCAAGGGGAAGAGGAGTCTAATTAATAACCAGGTACCTGATCAAGCTCTAGCTACCATGTAACAGAGAATGCAGGAGATATTATTGCATACTCCTGGTGGCATTGTGGTTAAGTGCTACAGCTGCTAACCAAAGGGTCAGCTGTTGGAATCCACCAGGCGCCTCGTGGAAACTCTATGAGGGCAGTTCTACTCTGTCCTATAGGGTCACAATGAGTCGGAATTGACTCGAAAGCACTGGGTCTGGGTTTAAACCACATAATGAGATGTAAATCTAGAATGCGGGGAATTCTACGGGAGAGCTTTTTTTTTTTTTCCTCAATAAATAAGTAGCAAGAAATAAAACAAAATTAAGAAAAGTTTGTACTTGATTCAAAAAGACTTAAGAGATAAAAAAATCACCTAAATTTAATATATAGATTTGGTGTGATCCTTAGTCAAAGCAAACAACTCTCAAAAGACATTTACAATCAATTGGGAAAAATTGAACTCTGGATTACAGATGATGCCAAGCTATTATGTTTAAAGTCCAGGTATGATAATGTTATTAGAGTTATGTAATTTTTAAGAACTATTATCTCTTAAAATACATACTTAAGTGGTACAAATGAAATAAAATGGTGTCTGGGATTTTATTTAAAATAATTCTGTATATGGGAGGGGATGGAGACTGAAGAGAGTATAGAATAAAGAAAATTGGCCATCTGACATTAACTGTCAAAGCTGGACAATGGCTACATCAAGGTTCATTGTACTTTTCTTTCTATTAATATATAAAAACAGTAAAAATATAAATTAAATAAAAAATCTAGTAAAGCCAAATATTTTTCCTCCAGCAAACCTAGAGGACAACATGTTGTTGTTACAAGTTGATTTCAATTAAATGGTGACCCATGTGTTTCAGAGTAGAACCATGTTCCATGTGGTTTTCAATGGCTGTGATCTTTCCAAAGAGGACATTCAGTCCTTTTTTCCATATCATCACTGGGTGGATTAGAACCTCCAACCTGTAGGTTTTTGCCACTGAGGGACTCCTTAACCTGCATATAAATCTAACATAATCTCACTTAATTTGCCTTATTAGTGAACATTCTATAAAAATAGATAAATATTGACAGTGAGATAAAACTTAGAACAAAATAATTAGTTTTCTTTTACATATATAAATACAACCCAAAGAGAAAATCTCTGCTTGACAAATATTTTATAATTTTGATAATATCAGTATTATTCATTTTATGGGCAGGCAAACTCAAATACTAAAACACTTAAAACTTAGATAAAAAAAAAAAAGTTAAAACAGGGCTCAAATGCCTGATTTATACTGACTGGGGATGGAAATCCTGCTGGTGTAGTGGTTAAGTGCTAAAGCTGCCAACCAAAGGGTCGGCAGTTTGAAACTCCCGGGCACTCCTTGGAAACTCTGGGGCAGTTCTCCTTTGTCCTATAGGGTCACTATGAGTCGGAATTGACTCAATAGCACAGGGTTTGGTTTTTTTTGGTTTCATACTTGGGATACTTGAGGACAAAACTAGAAAAGGTGTATATTTTCCCAATAATCTAGAATTTTCTGAAACCAACGTGCATCTAAAACTTCATATTTAGGTGGCGTTGTTTCAGCATACAGTTTGGAAAACATGTTGATATAATGTAAATCATCAGGAGATACTTTGGAATGTTTTCCTTTGGGTAGATTGATTACTGGCTTTTTTATTTTATTTTATTTTTTTAAGACTATTGTAAGGCTTGTTGCAATTACAACAAATTGATTTTTTATTGTGATATGAAAATCCAAAAATGAGTAACATGGACATTTTTTAAAGGTACATAAGATATGAAGTATAAAAGTATACTTTCTGGGGCAGAGCCAAGTTGGTGGAATAGACAGATGCTTCCGTCAAGCCCTCTTTATAACAAAGACCAAAAAAAACAAGTGAAATGAGTATATTTGTGACAAGTTGGGAGCCCTGAGCATCAAAGGCAAGCTTACACAATGAAATGAGGGGAAGGGGAAGGAAGAGGCTGTTCAGAAGTGGAGAGGAGTTACCGGACCTGAATCGCAGGGAGCCCTCAGGCACCATTCCTGGAGCAGCGACGGTGGCGGTGGCAGAGGCAGGCTGGTACTAGCATTCAGCTGCAGTTTCCATAAGGAAAAGCAGCCAGCCACTCAGCCCACTCACACCTCTGGAACCTGAGGAGAACGACGCTTTAGGCAAAAGCTAAGTACTTGCGTAAATTTTACTGCACCCCCCCCCCAAGCCAGCTTCAGCAGCTGAATACCTGGACCTGACATAGATCATGGTGAGCACCTAGAGCCATCCTCCCAGCCTTGGAGAAGGAAAAAATTTGCAACTGGGGTTAAAAGATAATTTGCTAGCTCCATTAACTGGGGGAGCTCAGGACAGAAGTGGCTCCTGTCCAGGCATAAACCATCCATGGACCTTGAGCACCTCTCTCATCTGCATGGAACTGTGTGAGCCTATTTTAGGAGAATAGACCCTTGTTGGCAAACTCCAACCATTTCAACTGTGCGGTAGAGAGGTGGGAGTTTGACGTTTGACATTGCTTTGCCTATTAAACAAGGTCCTCACCTACCACAACAGGGACCTAAAGAACTGGTAGCTCCACTCAGGTCACCCAGCCACCCGCAACAGGGGTCCAAAGATAACTGGTACCTCCCAGTCCTTACAGCCTAAAACTTTGGGTGCCCATGGTCCCTCTGCAGAACCCACCCACCAGCACTCTCTAGGCAACAGAGATGTGTTTTCCTCAGAGACATTTGGGGGTCGGTTCTCAGCCCCCTGCCTTGTTCAGAGTGTGACCCCCTGCTGCAATCAGATACCGGTATATATGCCAATCACTCCTGCCCCTCTAAGAGTGTAGGAGAGAGCCTGTACCACACACTTGATGATCAGCTACCTGGAAACCTGAGCTGAATTCATACAAGAAAACAGAATGGACTCCTAGGTTGATACACCTAATAACAGCTCTAACCAGCTGAGGACAGGACAACAGAGCTCCAAAGGCGAAAATAATCAAGCTAGCTCACTCAAGCAAACCATGCGGTATACCAAAACAAAACAAAGCAAGCAGCTACGACACAGTAAGCAAGCATAAACTAATACAATAACTTATAGATGGCTCGGAGAAAACAGTCAATATCAAGTCATACAAAGAAACAGACCATGATCACCTCAACAGGCTCTCGAAACAAAGAATCCAGAGATCTTCTAGATGAAAGTGCATTCCTGGAATTACCATATGCAGAATACAAAAGTTTAATATACAGAACCCTTCAAGACATCAGGAAGGAAATGAGATAATACGCAGAACAAGCCCAGGAACACACAGATAAAGCAACCGAAAATTAGAAAGATTATTCAGTACATAATGAAAAGTATAAGCTGGGAAAATCCATAGACTGACAGCGATCAGAAATTCAGAGGATTAACAATAAAATTACAGAATTAGAGAACTCAATAGAAAGTCAGAGGAACAGAATTCAGCAAGTAGAAGCTAGAATTTCTGAACTCAAAGATAAATCACTTGGCACTAATATATTTGAAGAAAAATCAGATAAAAGAATCAAAAAAAAAATGAAGAAACCTTAAGAAACATGTGGGACTCTATCAAGAGAAACAACCTATGAGTGACTGGAGTACGAGAACAGGGAGAGATAAGAGAAAATACAGAGAGAATTGTTGAAGATTTGCTGGCAGAAAACCTCCCTGATATTGTGAAAGATGAGAAGATACCGATCCAAAATGCTCATCGAACTCCACATAAGGTAGATCTTAAAAGAAAGTCACCAAGACATATTATAATCAAGCTTGCCAAAACCAAAGATAAAGATACAATTAAAAGAGCAGCGAGGGATAAAAGAAAAGTCACCTGCAAAGGAAAGCCAATAAGAATAAACTTGGGGAGGCGGGGCCAAGATGGCGGACTAGGTGGACGTTACCGCTGATCCCTCTAGCAACAAAGACTCGGAAAAACAAGTGAATCGATCACATAGATAACAATCTACGAACTCTGTACAACAAACACAGACTTAGAGATGGAGAACGAACAAATACGGGCAGACAGCAATCGTTTTCAGAACTAAGAGCCAGCGTACCAGCTGATTACCTGGAAAATCTAGTTTCCCAGTGATGGCTCGGAGACAGCAGTCCATATCAAACCACATAAAGAAACAGACCATGACAGCTTCTCCAAGCCCCCAAACAAAAGAATCAAAATCTTTCCCAAATGAAGATACAATCCTGGAATTATCAGATACAGAATATAAAAAACTAATTTACAGAATGCTTAAAGATATCACAAATGAAATTAGGATAACTGCAGAAAAAGCCAAGGAACACACGGATAAAACTGTTGAAGAACTAAAAAAGATTATTCAAAAACATAGTGGAAAAATTAAGAAGCTGCAAGAATCCATAGAGAGACAGCATGTAGAAATCCAAAAGATTAACAATAAAATTACAGAATTAGACAAGGCAATAGAAAGTCAGGGGAGCAGACTCGAGCAATTAGAATGTAGACTGGGACTTCTGGAGGACCAGGGAATCAACTCCAGCATAGCTGGAAAAAAATCAGATAAAAGAATTAAAAAAAATGAAGAAACCCTAAGAATCATGTGGGACTCTATCAAGAAGGATAACTTGCGTGTGATTGGAGTCCCAGAACAGGGAGGGAGGACAGAAAACACAGAGAAAATAGTTGAAGATCTGCTGACAGAAAACTTCCCTGACATCATGAAAGACGAAAGGATATCTATCCAAGATGCTCATCGAACCCCATTTAAGATTGATCCAAAAAGAAAAACACCAAGACATATTATCATCAAACTTGCCAAAACCAAAGACAAACAGAAAATTTTAAAAACAGCCAGGGAGAAAAGAAAGGTTTCCTTCAAGGGAGAATCAATAAGAATAAATTCAGACTACTCAGCACAAAATTTTTTTTTTTTTTTTTTTACTCAGCAGAAACCATGCAAGCAAGAAGGGAATGCGACGACGTATACAGAGCACTGAAGGAGAAAAACTGCCAACCAAGGATCATATATCCAGCAAAACTCTCTCTGAAATATGAAGGAGAAATTGATATTTACAGATAAACACAAGTTTAGAGAATTTGCAAAAACTAAACCAAGACTGCAAGAAATGCTTAAGGAGATTGTTTGGCCTGATGACCAATAATTTCAGGTACCAGCACAATACAAGGTCACAAAACAGAACGTCCTGATATCAACACAACTCAAATAGGGAGAGCACAAAAACAAAGTAAGATTAATTCTAAAAAATAAATAAATAAACAAAATAATACACATAACAGGAAATCACGGAAATCAAGACATAAACGATCACAATAATCAAAAAGAGGGACTAAATATAGGAGGCATTGAACTGCCAGATAGAGAGGGATACAAGGCGATATAGAAGGATACAAGTTAGGTTTTTACTTAGAAAAATAGGGGTAAATAAAAAGGTAACCAGAAAAAGGAATATCAATTCCATAACTCAAGAAAAACGTAACGACTCAACAAACATAAAGTTAAACATTATGAAAATGAGGATCTCACAATCTACTAAGAAAAACGTCTCAGCACAAAAAAGTATGTGGAAAAATGAAAAGGCCAACAACACACATGAAAAGGCATCAAAATGACAGCACTAAAAACTTATTTATCTATAATTACACTGAATGTAAATGGACTAAATGCACCAATAAAGAGACAGAGAGTCACGGACTGGATAAAGAAACACGATCCATCTATATGCTGCCTACAAGAGACACACCTTAGACTTAGAGACACAAACAAACTAAAATTCAAAGGATGGAAAAAATATATCAAGCAAATAATAAGCAAAAAAGAAGAGAAGTAGCAATATTAATTTCTGACAAAATAGACTTTACACTTAAATCCGCCACAAAGGATAAAGAGGACACTATATAATGATAAAAGGGACAATTGATCAGGAAGATATAACCATATTAAATATTTATGCACCCAGTGACAGGGCTGCAAGATACATAAATCAAATTTTAACAGAATTGAAAAGCAAGATAGACACCTCCACATTTATAGTAGGAGACTTCAACACACCACTTTCGGAGAAGGACAGGACATCCAGTAAGAAGCTCAATAGAGACACGGAAGACCTAATTACAACAATCAACCAACTTGACCTCATAGACTTATACAGAACTCTCCACCCAACTGCTAAAAATATACTTTTTTTTCTAGTGCACATGGAACATTCTCTAGAATAGACCACATATTAGGTCACAAAACAAATCTTTGCAGAGTCCAAAACATCGAAATATTACAAAGCATCTTCTCAGACCACAAGGCAATGAAGCTAGAAATCAATAACAGAAAAACTGGGGAAAAGAAATCAAATACTTGGCAAATGAACAATACCCTCCTGAAAAAAGACTGGGTTATAGAAGACATCAAGGAGGGAATAAGGAAATTCTTAGAAAGCAACGAGAATGAAAATACTTTCTGTCAAAACCTCTGGGACACAGCAAAAGCAGTGCTCAGAGGCCAATGTATATCGATAAATGCACACATACAAAAAGAAGAAAGAGCCAAAATCAGAGAACTGTCCCTACAACTTGAACAAATAGAAAGTGAGCAACAAAAGAATCCATCAGGCACCAGAAGAAAACAAATAATAAAAATTAGAGCTGAACTAAATGAATTAGAGAACAGAAAAACAATTGAAAGAATTAACAAAGCCAAAAGCTGGTTTTTTTGAAAAAATTAACAAAATTGATAAACCATTGGCCAGACTGACTGAAGAAATACAGGAAAGGAAACAAATAACCCGAATAAGAAACGAGAAGGACTACATCACAACAGAGCCAAATGAAATTAAAAGAATCATTTCAGATTACTACAAAAAATTGTGCTCTAACAAATTTGAAAACCTAGAAGAGATGGATAAATTCTTGGAAAAATACTACCTACCTAAACTAACACATTCAGAAGTAGAACAACTAAATAGACCCATAACAAAAAAAGAGATTGAAACGGTAATCAAAAAACTTCCAACAAAAAAAATTCCTGGCCCAGATGGCTTCACTGCAGAGTTCTACCAAACCTTCAGAGAAGACTTAACACCACTACTACTGAAGGTATTTCAAAGCATAGAAAAAGACGGAATACTACCCAACTCATTCTATGAAGCTACCATCTCCCTGATACCAAAACCAGGTAAAGACATTACAAAAAAAGAAAATTTTAGACCTATATCCCTCATGAACATAGATGCAAAAATCCTCAACAAAATTCTAGCCAATAGAATCCAACAACACATCAAAAAAATAATTCACCCTGACCAAGTGGGATTTATACCAGGTATGCAAGGCTGGTTTAATATCAGAAAAACCATTAATGTAATCCATCACATAAATAAAACAAAAGATAAAAACCACATGATCTTATCAATAGATGCAGAAAAGGCATTTGACAAAGTTCAACACCCTTTTATGATAAAAACTCTTACCAAAATAGGAATTGAAGGAAAATTCCTCAACATAATAAAGGGCATCTATGCAAAGCCAACAGCCAATATCACTCTAAATGGAGAGAACCTGAAAGCATTTCCCCTGAGAACGGGAACCAGAAAAGGATGCCCTTTATCACCACTCTTATTCAACATCGTACTTGAAGTCCCAGCCAGGGCAATTAGGCTAGAGAAAGAAATAAAGGGTATCCAGATTGGTAAGGAGGAAGTAAAGCTATCACTATTTGCAGATGACATGATCGTATACATGGAAAACCCTAAGGAATCCTCGAGAAAACTACTGAAACTAATAGAAGAGTTTGGCAGAGTCTCAGGTTATAAAATAAACATACAAAAATCACTTGGATTCCTCTACATCAACAAAAAGAACACCGAAGAGGAAATAACCAAATCAATCCCATTCACGGTAGCCCCCAAGAAGATAAAATACTTAGGAATAAATCTTACCAAGGATGTAAAAGACCTATACAAAGAAAATTATAAAACTCTGCTACAAGAAATTCAAAAGGACATACTTAAGTGGAAGAACATACCCTGCTCATGGATAGGAAGACTTAACATAGTAAAAATGTCTATTCTACCAAAAGCCATCTATACATATAACACACTTCCAATCCAAATACCAATGTCATATTTTAAGGGGATAGAGAAACAAATCACTAATTTCATATGGAAGGGAAAGAAACCCCGGATAAGCAAAGCATTACTGAAAAAGAAGAAGAAAGTGGGAGGCCTCACTCTACCTGATTTCAGAACCTATTATACAGCCACAGTAGTCAAAACAGCCTGCTACTGGTACAACAACAGGCACATAGACCAATGGAACAGAATTGAGAACCCAGATATAAATCCATCCATGTATGAGCAGCTGATATTTGACAAAGGACCAGTGTCAGTCAATAGGGGAAATGATAGTCTTTTTAACAAATGATGCTGGCATAACTGGATATCCACTTGCAAAAGAATGAAACAGGAACCATACCTCAAACCATGCACAAAAACTAACTCCAAATGGATCAAAGACCTAAACATAAAGACTAAAACGATAAAGATCATGGAAGAAAAAATTGGGACAACCCTAGGAGCCCTAATACAAGGTATAAACAGAATACAAAACATTACCAAAAATGATGAAGAGAAACCCGATAACTGGGAGCTCCTAAAAATCAAACACCTTTGCTCATCTAAAGACTTCTCCAAAAGAGTAAAAAGACCACCTACAGACTGGGAAAGAATATTCAGCTGTGACATCTCTGACCAGCGCCTGATCTCTAAAATCTACATGATTCTGTCAAAACTCAACCACAAAAAGACAAACAACCCAATCAAGAAGTGGGCAAAGGATATGAACACACATTTCACTAAAGAAGATATTCAGGCAGCCAACAGATACATGAGAAAATGCTCCCGATCATTAGCCATTAGAGAAATGCAAATTAAAACTATGATGAGATTCCATCTCACACCAACTAGACTGGCATTAATCCAAAAAACACAAAATAATAAATGTTGGAGAGGCTGCGGAGAGATTGGAACTCTCATACACTGCTGGTGGGATTGTAAAATGGTACAACCACTTTGGAAATCCATCTGGCGTTATCTTAAACAGTTAGAAATAGAACTACCATACAACCCAGAAATCCCACTCCTCGGAATATACCCTAGAGATACAAGAGCGTTCACACAAACAGACATATGCACACCCATGTTTATTGCAGCTCTGTTTACACTAGCAAAAAGCTGGAAGCAACCAAGATGTCCGTCAACGGATGAATGGGTAAATAAATTCTGGTATATTCACACAAAAGAATACTACACATCGATAAAGAACAGTGACGAATCTCTGAAACATTTCATAACATGGAGGAATCTGGAAGGCATTACGCTGAGCGAAATGAGTCAGAGGCAAAAGGACAAATATTGTATAAGACCACTATTATAAGATCTTGAGAAACAGAAAAAACGGAGAAGAACACATACTTTTGTGGTTACAAAGCGGGGAGGGAGGGAGGGAGGGAGAAGGTTTTTTATTGATCAATCAGTAGATAAGAACTGCTTTGGGTGAAGGGAAAGACAACACTCAATACAAGGAAGGTCAGCCTAATTGGACTGGACTAAAAGCAAAGAGGTTTCCAGGATAAAATGAAAGTTTCAAAGGTCAGCGGAGCAGGGGCTGGGGTCTGACGAACATGGTTTGAGGAGACTTCTAAGTCAATTGGCAAAATAATTCTATTATGAAAACATTCTGCATCCCACTTTGAATTGTGGCGCCTGGGGTCCTAAATGCCAACAAGCAGCCATCTAAGATACATCAATTGGTCTCAACCCACCTGGAGCAAAGGCAAAGGAAGAACACCAAGGCCACACGACAACTAAGAACCCAAGAGACAGAAAGGGCCACATGAACCAGAGACCTACATTACCCTGAGACCAGAAGAACTAGTTGGTGCCCGGCCACAATGGATGTCTGCCCTGTCAGGGAGCACAACAGCCAACTCCTGAGGGAGCAGGAGGCCAGTGGGATACAGACCCCAAATTCTCATGAAAAGACCATACCTAATGGTTTGACTGCGACTAGAGGAATCCCAGAGACAATGTTCCCCAGAACTTCTGATGGCACAGGACAGGAACCATCCCCGAAGACAACTCATCAGGCATGAAAAGGACTGGTCAGTTGGGGGGGAGAGAGATGCTGATGAAGAGTGAGCCAATTAAATTAGGTGGACACTGGAGAGTGTGTTGGCAACTCTTGACTGGAGGGGGGATGGGAACATAGAGAGAGAGGGAAGATGGCAAAATTGGCACGAAACGAGAGACTGAAAGGGCTGACTCAATAGGGGGAGAGTAAGTGGGAGAAGGGAGTAAGATGTATGTAAACCTACATGTGACAGACTGATTGGAATGGTAAATGTTCACTTGAAGCTTAATAAAAATTAATTAAAAAAAAAAAAAGAATAAACTCGGACTACTCAGCAGAAACCATGCAGGCAAGAAGGCAATGGAACAACATATTTAAAAAATTGGAGGAAAAAAATTGCCTGCCAAGAATCATATATCCAGCAAATCTGTCTCTTAAATAGGAAGGTGAAATTAAGACATTTCCAGATAAACACAAGTTGAGGGAATTTGTAAAAACCAAACCAAAACTACAAGAAATACTAAAAGGAGTTCTTTGGTTAGAAAATCAATAATATCAGGTATCAACCCAAGACTAGAACACTGGGCGGAGCAACCAGAAGTCAACCCAGACAGGGAAATCGAAAAAAAACAAAGCAAGATTATAAAAAATAAAATAAAAAAAGCTCAAAACAGTGTAACAACGATGTTATCACATAAAAGAAGACAACATTAAAATAATAAAGAGGAACTAAGAAATGTCATCATACACCTTCCATATGGAGAGGAAGATACGGCAATACAAAGAAATAAAAGTTAGGTTTAAATTTAGAAAAATAGGGGTAAATAATAGCATATCCACAAAGGAGACAAACTATCCTACTCAACAAAATAAAATACAAGGGAAAAATATAGACTCAGAAAAAACAAAGTCAACAAAAACAAATATGAGGAAATGACAATATATAAAGAAAATCTACTCAGCACATAAAATCAAGTGGGAAAAAGAAACCGTCAACACACAAAAAAAGACATCAAAATGACAGCCCTAAACACATGCTTATCTATAGTTACCCTGAATGTCAATGGACTAAATGCACCGATAAAGAGACAGAGAGTGGCAGAACGGATTAAAAAACAAGATCTGTCTATTTGCTGCCTACAAGAGACACACCTTAGACTTACAGACACAAACAAACTAAAACTCAAAGGATGGAAAAAAATATATCAAGCAAGTAACAATCAAAAAAGACCAGGAGTGGCAATATTAATTTCTGACAAAATAGACTGTAAAGTTAAATCTATCAGAAAGGATAAGGAAGGACACTGTATAATGATTAAAGGGACAATACACCAAGAAGATATAACCATATTAAATATTTATGCACCCAGGGCTGCAAGATACATAAAACAAACTCTATCAGCTTTGAAAAGCGAGATAGACAGCTCCACAATAATAGTAGGAGAGTTCAACACACCACTTTCGGTGAAGGACAGGACATCCAGAAAGAAGCTCAATAAAGACACGGAAGATCTAAATTCCACTATCAACCAACTTGACCTCGTAGATGTATACAGAACAATCCACCCAACAGCAACCAAGTATACTTTCTTTTCTAGTGCACATGGACCATTCTCTAGAATAGACCACATATTAGGTCATAACACAAGCCTGAGCAGAATCCAAAACATTGAAATATTACAAAGCATCTTCTCTGACCATAAGGCCATAAAAGTGTAAATCAATAACAGAAAAAGCAGGGAAAAGATATAAACACTTGGAAACTGAACAATACCCTGCTCAAAAAAGACTGGATTATAGAAGACAATAAGGATGGAATAAAGAAATTCAGAGAATCCAATGAGAATGAAAACACTTCCTATCAGAACCTTTGGGACACAGTAAACGTGGTGCTCAGAGGCCAATTTATATCAATAACTGCTCACATCCAAAAAGAAGAAAGGGCCAAAATCAAAGAATTATCCCTAAAACTTGAACAAATAGAAAGAGAGCAACAAAAGAAACCAACAGGCACCAGAAGAAAACAAATAATAAAAATTAGAGCTGAACTAAATGAAAGAGAAAACAGAAAAACAATTGAAAGAATTAACAAGACCAAAAGGTGGTTTCTTGAAAAAATCAACAAAATTGATAAACCATTGGCCTAAGTGACAAAAGAAAAACAGGAGAGGAAGCAAATAACCCAAATAAGAAAGGAGAGTGGCGATATTACAACAGACAAAACTGAAATTAAAAGAATCATATCAGATTACTATGAAAAAATATACTCAGACAAATTTGAAAACCTAGAAGAAATGGATGAATTCCTAGAAACACACTACCTACCTAAGCTAATACAAAGAGAGGTAGAACAACTAAACAGACCCATAACAAAGGAAGACATTGAAAAGGTAATCAAAAAACTCCCAACAAAAAAAAAAAGCCCTGGTCCGGATGGCTTCACTGCAGTTCTACCAAACTTCCAGAGAAGAGTTAACACCACTACTACTAAAGAGCATAGACAAGGATGGAATACTACCAAACTCATTCTATGAAGCCACCATATCCCTGATACCAAAACCAGGTAAAGACACCACATGCCTCATGAATGTAGATGCAAAAATCCTCAACAAAATTCTACCCAATAGAATTCAACAACATATCAAAAAAATGATTCACCATGACCAAGTGGGATTCATACCAGGTATGCAGGGATGGTTCAACATTAGAAAAACAATTAATGTAATCCACTACACAAATAAAACAAAAGACAAGAATTACATGATTTTATGAATTGATGCAGAAAAGGCATTTGACAAAGTTCAACACTCATTCATGATAAAAACTCTCAGGAAAATAGGAATAGAAGGAAAATTCCTCAGCATTATAAAGGAAGTTTATACAAAGCCAACAGCCAACATCACCCTAAATGGAGAGAGCCTGAAAATGTTCCCACTGAGATCAGGTACCAGACAAGAATGCCCTTTACCACCACTCTTATTCAACATTGTGCTGGAAGTCCTAGCCAGAGCACTTAGGCTAGATAAAGAAATAAAGGGCATCCAGATTGGCAAGGAAGAAGTCAAAGTATCTCTATTTGCAGATGACATGATCTTACACACAGAAAACCCTAAGGAATCCTCCGGAAAACTACTGAAACTAGTAGAAGAGTTGAGCAGAGTATCGGGATACAAGATAAACATACAAAAATCAGTTGGATTCCTCTACACCAACAAAAAGAACATCGAAGAGGAAATCACCAAATCAATGCCATTTACAGTAGCCCCCAAGAAGATGAAATACTTAGGAATAAATCTTGCCAGAGATGTAAAAGACTTATACAGAGAAAACTACAGTACACTTCTTCAAGAAACCAAAAGAGACTTACATAAGTGGAAGAACATACCTTGCTCCTGAATAGGAAGACTTGACATTATAAAAATGTCTATTCTACCAAAAGCGATTTATACATTTAATGCAATTCTGATCCAAATCCCAAGGACATTCTTTAATGAGATGGAGAAACAAATGACCTACTTCATATGGAAGGGAAAGAGACCCTTCATAAATAAGGCATTACTGAAAAAGAAGAACAAAGTGGGAGGACTTACTTCACCTGATTTAGAACCTGTTATACCACCACAGTAGTCAAAACAGCCTAGTACTGGTACAACAACAGATACATGGACCAAGGGAACAGAATTGAGAATCCAGACATAAATCCATCCACATATGAGCAGTAAATATTTGACAAAGGCCCCAAAACAGTTAAATGGGGAAAAGACAGTCTTTTTAACAAATGGTGCTGGCATAACTGGATATCCATCTGCAAAGAAATGAAATAACACTCGTACCTCACTCCATGCACAAAAACTAATTCAAAATGGATCAAAGACCTAAATATAAAATCTAAAACGATAAAGATCATGGAAGAGAAAATAGGGACAATGTTAGGAGCCCTAATACATAGCATAAACGCTATACAAAACATTATAAAGAACGTAGAAGAAAAACTAGATAGGTGGGAGCTCCTAAAAATCAAACACCTATGCTCATCCAAAGACTTCACCAAAAGAGTACAAAGACTACCTACAGACTGGGAAAAAGTTTTTAACTATGACATTTCTATCAGCAACTGATCTCTAAAATCTACATGATACTGCAAAAATTCAACTGCAAAAGACAAATAACCCAATTAAAAAATGGGCAAAAGATATAAATAGACACTTCACTGAAGAAGACTTTCAGGTAGCTAACAGACACCTGAGGAAATGTTCACAATCATTAGCCATTAGAGAAATGCAGATCAAAACTACAATGAGATTTCATCTCACTCCAACGAGGCTGGCATCAATCCAAAAAACACAAAAGAATAAATGTTGGAGAGGCTGTGGAGAGATTGGAACACTTATACACTGCTGGTGGGAATGTAAATTGGTATTTCCACTTTGGAAATCGATTTGGTGCTTCCTTAAAAAGCTAGAAATAGAACTACCATACGATCCAGCAATCCTACTCCTTGGAATATACCTAGAGAAATAAGAGCCTTTACATGAACAGATATATGCACACCCATGCTTATTGCAGCACTGTTTACAATAGCAAAAAGATGGAAGCAACCAAGGTGCCCATCAATGGATGAATGGGTAAATAAATTATGGTATATTCACACAAAGGAATACTACGCATCGATAAAGAACAGTGAGGAATCTGTAAAACGTTTCATAACATGGAGGAACCTGGAAGGCATTATGCTGAGTGAAATTAGTCAGTTGCAAAAGGACAAATATTGAATAAGATCACTATTATAAGAACTTGAGAAATAGTTTAAACTGAGAAGAAAACATTCTTTTGTGGTTACGAGAGTGGGGGGGGCAGGGTGGGAGAGGGGCATTCACTAATTAGATAGTAAATAAGAACTACTTTGGGTGAAGAGAAACACAGCACACAATTCAGGGGAGGTCAGCACAATTGGACTAAACCAAAAGCAAAGAAGTTTCCTGAATAAACTGAATGCTTTGAAGGCCAGTGTAGCAGGGTCAGGGGTCTGCAGGCCATGGTTTCAGGGGACCTCTAAGTCAATTGGCATAATAAAATCTTAAGAAAACATTCGGCACCCCACTTTGAAGAGTGGTGTCTGGGGTCTTAAACGCTAACAAACAGCCATCTAAGATGCGTCAATTGGTCTCAACCCACGTGGATCAAAGGAGAATGAAGAACACCAAGGACACAGGTAATTACGAGCCCAAGAGACAGAAAGGGCCACATGAACCACAGACTACATCATCCTGAGACCAGAAGAACTAGATGGTGTCCAGATACAACCGATGGCTGCCCTGACAGGGAACATAACACAGAACCCCTGACAGAGCAGGAGAGCAGTTGGATGCAGATCCCAAATTCTCATAAGACCAGACTTAATGGTCTGACCGAGACTAGAAGGACCCCGGTGGTCATGGCCCCCAGGCCTTCTGTTGGCCCAGGACAGGAACCATTCCTGAAGCCAACTCTTCAGACATGGATTGGACTGGACAATGAGTTGGAGAGGGATGCTGGTGAGGAGTGAGCTTCCTGGATCAGGTGGACCCTTGAGACTATGTTGGCATCTCCTGCCTGGAGGGGAGATGAGATGGTGGAGGGGGTTAGAAGCTGGCCAAATGGACATGAAAAGAGAGAGTGGAGGGAGAGGGTAATTGGGAGTGTGTAGCAAGGTGCATAGGGGTTTCTGTGTGAGAGACTGACTTGATTTGTAAGCTTTCACTTAAAGCATGATAAAAATTTAAAAAAACAAGTGTACTTTCTTCCATATCTATATCCAATTCTAGATGAATCCTCACAATGAGATTGTATTACACATTCTCCACAAAATAGGTCTTGGGCATAAGTCCATGGGCACATATAGTTCAACTTTATTCTGTTTAAATAATTGAATAGACTACTCTTGCTAAAATTTAATATATTTTGTTTATCCTATCTTAATAATGGATACATGACTTTTTTCTAACTTTTTTCTTTAAATATATTTTTGTATTTTTACATGAGGTGTTGTTGCAAATAAATTTCCCCAGGTTATCATTGAAGTTCTGCCATTAATTTTTTAAATAACTTTAAAATCTGTGTACAGTTGTGTTTTAATTGTACTTCCTTTTGTAGCTCCAAAATAGCCGTTCTCAGTTAAGATCATATTTTTAATAGAATAAAAAATTTTATTAAATATTACTGTATGTATTACATGCATAATTATATGATTATGTATTTATATTTAAAATAAATTTTTATATATCTGAAACTTATTTTGGTATAATAAAATCAGGCAGTCAACTTAATGTTATTCATGAATAATGATAATTTTAATGTATCCTTTAATATATTCATGTGCTTTATTACACTGTCGTAACCAATAATCAAGTAAGTTAAAATTTTTGGAATAATGTTCAATAATAATGGTGATAATAGACAAGTTTATCTTTTTCTCAACTTAAATAGGAAAGATTGCAGTGTAACTAAATTTATTTCAAATTTTATTCAAAAGTAGATGATGAAATTCACTGAATTACTTTGGGGGAAATTTATTTATTGTTATATTTTTCTAAATGACAATTTCTGTGAATATATTTTTAATATTGTAGCATTTCTCCCTTTATGGGGATGGCATGATATTCTTTTAATGTGCCACTGATACCATCTTTAATTTTTTAAGAATATTTGTTTCTATATTAATAGGTAAGATCAGTCTTAGTTTTCTTTTTTTGTGATATCTTTGGAACACTGTGTAATCATTATACTAGGTTTGTTAACCAAAGCCAACTTCCAGCTCATAGTGACCCTACAGGACAGAGAACTGCCTTATAGGATTTCCAAGCCTATAACCTTTATGGAGGCAGACTGCCACATCTTTCTCCTTCAGAGCAACTGGTGGGTTGGAATCACCAAACTTTAGGTTAGCAGCCGAGCACTTTACTAACTGCATCATCAGGGCTCCATTTATTTAGTAAACAACTTTGGAAACTTTCACTTTTTCTTTAGGCTTTTAACAGCATGATAATTATACCCTGAGAATGACAATAAATCACCTGTTAAATTATCTGGGCTTAGTTCTTTTATTTTTTTCTCCAAGGGTGAAATTAATTGGGTTTTTTTTGTTTGGTTTTTAATTATTCCAATTTCTTTAATGATGCGGGGTCATTTTATATTTTACAGTTACATACTAATAATACCCATATTCATATCCCCAGGCCGGATTTCTCTTTTTAATTCCAGGCTCATATCTAACTGCCTGCTCATCATCTTTACTTGGGTGTTTTGAAAGCATCTTGAACTCCAAATATTCGACATTAAACTCATAATTAGTTTCTTCTACATACTCCCTACCCCTAACTCCCACTTTTTCTGGGGTAACATTACTTAGTGATAAGTATCACAAATCTTCTGGTTGCAAAACCTTCTTGGATCCACATAAATACCTACCACTTATTCCGGTACTTTCACTTTCAGCAAGCAAGGTTGTGTCATCTGCATAATGCAGGTTGTCAATGAGTCTTCCTCCAATACTGATGCCCCATTCTTCTTCATATAGTCTGGCTTCTCAGATTATTTGCTCAGCATACAAATTGAATAGGTATGGTGAAAGGATATAACCCTGGCACACACCTTTCCTGATTTTAAACCACACAGTTGCCTCTTGCTCTGTCCAAACAACTGCCTCTTGATCTCTGTAGTTTCCTCATGAGAACAATTAAGTGTTCTGCAATTCCCATTCTTTGCAATGTTATCCATAATTTCTTATGATTCACACAGTCGAATGCCTTTGCATAGTCAATAAAACATGGGTAAACACCTTTCTGGTATTCTCTGCTTTCAGCCAGGATCTATCTGACATCAGCAGTGATAATCCCTGGTTCCATGTCCTCTTCTGAATGTGGTTTGAATTTCTGACAGTTCCCTGTTGATATACTGCTGCAGCCACTTTTGAATGATCTTCAGCAAAATTTTACTAGTGTGTGATATTAACGATATTGTTCGATAATTTCCACATTCAGTTGCATCACCTTTCTTGGGAATAGGCATAAATATGGATCACTTCCAGTCAGTTGGCCAGGTAGCAGTCTTCCAAATTTCTTGGATAGAAGAGTAAGCACTTACATTGCTGCATCCGTTTGTTGAAACATCTCAATTGATATTCCATCAATTCCTGAAGCCTTGTTTTTCGCCAATGCCTTTGGTGCAGCTTGGACTTCTTCCTTCAGTACCATAGATTCCTGATCATATGCTACCTCTTGAAAGGGCTGAACATCAACCTATTCTTTTTGGTATAATGACTTTAATGAAGACCACAGCCTTCAGTATGGAGTATACCTCAACATAAAGAAAACAAATCCTCACAACTAGACCAATAAGCAACATCATGATAAATGGAGAAAAGATTGGATTTGTCAAGGATTTCATTTTACTTGGATCCACAATCAGCACCCATGGAAGCAGCAGTCGAGAAACCAAAAGACACATTGCGTGGGACAAATCTGCTGCAAAAGACCTCTTCAGCGTGTTGAAAAGCAAAGATATTACTTTGAAGACTGAGGTGCAGCTGACTCAAGTCATGGTACTTTCAATTGCATCATGTCCTTGGGAAAGCTGGACAATGAATAAGGAAGACCTAAGAAGGTCTTTAAATTGTGGTGTTGGTGATGAACATTGAATATACCCTGGACTGGTAAGTGAAAAAGAGAATGACCCTCAATAAGATGAATTGACACAGTGGCTGCAACAATGGGCTTAATTAAGCATAACAACAATTGTGAGCATGGCTCAGGACCAGGCAGTGTTTAATTCTGTAGTACGTAGGGTCACTATGAGTTGCAACCAACTCGAAGGCACCTAACAACAACAATTCCTGTACATTTTACCTATTAAGTAGCTCTCAAAACTTTCTTCCCCACTTTCACCACTGTTACCACCCAAACCACTGTGACCCATCACAAATATTCTAAAATCACCTTATTTGCATTTCTCACATGTCATGGATTGAATTATGTCCCCCAAAAATGTCTGTCAACTTGGCTGGGTCATGATTCCCAGTATTGTATGATTGTCTACCATTTTGTCATCTGATGTAATTTCCCTATGTGTTGAAAATTCTATCACTATGATGTTAATGAGATGGATTAGCGGCAGTCATACTGATGAGATCTACAAGATTAGATAGTGTCTTAAGCCAATCTCTTTTGAGGTATAAAAGAAAGAAGCAAACAGAGAGACATGGGAACCTCATACCAAGAAGAAAGCAGTGCCTGGAGCAGAGCACATCCTTTGGACCTGGGGTTCCTGTGCCTGAGAAGCTCCTAGTTCAAGGGAAGATTGATGACAAGGACCTTCCTCCAGAGCTGACAGAGAAACGCTTCCCCTTGGGCTGGTGCCCTGAATTTGGAGTTTGTAGCCTACTAGACTGTGAGAGAATAAACTTCTCTTTGTTGAAACCACACACTTGTGGTATGTGTTATATCTGCACTAGATGACTAAGACTACGATTTGAGTCACTCATTTTCCTCTGAATGTGAAGTTTGTATAGTAATATCAAACATTTATTGAGTGACATAATTTTACAAATATTTAATAAATTAAGATTTGTATTACCCCAATAATCTGCAGAGATTGTCATTCCATTTTGAAGGTTATTTATGGCTTCGGCCTTGTGTCCTGATAGAATTAAGTTTTGTATGTTATTAACAATGTTAACATTAGAGTTACCAATGTCTATATCTTTTCTACATTATATTTTGCTCAGTTTGCTAAGAAAAATACATTCCTTATAAGCATCTCTGAGAGCCAACATACTTTACATTCCCTTACATACATCATTGCTTGCACTATTGATCATAAATAGGATTTTTGTTTTATCCGGCCGTTCAAATCCATTAGTATTGATGATTATGTAAAATGTAGTTGGAAGGCCTACTGAATAAGTAAACACAGATTTACTCAGACGTTGTCGAGAATAGTACAATTTTTATTTTGTTTTATTTGTTTATTTATTTATTCCTTTTGGGTTACAAGGAAACTGTAACATATACACATGTCTCAAAAACATCGCTACCTCTTCTGGACTTAGTAGCCTGAGTATTTCTTTAGGACTAGTGGTTTAAACTCGTTTGATCAGTATTAACTCTTAGTTCTTTGATTTGCCCAAAATAAATTTGAATGAAAATTATCTACACTATATCATGCACATAGTCCGATACTGATGGATGTCATTTATCATTGATTGACCAACTATTTTACTTCTTTGCTTATAAGTGCAACTATTTCTAAGTTATTTTTCTTGGTATTGCTTCAGAGTTTGAGCCCTAGAGTCAGACTGTCTGGGTTTCAATCTGGGCCCTGACACTCTCAACTGTGTGAACTTGGGTAATTGACTTTACTACCCTGTGCCTCAGTTTCCTAATGTTTAAAATGGCAATCAAATAGGAATTATATTATTTAAATATCGCTGAAAATAAATATACTAATTCACATAATTTGCCTAGTACTGTGTCTGGCACTGTTAACAATTATTCTTGTTATTATTTTCTGAATATATTCTCCCTCCATTGGGATCTCATCTTCTATATTGTTTCAGCTTTTATCATTGCAGATAACTCAGTCAAATGCCCACATGATTTTGTAAGTTTTGTAACCTTGAGATTTTATAATTCAGTGATATTCAAAGTCTAGTTATGAATCAGATGCTGTAACATCATCTTAAAATTTGTACCTACTACTGTTTCCGTTCCCTGGTGGTGTAGTGGGTAAGTGCTATAGTTGCTAAGCAAAAGGTCAGCAGTTCAAATCCACCAGGTGCTCCTTGGAAACTCTATGGGGCAGTTCTACTCTGTCCTATAGGGTCGATATGAGTTGGAATTGACTTGACAGCAATGGGTTTGGTTTTTTTTTTTTAGTGTTTCCATTTAGTTATATACATTTCATATCATTTTGCGTGCTCAAACCAAGTAGCCTCATGTTTTTTTCTGTTTTAGGCTAATGTTTTTCTTGCTACTAGATTTAAGGTCTTTGATCATTCCTGAGCCACTTATTTCCATTGTTTTTTTTATTTTCATATTTATTTTGCTACTAGACATTTTTACCTGAATACATTTCTCACAATCCTCCACAATTACAATCCCAAATATCCATTTACTTTAGCCTAATATAATTTAAGTGATATTCCTATCTCTGGTATTCCCACACTATAATCCATCTAAAATACTACTGAAGGTTTTTTTTTTTCCCTAAGGGAAAGCTTGTATCAAGCCTGTCTTTTCTTAAAATTCTTGTGTGGCTTCACACTCTGCCAGCTCTTTAGCTTGGCATTCATTCTTCTCTGTGATTGACCTAATCTACTTTTTTTCAATCTCTCTGGCTAGTTAAGTCACATTCTCAGGGACCTAATGCAGCATATTTGCTTTTCATCCATCATAACCTACTTATCACTTTTTTGTTTTCCCTGAATTTTCCACACTTTCCCATTGTAATGTTTTTGTTAATACCTTTTATAGTATGTGAAATGTCTTTCTACTGCATTCCAATCTGTCTGACCCTTGTAGGAGACCTATGATATTTCCTTGCCTATGCCGCGGTATCCTGATTTCATTATGGCACTGGAATATGCCATGGAAAATCTCCATTTCCTCCAATTCCCCAGTTTCTGTCTACAAAATTTAGATGGAACTGATTCTGTGCCTGGTCTATAAGTTGGTATAAAATTAAAAAAAAAAAAAATTATTGTCAAGTCAATTCTCACTCATGGCGATCCCATGTATTACAGTGTAGAACTGAGCTCCATAGATTTTTCTTGTCTATAATCTTTATTGAAGCAGATTGCCAAGATTTTCTTCTGAGGTGCTGCTGTGAGGGTTTGAACTGCCAACTTTTCTCTTAGTAGTCAACTGCAAACCAGTTGAGCCACTCAGGAACCTGTGCAAAGCCTAAAACCAAATAAATAAATAAATAAGAAACCGTTGCCATCAAGTCAGTTCTGACTCATAGCGAACGTATAGGACAGTAGAACTGCCCCATAGGTTTTCCAAGGAGCAGCTGGTAGATTCGAACTGCTGACCTTTATGGTTAGCAGCCATAGCACTTAACCACCGCTCCACTTAAAAAGAAAGAAAAAAAAAAAAAAATAGGCAGGGCTAATTAACTTATCAATCACATTCATTTTGTTACTGTGACTGGTCTAGGTAAAGAAACATGACCTGATCAGAGTTAATCCTGTGTATTTTCTGGAACAAAGAGGAAAGAGACTCTTGATTTTCTGGTTAACCTGTGTGGGCCATTACATGGACAAGCCTCTTTCAGTTAAGTCACCATAGAGAAAAGCAAAAACAGAAATAAGCTATGGAGAGTGAGGAAAAAAGATAGAGGTAGAAGGAGTGGGAGGGAGAAAGGAAAAAAAAAAAAAGAGAAAAGAAAGAAAGAGAGCACTAGAATAACTGGTAATCCTGTGAGTCCTAGAAACAAGTATATCCATAGACATTCCTTTATTGTAGAAAATAAATACCTGTCTTTACTTGAGATGGTGTGATGGTGTGAGTTGGTTTAACTTAGTTGAAGTTTATACTTAAAACAAAAGTGAAAATAGAGGGAAATTATAAAACCAAACATTCACATCATGAATATTGAAATAACCAAGAGTGTTCTGGACTCTCAATGTTTGAATTGAAAGACATTTGCATGCTTTTTTAAAAAGTTAAAAATTCAGAAGAATGCCAAGAATTTGAGGATTATTTTTTATTTCCTAAAAAATACTTTTTATCATAGCTCTTTTTATTATATCTTTCATTTTTGTATTTATTCTAAATGAAAGGGGTTTTTTTTTTATGCATTCTTCATAATTTATTTGACTAAAATTTATTTTGGAGTACCTGGGTGGTGCAAGCAGTTAAGCACTTGACTACTAGCCAAAAGTCTGGCAGTTCAAACCCACACGGAGGCACTTTGGATGACAGGCTTGACAATCTGCTTCCAAAAGGTCACAGCCTTGGCAACCTTACACAGCAGTTCTACTCTGCACACATGAGGTTGCCATGAATCTGAATCAACTCATTGGCAAGTGACAACAACAGAAGATTTATTTTAGTATGTAATTATTGAAGCTACAGGCCATTTCTGTAATTTCAATAATTACATACCAGTACAGGCCACTTCTCTGTTAAACAACAAGTAGAAACATTGTCAAATCAGCAGGCAATCAATAAAGTTATTGTATAAGAACGGGGAAGAGACGCTATATGAAAAGTACATGTTCTTAGACTGATAATTATCTTCTCCAAAGCATGTGTCTCTGTGTTCCTGTTTCTTATACAGCACATTCTGTTCATGATAAGACTTTCTAACTTTTTTTTTTTTTTTTATGTGACTTTATCTTGCTTTGTTGGGAACTTTTGTTCTATCCTTTCCCTTGAGCAAATCTTTTTTGTGCTGGACAATAAAGTCCATTTTGTAATAATACTGATAGGAGCCTGGCCTGCCTTTGAGTTTAGTTCTTTGTCTTTGGCTCTGTCAATACAGACAATTAAGATGAAAAGCACATTTACATGAAAGTGGAGAATTGAGATTAAAAAAAGCAGCGTTGGCTTTTGTTATCTTAGTAATATTCTAAATTTTATTTGCTTTAGTTGGCAAGAATAGGCTCAGTTCAAGGTATTTTTTCACAAAAGTCAGTTCACCTAAAAGTGAGGTCAATTTATTTAAGAGATAGGAAGAGCATAATTGACGGGGCCTGTGGCCCTGCTATCTATTTTGTATGCTTGCATGATTTTGTAGGGTCTCTACCTTGTGAAGGATTTTTTAGTGCGTTTGAAGTGGTTAGGGTCAGGGAAAACAACAGGGAAGTTAGGAAAGTTCAGGATTATAGAAAAAACACATAATCCCGATGGAATTATTACTCTTGGATTGTTGCCAAACTCATTTCCATCAGTCTTATTTGCTGTACAAAGACTGTGCTTTCATTATGAAGTGACTCTGCACTGAGATATTCAAAGCATGGATATTATTTATTTTAAAAGTATATTTTTGCTTCTGATATACATGTATATGTTATATTCATACACACACACATACACTTATTTTCCCTAGCTATTATTTAAAAAAAAAATTTTTTATATGTGCACATATATCGCTATTTATGGAAATAAAGACTGCATGCGTTATTATATATCATTGTGAAAAATAGTGTTATATGATTTTGGGGTTTTTTGTTTGTTTATTTTTCATTTACTGTCATAAAAATTGGTGTAGTAAAGAACAGGAATGCCCAATCAGCTTCTAGTCATGATTCTACTTTAAATGGTGGTTAGGAGCTGCCTAAAAACTTGTATTGAGAAAGAATGTGAAGTCCAGTCTGCCTAAAGACCATCAAAGTTGTCGTTGATGATCAATAACTGAGAGATGTGATAGAACTGCTCTGTATATTTTCCAACCCCTTTCCAAAGAAATAGGCATTAAGGAATTGTTCATTACATATTTTTAAAAAATACAAATTTTACTCAGCAGTTAGCATAAGGTTATGTGCATATTCAAGGTTTTACAGACTATGCTTTCAAAAATATTTCTTTTAGATGCTTACCATCTATGACCTTCAAAACTGGAATCATCACCCTTCCACCCTCTCATTATATACATCTCTTAATTCAAACGATAGACTACTATGCACCCAGATATACCATCCATAACCCTAACTGATGCTTGGCTCCTCCCACTCCATACTTCTGCTCTCATATTAATTATTCAAGCACATTGAAAACCAAACCCACTGCTGTCAAGTCAATTCTGACTCATAGTGACCCTATAGGACAGAGTCGAACTGCCTGATAGAGTTTCCAAGGAGCACCTGGCGGATTCAAACTACCGACCTCTTGGTTAGCAGCCATAGCACTTAACCACTACACCACCAGGGTTTCCAGGCACAAAAAAAAAAAAAAAGGCACAAGTAACCTCTAAATCAAGGTTCACAGATGCAAAGATTCTTGTCACTAACCAATCAACTTGTACCACAATGAGTACTGGCAGTTGAATTAAAATTTACTTGTCATCTGGATTTCAAATATGTGTCAACTATCTCCACTCATTTCAAGTTCAACTTTCTCTGACCTCATTGAGGCCATCTCTACCAGGGTTGTGACAGCATCTTCCTGAATATCTTTGTCTCCAGCCCTGTTGTCCCTATATGGTAATCTCCTTCAGAGAGCTACCAAAGTGACTTATCTAGAGCACAACCCTAACATGATACTTCACTGTCTCCACATTGCCCCAAACTGTAGAGAACTCCTTAATATTCTCACGAAAACCGCCATGATTTTACCTCTCTCTACCTCGTCAGTCTTATCTCAACTTCCTGCCTCACTCTTATTCCTTCACTCTACATTCTCCGTGATGCTTTCACTCTACATACTCTATGCTACTTATCACCTATGAGCTTTGATTGTGATATCTGCTTGTTTCAACTCGGCAGCAACGGGTTTGGTTTTGGTTTGGATCTGCTTGCTTAACAGTTTATTTATGCACTTATTTATTTAGTCGTTTATTCATTAATTCCTTGAAAAGTATTAATTAAAAACCTATTATGTGTCAGGGTGTTAGGAATGTCTGCTCATTCCTCACTTCCTAATATTTTGTTTAGCAAATATTTATTTTAGGCCTCGCTTCACCAAGAGTGGCTTTCCTAATGTTTTGTCTTCCCTCTCCAGGACTGTGTAATATGGCCATTCTCTGTGCTCCCCGAATAAGATAAACAACTTTGTCGTTGTGTTAAGTCACATTTTGTTAGATACTTCTGGATATTTTGTTAACATAAAATATACACAAACAGAAATATGCTTAAATTGTTTTCTGAAATATGTTACATGTAAGTAGAAAACACATGATTTACATGCAATGCTCACTATTAAAACAGCATATTGTTTTGATAATAATTGGATGCAAATCTTATTGTTATTTATTAGCTCGGCAACATTGGTCAGATTATTTGAATTCATGGTGCCTCAGTTTCTTCATCCTTAAAAACCAATAAAAGTTATCACAGTACCAAAAATAATACACATTAATAATAAGAACATGTGACTGAGTCCTATTACTCAAAGTTAGTGTCATGTGAACTGAGGCAAGTGACTTTATCCCTCTGAATTATAGCATATTCATCGATTCATTTGTATAAATATGGTAATATTATATGTCATACGTATAGTGTTTTCACCAGGATCCAAAAGCACAATGAAAATAAAAGTATTTTATAAATCTTAAAACATTATATAAATACAAAGAGTCCCTGGGTGCTAAAAATGGCTCACTGCTCAGCTACTAACTGAAAGGTTGGTGATTCAAATCCATTCAAAGGTGCTTTGGAAGAAAGGCCTGGAGATCTACTTCCAAAGGTTCACAACTGCTGAAAATACTATACAGCGTAGTTATACTTTGAAACTCATGGGGTCTCCGTGAGTGAGAATTGACTCCGCAACAACTGGTTTTTGGTTTATATAAATACAATATTACCAAATGTTATATGCTAAAATATTAGTGGTGTTTATAATGGCATGATTTGTGTCCTGTCAAGAACCTTAATGGACAGCCAGCATACCATCCCCTAGCTTCTTCTGTGAATGTTGGCTGTTAATGGCAGCCCTCAGCTGATCTTTTCTCTGAAATTTGTCCTCAGACTGAACAAAGGCCTCCTCTCATGGGAATGCAAACACCATCTCCCCCTCCTGTATGCAATAACTGATGGACAAAAGGGTACAAAATGGAGGGTCTTCTTGCTCCAAGGTGAGATGAATTCTGAGATGTAGTTCGAAACCCAGAGCTTCTTGGAGGATCAGACTGGAGCACCCATCCTTGCTGAGCGCCTTGCCCTGCCCTATCCTGCTTCCCTCATTCTCCTGCCAGCACACCCTGAATACATCACATATTCCTGAATCTTTGAACCTTCTACTTCTAGGGCACTCAACTTAAGACAACTCTTTATGGGAATTAGCACCACCTCCTCTATTTTACCTTCAGCTTCTTAGCCTACTCATTAAATTTTGAAACAACTTTGGAGAGAGCAAAATACTTTGGAACACATAAAAAGCAACTTGGAAAACAATGTCAATGCCTTCACCTAGGATGTCACCATTTCAAAGTACTTTCAAAACTTATGAAAAAGTAAAACTACATTTGGATCAGGGGGAATATACAGAAAACTATGTTTCTTTTTGGAGAAAAAATTATTTTTAACCACTCTTTTGATATTAGTGGGAAAAAAAAGACTTCTTATGAGGAAGATGGTTTCCTAGATTCTGTTTTTGATTTATTTGTGTTGATGTCGATTTCAATTGATACAATAGTGATGTTTGAGGTATGGCAAGGTTGAATATAAGTCATGAGAGGGAGGCTGGAAAAATTATTTAAAGATTTCTTATATTCACAGACCCTTGTATTCACAGCACACTATGACGCAGGTCACTCAGAGGGTTGTACATTAAGACAGGGTAACAACAAGCTGGAATTGTAGGAGACAGACTAAGCATGGTAAGCAGGGTGGAGTTAGCTAGGCTTCTCAGGCTTCCTAGGGATTGGGTAGTTTGAATAATTGTGCAGGATCCAGAGGACAGCGACTGTCCTTAGTTGTTGGACAGGTATATCCTGTCTATTAGGGAAGTTGGTGTTGGACAGGTATACCCTGTCTATTAGGGAAGTTGCAGGAATATGAGGACTCTATAAATGGAATGGTTGATGAGTAGCCTTAATCAACTACTCACTAAAGGGAACTGACCAGCCTTCAGCTGAGGCCTCAAAATTGTATCATGACAGCATTTTAAGGGAAAAAAAAAAAAAAACTCTATTCATCAACCTTTTCCTTATTCTTAATTAAGGATTAAAACACACAACTTCTGCCTGTGTATATTATCTTTCTAGTCTTAAATCATTCAAAGAATACATACAGAGGAAAAATGGCACAAAAACCATGAACAAAATAACAAAAAAAAAATATAATAAACACATGAAAACTCTTTTCTCTATAAGTAAGTTCCACAATATTTAAATGTGCCTTTTAACATTAGCAAAGGACTAATCCTATTATCATAATTTATTAACCAGATCTTTTGTTCTGTGTAGTACTACACTGTGTTTCTATGCTGCCTGTTTTTTATCCTGTGACCTAATTTGCTTAAAAGGAAACTCCTAAAACTCCCGTGTTGTAATGAATAAAATGTTAATGAAGAACTACAGAGAAATCCCCTTTGCATTAGTTCCATATTCCCGGGAACACCATCATGAATGTGTTTGCCTGGTTCTGACAATGGTAGTGATATTCAAGCTGTGCAGAAGCATGAGAATGCTAAATGGTTCTGATGGAAAAGTTAAAAGATGTTCAAGGCACTGCCATCTGGGATGGACTGGGAAGTTCACTTTTGGAGGGAGTATTTGATGGATTTGGCTTTCATCCAATTTTTTAACATTTATTATTTGCAACAATAGCTACATTACTAGAAGCTTTTTCCAAAAATTGCAAATGAAAACTATCAAGCAGATATATTTTTGGAAGGAAATGCAAGGCTTTAAAATAGTACTCTGTTTTGTTTTTTTTTCTTTCTCTGTAATAATATCCACTCATAGACTAAAAGGTTGCTATGAGTAGGAATTGACTCAACAGCAATTTTTTTTTAATGAAGATTACAGCCTAGGAAACCCTGTACTATGGTCTCATAGCATTGCTGTGCGTCAGAATCAACTCGATGGCAACAACAGCAATAATTTTTTAATCATGTTGATATGAGTATAAAATTTAGTGAATCCAAACCATCAAAATGTGTTTTTAATGATTCTTGATAATATTGTGTAACTTACAACTAATATTTATGTTTTTGTGTCTAGATCTCTGCTCTGCATGATTAATGTACAATTAATAATTTAAATAATACCTTGAGAGTATTAATAGTTGAAATAAACTGCCATGCATATTTTTCAATTAAGTTTTGGCATGTTTAAATGAATATAACACTAGTAAAATTTTCAAATGCATCTTGAAAGTTTGATACTCAATTGATAACTCAATTTACGCAAATTGAATGCATAAATTGTTAAATACTCAACTTTAGTGTATCAAAATGTAAAGAACATTTTAATTCCTTCCATGTTACTAACATTTGATTTTGGAAAAACTAAGATTGCAATATGTTAGTTTTAATTTCTCTAAAAAACATGTAAATGTCAAGCAAGTAGCTAAGTTTTTACTTACTCAAAAACACTCAGTATGGTTTTTATTTATTTGCAAATAGAAAGCTCAACATCAAGCTAAACTATTAAGGAAAGAAGTGGAAGCTTCAAATCAGAAGATAGGCTAAATATAGTTAACATCTTCTTTACTGTATCCCTGGAGTTATTAATATGTTTAAAGTAAAATATTTTTCAACTCTTTTGCTTTGGGGTATAAAACTAATACCCTTTTGGCTTAGACTAAGTTTCCATCTACTTTTACCTTCTAACAATCAAAAGCCTCTTTCTCTCCTTTTTGTTTATTCAGAGGATCTGAAGGGTCAGAGTTTCCACTAACTTCAGAGATATTACCTTGGTTATACTCACTTTAGAACACATGCAAGAGAAGTAACAAACAGGCTCAGCATAACCAGTATATTTACTTTTGTGAAATATTAGAAAGAAATGAAAGCAGAATCCAAATATATGAGAATAACAGTCATGTTAAACACTCATCAGTGATTTAACTTCACTTGGGTTGAGAGCAAAGAAAACTATGAAATAATAGAATGACACCTACATTGAACTATACTGATCTATAGTGTGAGAGGCTCCATATTTCTATCATTTTATTTACAAAAAGACTATCATTTTATTTACAAGTGGAAATTCTGTTGAGTTATCAAGGATTGAAGGGGAAATTAAATAAAATAAATTGGGAACTACTATGAATCACGGGATTTAGATTTATTAATTAATTTTCAAAAACAATCCTATTGGACAGATTTTTTCTTTTTTGAAGTTGCCTTTGAGTTGGCTCTGACACGCGGTGACCCCGTGTGTGTCAGAATAGGACTATGCTCCACAGAGGAGACTTCGGGTAGACATGAACCTCCAACCTTTCAGTTAGCACTTTGAACTATCCGGAGACTCCAGGTAGATCTCACTGGATTAGAGAATGAGAACTTCACATAGTTTTCAAGTATTAGAAATGAAATTTGTACTCAAGTATGCCTAACTCCAGATCCCATATATTTCGTACTATATCATAATGCCTACTATGTTAATAAAAAGAGAAAAAGTTAATACATCATGGGGCAGATTTGCTGTAAAGTTAATGACATTTAATCATCAGTTAACTTTCAATTGCCTATCCCCAACAATGCTATGCATGCTGTGTTCACAAAGTCATAGACATTTTACAAATTTGTAAAAGTATAATATGTTGACACAATAAGTTTCCATTTCATTTTTTTAGATGAGAATTGCACAAAAAACGATGTACCCAAATTCCTGTATATACACACTTATTCCAACATTACGGTAAATACATCTATGTGAGCTGTTATTTTTCTTCCTCCCGTTTGTCAATAATATAAAACAAATACTGATCAGCTTGACTAAGGAAATATTTAATTCTCCTTCTAATTTATTTACTCTTTAGAAAATATTATAAATATTTTTAATCATATGAGAAGATTACTTAAAAGAGAATTCAGGGGAAAATTGAGTGGAAAGAACTATTAAAAGTATTATATCACAGTTAATTAGTAAAAAAAATTATGTTCTCTTTCTGGATATGAGAATTTGTGGTGTCAGTTTCATAACTTTGTATTTGGTGACTACTTTCTCATTCCCAATAAATATTTGCGTTGATACTTGCAGTACATACTGCTAGTGCCTTGCTTTGCTGTTAGCTGCTCTTCAGTCAGCTCCGGATTCATGGCCACTCCATGCACAACAGGTAGAACTGATATAGTCCATAGGGTTTTCATAGGCTGATTTTTAAAAACAGAACATCAGGCATTTCTTCCCAGACTATCTCAGTCTAGAAACCACTGAAACCTGTTTAGCATCACAGCACTAACATACAGGTGGTAGCTGTGCTTGAGATACATTGACCGGAATTTGAACCTGGATCTCCTAAAAGGAAGACAAGAATTCAACCACCGTACTGTCACTGCTGCATGCTAGGCCCTCTCATATTCCTTTTATAGCTTTTTATATATCCATCCTAAAAGCATTTTTGACTTTAACTGCTGCCTTAGTGACTCTTACAAAACCTTCCCTCAGGCTAATAGGACTGCTTTGCTTACACATGCAGAGAGCTGGGCATTCTGGGAGGTCTACGGCTAATGACTGACCACTGTAGACATGATGATAGCACAGGCCTTTGCTGGAACCTCATTTTGTATTCACAATGTTCTATTCTTTTTCTTGAAGTCAGTCTACAGTTTTAAGGCTCACAAAATCTAGATCTACCATAGGTGATATCTCAAAAAATAATCTTTAGAAGTATTTTGACCAGACCAATAAATAGATAAAGTAGTATCAATATCACAGCAGTAGAAACATATTTTGAATATAATGAACAATAGCTCACCAGTACCCATGTCTCAGTGAGCATAGTGGGTTTGAATATTTGAATAATAAAATCCTACTCTAATCAAAAGGTCGGCAGGTCAAATCTAAAAGGTGCTCCTTGGAAACCCTATGGGGCAGTTCTACTCCGTCCTATGGGGTGGCTATGAGTCAGAATTGACTGGATGGCAATGGGTTTCTTTGGTTTTCTATTCATACCCTAGTATGATAAATTAACCTTTCTCACAATCCATAGTTTTGTTCTGCCATAAGCACACAAGAAGATCTATTTTTGAGACCTTTAAGACCTGATCACTTTTGAGACATTTAAGAATAAGTTGCAGAACTTTAACCCTAAATACTTCAATATGTGTGTCCCGAGTGGTACAAATGGTTAGTGCTCTGTTATTAACAAAAAGGTTGTAAGTTATCCATCCAGTGGCATTGCAGAAGAGAAAGACCAAGTGATCTACTTCTCTAAGACTACAGTCATTGAAAACCCTGTGGAATGCAGTTCTACTCTGAAACATGTGTGGTTGTAATGAGTCAGGATGGACTTGACGGCTCTGCATTTGTTTTTTTATGTACATATTTATATATACACATATATATAGACAGAGAGAGAACAGAGAGGGAATGGGATAAGAATCTTGGTGACAAAACCATGAGGTCTTTATGGTAAAATTAGAAACAAATGGGAGAAAAGATTCAGGTAAAAACAAACCAAATATATTGGAAGACAAACAAGTATTATTATTAAGAGTCATAATGAGAGATATGAGAAGAGAAAAATATGAGTGAAAATACTCAAGGATTATCATAACCAGAATCAAAGGCAAGGATATAGACATTAAACCAAGCAAATCAGATGTTTTATCATTAAGTTATTCCTATGATCTCATAGGCGTTTCAGGAAATTGATAAAGTGGTGACCAGCACTAGAATATTGCAAAGGGAGAATCAATTTTGCTCAAAACTTGTTTAATATTATACAGATACATAGATACAGCATCATATATGAATGGAATATACCATAAATATAAATTCATGGAAAACACTTGGAAATGATAACTGTCTCAGTGGCTACTTAAAATAGTAATCACAAGCTTCAGCCATACAGATATCATCTCTAAGGAAGTATCATTTTACTAAAAGCATATAATTTGTAAATTTTGAAATATCCCAGTCAGATTCTCCTAAACCATCCAACTGTTACAGCCTATTGTGAAGCAAATTCTAAAATTCACTATTTCCTCATTTTCCAGAGGCACAAGGTATTGGTATGTACACAGTTAGAGATCAGATGATAGCATCAGGGAATCTTGGGTTTAAATCTGACTCAACCACTTCATAGCTGTGGGAATCCTCTGAAGCAAAGTATCCTCACCTGAAAAGTCAAGAAATTAACATTTAACTTTCCAAGTTTTAATTTTTTAATGTAGTTTAACAGTTAGAAATACAAAGAGTTTGGCATTTTGAAGGCCAGTCATAAATGGAAGCTATTATTACCCTCAGGTGTTCACTTAATTTTCAAGAATACAAACTTGTATTCTTCACTCCTATGTTGTATTCAGTTTTTCTTGATTCATTTATTCCTTTATTCATTGAAATCATTTTCAGGTAAGTATGTGTTGGTTCACAAAGGTAAGTGAGACAGAGCACTTGTCCTCAGGAAGTCCACACACTAATTGCAGTTGTTTGAATAAGGCAACTCTACTGATATGACCCTGCAACTCTGTGACTGGAACAGTTGGTTTTCATTAATTCTCTAGTCACGAATCCCTTGAAGGGCAGACCATGGGCTCAGCTTTCTCATTGTTTGAAGTTTTACGGCCTTTACAATTACCTGACCAGGGTTTGACTCCTAAACCTTTAAATTACTCCCATTTTCAACTTAGTTTTGTTTGTTGGTTTGTTTGTGTTTTCGTTTTCTGCAGTTCAACTTATTTATAATATGACGTCAAGGATGAATGAGCTTTCCATTATAAGTGCATCTGACCCAGAGCAAATCAACTAAATCTGCTTAGTAAAAACTGCATAAGCAAAACATAGAAAAACACCTGGAAAAAAAAATTGTGAGCAAATTTCTCATAATACAGGTAAGATAGAAGAGATGTTTTCCTCTCCCCTTTCAGGGAGTCTCCAATTCTATGTAACTTCCATGGTACAGGTATACTGTCATATTGAGAAACATTTTTGTTGTGCTCGTATTTTTAAATTTTGTTTTACGTTGTTTTTGGTATAACATGGCTCCTGACCTGTAAACTCTTTCTTATATTGTTCAAGTGAGGAAACTCTACCTTCTTTGAAGACACAGTGAGATATAAATTAGATTTTGAAAGCAAAAGAATTGGCACATAATGCAAGTTTATTAAATGGTGGAGTGCTCCCCCCGTAATAAAACTAGATTTTTGAAAAAAACATTTTCTAAATATGGAAAGAGGAGCATGGAATTACTAATATATGGATTCACAAGAATACCATAAGATTCACAAAATAATCTCAGGCTATTATTAGAAATATTATGATTCTAACTTCAACAGAAAATACATTCTTCTACATATTATGATGGATAATAGGACAAGAATGGGGCTTTTTTTTAGAATATGAAGAGTAATGATGATAAAACTGTGTAAAAACATGTACTGTGTGGAGTGATTGAAAAAGCTAAGGGTATAGGAAAACTCGTGGGCAACGTGGGCTCTGATCAAGTATGGGAAGTGCTATCTTGAAGAGTGCTTAATGTGCTTAGGTTTCTTCAGATGGCAAAAGAGACACTTAGAGATGATAGTCATAGAAATACAATTAAGTTCAAAAGAAAATTATTTTCCTAATGTTAGAAATTAGAAATAGGTGCTTTTCCAAAAGAATGAGTGTCTCAGTATTAGAAGTGCTCAAACGGAAAATGGGCATCCATTTGTAGTAGTTTTTTAGAATGGATAACTGTATTAGTTTGGAGACTTGTCTACATAAATTTTAATATTCCACTTGTCTTTCTCCATTACTCTCTCTTTAGCCATTAAAAAAATGCAAATCAAAACCACAGTGAGGTATTATCTCCCTCCCACTAGAATAGCAAAGATAAAAAAAAAAAAAGGAAAACAACAAACATTGGTGAGGATGTGGGAAATTGGAACCTTTAATCCATTGCTGATGGGAATGTAATATGATACAGCGATTTTGGAAAACAGTATAGCAGTTCCTCAAAAAACTAAAAATAGATCTACTATAAAAAAAAAAAAAAAACCAGTGCCGTCTATGACCCAGCTATTCCACTGCTAGGAATATACCCAGGGGACTTGAAAGAGGTAACACAAACAGACTTACGTACACCAATGTTCATTGCAACACTATTCACAAAAGTCAAAAGGTGGAAATAAATGCCCATCAACAGATGAATGGATAAATTAAATGTGGTACATACATGCAATGGAATACTACTCAGCCAGAAAAAGAAACGAAGTCCTGATACCTGCTACAGCATTGATGGAGCTTGAGGACATTATGCTGAATGAAATAAAGTCAAACACAAAAGGACAAATATTATACGACTTCACTTATAAAAAAGATAAAAACAGGCAAATGTATAGAGACCAAAGTTTATTAGTAATTGCCAAGGACAGGAGAGAGAGGAAAAGGGGAGTTATTGCTTGTGAAGCACTGAGTTTCTGTTCATAGTGACAGAAAAATTGCATTGATTAGGGCTAATGGGTGCATATCTGATTGGTGTAAATGATGTCACTAGATTGTACACCCATAAGACATTGAATTGGCGAATGCAGAATGTATCAATAGATAATCAAATCAGATCAACTATCAAAGATCAAATATCCACTATTCTTTTCTGTTCGTCTTTTTTTTTTTTTTAAGGAAGACCTTGTAGAGGGGAAATAACCTCACAAACTATTGGAACACTTGGTAATTTTAAAGAAGTTAACCAGTTGTCATCTAGTTGACTCTGACTTGACTACCTAATGTGTGTGTTTTTTATTTATTAATATCGTGTTGAGTTTTTGGTGAAAATTGCACAGCAGGATAGGTTCCCATCTGACAATTTCCACATAGATTGTTCAGCGACATTATTTGTATTTATCACAATGTGTCAAAATCCTCTTTGTGTTCTGTTTGTTCCATTTCTAGTGCTATAGTTTCACTCTCCCCTTATCTTTTCATCTTTGCTTTTGAGTAATTATTGATCTTTTGGTCTCATACTAATAGTTTTTAAGTAAAGCACTGATCTTCCGTGTAATATCCTTTACTTTGTGTGCCACTTTGCTATTTCACTACGATGTGGTCTCAGGCGACAGGCTTAGTTCTAGATTTAAAGAATGTCTCAGGGCAATAGTCTCAGGGAGCCCCCTGATTTCTACTGTTCCAGTTTGTCTGGCTTTTTTTTTTTTTTTTTTTAATAAGGTTTTGAGTTCTGCTCCACGTTTCTCTCCCATTCTATCCAGAACCATCTAAGGTGACCCAGGTCAGAACGTCAGTGGTGGTAGCCAGGCACCATCTAGTTCTTCTGGTCTCAGTTTAGATGAGGTTGTGGCTCCTGTAGACTTGTTTCTTTTCTGACATTTTGATTACCTTCTTATAGTTTTTGTCTTGGCAAGTAAAGGCCCATAGTTGTGTTTTAGATGGTCACTTGCAAGCTTTTAAGACACCAGACACTACTCACTTCATTAGAATGCAGATCATGATTTTTGTGAACTATTTTAAGTCAATTGACTGAGTTGTCATATGAGACTATGGTCCTATGCTTTCAGACCCAGAAAACCAATCTTGGAGAGTATTTGGTTATGTCTGTGGAGTATCCATATTTGTGTCTTCAGTAAGTATATGTGCCTGCACACACATGTTTGTGTTTACGTGTTCCTGAGGATAATCCTATCTGTTCTCGCCTATGTACACACCCGTACTTACCCATATACCAGTATGGCTATACCTATTCATATATGCTCAAACACTTGTTTTTACTTTAGTTGTACTGTGCTCACTACATGCACATTCAGTGCCACTTTTCCCATCTCTAAACAGTAATAATAACAAGTCGTTATATGCTTGACCTATTTTACTTAGCACTATGCCCTCCAGGTCCATCCATGTTATGTTTCACAGACTCATCATTGTTCTTTATGGCTGTATAGCATTCCACTGTATGTGTGTAGCACAATTTTCTTCTCCATTCATCCACTGATGGACACTTTGGTTGTTTCTATTTATTTGCTATTGTGAATAAAGCAGCAGTGAACATAAGTATGCATATATCTATCTGTGTCATTACTTTTAAGTCTAGGGTATATAGCTAGGAGTGGGATTGTTGGATCATAGGGTAGTTCTACTTCTAGTTTCCTGAGAAAGCACCATACCATTTTCCATAGTGGTTGTACCATTTTACAGTTCCATCAACATTGGATAATGATTCTAGTCTTCCCACATCCCCAACAGCATTTGTGGTTATCTGTTTTTTTTTTTTTTTGTCAATGCCATTTAAGCCAGGGTAAGATGGTATCTGATTGTAGTTTTGATTTGCATTGTTCTTTTTTTTTTTTTAATGGCTAATGAGCCCTTGTGACGCAGTGGTTAAGAGCTCAACTGCTGACCGAAGTGTTGGCAGTTCAAATCCACAAGAAGCTTCTTGAAAACACTATGGTTTCCTACAGGGTCACTACGAGTCAGCATCAACTCCATGGCAATGTTTTCTTTTTTTTAATGGCTAATGATCCTGACTATATTTTCATATATTTGTTGGCTGTTGGTGAAAGTTCTGTTTATGTTCTTTTCCCATTTTGTGATTGGGTTGTCTTTTTTTTATAGAATTGTTTCAGTTTTCTATAGATTTTAGAGATTAGACCCTTATTGGGTAAGTCATGTCTGACCTTTTTTCCCAATATATAGGTTGTCTATTTACTCTTTTAATAAAGTTTTTTGATGAGTGTAAGTTTTTAATTTTTATGAAGTCCCATCTATCTATTCGGTCTTCTATTCATGCAATTGTTGTTATGTTTGTTATTCTATTTTTACAAAAGCTTAGGTCACATAGTTTTCTTCCTACATTTTCTTCCAGGAATTTTATGACTATAGGTTTAACATTTAGCTTGTTGATCCATTTTGAGTCACTTTTTTTGTATGGTGTGAGCTATGGGTCCTGTTTCATTTTTCTGCAGTGGGATGTCCAGTTTTGCTACCATCATTTATTATATCCAGTTTCTGCACCACTAACTGGACTTTGACCCCTTGCCAAAAATCAGTTGTTGACACATAAAAAAAAGACACATGGCTGGGTTTAATTCTCAGTTCTCAATTCTATTCCACTGGTCTAAGTATCTGTCCTTGACCCAATACCAGGTTGCTTTGATTACAGTAGTTGTATGATATATATTGATATGGGAGCATGAGGCCTCATGCTTTGTTCTTTTTCTTCAATATTGCTTTGGCTATCTGGGGTTTCCTTCCTTATGAAGTTTATAAGTTTTTGTTTTTGTTTTAATTTCAGTAAAGAATGTTGTTGAGATTTGTATTGGAGTTGCATTTTATCTATAGATCATTTTAGGTAGAATTGACATTTTCACTATGTTAAGTCTTCCAATCTGTGAGAGCAGAATGTCTTTCCATTTTTGTAGATCTCTTTTAGTCACCTGTTTTATAATTTTCATTGCATGAGTCTTTTATATCTCTGGTTAGGTTAATTCATAGGTATTTTATAGTTTTGTGGGCAATTGTAAATGGGGTTGTTTTCTTGATTTCTTTTTTCAAGGAACTCTTTCTTAATGTACAAGAATTCAAGTGATTTTTGTGTGTTGATCTTTTACCCTGCACCATTGCTGAATTCATCTATTAGTTCCAGCAATTTTATTCTGAAATCTTTAGGATTCTATGTATAGGATCATGTCACCTGCAAATAGAGATAGTTTTACTGCTTCCTTTCTGATTTGGATACCTTTTATTTGTCTTTCTTGTGTTATTGCTCTGGCTAGGACATTTATAACAATGTTGAATAAAAATGGTAATAATGGGGATCCTTGTCTTGTTCCCATTCTCAGAAGGAAGTTTCTCAGTTTTTCTCCATTGAGTAAAAAGTGGGCTGTTGGTTTTGCATATGCCCTTAATTATGTTGAGAGATTTCCTTTCTATTCCTATTTTGCTGAGAATTGTAATCAAGAAAGGATATTGAATTTTATCAAATGCCTTTCCCGCATCAATTGATATGATCATATGGTTCTTTTCCTTTCTTTTTTTCATTTATGTGGTATATTACATTGCTTGATTTTCTAATGTCAAACCACTCAAGTAATCCTGGTATGAATCTCACTTGTTTATGGTGTTTTTTTTTTTTTTCTTTTTGATTATGTTGCTGAAGTCTATTGACTAGAATTTTGTTGAAAATTCATAAGGGTTATTGGTCTTTAATTTTATTTTTTTGGTGATGTCTTTGCCTGATTTAGGTATCAGGGTTATGCCAGCTTCATAGAAAGAGTTCGGTAGTGTTCCTTTTTTAAGAGATTGAGTAGGATTGGTGTCAACTCTTCTTTGAATGTTTGGTAGAATTCTTCAGGGTAGCCATCTGGTCTTTGGTTTTTTTTTTTTCCTTGTTGGGAGTTTTTTTTATGACATCTTCAATCTCTTCTTTTGTAATGTGTCTGTTTAAATTTTCTACCACTATTTGTGTTAGTTTGTGTAGATAGTGTGTTTCTAGAAATTTGACCATTTTACCTTGGTTTTCAAATTTGTTGGAGTACAATGTTTCATAGTAATCAGTTATGATCTTCTTTATCTCCGTTGCATCAGTTGTAATGCCAGCAGTTTCATTTCTTAATTATTTGCCTCTTCTTTTTTTATCTCAACATAGCCAGCAATTTGTCTCTATTAATGATCCTTTCAAAGAACCAACTTCTGGTTTTGTTGATTCTTTATATTGTTTTTCTATTTTGTTTATTTCTGCTTTGATTTTTATAATTTCCTTTATTTCTGGTAGCTTTTGGCTTCTTTTGATCTTCCTTTTCTATTTGTTCAATTGTAAGATTAAGTTATTAATTTTGGGTCTTTTCATTTTTAACGTAGGCATTTATTGCTATGAATTTCCCTCTGAGTACTCCTTTTGCTGTGTCCCAAGGGTTTTGGTATATTGCATTTTCATTTTTGTTTGATTCTAGGAATTTTTAAATTTCACTCATGATTTCTTCTGTAACCTAATAGTATTTTAGTAGTGTATTATTTGTTTCCATGTTTGTTTGTTTGTTTGTTTTTTCCTTATTTCTCCTGTTGTTCCTTTCCAGCTTCATACTGTAATGGTCAGAGAAGATGAATTTGTGTGATTTCAATCAATTTATATCTGTTGACACTTGTTTTGTGTCCTAGCATATGATCCACATGCACTGAAGAAGAATGTGTATTGTTCTGATTCTGGATGAAGTGTTCTATATATATATTTGTCAGGTCCAATTGGTTTATGATTTTATTTAAGTTCTCAATGTTCTTAGTGACCTTCTTTGTAGATATTCTATGATTGAAAGTGGTGTGTTGAAGTCCCCTACAGTTATTGTGGAGCTGTCTATTTTTCCTTTCATATTAGTGTTTGTTTCATGTGTTTTGGTAGATTGCAGTTAGGTGCATCTGTATTTATAATTCTTATGTCTTCTTGCTGGATTGATTCTTTTATTATTATGTAATGTCCTTTTTTATCCCTTGTAATAGTATTTGATTTAAAGTCTATGGCCACCCTGCTTTTTGTTTACAGGTTGTCTGGTATATTTTTCTCCATCTTTTATTTTCAGTCTATATCCTTATGTCTAAGGTGTGTTTCTTTTTGATAGCAAATAATGTATCTTTTTTTTTTTTTTTTAATTCATTCTGCCACTCTCTGCCTTTTGCATGGGGAGTTTAGACCATTTACGTTAAGGTCATTACTATAAATGAACTGTCTACCTCAGTTATTTTGTTATTTGTTTTTTGAGTATTTCACATCTTCTTTGCTTTTTATTCTGATTTTTCTGTTTTTATTTGTAATTGGCTGCTTTCTTGTAATGAGCCTGTTAGCTTTTTTCCTTCTTCTGAATTTTTTTTCTTGGTTATTTCTTAGTGGTTACCACATATATTACATTACACAACTTTCAATTGCAACAGAGTTTAGCAAATGAACCACAGTTAACATACAATCTTAAGGTAATAAATCTATTTCTGATATGCCCCTTCCTCTCCCATATCTGTTGGTGTGTCTCCATTAACATCAACATACAATCTATATCAAAAAGTTTACTTTGTGCTTATTTCTTACAAATTTGATGTTGTATTGTTTGCAAGATTTAATTATTGAGTTTTTTCCCCTGAAAATATCATATACTTGATCCTTATGCTTTCCTGTGTTTTTGCTTTTTTTGAAAGTCTTTCTTCCGTTATTTTATTTATTTATTTATTTTTCCAGGTGTAGATACAAGTATTTAATGCTCTTGCTTTCCCTTTAGGAGTACTCCCTTGAATAATACTTGCAATACTGATCTGGTAATGGCAAATTCCCAGAGCTTCTCTTTGTTTGGGAATGTCTTGATTTCCCCTTCATTTTTGAATGACAACTTTGCTGCGTAAAGAATTCTTGGTTTGCGATTGTTTTTGTTCAGTATTTTATATATGTTCCTCCATTGCCTTCTAGCCTCTAGAGTTTCTGGGGAGAAATCCACAGTAATTCTTATGAAAGACCGTTGGTATGTTATAGTGAATTTTCCTCTTGCTGCTTTCAGGATTCCCTCCTTGTCTTTAGATTTCAAAAATTTTATTAGGATATGGCACAGAGTTGATCTTCTTGTTGACTTTTCAGATTGGAGTTCATATTGTTTCTCATGTTTTGAGCCTTGGTTCTGTGTTCAATTCTGGGAAATTCTCTCTTACTATCTTTTTGAAAATTGTTTCTGTGCCTTTTTTGTTGTCATGGTACTCTGGAATTCCAATAATTTTAATGTTAGATTTCTTCAACGAATCCCATATTTCCTTTTGGGTTTGTTCACTTTTCTTTTCTCTTCTTTCTCTTGAGACTTGATAAGTTCAGTTATTTTATCGTCTAGTTCATTTATTTTATCTCTTGTCTGTTTAACTCCGTTGCTGAGTGCTTCTCCTGCTTTTTCTAATTCAGTTATTTTACTCTTCAGTTCTGGTAGTTCCCTTCGGATTTTTTTGAATGTTTTCAATTTCCTTGTTGAGTCCCTCAGTTTGTCCCTTCATTTGTTTCCTGATCTCCACTAATTTGTTTTCTGTGTGCTTTTTGCTTTTTAAAAACATATTTAGCACCATAGTCTGAAAAATACCAATTCTTTGGGTTAATATGGCCTCTATGGGAGAAATTTCCTCTTCTTCATGTTTTGCTTTGGATTGGTCCTTCAGTCTCTTGTGATTTTGTGTGTTTTATTATTTTTGGTTGCCCTTGGGCTTGCTGTTATTATTATTACTTTAAATTTTATATTCTGGTTTTTGTGGGAATATTCCTATTTGGGTGCCCTGGTGGTGCAGTGGCCAAGCACCCAGCTGCCAACCAAAAGACCAGGACGTATACCCACCAGCTTCTCTGGGGGAGACAGATGCAGCTGCTTGCCTCTGCAAAGGGTCACTGCCCTGGGTCCCACACAAGCCAGAGCCACTCCACCCCACAGAGTCACTATGGATCAGAATCAATTCAGTGGCAAAGAGCTTGGTATCTTCTCCTAAGAACCACTAGAGGACACTCTTATCCTCTTTTTTTTCAGTGCTGATTAGGGAGTTCTGTATGCTTGATCTCTGGGATTCAATACCCATGCATGGGAGAAGGGGTTTAGCTGGTTGCAGATGCTGGTGTAAAGGGTGGGCCTCAACTTTCCTGTGGTGAAGATAGGGGACTCCTTATGTCTTTCCCTCATGAATGCCCCTGCACAAGCTCTCCCATGGTGTTCCAATGTGGGGAGGGAGCCAGTCATTTCCCTCTGTGTCTCCTGCCAGTCTGAACTATTCCCCTCTCCCTGCTGCCCTTGCAGTTGCTCCTGGTCCTAGTGCCCATATGTTTCGGACATCACTGAGATTCAATAGTACTCTCTCACAGTGCCTTGGTCTCCCTTCACCCCCTCCAGATGTGTGACCTGTGAACTCCCATGGCCAATTTATACCACCTTAAAAAATTGGGCTACAGCTTCCTCAGATTATTTCCCTTTCTGTGTTCCTTCTCTAGTGTGATCTGAGCCCTGTACCAAAATGACTGTAATGAGCAAGTGCTCCCAATGTTAGTGGGTATGTTTTCCCAGTTTCTGTGACATCCCATTCCTCCTCTTCCCAGCTTCTGGACTCACCCCAACTCTCCAAGGCCTCAACTGCCACCTGGAATTCTGAAAGCTCAATCTGCTTGTTTTTATTTGTCGTTCAGTGGGTTAGTTGCTGGAGGAGTAAATGGGAGAGTCAACTCATTTCACCATGTTGCTACACCCCTCCCTGTCTGTTCATTTCTGACATCAGCTGCCCATGCAGCACTTCTTTCTCTGGCTCTCACTACTGCAAGCCAGGTCACATCTCATAAGTTAAAAGGACACCATCCTTCAGACTGCCAAAGAGACAAATGACAGCTCTTTGGGAGTCCACACAACATTCTCACTTCCGACCTGCTAGCTACAAATTCGGGAGACTTCCTCTACCGCTTCGGGATGCTAACTACAAGCTCAGAAGTCCCCCCTGGGTTCCCTAATTTCTAACCTGTCAGTTTCCACTACTCCTTAGGGTTCAATAATTTATTATAACAACTCACAGAACTCAAAAAGTTACAGCTTTGTTCTAGCAAAAAGAGGCTACAAATGAAGAGCTGTATAGAGCAAGATCTGGGAGGGTTCCTGTTATGGACTGAATTGTTTCTTCCCAAAATATGTGTTGGAATTCTAACCTGTATATCTGTTGATGTAATCCCATTTAGGAATAGTGTTTTCTTTGTTATGTTAATGAGGCTATATCATTGTAGGGTGTGTCTGCCTTAAACCTAATCACTTTTGAGATATAAAAAGAGCAGATTAGGCACAGGAGCAAGCAAGCACAAATGGGGGAAAAATACATGCCACTTGAAGATCACCAAGGAACCAAGGAACAGATGTTACAAAGAGACAAGGATGTTCTCCCAGAGGAGGCAGAGTCTTTCCCTAAAGCTGGTGCCCTGAGTTTAGACTTGCAGCCTCCTAAACTCTGAGAAAAGACATTTCTGTTTGTTAAAGTCACCCACTTATAGTATCTCTGTTACAGAAGAACTGAGAAACTAAGGTAGTGCCCAACGAGGGGTTTCTATATCCCGAGGCTATGCTACTCACCAACAGACATTGACATCTTTCACCAACTAGGAAGCCCATGGAGCTTCCTATTCCAGATCTTTTATTGGGGCCTTATTATGTAATGCAAAGTCCAGCCCTTCTCCCCTGAAGTTGGTTGATACATTACAAAGTCACCATGAGTTATTAAGTGGTCTTTCTGGTCTATCCAGCTCCTACCCCAGAGACACTTCATTACCTCACCTCACCTCACCTCACCTCACCTCACCTCACCTCACCTCACCTCACCTCACCTCACCTCACCTCACCTCACCTCACCTCACCTATTAGTTAGATGTGTTCTGGAGTTTTACTTAGAGATTATCTCTCAGGAACTCAAGACAAAGACCAAATTACTTCACTAAGCTAATGTAAACTATATATATATATATATATATGTATGCAAAACACAGTCCCTGCCTTAATAGAATCTATACTTAGTGGGATGATGAAGTGCTCTGATAAGAGGAGTACAGTGTTATGGACACTCACAGAAAGGGAATCTAATTCCAATTTTGAAACTGAGTGAGTCTTTGCAAATTTCAAAGAAATTTCTCTTTAGGAAATTTCAGTAGCCTGGAATAATGAAGCTCCGAATCTCTTATGCATATATAGACAATCAGTAACCATTTATCTAGTACCTTCTGTAAAGAAGACATTATTATTTTAGGCATTTTTTTGTTTGTTTAAAAGGTGACTTTTTAAAGATATTCATTCATAGGATATTACATTAGGAGAGGTCTTTAGATATTTTCAAGGAATTGTAAGCAAACGCCTGCCTGTCCCTACTAATTTCTAAAGACACCTAATAAAACTAATATCCCCATTTCTAGCCTAGAATGTATAATTATATATAATAAACATTTGCATAATAATCACATAATAGTGATTTTAAGTTATTCTAGTATCAAAAATATTATTAGCTTAATCAATTTTGCTTAAGTTGAAATTTATGCTTTGTGGTCAGACAGTACACAATACTGGGGAAGCCAGCATAACCTGTACAAGGCAAGGCCATGGTAGCTCCGTGAAAAAAAAAAAAAAAAGCACATCCAAACTCCCTAAGGGAGTGCATTGCTGGGCTGAGGGCTGTGGGAACCATGGTCTCAGGGAACATCTAGCTCAATTGGCGTAACAGTTTATAAAGAAAATGTTCTACATTCTATTTTGATGGATAGCGTCTGGGGTTTTAAAAGCCCATGAGTGGCCACCTAGGATACTTCACTGGTGTCATCGCTTTGGCAGGAAGGAAGAATGTAGAAAACTAAAGACACAAGGGAAAGGTTAGTCCGAAGGACTAATGGACCACATCTACTGTGGCCTCCAACAGACTGAGTACAGTACTACAAGATGGTGCCTGGCTGTTACCACTGACTACTCTGACAGGGATCACAATAGAGCATCTTAGACAGAGCTGGAGAAAAATGTGGAACAAAATTCTTACTCAAAAAGAAAGACCAGACTTGCTGGCCTAATAGAGACTGGAGAAACCCTGAGAGTATGGCCCCTGGACACCCTTTCAGCTCAGTAATGGAGCCACTCCTGAGGTTAACCCTTCAGCCAAAGATCGAACAGGCCCATGGAACAAACCCAGACTAAAGGGGCACACCAGTCATCGGGCAGGGACTGGAAGGCAGGAGGGAACAGGAAAGCTGGTAATAGGGAACCCAGGGTCAAGAAGGGAGAGTAATGACTTGTCATGACATGTCATGGGGTTGTTAACCAATGTCATACAACAATGTGTGTACTAATTGTTTGTTGAGAAACTAGTTTGTCCTATAACCCTCCATCTAAAGTTCAATTAAAAAAAAATAAAATAAATAAATTTATCCTTTTGTTCTCCTTATTAAAAGAGTTAATTTTCAGTATAGAAGCAAATGAAAAAAGCTCGTTCACCACGAGACTCTAACTTAATAATTTTGTGGAATTAAGTGTGTCCATTTAAGGAAAAGTCAAAATAAATTTAAACTGTTAGTGTAACCTTGATTCCAAAGAATAGCTGAAGGCTAAGAACAGTTGGGTGAAAGACTCTTATTAATCTAGCCTTAAAATGGATGAATAATATGTTACAACCTCTCTGACATATGGTGAGGTTTGCAGCAAGTTTGGCATAATGGTTTCACTTAATAAACACCTGATTAGCATTGTTTAACAGGTTTGAAAACAGTCAAATAGCAACGTTCTGTCTAGTTAATTCCTCATTAGCAGACTCACAGTCACTGCATTTGACAGATTGTATACCAGCTTTGACACAAGGTGACCTCTTGCTTGGACCTGTTCATCACCTTCAGTCTGTTATAAATGAAGTCAGTATAAATGTCAGAGTGAATGTGACATCACGCTAGACTTCATCTGATGTCTCGAAGGTTATTATTTCCCCAGTATTATCATTATAGACATAGTGAAACTATATGTAGTAACAAAAGAAAAGAGAATGATAACCCAAATAAATTTTGTACACAGGACAGCTTTTATTAATATGATATTCTAATAAAGAGTATCATCTGTAAATAAAATTTAGCAACTTTATTATTTCAATTTTCTCACATCAAGCATTTTTATTTTTTAGATATCATCAAAATGGAAAATGTATGTAGTTTTCAGATTACTAGTAAAAAAAAAGTGTAACTAGTTTATTAATAATGTCCACTATGTTTAATATTCCATACCAATGCCTGTTCTTCAGAGTTTATTGTCATTTTTTTTTAAAGTGAAAGGAGAAAATATTGGGAAAAATTTCAAGAATTAAATTGAATTAACAGATTGTAAAAATGAGGAAGGCTTTCAGAACCTATTTCGTGAAAAAAAAAAAACTTTGATTATTCTAACACTGAACTTTTTGTAAACTCAACACTTAATACAAAAATTCTCCAAATAGCAAGGAAATACTCATTTTACATTTTGTCAAACTCCACAAATTATCTCCATCTAAGACTCGCCTGTTTGAATCACAACAGCATTTACAGAATTGCAGAGCATATATATTCTTCTTCTTGATGGGTAGAAATGGAACCAATTCATCTGAAAGAAACACTGATTAATACGTTATTATAAACAAGCCAAAATAGACATAATGTATTCTTGGTTTTTGCCATTTTCCTATAAATTTTTCACAAAGAATTTTAAAAAATTAGTCCTAAGACTTTTAACTTACAACAAAGAAACTTTTGAAATTGGAAGATGAATATGGCAGAATGAAGAAAAAAAATAGTCATTTGATAAAGGCCACTTGTAATGTACAGGAAGGATTAAAAGAAAAATGTGTAATGCATTGAGTTGAATTTCTTTTTTTTTAATATCAACAAAGATACCTAAAAATGTAACAGAAGACCATTAAGATTGGACATAACTAAGAAAAAAAAATTAAATACATGTGTTTTCTTTAATTGCATTTTGTATTAAGTACCTTCTGTTCAATTTTTTATAATTTTAGAATTTGTTTTACAATTTTATCCAATAGATGAAACAGTTATAATAGTTAAAATAGTTTCTGGGCTATCTATTAGATAGATATATTATCTTCTATACCACCACTTAAATATACGTGAATTATTTGATCAAAGCTGCTATGTTTTTAATAGCACTGATTTTGCGGAATTCAGAAAATGAAATTGTAATAACAAGGATTAAAGCCTCCAGGACTGTCTGAATAACCTTTTGCCATGGAGTTGGTTCTGACTCAGTGACCCTATAGGGCAGAGTAGAGCTGCCCCCACAGAGTTTACCAAGAAGCACCTGGTTGATTCGAACTTTTGACCTTTTGGTTAGCAACCGTAGCATTTAATTGCTATCACCAGTGTCTGAGTAAAGTAGGAGCTAATCTAACTAACTTTAGTTTCCAAGTGATTTTATACATCATTTTCTCCTTGGTAATGCATTTCTGAGCCAGGTCTTTTCAATCTTAATAAAATCAACCCTTTATGTAGATCTTAGCGTCTTTAGCTCAAAGGAACTAAACATTTTTCCCAAAGTCCTGCAACTAGTAAATAACAACTTAGAATTCTAGCTCAGCTCTATGTAATTCCAAAGGTCATGATTATAATATGTACAGTCATTGATACTATCCTTTCACCCCTCATGGCACACTGTTCTCATATATTCTTCATAGTTCCTTTTGTGTTTTATGATTTTTCTCCATTTTTCGTCTTTATTATTCAATGGATATTTTTTTCCTCAATAGTAGTTTTTTTATAATTGCTTCCTTGCTAAAAAATTTTTTTTTTTTCCTTGCTGGGTTTGTGCATGTATCATAATGTGACCCATTAGTACCATAATGTAGAGCTCTTTTATTAGTTTTGTATATTTTTTTCCCATTTATAATTTATAAACATCTTTCATCGAATAAGCATATTTCATTGTAGTCATTAATTAGGTATAGTTCACTTTCCTTTTGCCCCCAAACTAATTGTCAGTGATTCAATAAAAGGGTGCACAATTTTCTTAATAATCCATGATATATCACATCAGGGGCAGCCGATCTATAAATGCTCATTTTTTCAAGTACAATATTCCCTCATCTGCCTTTGTCAAATGTCATTCTTGAATGCTTTTCATTATTTTCTAATTGTCCAAATGTATTTTATTCATTTTTATTGTCAAAGACAAGCTTACCTGAGGAAAGGAGTTAAGGATATGAGGCAATTCACACTCAATAATAATTTTATACACAAGCTCCATTAATTATTTTTATTGTCTTTCCAGTAGTCACTTTCTGAAGATGGATAAAAGTTTATAAAAAAAAAAATTATTCTAACCTTTTAAATGCTCACTCTCTTTTCTCCAAATATATATGGAATAGAACAAAAATAACAGCTTCCCTTTATTTTTTCCTCACAAAAACTGGGTGTTTTAAAAACACAGCTTTGAGAATACTGCCTCATTGCCCTGATGGTCGCTAGAAGATTGGGGGAAAGGAGGGCAAACAGATTATCTTGTTTTATTAGTAAATTATTTTAGACATAATATGCTTTTCTTTTTTTGATTTGTTTTTTAGTCATCATAACCATTACTGTTTGGCTTGATTTCTTTGGGAGTTTGGGTGAGACTATTTAAGGACCGGAGCCCTGTTGGCATAGTGGTTAAGAGCTATATGCACCGGTGGCTCCTTGGAAACCCTACGGGCAGTTCTACTCTGTCCTATAGGGTCGCTCTGAGTCAGACTTGACTTTATGGCAATTTTTTTTTTTTTTTTTTTTTAACTAATGGAAAATGAAAAGTAATCTTACCACAAAGTGTTGTGTTTATCCCTTAAATAAACCAAAAACAAACCTGTTGTGGTGGAGTGGATTCCAACTCGTAGCGACCCTATTGGACAGAGTAGAACTGCCCTATAGGGTTTCCAAGGAGGGGCTGGTAAATTCAAACTCCCAAACTTTTGGTTAGCAGCTATAGCTCTTAACCACTGCGTCACCAGGGCTCCTTTCCTTATTTAAAAGAAAAAAATTGAGAGGCTACAGACCAATTTGAAGGAGACAGCAGAGCCTGTTCCCAACTCCTGTATAAACTCAGAGACGGTTGATTTTCATTTCAACATATTTAAAGATATGTACTCCCTATTCCAGGTCAAGAATAAAACCTCAAGCTTATTTTATTCTATTGGCTGGTTCCATATTTATTCCAGTCTTTCTACTCCCTGGCCTAGTACAGGGTTGCATAATAAATGATCTTTGTCCTTGGTCCAAAGAAACCCAAAACAAACCCCTTGTATGGGGTCAATTCTGACTCATAGTGACACTATAGGACAGATTCAAACTGCCCCAAACCCAGTAGGGTTTCCCAAGAGCACCTGGTGAATTCAAACTGCTGACCTCTTGGTTAGTAGCTGTAGCTGTTAACCACTATACCGCCAGGGTTTCCTGTGGAATTATTCAAATATCTCCTCAGTATACTCTCCATCTGGTGCTTACTCCCACTCCAGTTGCTGCTCCCACTCTCCTTCTCACTCTCCATCTTCACTCCATAGGTTTGTTTTGTCTTTCTTGTAAAGTAAGAGACTATAGTGTATTTTGATTCTGCCTTTGGTTCAGTGTTAGGGTCAGAGTATAAACTAGATTTTCTATTGTTGCTTTATTCACTAAACATTTTATTTCAAACTATACATTTGTTCATATGAGCTTATTTTCTTTGTGCTATTACTTGGTTGAAATAGAGCTTTAAAATTTTTTGCGGTACATACCTCCTCAATTTATGGGCTAAAGAAATATTAATGGATCTCTCTTTTTCAAGAACTCTTATAGGACTTCAGCAGTTGCTTCGGGAAAGTTTTAGAAAATATTTGTGAAAACATGATGACTCAAGTGTTCAAGCATTTTAAAAATGCTAGGTTGCTCTTTCCTTTTTTGGCAGGGACGTATGTGGAAATATCTTTGAAGAGAGGGGAACCGTTTCTGAATCTTATGATTGTCATTACAGACTGAGCCTTTATGGCAGGGTGTGTATAATCCATTGTGAGTATTATAAAATATTACTCATTTCTTATTCATCACAAAAATTCTTTCCTAAACTTGCATACGTAATGGATGGCAAGAAACCAGGCATTCACATCTAATTATAATTTTTTTTTCTTTGCGCTAAAATGGACTGTATCTATCAGTACAATCAATCCATGCATTTTTCTTTGTGTCTGTCACGGTACTACCTAAGCACTTAGCTAAGATATTAAATTACCCCAAAAGTGTGGAGTGGGATGTTTTCCTTGTCTTTACTACATTTATCTAAGCCAACCCAAAGCTAAGCAGACTGTGACTAATATTGGAAGCCTTATTCTTATCGCAGACAGAGTTGTTTTCATTCTAGTTATTATTAATTGGTTGAATGCCAACAATATATTCAGCACAGGACATAATTGCACAATATGTCCTTTCTCCTGCAACCTAGAGAGGGATCAACTACTTTCATCTACTAGTGTGGATGCCAGAGTGATGAATGCCCTTTCACAACCCCCAGTTTCCTCTCCTGCCTCCCTTCTTTTATCTACTTCCCTCACCAGCTTTCTTTAAGAAACAAACCTGTTAATAGATTTTTTTTTCCTTAATTTTAGTAAAGGATTTCAGAAAAGAAGAAAACACGGAGCTTCCCTTTTTAAATTTGTTTTTGTTAAATGCTGAGGTATTCAAAGCCAATATGTTTATTTTCTGAAGATAGTAATTAATATATGCTTAGAGTTTCTACTGACGTGTTTGAAAAACATTAATATGTGGATACAGATTTCACTCATGTATAATTTATACACACACACACACACATAAATTAGATTATAGGCTTGAATTATGTTTGTGACACCCTATGCTGTTCTTGTTACTTGCCATCAAGTTGATCCTGACTCATGATGACCCCATGTGTACAGAGTAGAACTGCACTCCATAACGTTTTCAAGTCTGTAACCTTTCAGAAATAGATTACCAGGAGTGTCTTCCAGGATACCCCTGGGTATGCTTGAACCAGCAACCTTTTAGCTACTAGTTGAGTGCTTAACCATTTGCACTACTCAGGGACTCCTGTGATACCCCATACATACTATGAAAGAGATATCATCAGAAGTAGATTTTTATACAATCCCTTTCCCACAGAGAAGTTAATTTCCTTTTGTACGTCCCATCCTATCTGACTGTGAGTACATCCTGTAAGAAAGAATATGCCCCCTTTTTTTTTTTTTTAATTTAGCTTGAGATTTCTGGAAATCTCATAAAAAAAAAAACTGTAACTTTTTGAGAATTACATTTATTATATCTAAAATAAAAACATTTATTCAAAGTAGGAAATAAATGTATTAAATTATCTTTGCTCATTATTCACAAACATATACATAGATGCAAATACTACCTCAAAATGTTTTGTGCTTATTTAGGACAGTGCTGATTATTACTAAATTAAAGTATACTTTCATTTCACAAGCACATTATACTTTCTTATAGAACATTTTACATTTAGCCAAGTTTAGTCAATGTATCTTATCTAAAAACATTTATATAACATGAGATAAACACATATTTCTTGAAAAGTTAGAATATTAAGACTATTTTTAAAAAATATTAATTTTTAAAAGATAAATCCAATTTCAGCCAATGTCTTTATTCCATGTTTATGTAAAAAAGAAAAGTTTTTGTTTTTTGTTTTTGTTTTTTTATGTGAACATAAATAGTCATTTGAAGTTGGGAATATCAAAATCACAAGGGTAACTCATAAAATACAATTAAGAATCATTTCCAGCTGAGAATTTGAGCAGAAAATTCATGGCTATTTGAAATAAAATAAGAAAGGGTAGAAATTTTGTAGAGCCAGGAAATCGTGGTCACATGACAGCACTAATGTGGAGAGGAAAAACTGGAATGGGGCCACAGAGATTCAACCTTAGATCACAATGGTCTTAGAGGAACAACAAAGAATATGAAGGATGGGTCATAGTATCAAGTCATGTTCTAAGGGAGGATGTAAAACATGGAGAATCATCGCTGATAGTGTGTACTATAACCCTGTGTAGAGCTAAGCATGTCTATGGGAATCCAGACTGGACACATCCACAGGGAGCCAGTGGCTGCCAAACCTAGGAAACAGGAATCATGAGCAGAAACGGAAATGCAGGCTTGAAATTCAAATTAAATAGAAAAGTCAGGAGTAGGCAAATCACGCTAATACCTGGGGTGATTTTAAAGAAGATATCCTTTGAGGAAGTTATCCTTTGTGATTGGTACTGACATTATATTCTAAAAGTTTTCAGCTGCATTCATAGTCTAGTACAGTATAGGCCCTGACAGAGCTCTCATGAAGAATGCAAAAACCCAAACCCATTGATGGTGAGTCAGTTTGATTCTGACTCATAGTGACCCTATAGGACAGAGTAGAACTGAACCATAGGGTTTCCAAGGCTGTAAATCTTTACAGAAGCTGACTATGACATATTTCTCCTGTGGAATGTCTGGTGGGTTTGAACTTCCGACTTTTTGTTTAGCAGCCGAGCACTTAACCACTACTCTAGTAGGACTCCCATGTTGAAGAATAAACATATTTATTCATACATATTATGTTGTCTAACAAAAAAAATTAGGATTTTAATAAATTGTTGGAATTTGAAGATATAGAAACAAAGGATAAACAAAGAGTAAAAAACTTCAAGTAGTTTTCTATAATATTTATTAATAAAGAAATCTAAAAAATAATGTATGGTGCAAAGCATAAAGTGATATGAAGTTACAAATTGCCACGGAAATTCAGGAGAATGCAAAATTAAGCTGGTGTGATCAAGGAACTCATTTATTTGAATTCAGCTGATAAGAACAAAAACATTTCAACAAGTAAAAATATTCCTAACTTTTTATGACCACAATAAAATTGCTTCTTAGATGAAGTTTCCATAAAATACCAGAGGCATTACACCACAGTTTAAATTAGGAATAGCAAACAAACAAAAAAAAAAAAACAAATTAGAAATTTGGGAAGAAAATCTATTCAATTCCTCATTCAGGTAAATGAAGAGATTAGAACCTAAGGGAAGCCAAAATTTAAATTATTTCATGTAGCATATTCCCCCGTGTATTTCAGCATTTCATATAAATTCTGAATTATAGGTACATCTAAATACAAACCCGTTTGGCATGCTTAGGCTATTTCAGTATTTTTATCAGTTGATTCTATAATTTATTTCTTATTTAAAAAAGAAAGTTTGGTCACCATATAGAGGACTGGTTTTATATTTAGAGTCCTGTTATCCTTTTGTGGTACCTGGTGGTGGAATAGTTAAAAGCTCATCTGCCAGCTAAAAGGTCAGCAGTTCTGATCCACTAGCCGCTCCTTGGAATCCCTATGGAGCAGCTCTGCTGTGTCCTACTGGGTCACTATGAGTCAGAGTCGACCCAATGGCAAAGAGTTTTTTAGAAAGTTTTTTTTCAATATATTTTTCAATTAAGGGAAAACCAATGAAACCTTCATATTTGTTTAATGTTGACTTCTTTAAAAAAAAAATGGCCCATAAATCTTTAATGTTTAAATCATTAGGAGTTCATCTTGCTCATGCAACACTCTGAGGAGATGTAGAAGCCAGGGGGCAGGCTCTTCTCCACATAATTATACAGGAAACAAGGGAAAGAGATATTTCCTCTCTAACTGTAACTTCCAGATAGTAGTGATCATCTCATTTCAACCTACCAGAAGGAAAACATAAGGGAGTATGTAGGGGACGTTCCATGAGCCAGGCCCTGAGGTGGTGCATATCACTTCTGTTCACACTCTATTTGGTGTTGAGGAAATGTCATCTAGCTGGGTGTGCGGGTTAAAGAGAAGAACATAGATTTGGGTGACTGCTAGCACAATCTTAGGGCTACCAAATAACAATGTGGGCCTTATTAATCAAAGAATGCAGTCACCCATTCTCTGAGGAAATCAATCTTCAAGTTCCTGCATCCAACTCAAAGTCCAGGATCTCCATAATTCCTCATTGCTAGAAGATCTATAAAGTAAAAAGCAAGTTATGTGCCTCCACTTCTCTTTAAATATACAACGGAAGGAGAGGTGCAGAAGACACACACCCATGCCAAACCATACATTTCAGTTTTTGTGGAAAGGAAGAATAAGAGACATAAAATCCTTACAAGACCATAGCCATAACAGAATTTTCTTGGGCATACATCTGTTCAGTCCTGGATAAAATTCCTACATTACACCCAGATTCTGTCTCTAGAATGAACACTTTTATCAGTTTTTCTCTGTTACCCACTACTTCCACTCTCTGTGAAGTTCTTTCTTGTTCATTCAATGAACAAGATGGCCACACCGTTTACATTGGTTTTTTTCTAAGGCAAGTTCGAGTAACTAAGATTTTATTTATTTATGTTTGCTCTCACAGTCCTTCTGAGGCCAGAATGAAGAAAATAAAATTTGATCTATTATTTGGAAGACTTAGCATATATTTGCTTCAAGGTAGTTCTATGGACCAGTAAAATCAGTTGCCATGGAGACAATTCCAACTCATGGTGACCCCATTTGTGTCAGAGTAAAACTGTGTCACATAGGTTTTCAATGACTGATTTTTCAGCAGCAGAGTGCCAGACCATTCTTCCAAGGTGACTCTGGGTGGACTTGAACCACCAACATTTCAGTTAGAAGCCAAGCTCTTTAACTGTTCCACCACCTGGGGACTCCAAGGACCATTAACCATACCCAAAGCTTCTTACTAGGCATAGTCTTTCAGTCTGTTTTGTTTTGTTTTATTTTATTTTTTGCTTCATTGTCTACATGCTTATCTCTCTCATTCTGTGTCCTCTTGAACCATGGATAACAGTAGGCTTTAGTAGGAAGGTAATATTTTCCACTAAACATCTGATCTTTGCCCTAGAGTAGGTCCCATTTTTTTTTTTTTTAACTGAGATATCTTAATGGGATTTATTGCTTCAAGCCTTTTTTTTTACACTTATATCCTATTGTTTGGGATCCAAAAGCTGCTGGCTTTTCTAATTTACGAGTTTCCAGTTTTGTAGATATCCTCTATTCCCTTTCATTTTTGTTAGAAACCTGGCCAATTCCCTTGTGAGTCATCTCTTTCTTGTAATATGTTTCTAAATGCAACAAGCAAAAACAATGCACAGTACCATTCTGGCTCTTTCCAATCTTTTTCCCCTAGAGCCACACACTTGGCAAACACTTGGCCTTCCTTTCTAATGGGTGCCAGCAATAATTTTACCACATGTTATGCAAGGGTATAGCAGGCTCTTCCAGCTTTCCAGTCTGCTATATTTGTCTCTTTGCTGTCTACCTCCCACATCATAACAAAAGTCAGAGTCCTCAACTCATAATTGTATTTTATTTATTTGCCAGCAATAACCTATTCAAGGTACAAAATTCTGTATTAGTCAAGATAATAGGTCAAATATAAGTGATAAAAAAAATAGCTTAGGCATAATAAGAGTTTATTTCCTACTCATGTAATAGTTTTGCATGGATGAAAAATGATTAGGACAGGAAAGCTTTTCTCCATGCCATCAACCACAGGTTCAAGTAGGCAGATGTTCCGCCATCTTCCACATGAGTTTTTCACTTTCCCTCCGGTCATCTCCATCCCAGCTAACTGGAAAAAGAACACAGTATGGATAAATGCATGTGGAAGACTTTGATGGCCTAGTATTGGAACTGATACACCACACTTCTGCTCACATTCCATTGGCTAAATCTTAGGCACATGGCCACACTTCACCACCACCGAGCCTGGAAAATGTAGTCTGATCGTGTGGTCAGGCATAACTGGAAATCAGGCTCTGTGGGATTCACGTATCTGGTGAATTAAGTAAAACTGTCATTCTTGCCTGTCTATCAAAAACTTGCTTCATAATGAATTTTTGAACTATAAAGCAAAAATAAATAAAAGAAAAACATTTACTTTATAGTAGACCATATTGAATACATTTATACAATTAAACCAAAATTAATATTATTTCATAGTTATTGAAATGAAAGTAGTAGCAAGCTCCATTATGTCCATAAAAAAAAAATACCTGTTGCCATTGAGTCAATTCTGACTCATAGCGACCCAACAGGACAGATTAGAACTGCCCCATAAAGTTTCCCAGGAGGAGCTGGTAGGTTCAAATTGCCAACCTTTTAGTTAGCAGCCAGGTGCTTAACCACTGATCCACCAGGGCTCCCACCTCCTTTACCTCTGTAGAATGACAAAAAAATCAGTAACTAGTGGTTCATTGGTAGATTGCAGTAACTTCTTCTAAACTCATATAACACCTTCGGTTTTATTAATCACTGAAATAATTACAACTTACTGAAATGATACATATTGGCCTACTATTTAAGTGTCTTCGTTGACTTTTGAACATACCCTTTTTTTCTTTTTTTTTTAGGAAGAAGTCTCTTTCTTCTCAAACTTCTTAGGAGGAAGCTGAAGAAATCGTTCTTCGGTATAAAATCCTTTAAGAGCAGGGAGAACATTACCTCTAATTTTAACTTAGTTGAATAGATTGCAAGTTCAATTTAGATATTAGAGGAAAACCTTCATCATAGCAATGGACTCTCACTGTGTTGGTGTAAAGGATGTTCCTGACAAATTATACTTTTTTGCTCTATTAAAAATGATTCTGCAAACTTCTAGACTGGTGGAAAGTATTATTCAGTTGCAGTTCATCTGAAATGGGCTTTTTAAAGTGCCATTTTTCTGCTTAACTAAATCAATAGTCTTTATTATATACAATAAGCATAACCTGCTGCCATTTCCCAGATCAATAAAATCTCTTCTTCCTTCTTGATATTCAAGTGCCTTGGAGACAATGTAGCCATTTGAATATTAATCTTGCTGGTGTGTCCTACTTCTTTATTAACTCTTAAGTCAGCCACACATGTCTTCATTTTACAGACTTTACTTTTACAGAAATTTATTTGGCAAAAAAAAAAGGCTTATTTAACACAAATTAATTATTTACCTTGGGTTCTTTATTCAAATAAACAAGACGATTTTCCTGAAATCATAATGGAGGTTATACTTGTTGGTAATTAGAATGGTATACCTACTTGCCTTTTTTGCCATGATAATCAACTCCCTGTTCATTTAGACTGACTAAACAAGATTTGTGCTGCACTCATTTCATTTTCCTCTCAAATATCATTTATTCATTGCAACTTATATATCACTGTCAGAGTCAGGTGTACTCTGGAAAGTAACACATACACTCAAGATGTCTTCCCACTGCCTGAGGTAAGAGAGAAGTTCTCTTTGCTTTTCTCAGGTTTACAAAAGGAAGATCATCGGTTTATTATGTTATCTCGATTTTGAAAAACAGAACATATTCTAAAGGAGCACACAAAATACGTTGTACTAAAGGAATCTCTAGTAATCAGCACTTGCATGAGTTCTCAACCATAGAAAATATTCTCATATGCTGGAATACTTCCCTCAGCTGCACACATTTCCTTGTTATCTGTTAGTATGATTCTATATTATTTATCCAACCTATTTTAAAATTTATCCAATGAGTAGGTATATACCATTTAATATTAAATGTGTTGTTGGCCAAGTCTATTTATTAAATTATGCAAAATAAATTTAGTACCCTCAATTTCTAGATGAATGAGGTCTAGCAAGATTAGTTGAGTTATTTGAAATTACACAGTTTATAAGAGAGTAGAAAACAGGATTCCTGCATCTCAAGCCAATACTCTTTTTATGTTATCATGTCTATTTTTACTGGGAACTATATTACTTCTGAAGAAAAGAACTTTCTTCTAGAAATGTAATGTTGAGTTTTCCTACCTAAGTTTAGAACCAGTCGATGCATGGACACCAGAACAAAGTTGATAGACAATATTTTTGCATTATAACTAATAAACTAAGTCAGAGGGCATGGTTTTTTTATATGGATAAAATAAGTTTCTCATAATCTCTGCTGCCCCTAAACAGTATTTGTTGTTGTTGTGTGCCATTGAGTCAATTCTAACTTATAGAACCCTATAGGACAAAGTAGAAAACTGCCTTATAGGATTTCCCAAACCATAATCTTTACAGCAGCACATTGCCAAATCTTCTCTCCTGAGGAGCTGCTGGTAGGTTTGAACTGCTGACCTTTTGGTTAGCTGTGGTACACTTAACAGTTGCACCACCAAGTCTCTTTAAACAATATTTACTCACATTCTGCTCCCCCAAAATGGCACCACTCTCTGTATTTTAATATCATAGCTTTTATCTAATTTGTAACTGAAAAGTCAAAATATTTTCCTAAATTTCTCAACTGTAGAGCCCCTGGAAATGTGCGGAGGGGCATTTGACATCACACTTGCTCAGATACGTTATTGTCCTTTAAAATCTAAAATCCAGATTTGTGGGTTCTCCAATATGTGGACCATTCCCACATAAAAATAAAGCAGCAGTTGAGAAACAGTATATGATGGGCAGAAGCTTAATTTCTGGAGCACACCATGTTTCAAGGCAGAGAGAGGAAGCCCCTCACAAGGTCTCCCTACTCAGGTCCAGAGTACAGAAGAGGATGTCATGTGTCTTCTGGCCAGAAGATTTCAAAACAGGAGAGAGGTAAGGAGGGTTGAACTAAACATGTGTCCCCTTGCATCCAAATTCATCCATCAGGTCACTTATGAGTAGAGGGCTGGAAGCTGTGCTGTCTCTCTTCTGGAGAAGAAATTGGCTGCCCGAATCTATATTTCCCTTTTCTTTTCTCACTCCATTTGTCTCTTATTTTCTCCCACTCCCTCTTTCTTTCTCTTATTTTTTTTCTCTCTTCTCTATTCTGTTTAATTGATGTCAAGAGACTGGGTCCTATGAAGATATGTGACATAAAAAAGCCGTCGTAGATTCCTCTTTCATGTTAATTTCAATTATTATTAGTATTTACTGACCTCTATTGGCAGTGCTGCAGCAGGGACTTCAAATCAACCAGTAGATGGAAGCCATAGAATTGGAGAATCATGGCTTAAAAGTGTAACATTAACAAACATACAGAAAACTTGAAAATGACAAAAGGCAGAGAGAAAACATATTGGATATACTTAAATGCCTTACATTCATTTATATCACGTAAAAAAGAAGACAAATTTTTGAGTTGTGTATTGCATTTAAGTGGGTCTCAATAAAGTCTTACAAGCAAAAGTGAATGTCAAAATAAATGTTAATTGGATGTAGGTATCATTTCAAGGCAAGAAGCATGTGAAAACAACAGAATAGGCAAGGGGAAGTAAATGTTTAGCAACTTGGATTGGGAAAAACCAACCTGTATTAGATTTTCTATTATTGAAATAGAAACTAAACTATTAAGAAGTCTCTATTAAAAAATAAATATTCTGCATTTGGCAATACAATCCATTTATTTGCTATTTAAAAATATAATTCACTAAAGGAATAAGTAAAGAGTATCTCTATTTGCAGATGGTATGATCTTATACACAGAATACCCTAAAGAATCCTCAAGAAAACTACTGAAACTAATAGAAGAGTTCAGCAGAGTATAAGGATACAAGATAAACATAAAAAAATCACTTAGATTCCTCTACATCAACAAAAAGAACATCGAAGAGGAAATCCCCAAATCAATACCATTTACAGTTGCCCCAAGAAGATAAAATACTTAGGAATAAAACTTATACAAAGAAAACTACGAGACACTACTGCAAGAAACCAAAAGAGACCTACATAAGTAGAAAAGGAAACCTTGCTCATGTATAGGAAGACTTAAAATTGTAAAAATGTCTATTCTACAAAAAGCAATCTATAGATACAATGCAATTCCAATCCAAATTCCAACAACATTTTTTAATGAGATGGAGAAACAAATCACCAACTTCATATGGAAGGGAAAGAGGCCCCGGATAAATAAAGCATTACTGAAAAAGAAGAACAAAGTGGGAGACCTCGCTCTACCTGATTTTAGAACCTATTATACTGCCACAGTAGTCAAAACAGCCTGGTACTGGCACAACAACAGATACATAGACCAATGGAACAGAATTGAGAATCTAGACATAAATCCATCCACATATGAGCAGCTAATATTTGACAAAGACCCAAAGTCAGTTAAATGGGGACAAGATAGTTTCTTTAACAAATGGTGCTGGCATAACTGGATATCCAACTGCAGAAAAAAATGAAATAAGACCCATACCTCACACCATGCACAAAAATGAACTCAAAATGGATCAAGACCTAAATATAAAATCTAAAATGATAAAGATCATGGAATAAAAATTAGGAACTACGTTAGGAGCCCTAATACATGGCATAAACAGTAAACAAAACTTTACTAACAATGCAGAAGAGAAACTAGATAACCGGTAGCTTCTAAAAATCAAACATCTATGCTCTTCCAAAGGCTTCATCAAAAGAGTAAAAAGACTACCTACAGGCTGGGAGAAAGTTTTTAGCTATGACATTTCCGATTAGCATCTGACCTCTAAAATTTACATGATACTGCAAAAACTCAACTATGAAAAGACAAATAACCCAATTAAAAAATGGGCAAAGGATACGAACAGACACTTCACTAAAGAAGACATTCAGGTAGCTAACAGATACATGTGGAAATGTTCAAGATCATTAGCCATTCGAGAAATGCAAATCAAAACTACAATGAGATTCCATCTCACTCCAACAAGGCTGGCATTAATCCAAAAGACACAAAATAATAAATGTTGGAGAGGCTGTGGAGGGATTGGAACACTTACACACTCCTGATGGGAATGTGAAATTGTACAACCACTTTGGCAATCGATTTGGCACTTCCTTAGAAAGCTAGAAATAGAACTATCATACGATCCAGCGATCCCACTTCTTTAAATATGTCCTAGAGAAATAAGAGCTTTTACCTGAACAGATATATGCACATCCATGTTCATTGCAGCATTGTTTGCAATAGCAAAAAGGTGGAAGGAACCAAGGTGCCCATCAAAGGATGAATGGATAAATAAATTATGGTATATTCACACAAAGGAATATTACGTATCGATTAAGAACAATGATGAACCTGTGAAACATTTCATAACATGGAGGAATGTGGAAGGCATTATGCTGAGTGAAATTGGTCAGTTGCAAAAAGGCAAGTATTGTATGAGACCACTAGTTTAAGAACTCGAGAAATAGTTTAAACAGAGAAGAAAATATTCTTTGATGGTTATGGGGGGGGAAGGGAGGGAGAGGAGTTTTCACTAATTAGCATATTTTAGGTGAAGGGAAAGACAACATACAATACAGAAGAGGTCAGCACTACTGGACTAAACCAAAAGCAAAGAAGTTTCCTGAATAAACTGAATGCTTTGAAGGCCAGTGTAGCAGGGGCGGGGTTTTGGGGACCATGATTTCAGGGGACATCTAGGTCAATTGACATAATAAAATCTATTAAGAAAACATACTGCCTCCCACTTTGGAGACTGGTATCAGGTTTCTTAAAGGGTAGCAAGTGGCCATCTAGGACACATCATTTGGTTTCAACCCACCTGGAGTAAAGAGGATGAAGAACACCAAAGACAAAAATTATGAGCCCAAGACACAGAACAGGCCACATAAATCAGAAACTACAACAGACTGAGACCAGAAGAGTTAGAAGGTGCCTGGTTACAACTGATGACTGTCCTGACAGGGAACACAACAAAGAACCCCTGAGGGAGTAGGAGAGCAGTGGGATGCAGACCCACAATTCTTGTAAAAAGGCCAGACTTAATGGTCTGACTGAGAGTAGAAGGACCCCAGAGGTCATGGTCCCCAGACCTTCTGTTAGCCCAAGAGAAGAGCCATTCCCAAAGCCAACTCTTCAGACAGGGATTGGGCTGAACTGTGGAATAGAAAATGATACTGGTGAAGACTGAGCTCCTTGGATCAAGTAGACACATGAGACTATGTGAGCTGCTTCTGTCTGGACAAGAGATGAGAGGGCAGATGGGGGCAGAAGCTGGCCGAATGGACGTGGAAATAGAGAGTGGAGGGAAGGAGTGTGGTGTCTCATTAGAGGGAGAACAACTAGGTGTTTATAGCAAGGTATATATAAGTTTTTGTATGAGAAACTGACTTGGATTGTAAACTTTCACTTAAAGCACAATAAAAAAATATATATATATATAATTCACCAGAGCAAAGGATTCAAAGCACATGACTAGAACGAACAATTCAATTTCCTCTCTGGGCAGGAGCCACAATGGTTTGCTCAACCAAATATTACTGTCCTCTTAAGCATGCTATGGAAAGTAAGGTAAGATTATCACTGAACTTTCCTATAACTATTCTGTAATCTTCCACTCACGGAAATGTAAAAAAATAAAGTACCTCTTTTATAAACTCTAGTGAATCCAGCCTAAAAGAATCAGAAAAGAAGAAAACAGCAAGAAACAAAAAACACAGAACAATAAAAAAAAGTTTTTAGAGCATTGACAAAATTTGAATCAGCTTAATATTGTTAAACGTTATAAATAAATTTTATTGTGATAGGTTATATATATACACATAGATATATGTACATATGTACATATATATACATACATGTATCTGTTTATACATATTTAATCCAATGGAGGCAGAAGTATTGTCTCCATTTATAGAGAAGAACCTGAGAATCATACATAGACTTTAAATAATTTTCCCCAAACCATAAAGCTTATCAGTATTGGAGCCAGAAATTAAATTCCAAGTTTATCTTGATTTTAAGGACAGCATTGTGAGCCCTTGCCTACTGAAGAATCCTCTATAGCCTGTAGGGTCCATTCTATTATGGATTAAAATTCCTGTTTTGGTCCTAGAACTAAACTGGCTTTGGGTAACGTTTCTTAGACGTTATCTGGATATGGAAAGTTGAAGTTCAGTTCAGAAGCATACTTGTGTTCTGGTGGGAAGAAAGATGTTGAAAACCGGCCTTTTATAACCTAAAAAACCTATGTATATTGATCTGATGTGTACGTCTCCCTCCCCTCATAGGCAAAACATTTCTTTTATGTTACAATCTTTACATTTTAATGGGAAATTAGAGTGAAGACAATATATTTGTTTTCATTTTGTTAACTTGATTCTCTATGATTATTCATGATTAAAGCTAAAGATCAGTGGTGTTAATTTATAACACATCTAATACTATGAATCTGTCGCCTTAGTTTATCTGCAATGACATTAATATGATTAGTGTTTGTTTTTTAAATAAATTGCTAACTACTTTTGGTTTGACAAATTAAAAATGTATTTTGTTATAGCCCTTTATCACCATTCTATTTTGGCAGTAAGCATATTTTTCTAGTCAAATGACTTACTCAAATTTGAAACACTGTTAAGGTAAAAGCTGTTGAGGTGGTTGTGAAAAGAAGACAAGAAAGAAGCACACCAAATACAACTTTAAAAAAAGGCAGGTAAGTTTAACAACGCATGCATTGATTTGCCAACAATATATCAACTACATTGTTAAAAATTACATAATGACTTCCTTGTGTATGATCACGAGAGACAGGAAGAGGCAAAAGAACCAATATTTATGAGTTACTTGCCTGATCCAGGAACTCTGTAGGCTATTTAACCGCTTCAATAATCCTAAAGTTTGAAAAGTATTGTTCTCTTGTTTCAAGTATGAAAATTGAATTAATATTTAACTTACCTAAATGAGTAAGATAGTAACTATTGAAACTAGAATTTGATCCTGGTCAGTCTAAGAGAGTCTTTTTTCACTCTTTAGTATCACTGAATGCTCCCCACCCCTACATCCTCCCCCAGTCCCATAATTGGGCTCCCAGTAAAGTCGGTATATCATATTGGCAAGAGTGTTGGCGTTGGAATCAGACAGACCTGAAGCTGAATTTCAAGGAAGCCACTTACTAACTGTGTGACCTTGGGGAAATTGCTCAGCCTTCTTAATCTGTCTCCGTATCAGCAAAATGACGCCAGTAATATCTACCAAAAGGAATTTTTGAGTGTACAAAGGGTAATAAATACTAAATAAAAAAGAAAACTTAACAGAATTTCCTTTACACAGTTTACTGTAAAAAAAAATGCTATTGGATATAAATTCTGGCTACTTTTTGTTAATTGAATCTCATTTTCTTAATCTGTGTCTCACCCACTTTATAGAATCACTATTGGGTTTTTGGGTTTGGTTTTATAGGGTTAAAATAAGATTATTGATGAAAAAAATCTTAAAAATCGGAAAGCATTGTACCAGAGTTCACGGCAGGAAACTGAAGTCACTCTAGATGCTTTAAGCAGAAAGGAATTTGTTGTTGTCGTTAATTGCAAGTTGGTCCTCAACTCCTTTTGAACCCATGCACAGTGGAATGAAACGCTGCCCAGTCCTGTGCCATCCGCACTGTCAGCTGTAGGTCTGACTGCTGTGATCCGTTGGGTTTTCATTGGCTGATTTTCGGAAGTAGATCACCAGGCCTGTCTTCCTAGTCCATCTTACTCTGGACGGTCTGCTGAATCTTGATCATCATCAGAAAGCAACACGAAAGCCTCCACTGAAAGATTGGTGGTGGCTGTGCAGAGGGTGCACTGGCAGAATCAAACTTGGGTCTCCTGCATGGAAGGTGATAATGCTACCACTGGATCGTCATTGCCCCATTAAAAGGAACTTAACCCAGGGTCCTTGGGTATTTTCAAAAGTTTTGGAAAGTCTAGAAAAGAAATGAATTGTCTCTGCTAACACAGACCAGCAGCCACGGAGTTGCTTCAGTTACCACCACCACTGATGTTGTCACTGTCACTGATGCCAACTTTGCCACAGCCACTTCTTGACACCATGAAGCTGTTGCACAAAATTGGAACACAGAGACTGGACACTCAATACCCACCCCTCTGTGACCACGTTTTCCAGAAGAAATAGTGTCAGGAAGATATCTTTACAGTCCTTTCCAGAAACCTTGCTTGGAAAAACCTAAGCACAATAAAAGACAAAAAAAAAAAAAAAGATGATTCGTTAGTAAGGCAGTAATGAACAAAAAGATAGTAGACAGGAGAAAACCCCTGTTTTTTAAGCTGTTTTTGTCAAACACAATCTTAAAAGAAAACTATTTGCAGTAGTTACTTGCATCTTTACTTTTGTCACTTGCCCAAACTCCTGCTAGATGCTTACATGTTGACCATAGTTAAAATTTTTCACAAATTATTTGATAAACACACTGCATTCAATTTTTCTAATATCATTGAAAGCTATATTTTCAATCATTCATAAACCTACATACTATTTACAATATTTTATGTATTGTTATATTACCAAATCACAAATCAGATTTAAGCAAATCATGACTGTTTTTTTAAAAGTTCTGCTTGTCACACATTGATCTGTTTCTTTTCCTAACTCAATCAGAAATAATTACTTTCTGTATTACTGTGTGCAATTATTATAACATTTTTAAGGCAGGAGGTCTTTAATAGGGACAAGGTCTCCAAACGCATCAAACAGTTTAAGCCCCAGTCCCTCTTTTACTTGTAACACTGACATTTCTTTCACTATGTGATTATGTTTTTAAATGAGACATCCTAGAAAACACACAGCAACCTCAGACATGTCACATTTGCAGTTTAGTTCAGTGATGATATCACTAAGTTAGTAACGCTTGACTTTTTCCATTTTTGTTCTTTTTTTATAGTATTGAAAGAGTCAGAAGTACAGTTCTCTCTAGATCTGGATTTCTGAGACTCAAGAGAGACACAATCAATGGAGATATTTTTGTTCTATCTAACAAAACGTACTTTAGTTATAAAACAGATGCTTGTTCTTTGTCACTATAAATACATAATAGAAAGTAAGATACAAATATTAGCTTTGGAGAAAAAATAATCCAAGGTGAATTTTAAGATTATTTGACTTATTTAGACGATTCTTTTCTCATTCTTTTATTTTAGTTGATGGTATGTTTACTCCTCCTAGAGCTCCTTTTAAAGATATTTTTGCAGTCACCTGACCTCTTAGCTCAACTACAATTAAGTCTAATGGTTTTTCAGTATAAGTTACAAAAAAAAAAAATCATGCCTTAAAAATAATGTCAGGTAGGTGATCAGCACTGCTGAACAACCTTTCCTTGCTTCCCTAGTAAATTCACTCTCCCACACTGTGACGAATCGTTCAACTTTCTCCTCCACAAGGCAAACACCCATTCCCTCATTCAATAGTGCATTTACAACTAAATCTTGCATTTTCATTAAAAAAAAGATGCAAGTAGGAGAGCACTAACTCAACTTTACATCATCCACTTCATGAGAATATTGACATTTTTAGCCATATTTTCCTTTCCTCATATTCATATTGAAGACTCATCCTGATGCTAACTTGCACCCTTACTTTTACTCAAAATTTGTGATGGTAATCTTGCCCTTTTTCCTCCTCTGGTTTTCATCCTCTTCTTTTTTGTCATTATTACAGTTATCATTTTTTCATCATTAGTATCTTCATTCTAATAGCTACTATATGATTGTTTGCTATAGGTCATACATATATACATATATATTATATGTACTGTACACACACAAATACTCACACACACATATAATATTGAAGGCCCTGGGAGGTGCAAAGAAATAACATGCTTGGCTGCTCACCAAAAGGCTGGAGGCTCAAGTCCACCCAGAGACACTGTGGAAGAAAGCCTTAGCCATTCGCTTCCAAAAAATCAGTCATTGAAAATCCGACGAAGCACAGTTCTTCTCTTACTCACATGGGGTCAGAATTGACTGAATGACAATTTAAATATGTGTGTGTGTGTGTGTATAAATTTTGTTATTTTATTTTCCTCAATTTAATGATGAAAAAATTGGGTCATGATTTTCTTTCACTAGATTTTTTTCTTTCCATCTTCATGACAGTGGATCTTAAAATAAACCATCTTTTAAAAAAGAAAACCTCCCTAATCAGGGTCACAACAGATGGATTTTGATAGAATGAAAGAAAAAAATGTGGAACAGAACTCAAATTCTTAGAAAGCCCAGACTTACAGGACCGGCTGAGACTAGAGGTCTCCCTGAGACTATTGCCCTTAGATACTCTTTTAAACTTTGAACCAAAACTATCCCTGTAGGTCATCTTTTAGCTAAATAACAGATTGGCTCATAAATTGAAGAAAATCTCTCATGGCTACTGCACTCATTTAAAAAAAAACATCTATATGATTTTTTTTTTTTATATGAGAGCAAATGGTCAACAATTACTCTAAAGGAAAGGTGAGAAGGTAAAGTGGTATGGAAACTAGATTACTGAGAACAGAACCACCAGAACAGAAATAATGAGAATGTTAACACATCGTGAAAAAAGTAACTAATGCCATTGAACAATTTGTGTAGAAATTAAGTGTTAATTTGTTGTGTAAACTTTTACCAAAACACAATAAAATATTTTAAAAAAAGAAAAGAAAACCTCCCTTGAACTGTATCTTCCTTCATTTTCTGTCCTTTAAACTAACTTTTATGTCAAAAGCCATGACTTTAAGGGCTTTTACCTTCTTTCTGCCATCATCACATTGCACCCTGAATTAAAACAGTACGAGATTTATCCTCTGTACTTCTCAAAATTCCTCATCAATTTTATCGAGGAACTTACTTCATCTTATTAAGTTAATTTGCTTAATTAACTTTCAATTTGCTGTCTTCATTTTAACTTCTTTCTCCACAGTTTGTTACAGGTGACTTTCTGTTTTGAAAGCTTTGTATCTAGGTTTCCATATCACTCCATTTTCTTAGTTTTCTTCCAGTTCCCCTGTTGGGATTTCTCACCTGTCATGGCTGGTCCTCCACCATTAAACCACCAGGGATATTGTATATACTTTTACTGTGTCTTCAAATAATTTTACCCAATCTCCTAATTCTAAATAATATGGATATTCTTATACTTTTAAAATATCTTTCTCTAACCCAACCTCTCACACCTACATGGATATTTAATGCTGTTTATACGTCCAAAGCAGACCTAGTGATTTCCAATCTTCCAGTTCTGCTCCATACCTGATCTTTTCCTTATCAGTAAAATACCTCACACAGTTACTCAGACAAAAGTCTTAGGAATCTTCTCTGATTTTCATATTTCCTGTGAAGACTATAGCCAATCTATAGGATAGTCAGCTAGACTTCTAAATGCATATTGGAATGTCTTCTCTCAGCCCATTTCTCTGCAGTACTTACTATAACAGTCTCTCCATGGTTCTCCTTGTTTGTATTTTTATATCGCCTCTCCACACATTTCATTCTACACAAAACATCTGAGATATTTCAAAATGCATACTTAACCATATCTTTTCCCCATTAGACCCTTCAGTGGCTTACCATCTTAATTTGAATAAAAACTAAATGTCTTATCTGAGAGAAAAGGCCCATCAAAATGTTCATGCTAAACACTAAAACTGGCACGTAATAAACATTCAATGAAAGTCAGTACTCTTGCTGTGGTTGTTATCACCATTACTTGTTGATCCCAGCATACTTCTTGCCACATTCTGTGTCTCTGGATCTTTCCTGGTCACACTAGCCTTCTCTTTGCTCTCCTGTTATGGGATACTGTTCAGGGATCTTTACATGATCTTCCTCCTTCCCCTGTTTTCAGGTCTTGGCATAAAGGCCACTTCCACAGAAAACCTTCTCTGTCTACTCTTGCCATTCATCCTTTATCTTGTTATATCTTTTATGTTCAAAATAACACTTCCCACTACTGAGGTGCTCTTATTTATTAATAGCTTTATGTGTGTGTTTTTTTTTTTTAATGTGTTAGTTGCCTTTCTCCCCTCAGGACCATGTAAGTTTGATGAGAGAAAGCTCTATAGAGTGGGTGTAGTATTAAACAAGACTGAGTCATTCCTTGCTAGCATCATAATCATAAAACAATGTTATAAATAACTAGAGTTTGATTTCTTTCTTTGTCTCACTTCCTCTTTCAGAGTTCCTCTGCCAAGTACCTTCATGGTTTCTCAGAACTTAGCTAAAAAGGATTCCCCAAAAGCAAGAGGAAATACTGAATCTTTTTGATGGTGAGATTGTAGAATATGTGATATTTTGTGGGATCCTCTCATTTATATTGAAAGAAAAAGACTTAAATTTATTTCAAATTTTAGAACTCAGAATATTTTGATTCCCCCAAAAAATTAGACTTCATGCTTAAGCATATATTGCTCTGTTATATTGTCAGAAAAATATATTTATCTTATACAACAAGATTCAAAAGAAATTATTCTGTTTAAAGTAATATATACTCAATACAAAATAGTATGCTCATACATATTGTTTTTCAAGTACCAGAAACAATGAATATCAAAATCTTTTATGGTTATATTTGACCTTTATTTCTCTATTGCAACATTTACCACAGAGAATTATGTACTTTATTTTCCAAAATGTGATGTTCACAATCTCCTAAGGATTTCATATCAATACAGTTTTTAAAAACTTAAGCTTATTCATGTGACTATTATATTGATTATAAAATAGTTAATATTAAATAAACCTAATAAGCTATTAAAAAAAAAAAAAAACTGTTGCCATTGAGTCGATTCCAACTCATAGTGACCCTATAGGACAGAGTAGAAATGTCCCATAGAATTTCCAAGGAGCACCTGGTGGATTTGAGATGCTGACTCTTTGGTTGGCAGCCGTAGGACTTAACCACCATGCCACCAGGGTTTCCAATAAGCTATAAACAAGTTTAATTTTTAAATTATAAAATGACTACAATTATACTCTATGGAACTATATTATAGGGTTAAAATTATGACTTTGTTGAAATATGAATTATAATGCAATGTACCTTTTTTATTAGATTCATTTACAAATTTAAAATGCAAGTGGATTTTGTAATCATTTTAATGGTTTGTTTGCTTACTAGAGCAGAGGCTTTAGTTTTCTATTTCATCTGAAATCTGAAAAAGCAATTAACATCAGCATAATTCTGAACCACATAAAAATGCCTGTTGATTAATAGTTTTTTCTTACCTTTGTATTTATAAAACATCTCTCTTTAAAAATCATAAACTATATATATATAATTTTCTGATATTCTAAATATATTACTGCTCAATTTTCTTTCCCCATAGAGAAAACAAACTCTTTTATTTTTATTTCCTTTGAATCTCCCATAGGCCCTCTCGAAGTATTGCGTTGTAAAATCCTAAAATTTGTTGTAAATTTTTATTGGTATTATAGAGCTCAGTGTTTCATAAACATAAAATTCATAGCATTATTTTCTACTTGTATGAGTGGTGAATAGCAGCTATTATAAAAAACAAAATTTTGCAGCCACTGCTTTTATTATCAAGGCGAGAAACAAGATTTTGCTATTACCCTGATCTATACTTTCACCTTGAAGATACTGTTAGGTTGAATAATTAAGTTTTTAAAAAGGCCTTGCTAAAGGGAAGTCATTATTTTTCTTTCAAGCAAACCAACATAGCTATTTTTAAATGTTTGTTAAGATCTAAGTTTCACATGAAAAAAAAAAATCTCAGCTATAATTGCAACAACTCAAATGTTCTCATAAACAACCAAAGTCTTCAGGGCCTGGTCCTGTGAACACTAGGCTTTGCAAATAGCCCCTTAATAAATGGATAGAACTTTCTTTAAAAGGCAGTCATCATCACATATTGGGGGTTACCTGAGAAAACTTTTAGTATGTGAATCTTATACCACCAATCTAACCATATTGTTCTTTTAACATGCTTGATAATCTCTAAATTGATAACTGTATTACTGGGCCACTGTGATTGTCCAACTTTTGGACATTAGTTGATAAAATCCCTTAGGAAAATTGCTTTTAAACAAATAATGATATAAAAAGTGACCTATTTTTATATAACATATGGTAGTATTAAGTCTGAGTCATAAAGGTGTTTGGATTATTGAAGAAAAAAAATGTTTGCTATATACTTGTTCTCACCCTGAGTAACCTAAGTAATTGCTAATATATGAACTTGCCCTTAGAGAAAGGGAAAAAAAGAAAAATTATGTCTTTTTTCCCTCAAATGAAAATAAATCAATATTATTTTAGTAAATGTTACTCTAATTTTTAGTCCCAATATGAATGGTTTTGGCATTATATTAAAATTAAATTTAAGTTTTAAGCTGAAAACTTTTTTCAGGAAGTCTGTGGTCATCCATCTTGAACTCCAAGCATGTAGGAAGACATAGGTAGAAGTATATTAAATCTGACAAATGACCTCCCATGTGCAAAGGAGGAAATAAAGATTCATTCCCCGTGTTTATAAGATCATTTTGATGAAGGAAAGGCTAATTGAGGATGACATACATTCTAAATCTAATTCAAATCAGCATTTTTACATGAAGACTCATCACATTTCCAATGGTACACACTACCATAAAACAGCTTAGTAAAGACATTTTGAATTTGATTCTTGGAATTTTTTTAAATGCTTCATCAGAACTGACATTTTTAGTGGTAATGAGTTTCCAATCTCAGTATTAGTTCAAACTGGATACCTGTGGTATTTTACACCTTTTTATTAAAAAAGAAGCATTTTTCTTTAACATAATTAAGTCTTATGTTGTAGCGAAAATTGCAACTAATATGCGATTATGCTTAGAAAACGTGGGGAAACTGCCAACACAGGGTTTCTTACAGTAAAGCAAATCACCTTGAAATGATTAAAATGTTAAGTTCTGAAGGACTCATCCTGTGGCATTCAAAAAATAATCATATTCCAAGACCAAGTAGCACTACTGTTGTTTTTAAAATGAAAAGGTGATTGCTAACTCTTTCCTCTTGAAATGCTCCAAAATCAGCGTTAAGATTATCTTATTAACACAGATTTAACAGCTCAACCCTATAAAATGACCACCTCATTTTTTATCTAATAAGTAGTTTTGCTAATTCTGCAAATTTCATATTATGGATGTCATTTGTTAAAAGTCAGGGTCATTTAGATTTTATACCAAAATAAAATTGCGTCTCGATTATATTTACACAATGACAACTCAAAACATGGAAGGCAGCCACTTATTAAGAGATTAGAAGAAACAAAATTCAGGAGTTGCTACCCTTAAGACTATATACCAACGTGTCACTCATTATAATTAAATTTGGAAATAAACATTTGCATGCAAGTTGATGGTTGTAAATTTGTCATAAAAAGGTCATCAGCATGGCCTGTTTATGGTATGATATGTCTATCCATATCATGGTCATTTGGATTTCTTCCAAAAGTAAAACAAAATACAATGCCTAACTTTCTTATTTTGAAATCAAGGAAATACTTTTTTTTTTTTCAAAGTAGAGTTTATTTGTGAAAAATCACATTACCTAAATTTTCAAGATTTAAACTTGGCAAGATTTGATATCACCTATAGGGTCACTAAGAGTCGGAATCGACTCGATGGCAGTGGGTTTTTTTTTTTTTTTTTTTTGGTTGGTTTTAAGGATTTAACAATGTAACTTCTTCTGTTCTGTATATATGTAAACTATCTCAAGTATTTCAATGGTCAAGTATTATGTATAAATAAGTAAGGACCCTACCACATCTTTGTTCCTAAAATTTATTTGCCTTTCAAAGCACTAGAATATTTAACTCATTTACTTATTTCCAAAAAAAATCCCAATGTGATTATGCCATTTTTTTCCAGAGATGAATAGGAAGAATATTATGATTATTTTATTGATGGAACAATGTGAAATGAAGTCATTTATTCAGTTATAGGCTGGAAAGCTCAAGAACCACGACTATGAATTTAGATTATTTTTTCTGTAAGCACACTATCCCTCGTATGTAGGTTATAATCTGGTCACAAAGGTACCAGAGATTCCTAAATTAATTAATTTAATTAATTCAAAACATGTATTTACTGTATTATTTTTTTCTGGAATGAAGAAATTAGAAGTCACCATTTCATTTCAAACGTAGATTCCTTTTCATGAGAGAGAATTCTTAGACTGGAATTCAGTAGCATTTGCTATTATGTTTTATTATATTTAAAAACTATTTATTAGATGGTTAGAATGACACCACAGAACTATGGACAATAGGTATAGATAAACATATAAGCCCTTTATTTAGTGGCTAAGAATTTGTGAAATGACTAGGTCTTTTTTTTTTTAATTGAGTGAAATTCGGATTTCTAGGATAGCATCCTCTTTGTTAGCAGAATAATCAAAGATAATAATAATAATAATAATATTTACTACATTATGACCCCTGTTCCAAGAAATGAGATTATTACCCAATTTAGTCTTCACAACACACCCATAAGCTTACGATTTACTTTTTACAGAATAGGAAGCAGAGGCAAAGACAAGTTAACTAGTTAATAGCAGAGATGAACTTTGTCTCCAGTTGCCAATACTTTACATCAGTGAAGTAAATCACAGTATAAAAGGAAGAAACATCATGAGAAAAAACAATGTCAGGGAAGAATATTATAGCTTTTTTTTCATAAAAATGAAGGCATTGTTCATTCATTCATTCATTCATTCATTCAAAGCAGATTTTTAACATCTAGTATGTTCTAGGAACAATAAAATCACTGAACATCAAACCATGTACAGAATTACAGACAAGTGCAGAGGGAATAAAAGCAAAAACAAATGAGCAAAAGCTTGTAAGCAAGTATTGACAGTGCAGAATAACAGACAGTGTTCATAAAACACAACGGATCGAACTCCAAACAAGATGCAGATGGATCAGGGAAGGCAACATTTGATGCCAGTCGTGAACGGTAGTGGAGTGACTGTGAGGGGCCAATATTCAAAGCAGAGACTTAAAAGTCTGTACTGTGATCTGGGAAACTGTATGTATTTAATTATGGCTAGACATAACAGTAGGATTTTGAGAGAGGAAGTTGGAAAGGTAGGTAAGAACTAAGACTTCAAAAGACCTGGAATACATTGCAAACAAGGTGACACCACTTTTCCACAAAGTGACGCATAGCAGATTTAGTGCGTTAGGAATATGGTTGCGGCAGCACCAAGTTAGGTAGATTGTAGAAGAATATTACTGGGAGAACCAAACCAACCAGAGGGTGACCAGGAAGAGCCTGACTGGTAAAAATCCTGCTGTTACAATAAGCACCAATAGAAGAGAACTGGATTAGAAATACATAAAGGTACTGGCTTGATAAGAGAAGATAACTGCTTAGATTTGGGCATGATTAACTGGATAAATTGAAGATAGTTCTCAGGTTTCTGGCTTGTGCAACTTGAAGAGAACTGGTAAATGAAAACGTAATTAACTGAGACAAGGATCAAGGGAGAAGAATTAGTTGGAGTAATGCTGTTGTTTTTGGTTTATGTATCCATCCAGGTGAAGATACCAAAATGGCAACTGAACGTGCAGATATGAAATCCATGTGAGATCTGTGTTAACTAAATTTGGTAATAAGAGGAATCCTTTATTCAACATCTTCTTGGTACCAAGTGGTTATGTACATCATTCTGAATTCTCAAAACGTTCTTAAAAAGGTAGTACTTAACAATCTGTGATACATATTATTAATCAAGAAATTAAAGCTCAGAGTCTTTAACTCCACTGCAATGAGTCAGGAGATAGTACAACTAGAATTTGAACCAAAAGTGAAACCAAAACCCACGTACCTTTCATGATCACACTGTTCCATCATCTACCTGTTGTGACCCATATATAACAACAGTGGAAGTTATGATAATGAATGAGATCACCAAATGGGAGTATAAAGGGAAAAAAGGGCCAAAGACAAATCAATGAAAATTAAAATATCTAAGAAGCCAGAGGAAGTGAATCAAGTGAAGGGGAAAGAGAGGAAAAAGAAAATGATGTCACCAAAACAAAGATAGAATAGAATTTTTCAAGGAGATTAAGACAATAACATCAAACAATGCAAAGAGGTTAGAAAAATATGTCTTTTGCAGTTAGAAAGCATTTACCTGATACCTTAGATTGATACTCCCTGGGGGTTAAGAAGGAGCCCTGGTGGCACAATAGTTAAGTACAAGGCTGCTAACCTAAATGTTGGCAGTTGGAACCCACCAGGTGCTCTGTGGAAGAAAAGACCTGAGTATCTGCTCCTGTAAACATTACAGCCTAGGAAATTCTATAGGGCAGTTCTACTCTGTCTTGTGGGGTCACTATGAGTCGGAATCGACTCAGTAGCACACAACAACAGGGGTTAAGAACTCATACTTTAAGCACGGTTTGGGACTATACATTTTGAGGAGATAAATATGAACTAGAAGTAGTAGAGATAATTCTACCTGACTGCATTCACATGGATGGGAGTGAAGGTATGCACTGTGTATGAGATAAAACTCATCTAAACCCTGGTGTTTTAGTGGTTAAGTGCTAGGGCTGCTAACCAAAAGGTCGGCAGTTCAAATCTGCCAGGCACTCCTTTGAAACTCTACAGGGCAGCTCTACTCTGTCCTACAGGGTTGTTATGAGTCAGAATCGACTGCATGGCAGTGGGTTTGGTTTTTTGGGTTTTTATACCCAACTCAGGGGCCCTGGTGGCGAAGTGGTTAGGAGCTCAGGCTGCTAATCAAAAGGTTGGCAGTTCGAATCCACCAACTGCTCCTCGTAAACTCTGTGGGGCCGTTCTACTCTGTACCATAGGGTCGCTATGAATCGGAATCCACTCGAGGGCACACAATGATGATGACAACCTATACAGCTCATAATCACTTTGGGAGTATGGCTGAGGATGGGGTGATGATGAAGTTTATAATGTAGTGTGAGAATTTCTGGAGGTTAGAAGGGTGTTTTTCACAAGAAATACACTGAGACTATTGGGAAAGTTGGCTGTGGGATATGCGGGCTTAAAATTGTCATGAGTGTTAGATCTCTGACTTGGTACAGATTACAGTCATCATTAATAAGTCCTTGAAGAGTTTTTATTCCTAGTCAGCCCTTGAAATTTTAAGAAAAATCTACTTCTCCTTTCCCATCTTTCTACTTATTAAGGAGGTATATTGTCCCAGCATGCCATATGATTGATGACTGGAAGTTCTCAAAACCTGCTCTAGGTTCTTCTCTTTTCCCACTCCATACTCTCTCCTTAGGAAAGTACATCCATGTGCCTTCATATATTCATGTATCCACCAAAGACTTTAAACTGAACATTTCCACCTCAGAACTAGCCTCTGAGCACCATAGGCATATCTATCCAATTGCTTTCTCATATATTATATGTGGGAATTTCTAAGGGCTTTTGCCTTTGATACATCCAATGGTGAGTCTTATGATTCTTTCACCAAATCTTGATCATTCTCTGTATCCTCTGAGTGAGATGGATTATTACCCACTCAATTGCACAAGACAGAATCTTGGAAGTTATCTTTTATGCACCTTTCTATTTCACCTTCTTTGTGTCTAAACTATGAGCAGGTCCTACCTGATTCCTTCTAAATGTATACTGAATGTTTATTTTTCCCCATTCCCTCTATCTCTACATTTCTTGTCCAAGCTCCTGTCATTTTAGCTTGAATTACTGTAACGTCTCTTAGCTTCTTTCCTACAATAACTTTTGCACACCCTGACACCTTCTCCCCCACCCCCAATCCACAATTGCTTCTCTACATTAGAATCAATTGGATATTTTTAGGGCTCATTTATAAATACGTTAACCCTGGATTAAATACTTTAAACTTTCTCTATTTTTTCTAAAGAATGGGAAAAATATTTCTAGGGAGTTACCAAATCCCAAGTGTTTGATCCCAGCCTACCTGTGTAACTTTCACTTATGCCCCTTCCCCACCTCTTTCCCAAATCCAGCCACACAACCTCTAGCTACCTTTTCCCCTCAAGTGTTCTCCTGCTTCAAGGTCAGTTCATGATGCACACATTCTGTCTGCCCCCTAAAATGTTCCCCCACCACTTTGCTTAATTAACTCCTACATGTGCTCCTATTCTAACTCAATGCATTTCCTTAGGGTAGTCTTTGCAATCCTTCCTCCAAAAATAGTTCTAGTCCTCACTGTTAGGCAACTTTCATTGCAGCCTACATGTTCTTCCACTGTAAAGCCTGTTGCTGGCAAGTCAATTCCAACCAATAGTGACCCTATAGGACAGAGTAGGACTGCCCATAGGGTTTCTGCTTTATTGAAGCAGACTGCCACATCTTTCTCCTGCAGAAGGGTTGGTGAGTTTGAATTGTTGAACTTTGGGTTAGCAGCTGAGCTCTTCACCGCTACTCCACCAGGGCTCCTTTCATCCACTGTACTTCATTGCATTTAGCCTTACACGATTTTGTGATGATTTGGTCAATAGCTATTTTAGATCAAAGATGACAAGAGCCCATGGAATCAAGGTTCACAGCTATTTTGTTTCACCTTTGCAGTTATTTATTGAATATATTAAGAAATTAATGGGAGCTGATTGACAAAGCCTTTTGGGAAGAAAACTATATGTGTATTTGATCCATGGCATAGAAATAGTGTGCCTTGTACTGGAGACTTAGCTTTTTTTAGTTTAGTCTCTTTCTTGTTTTAGAGTCAATCAAGATGTAAAATGTTAGCAAGCACACAGAATTTGATGATGTCTGAATTTTACCACTGGAAGTAAAGTGCCACGCATACTAGGTTATGCAGTTATAACCGACTCAGTTTAATATGTGCATGTAAGCTACCTTATGATTTTCCCCAATCAGTGCATTTAAATCTGAGTGTATGATACATAAGTATACTTTATAAACCATGAATTCTAAAGTAAAATATTAATAATAAGGTAAAGCTAATGAAACCACTTTAAAGAAACCACTCCTTTTATCAATGCAAAATAGGCATTATTTGGCATTAAACAATATAATATTGACTTCACATATTATTCTATCCCTGTCTCTTTAACATGTTTTCACTTGGGCTGAACAAATTAACTGCAAACAAATACTTATTTTAGCAGATTTTCATTGAGCGACAAGAGAGTATTTAACATTACCCGTGAATAAACAGCTTGGATACTCAGACAGCTGTTTTTGGTGCCTGAAGATGCATGCCTTAAGAATCTTTAGTCATTAATATCAACCTGGAAAACACTAAGGGTGAAAGGCCCAGTATAATATATATCTTAAGATGCTCCACTTGTAATGATTGCATTGTTCTTTTTAAGGCTTCATTTATTCTTGACAGAAACAATTATGTGAAGTAATTATATCTAAAGTCAGGCAGTGTGGAGTGTTCAATTTGGAAGGTAAAGAGCATTGTTTGACTGTTGTTACCAGGCACATTCCTGATAGAGAACAAATGCTTATATCAATAGGAATCATGCACTTTATAATTTATTCTTTTATTCGCATATGCTGTTATCATCATAAATGCCAGGTTAACCATCTTAAACACAGGGACAAAATTACGAGAATAACATCAAAGGGGGAAACCAATGTAGTCACCGTTCATCAGTATTTCCCTTGCATGGCTTGTTATTTTATAGGGCTCTTTTTCCTTGCATGACCAAATGTTGCATAATTGACTGGACAGAATTCTTCCACAAACAAGACTGAAAGACCAAAATTGTTGGTGAATAAACCGGCTAATACTTAGAACTGAAAACAGTTAATTTGAACAGATCCTGCCAAATAAATGAGATAATCCCTAGACATGGTATGTATTTTTCAGAAATAAATTATTTTTACACTATATGAGTGGGCACAAATTGTTACCTACATTAATTCATAATTACCTTTTCATCTGAAAGAGTTCACAAATTCTCTGAAGCTGTCTAACTTGTAGCCAGGCAAATTGGCTTATTTGTCTTTTGCTTATTTCTAAATCATGCTGAACGTGATGCAAATTTCTTTTTAAAATTATGGTAAGGTAAAAGTTTATAAATTTTGAAGTATTCACCCAGTTATTTGTAAGCCTTGTTTCTTTCTCACTGTTTTATTAAACTATGTATCAATTAATATATTAAGCTATCTAATTTATTTCAAGAGAAAGAAAACTCAGTTTGCTTTAAGATCCTCGTAAGTTTGTGTGTATTTCAAGGTGTTCTCTATTTACTCAAAGCATTATTATGTTACAAGAAGTCAACAGCGCGTTGTTATCCTCTCTGTACGAGGAGACATCCTTGAATACACTTTGTCTGGTCCAAAATGTAATTACTTTTTTTAATGTAGTTAAATTTTGAACTATGAGATTTCCATCAAATTCATTAAATATGACCATATGCAGCATATTATTTGTTTCATGAAAATTTCACATTATGTATAATAAGACCAATTAGCATAAAAAGAAAACGGTTAAAACAACCAGGTATTGAAATAATTTGTACTTTTGAGTACACACTTCATTTACTTCACCAAGAGAAAGTGAACAATAAGTAAAGCTACAATTACATGGAATATAAAGACAACTTTTCAGAAATAGCCTTATTCCCATTTTACTGGCACCTTCAGTACTGAAGAAGGGAAGACATTATAGTCAAAATGACTCTGGATCCCATGTGCTTCAAGTCCATTTGAAAGTTCTAATCTGGTTTATTTAAATTTGTAGGATGCAGAGGCTGCCATTTGGGATCCATGAATTCCTGAAGTGGTGTGAAATTTATTGATGATGCATTTTTCTAGGGTTAGGGTACACAATTTTGGTCAGATTTTCAAAGAGATATAGCTAAACATTTATAACATATTTCAGGCATATGTCTGTATTTGCATTTTAATTTTTTTAATTAAGAAAATGTAAATTCTCCTTAAATTATTGTTAATCATATTTTGCATATATAATTAGAATGTTTCTTAGAAGCAAGGATGGACATGTCATCAGGAAACAGCAATCACTAAACCAGGACATTATGTTTGGTAAAGAGTCCGTTAAAATGAGGGAAACCTGAAATGAGATAAATTGACATGTAACTGCAGCAATGGACTCCAATATACCAATGATCATGAAGATGGTGCAGGGCTGAGCAAAGTTTCATTCTGCTACACATAATGTCACCTTGAGTCAGAGCCAAGTCAACAGTAACTAACAACAATAATATCTGGGAGTACTAGAAATTTTGTTAGAGTTATTGGGAAAAGACCAGAAAACATGGCTAAATAAACAACACGCTGTTTCTATGGGGGAAAGAAAGAAAAAGAAAATAGCCATAAAAAAAAATGGCAAAAGTGTGTCCTTCTAGAAGGTGTTCTTTTTCTCTTTAAGAAGAAATATGCTATGCCTAAAACAATGATTCCTTTCATCTATACCAAAACGCCATTTCAGTTTTTGATATTGAGTTAAAAAAAAAAAAATCTTTATCAGAAAGATTCAGTTGAAATATGTGTATTCAGCACATCCAGATCCATAAATATTTTTGACCATAGAGCCAAGATAAACCTCCATGGTTGGATAACTCCAATCCACATTGTGCCATAGATACTAAGTTGTATGGATTCCTGGATCCAGCACATGAACCATCAGAGAAGTGGGGAAATATTAAAAAAAAAAAAAAAAAAAAAACTTATGAGCATGAAGAAAATTTTACTTGGAATGAATTCTGTACGTCTATTATCTTACTAAGATCATAGCTACACACACACACACACACACACACACACACGAACATACACACACATTTTGGGAAGGGCAGATTGTAAAAAGCCTACCTCAAATGACTCCAGTTCTATAAGCAGAAAATCTTTTGATAGAGAACAAATGGCCCCACCAAAAGCTGGAGAATGGGTCTCACAAACCATAGCAAACACTCAGCAGCCTGGTATTCCTTTGGCCTAGTGGCAATAAATTACTGAGGCCAACATCAGTGGTAAAAAACCTAGCTAGGTTGCCTGTTGGGTCCAGGAAAGAGGGAACTTGGGAGAGAGGCATGTATCAGCCATGCAATTAGCTTTAGAAACAGCATTTCTTCCTCCTCTCTATGTGTGTTAAAGCATCTAGTATATATGTATAAGCATATAATAAATTTAACATTAATAGAGATAGATGAGAGATAGATGATAGAGATCGATGATAGATGATGATGACAGACAGATAGACAGAAAGACAAATTAGACATAGAAGCTATAATCCCAACACATAGTTGTAGTGGATAATTATTAATTTGATGTGTAGGACACTTATCCATCTGGAACTGAAGTTCTTCACTTAGATTCCATTGACATAGAGAATGCTGAAATCGGCATGTTAAAAATATAGTGTTGGGTATATGACCCAAGTTTTTGTTATCTTTTTGTTGTTGTGTTCCATCAAGTCTATTCTGACTCATAGTGACCATATAGGACACAGTAGAACTGCCCCATAGGGTTTCCAAGGAGCAGCTGGTGGATTTGAACTGCCAACCTTTTGGTTAGCAGCCTAAGCTCTTAACTACTTTGATACATGGACATGGATAATGTTGAAACTGGCAGTAAAAATATACTGTTGGCCCCAAGGGAGCAGGAGAGCAGTGGGATGCAGACCTCAAATTCTCATAAAAAGACCAGACTTAACGGTCTGACTGAGACTAGAAGGACGCCGGAGGTCATGTTTCCAGACCTTCTGTTAGCCAAAACAGGAACCGTTCCCAAAGCCAACTCTTCAGACAGGGATTGGACCGGACTATGGGATAGAAAATGATACTCTTGAAGAGTGAGCTTCTTGGATCAAGTAGACACATGAGATTATGTGGGCAGCTCCTGTCTGGATGGGAAATGAGAGAGCAGGGGGGTCAGAAGCTGGCCAAATGGACACGAAAATGGAGAGTAGAAAGAAGGAGTGTGCTGTCTCATTGGCAGGGAGCAACTGGGAGTATATAGCAAGGCATATATAAATTTTTGTGTGAGAGACTGACTTGATTTGTAAACTTTCCCTTGCTGTTGTTGTTAGGTGCTGTGGAGTCGGTTCCGACTCATAGCGACCCTATGTACAACAGAACGAAACACTGCCCAGTCCTGCGCCATCCTTACAATCGTTATGCTTGAGCTCATTGTTGCAGCCACTGTGTCAATCCACCTTGTTGAAGGTCTTCCTCTTTTCCATTGACCATGTACTCTGCCAAGCAGAGTAAAAAAGCACAATAAAAATTAAAAAAAAAAAAAAAAATAGTGCTGGGCATATGACCCAAGTTTAACCAGTTCCAACTGAGGAGTGTACAGTTGAAACTGTGAAAGATAATAAGATCTATTTAGCTTAACTAAGTTGTAACATATAAATTTGAACATACAAGGGGCCATATTTAGTTAATGTAGTATAGAAAAGTACATGAAATGAGCCTGCTGAGAGAAAGAGAAACAAAATACTAAGGAGGCACAAGAGAGAACCAGAAACAAAGGAAAGAAGACCCAAATGACATTTGAGCTCCTGACTAAAGTTATTTATGAATTATCTTATAAACACCTAACATCAAACACCATAGAACCTCTCAGCATACTTGAAATATATTCTTCTTCTGGTTGAAATGGTGTTTCTTTATTTGGAACCAACAGAGTAATAATTTGCTAGTTAATAATCTGATTTTTTTAAGGCAGTATTTTGGGAGAAAGATGGTGAAGCAGAAATAAAATCACAAAATTGCCTTTCTTGAAAATAACCAATACCATAGCATGATAAATACAGGGAAAAAAAAAAAAAAAACACTTTAACAACTCACAAACTAAAGAAGGTCTGATATTATATATGGGAAACTGAAGTGTGTGTGCCAAAAACATAATCAGTTACAATCTTATTTCCTGCACCCCTCCTCAAAAGCAGTAAGCTGCCCATCATTAACCGTGTCTTGTCTGACTCATCAAGCTATCAAGCTGGGTGTACGTAGCAGCACTCAGTCAGCAAATGGAAGTGGTGTACATGAGGCAGGGCTCTAGCAGGCCCTGAAGGCACAAGTAATTTACATGAGGAAGTGGACCAAATGTCCACGCTTCTAACTCCTTCTATATTACCTTCTCTCTGCCAGCCTTAACCTACGGCCTCATGAGAAGGTCTCTATAATCAGTTAACTGAGGAAGAGAAAACTCGGGTCTGGCTTACAGATGTTTATGAGCAATATGAAGGAACCCTGGTGGTGCAGTGGTTAAGTGCTCAGCTACTAAACAAAAAGTTGTTAGTTTGAAACCACCAGTCACTCCGTGGGAGAAAGATGTGTCTCTCTGCTTCCGTAAAGATTACAGCCTTGGAAACCCCATGGGACGGTTTTACTCGGTCAAGCAAGGTTGCTATGAGATGGAATCGACTCGACAGCAACAGTTATTTATTTAGTACAACATGCAGGTACTGCCAGAAAGTAGGCATCTGCAGCACTACATCTCTTTCGGGGGCATTTCTAGAGGACAGTGGTGAAGGGAAATCTTCCTTGTTGACAAAACTTTGAGCAGTGCACCTGGTTGTTCATTGTGCTTTGAAGGGAAAAGAGTCAGATATGTGATTATATACTGATTCATGGACTATAACAAATGATTTGACTGAATGGTCAGGTACTTGGAAAAAACATTATTTGAAAATTTGTGACAAGGATGTCTGGGGAAGTATATTTGGATATACTTCTCTGAATAGGAAAAAAAAAGTGACTGCCCACTAAAAGATGAACTCAGCAGAGGAGAATTTTAATAATCGGGTAGATACAAAGACCTCTTCTGGGAATATCAGCCAGCATCTTGACTCTTTCCTCAGCCACTCTTATCACTGCCCTCTGGGCTTACGAACAAAGTGGCCATGGTGGCTGGGATGAATATTATGCACGGACTCAGTAACATGGACTTCCATTCACTAAGGCTGTCCCTGCTACAGACACTGTGGAGTGCCTAATCTGCCAACAGCAGAAACCAACAGAGTCCTCAGTATGATCCCATTCCCCAAAGCTATCAACCAACCACCTGGTGGCAGGGTGATTACAAATGACTGCTTTCGTCATGGAGATGCAGTGTTTTGTTCTTACTGGAATAGACATTCTGGATATGGATTTGCCTTTCATCCATACAATATTTCTGCCAAAACTACCATAAATGAATTACATATGCATCAGCCAAATGAACTGCTGACTTTTGATTAGCACCCATAACTCTTAAGCACTATGCCACCAGGGCTCCATACATACACACACACATATGTATGTACATATACACCGCTGAACTGAAAGTTAAGACCTGGGTCTCCTCACGTCTCTGAATCACCAGGCAAAGAAGGGAGTTAATGTGTTGGATGATATGATAGATCCTGATTATCAAAGGGAAATATGACTGTTATTTCACAATGTAGGTAAAGAAGAATATGTCTGGAATGCAGGAGATCCCTTAGAACACCTCTTAGTACTACCATACCCCCCCATGATTAAAGTCAAAGAAAAACTGTAACAGCTCAATTCAGGCAGTGCTACTTATGGCCTAGACCCTTCAGGAATGAAGGCTTGGGTTAACCCACCAGACAAAAAACCAGAACCAGCAAAAGCAATTTCTAAGGGCAATGGGAATATGGAATGGGGATAGATAGATAGAGGGATGGGTGGGTGGGTGCGTGGATGGACGGATGGATGGATAAATAGATGATAGAGAACACTCAGTAATACAAGAGAGTATGACAAAATGAACTATTATGTATATATATAAGTCCTGAAAATCCAAGAGAAAGAACTGAAAACATTATTAAAATAAGTGAAAAAACAGACTTTTGCAAAAATATATTCATTTCTTATATGTATTTAATAATCATAAAATACAATAGAAAATCAGTCTTATTTAAAATATAAACAAAAAATGCCTAGGAATTTTTTTTTTAATATGTAGGATATAAATAAAATATTAAATTTAAATGGAAGAATACATTGTAACAAATGAAAAAAAATGGGAGAGGATAAATAGACTTGTCTTATTTGTGGTTAGAAAACTCAAAATTTTAAGGTGGCATTTTGTCTTATTTGTTCATGTATTTAACATGTTACATGCAAAAGCAAAAGAACATACTTTGGAAATAATTACCAATTTTATTTATGTTCATCTGAATAAATGATCTTGAGAGGTTAGGTTTATCATATACATGAAATCATATAATATCACTTGAAGTTAGAATGTGGTAGGTTGATAATATATACTATAAATACTTAAGAAACTAATAAAAACACAAAAGTTTTATAGCTAAAAATCCAGTAAGAAAGATCAAATGACATAAAAAAATCTAAAAAAAAAAAAACAAAAAGAAGGCAGAAAGAACAGGGAGTAAAATAGAAAATTAACAAAGTGGTAGTCATGGTAAACATAAACTCAACCACATCAATAAAAACTTTAAATATAATGGGATGAATACCTAAATTAAAAAAAAAAAATGTTGGATTTAAAAAAAAAAAAGACCAACTATATAAAGTTCCAAAGAAAGCCACTTTAAATATGAAGAGACACATAGGTTTGAAGTAAAAAGATGGAAAAAATACATACCCTGCCAATACCAACCAAAAGGAGATGGATGGAGAGGCTGTATGATTATCACTTAAAATAGATTTCACAGCAGAGAATATTATCAAGTAAAAAGAGGCCATCACTAAAAATAAATGGGCCAATTTACCAAGAATACATAAACATTTTATATATTTTTGGACCTAATAAAAGAGATTCTGAACATATGGAGCAAAAACCTAGTCATCAGCCAAATTGTCTCATCTCAGAAATAATATATGCAGACTTTTCAATAACTGACCACTTACTCTTATCCTTTGACTCTGACCGATACAAAATCTCTATCCCACCTTCAGTTTAGATTCAACCTTTTTGTGAGTGTAGTCAGCAATTTGCCCAATTACTTTTTGAGTCTAATTTCCCTCGAACACCTCAACCTTGAGTGAGTCCAAATTTCTGTCTTGTCTTGGACTGTACCCAGGGGGTTAAGCACTGCTAGAAAGAATTTAACAACTCCACACATTGGCATTTTCTCAAATGCATGCTCAGCAATCCTACACGTTCAACAATGTTATTCTTTAGTTCACTTCCTCTCTCCCACACACTACATTATTTTTAGATATTTTCTCCATTTCTCAAATCCTACTCCCTTGCTCTCGCCACCTTACCCTTGTTCTCAGTAGACGATTTCAGCGCTCACTGCCCTGAAAAAATGGTGATCATCAGAGAAGCACAGCCTAAATCCTGAAACTGTTTCAGTAGACTTATCTGTATTTACACGTTCCCTTCCTTCCTTATTTCCAGATGAAATGGAACATATTTACCTTCCTTCTATGACGATATTGCTAACCGTATTGATCGTATCACCTTCAAGATTTCAAGTAAGGAGAATTCTCTGCTCTCTTGTTCTCTTCCTCCCTCTCACAAATGTCTCACTTTTTTTGAGAAAAGATTTTCTACCCATAGCACTCAAGATACATATCTCTTTATTAGAAAAAAAAAATTGCCATAGAGTGCATTCCAACTCATAGTGGCCCTATAGGACAGAGTAGAATTGCCCCATAGAGTTTCTAAGGAGTACCTGGTTGATTTGAACTGCCAACCTTTTGGTCAGCATCTGTAGCTCTTAACCACTATGCCACCAGGGTTTCATATATACATATATATACATTTTTTTTTAGAAAACAGATGCCTCCGTTTACTATTCTTATTCTTGAAAGAGCTATTTATACTTGCCTTCACTTTTTCACCATGTTGTTGTTAGTTGCTGGCTAATCGGCTCTGACTCATGGTGACGTTATGAATTTTTTTTTTTTTGGTGTTAGTTGCTGCTGTATAACATGTTGCCAGGTCCTGCACCATCTTCATGATTGTTGCTATGTTTGAGTCCATTGTTTTACTTATTGTGTCAATCCATCTCCTTGAAGACTTTCCATAATTTTACTGACTCTCTACTTTTCAAAAACAGTTTTCTTTTCTATCAGTTGATTTTTCCTGATGACTTGTCCAGAGCAAGCAACATGAAGTCTCACTATCCTTCCTTTTAAGGAGCAATCTGGTTGTATTTCTTGTAAGGCTGATTTGTTTGTTCTTCTGGTAGTCCATGGTGTATTTAACATTCTTTGCCAACACCACATTCAAATGCACCAATTATTTTTCTATCTTCCTTTTTCATTATTCAGCTTTTGAATACATATGAGGCCATTGAAAGCACCATGTCTTAGGTCAAGAGCACCTTAATCATGAAAGCAGTATCTTTGTTTCTTAGAACTTTAAAGAGACCTTTTGCAGCAGATTTGCTCAATGAAATGTGTTGATTGATTTTTTGACTGCTTCTTTCATGGATACTAATTGTTGATCTAAGTGGAATGAAATATTTTTTCTTCATTTGTCATGATGTTGTTTATTTGTCCAGTTTGGAGGATTTTCCTTTTCTTCACATTCAGATGTAATCTGTACTGAAAGCTGTAGTCTTTGACCTTTTTCAGTAAACGTTTCAAGCTGTTTTCACTTTCAGGAAGTAAGGTTGTGTCCTGTGCATATTACAGGTTGTTAATGAGTCTTTCTCCAGTCCTGATGCTATGTTCTTCTTCATATAGTCCAGTTTCTCATGTTTTGTTAAGCATACAGATTGAATAAGTGCAGTGAAAGGATACAACCCTGCCACACACCTTTTCCAATTCTCAACTACATAGTATCCCCTTGTTCTTTACGACCAACTGCCTTTTGATGCATGTGCAGACTCCGATGAGCACAGTTAAGTGTTCCAGAATTCCCATTCTTCATAACATTATCTATAATTTGTTATGATCCACACAGTCATAACTTCATTTCCTAGGTGAAACACAGGTAACATTCTTCTGATATTCTCTGCTTTTGGCCAAGATCCACATGACATCAGCGGTGCAATCCCTCATGCCATGTTCTCTTCTAAATCCAGCTTGAACTTCTGGTGGTTCTGGTAGTAGGTCAAGATGAAAAAAAAAAAAAAAATTGCAAGAAATTTTCACTTTAACCCAATACAATTTGTCTTCTATTCTCATTATTGAAACAAACAAAAAAGCTATTTTTATGTATATCTTAACTGAACACAATTGCTTGAATCTAATTATTAAATCATTTGAGTTCTTATCATATTTGACTTCTAATAACATTAAACGTATTTCACATCTTCCTCTTTCCTTTACATGCATGACATTAGCCTTGTCTGATTTTTCTGCTACTCTAGCTGCTCCTTCTTGGTCAGAATTTTGCAAAGGTCCTCTGCCACTTTTACATTTTATAAAGTTCTTTTGGATTATATCCTAGGGGCACTTTTCTTCTCACTCTGCAAACTCCTCCTGGTGAATTTCATCCAGAGTCCTACAATCCATTACCATCTATATGCTGATGGTTCCCTAACCTAACTCAGACCCATCTATCTCCTGAGCTTCTTATCCGTATCCCCTTAGCTATTGAACTTTTCCATAGTCACAAAACTAAAATTATGATCTGAATTAATCATTTGGCATTTTCTTCACTGCCACACTTAACAATAAAAAATAAAGAATAATAATACCACATACTCCCTTACCCCAGCTAGAAAAATTATGTCATGAATTCTCCTTCTTTTCCTTACCCTCACATTCAATTATCAAGTCATATCAGCAGCACATTCTAATTTTTTTTCTTAAATCCATCTAATTCTATCTTTGGTACTTCTCCTTTGGTTCACATCTCTTCTGTCTCTCAATCTGCCCCAGCCATTTACACAGAATCAATCATTGCCTCGTCTTACCTATCTCATCCTTCCTCTACTCTGTTCCATAGTAAGATGGTAAAAACATTAAATCTGAATTCAGACTGGCCTTGAGTTTGAATCCTGGCTATTACACTTATGATTTTGTGTGACCTTGGGAGATAGGATTAACCACCGTGATTTGTTTTCTCATCTGTAAATGTGAATAGCGATATTCACTTTATCAAAGAGTTATTGGGAGGTTATATGAGATAAAAGCTTTGGGAAAATATCCGGAGTGATCAATAAATGCTATTTCCTACTAGAATTATTATTATATTAAAGCATAAATCTGTTCTCTGCTTATATCTAATCACTGGTTTCCATTATCCTTGGGGAAAAATCCTAACTCCTTAAAAAGTATAACAATGTATTGAATTCTGCTCAGCCTCCTTAGCTCTCCAGTTTCGTATCTGAACTCTGGACCATTTATGTCATATATGCAGTCACCAAAGTGCATTTCTCTCCATTCTGAACTGCCACAGGAGAAATTCCTTTAGGCAGCAATAGTCACTAAGGTATTCTAGGTTGAAAAAAGCTTGGCAATGTAAAGAACCAGAAGGGAGGTCAGTTGGTTCAGCTTAGTGAGTAAGGAGGATAGTAAAGCTTCTGTTTGCCATAAGTCGGAATCAACTCGACAGCAGTGGGTTTTTTTTTTTCTTTTGGCAAATAAGAAGTATCCAAATCATTGAAGATTTTATAGACCAGGGATTCTCAACTTTAACACTATTGACATGTTGGAACTCATATTCTTTGCTTAGAGACTACCTACTGTATTATACCATGTTTAGCAGCATCCCTGACATTTGCCCTCAATATGTCATTAGACGATCAAGAATGTCTTCCGGCATTGCCAGTGTCCCATTGGGGTCAAAATTAGCCTTGGTCGAGAACCACCCTTACAGTCTATATGTAATTTTTTTTTTTTTTAATCTGGGTGGGGGGGGGAATGTGAAAGTTTCTAATGAGTAGTGTGACATACTCTGATTTACATTTTTAAAAGATCACTTTGATAATAAGTTGGGAGAGGCTGCCCACATGAATATTAGACCCTTTCATACTGGTAAAGTGATTTGAGGATTTACTATGAAACAGGAACTATATCTTTAATTAATACAGAGGATATCAAGGAAGTAGGTTGTTAGTTAACAGAGGCAAAAAAAAAAAAAAACAACTCATTGCCTTGAGTCAATTCCGACTCATAGAGACCCTACAGGACAGAATGGAACTGCCCTATAGGGTTTCCAAGGAGTGCCTGGTGGATTTGAACTGCTGACCTTTTGTGTAGTAGCTGTAGCTCTTAACCACTATGCCACCAGGGTTTCCAGCCAACACAGAGAGCCATGGAAATAAAGTAAAGAGCTCTGTGGCAGTTTCCAAGGGCCTCAAAGAAAAAGGTAAGAGAATTTTGCATAATGGAAAAGGAGCAATTATCCAGAAGCAGCAGTGGGAGGCTGAGGAGCATAATCTCTGCTCCCAAGGGTAGTATTGAAGAACAGCAAGACCTCCACTGGAGAAGGCTAAAGAGCAAACCTTGCCAACAGGGATGAACTGATAGCTAATCTGAAAGTTATGATATGAAGGTTGGCCTTGTGCAGTTCGTTTACAATTACATAGGAATTCCTATGGTACAATGATAAAATAAGGAGAGTTCAAAAGGAGGAGGAATGTCCAAAGGGAGGGAGTTTAAAGCCATACAGAGATGAGAGTAATGGACAGACATTGTATATTTTGTATATTCAGGAAAACATAGATGTGATCGCCTTTTTTGCCCAAGAGAACTCTCTGGCTTTCGTTATGCACAGGAAAAAAGTGAACTTCCTAACTATGGCTAACAGGGCCTGAAATACTTCCTCCTCCTTACCTCTCTAGTTTCCAACTATACCATGTTTTTTTTTTGTTGTTGTTGTTGTTAGTTGCCTTTGAACTGGTCCCCGACTCATGACAACTCCATGCACAATGGAATAGAACACTGCCTGTTCCTCCACCATCCCCAGCCATCCCCAGCCATCTCCATGATCAGTGACATAGAAGACCTAATTATACCATGCTGTTGTTATTGTTGTTGCTAGGTGCTTGGAGCTGATCCCCACTCATAGCGACCCCATGTGACAGAGTAGAACTGCCCCATAGTGTTACCTTGGCTGTAATCTTTATGCAAGCTGATTTTCAGGACTTTCTCCTGAGAGCCACTGGGTGCATTTGAAGCACTAACCTTTTGGTTAGCAGCCAAGGGCTTATAGGTGCCCTAAAACTATTATATTGATTCAGTTTCCTCGGGGTTTGTTCATATATTTCTTTCTTTCCTGTTCTCTTTATTTCCCACGATCATCTTCTAGTTTCTCCTAAACACTTAGCAAAGTAGGAGAAAAAATTAGAAGAAGAAAGTGAATAGGAAAAAAAGAAAAGGGATAAAAGAGGGAAAATAAACAGGTGATAAAATTTTATTCCTCTTTTCTTGTTCTTGGGCCTGTTGCCATCGTTCAGTTTACAATCATGTTTCTCTCTACTCTTCTTCTCATTCGTTCATTAAGAAATATTTATTAATCACTTAGTATACTCTAGGTGCTGTTTTTGGTGCTGAGGACAAGTCAACAAAAAAAGAGAGAGACTGACTACTTGTAGAGCTTACGTTTTAGTAGGGGCAGGTATTAAAGAACGAATTATGCTAGGTGATAAATAAAGCAAAAAGGGAGGAAGGTGAGTAGTGAGTTTCTATTTCAATAAGGGGATCAAGGAAAGCCTCACTGACAAGGTGATACTTGACAGTGATAACCTGGGCAGGCATACCCCTCAGGCCACCAGCTCAGAGCAATATTGGAAAAAAGATTGGTGGAGGATGGAGGTAAGGCGAAGCAGACAAAACACTGGGTCATCCTATAAAAGTCAAATAGCCAGAAGCTAGAGGAAAGTTGCCGAGGTGGAAAAATAAGCATGACTTTAAAAGTGAAACTCACACAAAGATTTTCAGAATCAGCAGAACTTTAGGTTAACATGTGCCCTGGCCTTTCGTAGTTTTTATTACACTTTAAAATTATACATTTATTTTGTCTCTAGTTGTTATCATTGTTGTTGTGACTTAATATTTGTCTCTCCAACTAGAGCTTCACCTCTATGAGAGCAGGACTTGGTCTCTTGAGCTAACTGTTGCATTTCCAGTGTGCAGCGGAATCCTCGTAATTAAACAGGTTCTTCGCTATTGTCTGCAATTAACTAAAAGGATACTTTTTTTTTTTTTTAAATTATCAATGATAGGGGCCCCAGATGGCTGACTAAGTAGAAGGTACCTAGGATCCCTCTTGCAACAAAGACTCGGAAAAACAAGTGAATGGATCACATACATGACATTCTACGAGCCCTGACCATCAAACACAGATCTAAAGAGTTAACCTGAGTGACAGAGACTGAGAACGAGCAACCACAGGGAAGCAACGACTGTTTTCGGAGTCTGGAGCCAGCGTCCCAGTCAGAAAACCTTGGTGCCGGGCTTTGGACTGGGCCCAGGGGAACTGAGCATGGCATCCTGAGAAGGCTCAAACTCAGGATGCAGCCCAAGCCCCCAGAAGTGACCTCGGGGGAAGCCTAGCCAGTGCACGCAGGCAGCACAGTGACACAGCTGACAGGAGGAGAAGTCACCGGGAGGCAGCAACTGGTTTTGGAGCTTGGAGTGCGGCATCCCAGCTGGGGAACCTTGGTACTGGGCTTTGGACTGGGAGCGGAGGAACTGACCACGGCTTCTGATACAGTATAAGCACAGGGCGTGGGTCTGACCCTCGGGGGCAATCTCAAACCAGCCAAAGCACACAGGAATCTCAGATAAAACAGTCATCACCATGTAAGATAAGTAACTTTGTCTATATATTCGGGGTGCTACTCTCTGCTATCTATCTGATCCCTCCCCTGCCCTTCCCAGGCGGCTTCATTAACATTGGAATTTCCTAAGCCAGAGAGTGAAGTGCTCTGTGTTTTGTTTTTTTTTTTTTGTCTTTTCCTAATCCATTTTCGTGGCCTGAGAGAAGCAGCTACAAAAAAGCCAGGGACCAAAAATCCTTCCCTGACTTACTAAAAATACAGAACCAGCTCAGCCAAGCATATAAGATCCACAGTCTTGGGCTTTCATCACTACAGGCAACAAGGTGGCTATTATAATGCAGTGGCATTTCTGATAGGGATCTGACTGTAATTGTTTCAGTGGATTACTGGAAACACAAGTTTCCCAGGTCTGATGTCTCTGCTTATTAAACAGAGCCCTCACTGACCCACAATGGGGAACTGAGGGCTGAAGCTCCCCCCAGACCACCTAGCCTCCTGCCTTAGAGGTCTGAGGATGGTGACACCTACCAATCTGTAGAGGTACATGCATTGGGTACATAAGGTACAGCTGCAGGGCCCACCCACCAAAGTGCTTTAGGAATAGAGACACACCTACCTCACTTGCAATTGGGGGAAGCCTGTCAGCATCCTGCCCCCCCCCCGGAGTGTGACCCCTCGTGTTAATAGAATCTAGTGCAAGCAACTATCACCGCTACTCCTCTAGGTGGATAGGTGACAGTATGCACCACATACTTGGTGACCCAAAATCAGATTTTACTCAAGAATAGTGAATGGACTCTTAGGCTTATATATCTGGTAACAGCCCAAACCAGCTGGTAATAGGACATAAATGATTCAAGGGCTACAACAATCAAGACAGCCCATCTACATATATTGAAAGAAAACAAAACAAGATAAGACTCAGTGACCAAATATAAAATAAATCATTACAATATCTTAGAGATGGCTCAGAGACAGCAGTCGATATGAAACCACATAAAGAAGCAGACCATGATTGCTTCTACAACTCCCCAAATTAAAGAATCAAAATCTTTCCCAAATGAAGATACAACCTGGAATTGCCAGATACAGAATATAAAAAATTACTTTACAGAATGCTTCAAGACATCAGGGATGATCTCAGAAATGAAATAAAGCAATCTACAGAAAAAGCCAAGAAACACACTGATAAAGCAGTTGAAGAAATCAAAAAGATTATTCAAGAACATAGTGGAAAAATTAATAAGCTGCAAGAATCCATAGAGAGACAACATTCAGAAATCCAAAAGATTAACAGTAAAATTACAGAATTAGACAGCTCAATAGGAAGTCAGAGGAGCAGGATTAAGCAATTGGAATGCAGAGTGGGGGAGCTGGAGGATAAGGGAATTGACACCAATACAGCTGAAAAAAAAATCAGATAAAAGAATTTTAAAAAATGAAGAAATCCTAAGAATCATGTGGGACTCTATCAAGAAGAATAACTTGCGTGTGATTGGAGTTCCAGAACAGGGAGGGACAACAGAAAATACAGACAGAATAGTTGAAGATCTGTTGGCAGAAAACTTCCCTGGCATCATGAAAGATGACAGGATAACTATCCAAGATGCTCATCAAACCCCATATAAGATTGATCCAAAAAGAAAATCACCAAGACATATTATCATCACACTTGCCAAAACCAAAGATAAAGAGAAAATTTTAAAAGCAGCCAGGGATAAAAGAAAGGTCTCCTACAAAGGAGACATCAATAAGAATAAGTTCAGACTACTCAGCAGAAAACATGAAGTCCAGAAGGCAATGGGATGATATATATAGAGCACTGAAGGAGAAAAACTGCCAGCCAAGGATCATATATCCAGCAAAACTCTCTCTGAAATATGAAGGTGAAATTAAAACATTTATAGATAAACACAAGCTTAGAGAATTTGCAAAAACCAAACCAAAGCTACAAGAAATACTAAAGGAAATTGTTTGGTCAGAAAACCAATAATATCAGATACCAGCACAACACAAGGTCACAGAACAGAACATCCTGATAGGGAAATCACAAAATCAAATTAAGATTAATTTTTAAAAAGAAAAAAGTGCTTAAAACAGGGAATCATTGACGTCAATATATAAAAGATCACAATAATCATAAAGAGGGACTAAATACAGGAGACATAGAACTGCCATATGGAGAGGAAAACAAGGTGATATAGGGCAATACAAGTTGGGTTTTTACTTAGAAAAATAGAGGTAAATATTAAGGTAACCACAAAAAAAAAAAGAGGTCTAATAATTCCATAACTCAAAATAAACACCAAGAAAAACATAACGACTCAGCAAACAAATACAACTACTATAAAAATGAGGAACACACAATTTACAAAGAAAAACGTCTCAGCACAAAAAAGTAAATGGAAAAATGAAATTGTCAACAACACACACAAAAAGGCACCATAATGACAGCGCTAAACACATACTTATCTATAATTACGCTGAATGTAAATGGACTAATGCACCAATTAAGAGACAGAGAGTCTCGAACTGGATAAAGAAACACGATCCATCTATATGCTGCCTACAAGAGACACACCTTAGACTTAGAGACGCAAACAAACTAAAACTCAAAGGATGGAAAAAAATATATCAAGCAAACAACAAGCAAAAAAAAGCAGGAGTAGCAATATTAATTTCTCACAAAATAGACTTTAAAGTTAAATCCACCACAAAAGATAAAGAAGGACACTACATAATGATTAAAGGGACAATTGACCAGGAAGATATAACCATATTAAATATTTTTGCACCCAATGACAGGGCTGCAAGATACATAAAACAAACTTTAACAGAACTGAAAACTGAGATAGACACCTCCACAATTATAGTAGAAGACTTCAACACACCACTTTCAGAGAAGGATAGGACTTCCAGTAAGAAGCTCAATAGAGACATGGAAGACCTAATTGCTACAGTCAACCAACTTGACCTTATTGACTTATACAGAACTCTCCACCCAACAGCTGCAAAGTATACTTTTTTTTCTAGTGCACATGGAACATTCTCTAGAATAGACCACATATTAGGTCATAAAACAAACCTTTGCAGAATCCAAAACATCGAAATATTACAAAGCATCTTCTCAGATCACAAGGCCATAAAAGTGGAAATCAATAACAGAAAAATCAGGGAAAAGAAATCAAATACTTGGAAAATGAACAATACCCTCCTGAAAAAAGACTGGGTTACAGAAGACATTAAGGAGGCAATAAAGAAATTCATAGAATGCAACGAGAATGAAAACACTTCCTATCAAAACCTCTGGAACACAGCAAAAGCAGCGCTCAGAGGTCAATTTATATTTATAAATGCACACATACAAAAAGAAGAAAGAGCCAAAATCAGAGAACTGTCCCTACAACTTGAACAAATAGAAAGTGAGCAACAAAAGAACCCATCAGGCACCAGAAGAAAACAAATAATAAAAATTAGAGCTGAACTAAATGAATTAGAGAACAGAAAAACAATTGAAGGAATTAACAAAGCCAAAAGCTGGTTCTTTGAAAAAATTAACAAAATTGATAAACCATTGGCCAGACTGACTAAAGAAATACAGGAAAGGAAACAAATAACCCAAATAAAAAACGAGATGGGCCATATCACAACAGACCCAACTGAAATTAAAAGAATCATGTCAGATTATTATGAAAAATTGTACTCTAACAAATTTGCAAACCTAGAAGAAATGGATGAATCCCTAGAAAAACACTACCTACCTAAACTAACACAATCAGAAGTAGAACAACTAAATAGACCCATAACAAAAAAAGAGAAAGGTAATCAAAAAACTCCCCCCAAAAAAAGCCCTGGCCCGGATGGCTTCACTGCAGAGTTCTACCAAACTTTCAGAGAAGAGTTAACACCACTACTACTAAAGGTTTTTCAAAGCATCGAAAATGATGGAACACTACCTAACTCATTCTATGAAGCCACCATATCCTTGATACCAAAACCAGGTAAAGACACCACAAAAAAAGAAAATTACAGACCTATATCCCTTATGAACATAGATGCAAAAATCCTCAACGACCAAGGGGGATTTATACCAGGTATGCAAAAAAAAAAAAAAAAAAAGGCTGGTTTAATATTAGAAAAACCATTAATGTAATCCACCATATAAGTAAAACAAAAGACAAAAACCACATGATCTTATCAATAGATGCAGAAATGGCATTTGACAAAGTCCAACACCCATTCATGATAAAAACTCTCAGCAAAATAGGAATTGAAGGAAAATTCCTCAACATAATAAAGGGCATCTATATATAAAAAAAATAATAATAAATAATTTTTTTATATATTAAATTTTTTTTTTTTTTTTTTATACAAAGCCAACAGCCAACATCACCGTAAATGGAGAGAGCCTGAAAGCATTTCCCTTGAGAACGGGAACCAGACAAGGATGCCCTTTATCACCACTCTTATTCAACATTGTGCTAGAGGTCCTAGCCAGAGCAATTAGGCTAGACAAAGAAATAAAGGGCATCCAGATTGGCAAGGAGGAAGTAAAATTATCTCTATTTGCAGATGACATGATCTTATACACAGAAAATCCTAAGGAATCCTCCAGAAAACTACTGAAACTAATAGAAGAGTTTGGCAGAGTCTCAGGTTATAAGATAAACATACAAAAATCACTTGGATTCCTCTACATCAACAAAAAGAACATCAAAGAGGAAATCACCAAATCAATACCATTCACGGTAGCCCCCAAGAAGATAAAATACTTAAGAATAAATCTTACCAAAGATGTAAAAGACCTATACAAAGAAAACTACAAAGTACTACTGCAAGAAACTAAAAAGGACGTACTTAAGTGGGAAAACATACCTTGCTCATGGATAGGAAGACTTAACATAGTAAAAATGTCTATTCTACCAAAAGCCATCTATACATACAATGCACTTCCGATCCAAATTCCAGTGACATTTTTTAATGTGATGGAGAAACAAATCACCAACTTCATATGGAAGTGAAAGAAGCCCCGGAGAAGTAAAGCATTACTGAAAAAGAAGAAGAAAATAGGAGGCCTCACTCTACCTGATTTTGGAACCTATTATACAGCCACAGTAGTCAAAACAGCCTGGTATTGGTACAACAACAGGCACATAGACCAGTGGAACAGAATTGAGAACCCAGATATAAATCCATCCACATATGAGCAGCTGATATTTGACAAAGGCCCAATGTCAGTTAATTGGGGAAAAGATAATCTTTTTAACAAATGGTGCTGGCATTACTGGATATCCATTTGCAAAAAAATGAAACGGGACCCATACCTCACACCATGCACAAAATCTAACTCCAAGTGGATCAAAGACCTAAACATAAAGACTAAAACGATAAAGATCATGGAAGAAAAAATAGGGGCAACATTAGGAGCCCTAATACAAGGCATAAACAGAATACAAAACATTACCAAAAATGACAAAGAGAAACCCGATGACTGGGAGCTCCTAAAAATCAAACAACTATGCTCATCTAAAGACTTCACCAAAAGAGTAAAAAGACCACCTACAGATTGGGAAAGAATTTTCAGCTATGACATCTCTGACCAGAGCCTGATCTCTAAAATCTATATGATTCTGTCAAAACTCAACCACAAAAAGACAAACAGCCCAGTCAAGAAGTGGGCAAAGGATATGAACAGGCACTTCACTAAAGAAGATATTCAGGCAGCTAGCAGATACATGAGAAAATGATCTCGATCATTAGCCATTGGAGAAATGCAAATTAAAACTATGATAAGATTCCATCTCACTCCAACAAGGCTGGCATTAATCCAAAAAACACAAATTAATAAATGTTGGAGAGGCTGCAGAGAGATTGGAACTCTTATACACTCCTGGTGGGAATGTAAAATGGTACAGCCACTTTGGAAATCTATCTGGTGTTTTCTTAAAAAGTTAGAAATAGTATATACAACCCAGAAATCCCACTCCTTGGAATATACCCTAGAGAAATAAGATCCTTTATACCAACAGATATGTGCATACCCATGTTTATTGCAGCACTGTTTACAATAGCAAAAAGCTGGAAGCAACCAAGGTGTCCATCAATGATTGAATGGATAAATAAATTGTGGTATGTTCACACAATGGAATACTACACATCGATAAAAAACAGTGACGAATCTGTGAAACATTTCATAACATGGAGGAACCTGGAAGGCATTATGTTGAGTGAAATTAGTCAGATGCAAAAGGACAAATATTGTATAAGACCACTATTATAAGATCTTGAGAAATAGTATAAACTGAGAAGAACACATACTTTTGTGGTTACTTAGGAGGGGAGGGAGGAGGGTGGGAGAGGGTTATTTACAGATTAGTTAGTAGATAAGAACTACTTTAGGTGAAGGGAAGGACAATACTCAATACATGGAAGGTCAGCTCAACTGGACTGGACCAAAAGCAAAGAAGTTTCTGGGATAAACTGAATGCTTCGAAGGTCAGTGGAGCATGGGAGGGGGTTTGGGGACTATAGCTTAAGGGGACTTCTAAGTCAATTGGCAAAATAAATTCCATTATGAAAACATTCTGCATCCCACTTTGAAGTGTGGCATCTGGGGTCTTAAATGCTAACAAGCAGCCATCTAAGATGCATCAATTGGTCTCAACCCACCTGGATCAAAGGAGAATGAAGAACACCAAGGTCACACGATAACCATGAGCCCAAGAGACAGAAAGGGCCACATGAACTAGAGACTTACATCATCCTGAGACCAGAAGAACTAGATGGTGCCCGGCCACAACCGATCACTGCCCTGACAGGGAACACAACAGAGAACCCCTGAGGGAGCAGGAGAACAGTGGGATGCAGACCCCAAATTCTCATAAAAAGACCAGACTTAATGGTCTGACTGAGACTAGAAGAATCCCAGAGGTCATGGTCCCCAGACCTTCTGTTGGCCCAGGACAGGGACCATTCCAGAAGACAACTCATCAGACATGGAAGGGACTGGACAACGGGTTGGAGAGAGATGCTGATGAAGAGTGAGCTACTTGTATCAGGTGGACACTTGAGACTGTGTTGGCGTCTCCTTTCTGGAGGGGAGATGGGAGGGTAGAGAGGGTCAGAAACTGCAAAACCGTCAGGAAAGATGAGACTGGAAAGAGGGAGCAGGCTGACTTATCAGGGGGAGAGTAAGTGGGTATATGGAGTAATGTGTATATAAGCTTATACGTGACAGGCTGACTTGACTTGTAAACTTTCACTTAAAGCACAATGATAATTATTTTTTAAAAATTATCAATGATAGGAGGTTTATTATAATGTAGAGATTTTATGTATAATATAATAATATCGTGCTCACAAAAACCACAAGGAATGTATTATAATCCCTTTTATATGAATGAGGGAACTCAAGTTAAGAAAAATTAAACAGATTGCTTAAGGCAATATATCTAGAGTTATTAAAAAAAAAAAAAAAACCAGTGCCATCGAGTCGATTCTGACTCACAGCGACCCTATAGGACAGAGTAGAACTGCCCCATAGAGTTTCCAAGGAGGGTCTGGCAGGTTTGAACTGCCAACCCTTTGGTTAGCAGTTGTAGCACTTAGCCACTACGCCACCAGGGTTTCCATCTAGAGTATTAGAGGAGCCAATATTTAACCCAGATAACTTAGCTCCAAAATATTCCTCCATACTGCTAGGTATATGACAATGACCCTCAACAGAGACAGCAGATTGCTTTCTGAAATTCACAGTGAAATTTAATATTGTACTGCCTCTGTCCCTTTCATGTATTTTCTCTCAAGGACTCTCTACCTTGCTTGGGGCCTTTAAGGTTCATCGTGGCAGACAAAAATTAAAGCTAAGAATATGAACAAAAAAATGGTGGCTAATATGAGTATGTGTACTTGAATATGACTTTGAGAATGCTTAATAAAATCGTAGGTCTTCCTAGAGGTCATTTGTTAACCAAGGATTGTATGCACATACACTCTGTTTTTCTTTCTTCTACTTGCTAGTTTTTTTTTTTTTTTTTTTTTTTTTTAGTACTATTGGGAATGAATATTGATAACCTGTCATAATTTTCACCTGAAAAAATCATCTTTCTTATTGTTCATGATTTTATTGCCTCTGGACTTAACATTTCCTAGCAGAATTTCTGTTCCATTATTTTATTAAGTATTGATGTCATTCTTTCAAGTTATTTGAGATCACTCTTCTTAACTTTTAAAAATAATCAATACAGCATTTGTTCTCTTCCAATCTTCCTTGTCTCCCCAGATCCCAAGATTTTTGAAAAATATTTTTAAGTGATTTATTAAGTAGGTTAGCTAATACTTTTAAAGACCTAGTTCATAATCCATCCATCACTCGTATTTGCTATGCATGACACCCTTCATGCAAACATCTCAGAATGTTTTCCTGTTACTACTACAGAACAGAATATACAATTAAATGGCAAGTTGCAATCAATAAGTCTAGACTTGATTTAAACTTAGCCAACTCTCTGTATCAGTATATATGAAAAGTGAAAGATAACAAAAAATAAAAGCACAAGTAAGCACACGACGATCATCCAAAACCGTAGAAGCTGAAGATTTGGAGCCAACAAAAGTTGTTTTGTGTGTCAAGTTTTCCTTTTTTTTAAATCATAGTTGAAAAAGCATATGAGAATAATTGTTTCCCTCATGGAAGATCCATTAGAAAAAAGTGGAAAGTTGTTTTATTTAATATATTCAGTCCAATGGCTGAAAATCTAAAAATACTAAAACAAGTAGATTCTATATTCTTTTATTTAATCCAGTCTTGAAGCTCTTGCTTCCTTTGGATGGAAAGATTATCCTTGTCTTCTAGACATTCTTTTAAAAATGGATAGGATTTTTTTCATGGTTCTCGTGTGCATATGTATAAAATTATATTATCCTCATAGATGATAAAGACCTAAGAGATGAAAGCTCTCCGAGAAGCAGGAAAGCATACAAAAGACAGTCACTAATTCCAAGCTAATGAACTTTTATCCAAACTGTTTTTGAGGTAGTAAAAAAGAGACTCCAGCATAGGATAGACTAATTTTGTTTTTTTCTCCTTCAAGTTGATTAACTATCCTTTTTTATCTGTCAGTATTGAATAGATCCAACATAAAACATTGCTCACTGAAAGAACCATATAAAATACTTAACTTTTCATAATTTCTTCTTTCTTGAAAGCTAGTAATGCCAACTTCTTTTGATCCTTTAAAATATACCTTTAAAAGTAGGCTTCATTATTGCAGTAGCTCAGTCATCAACAAGGTCCACAACTTAAAAGCCATTTGTTATTGCAGACAAATGCAAGTGCATTAGGTGCACGGGGATAGAAAGGAAACCCTGAATTTTGGCCTGATATTCACTTTAGAGATGCGCGTAGGTGGAATAGTTAATTATTTTATTTAACAATACTAAGTATGAGTCGGAATCGACTCGACGGCACTGGGTTTAAGTGATACATAATATACACTCTGATGAGAAAGTACAATAAAAATTACCTTTATTTGTTTGCAAACCTTTCTCCTAAAGTCTCTCCATCCTCTTCCTCCCTCATATTTCTTTTTTTCTTTATAACCTCTTATTGTGAATTCACCACTGACAGGCCAGTTCTGACTTTCCAAACATGGCCAGTTTTCCCTTTGATATTCCGTCATGGCACTCTTTATTTGCCAGAACACTTACCACAGGCGTGAAATTAATAATCATGTGATTTTATTTGTGTGATATCTCCAGCTTATGGTAGAGAGGGATCATATCTGTTTTGTTTGCCTTTTTAAACCTGGAGACTAGAACAAGGACATAAACTTAATAGGCTAACAATAAGTATTTGTGGAGTGTAAATTTTTTTTATACCCTTTGTACCTTAATAGACTTACCGTATTTTTACACAAATAATGCGCATCTTCTACGTTTGTTTGCCAACTGTGCCCTCTATCTGTGAGGTATTTTTGTAAGTGCATTATACTTTTTTTTTTTTTTTTACAGCAACGTGTAGAAAAAGAAGATGGCACAGCAACACTTACAAAAATACTGAATGGGGGGAGGGCACTGTTGGCAAACGTAGAAGGTGAGTGTTATGTGTATAAAAATATGGCAGTCAAGCACATAGAATACGTTATTATCTTGCCCTTCAGTTTAACCATATAAATTACTTTCTGAAATCTGCTCGTGAATAAATCAGCTGCAGAAAACACAATTTACTGGGCTTTTTTTCCCCCAATGTTATAGTCACTTACTTCTCCTGTTTAAATAAGGACCTGCTCATTTATTTATTTATTATAAATCATACACTTTTACAGTTCTTTGTGTTAAAAATATATGAAGCCAAAAATACGAGGATATAGAGGGGAAAAAAAAAAAATGAGAGATCACTGCTACTACCTCCCTTTAGAATAGACCACGTCTTTTTTTTTTTTTTAATTTGTACACAGCAGTTGCAGACTAGAGAGATAAATTAGCATCACAGTGGGGAGAGACTACTGATGAAAGTGAGCCTTGGGCTGACATTCCAACAATGTGGACATTCGTAACAGACTCCCATACTAGCGAACTAAGAATGGGTATACGTACCAAGTATTTAACTCATAAAAATGCTTTTTCCTTGAAAACGCATTTTGATTCGGAAGTATTTAATTGTTTAAATACAGCTTTAAATCATCAAGATTTGAATTGGCAGTGAGATCATTCATAGCTGTCTTCAACACATGATATAAAATTTTAAAAAATACCCAAACCCTTTGCCGTCAAGGCGATTTCAACTCACAGCAACCCTAAAGGGCAGAGTAGAACTGCCCCACAGGGTCTCCAAGGAGTGGCTGGTGGATTGAACTGTCGGCCTTTTAATCAGCAGCCTTAACCATTGTACCGCCCAGGCTCCACACACTCTATATATTCTTTTTTATTCTTCTACTTTTTCATGCTAATTTTCTGTCTTTTTTGTCCCTGCTGACTTTTGTCTTTCCCTTCTCTTTCTTTAGAATTTTACTGGTACATGTGCAACTTTCCTATGAGGAAATAAATCTGGATCTAATTTCAAAAATATTTCAAGAATATAAAAACATGAATTACAAAATTAACTTCAAAATTTACAGGTTGAAACTGTTTTTTCACATGATACACTTCAGATATTACTTCATTATAACAAAGAAGAGCAACCAAAAGGAATTGAAGAAATCACTAGTGAATGTATATATTTATATTAGATCAGGGCATTGAGAAATGAAATCTAAATGACTTTTCACCCTCATGATATTGGGCTAGTAATTTGCTGATATGATAAAGAACACTAGTTCTCAGACCTAGTTCCTGAGGTAACTTGACTTATGCATTTTAGTTTCTTTTGCTGGGGTACATTTTCCCATTTTAAAATGATGCAGTTGGATGAGATTATTTCTAAGGTCACATCTACAACTAATGGCCTGATACCTCTCCATTTTTTTTTTTTTCTCTCTCTGTCTCTTTTTTCCATTATTACACAATTTCTTTTTATCTGCTTTTCTTTCAGGACTTTTGCCCACATAACTTCAAAGATATGTAACTAGCACTTAAGAAATGCAAATACGGCTTGACACATATAATTTGGTAATGCACTTAAATATTGTGGATTTCATCTTACCCACCATTTTCTTTCCAGAACACCATTACTTGGTGTCAAAAAAAAAAAAGGTCCTGCTTTATTACTTGATTATATACTTCCTATCACAAAGCTGGACTAATTATTTTTGAAAACATATTATTAAAAGGATAAAACCATCATCAAAATCTATTCTCATTTTTTGAACAAGTGTATTGCTATGATTGAGGAAGAGCTATATCAATTTGAAAATTGTTTTTCTATTAGTTAATTCCCTTAAGCCCATTTGCCTGTGTCTCTAAAACTCATAACAATGACAATGAAGAGTCATTGAAGTGGAAAGCTAAAGAAGGAAAGGGTAAGAGTATACGTAACATTATGTTTTGAAATAATTCTATAAAATAGGGCATTGAGGCATTTGTATAAAAGTTCAAAGAGAAATGAAGGCTATGACTTCATTGAGAATTTATTTTTAAGACTCTAAGATAGTTCAGCAGAGAATTCAGACGTGGAATTCAAAGGGCAGAACAAGACCTATTAAGTAAATCAGTTCATTCTATAAAGCCAAAGAGAAAGGGTATAAAGATGTAATCACTCTTTTTCTGAAAGCTGAGATGTAAGAATCAACTTAAGGATGGCTAGGATATTAGTAGCAGATAGATCCAGTGGCTGCCTTAAGTTGACAGCAATTGTCTGGCTTCTGCTATGAACTGTGGTTACTAAACAAAGTTATGCTTACTCAGAGAAATCATAACCAACATCACTGAAAACTACAATGCAATTAATTTTTTGCATTAAGGTAATACAACACAAAGAGCACTGCGATACATTATTTTTCTGTCATTAACTTCCATCCACATAACTTTATTTAGACTGATGATGAACTCCATTATATCATCGTTCTTCAAGAGTGGAAAAGACTAAGACGAAGAGAAGATAAAACTTCCTTAAGTTAATAGACATCAGTGACTGGGTTGTATTTCTGCATGTAAAGACACACAGTCCTGCAAAAATAGTTCCTTTTTAAAAATAGTTAATCATTCAAAAAATAAAGTTTATAGGAAAGAGACAAAAATGGGAACATATACTAGATCATTGTCTTTAAAATGCAGAGACTGATTACATAATTTTAGGAAAGCTTCCTGGAAGAGAAACTTTAGAAACAATGATTCATATTCCCCTAATTGCTTGCATTGTAAAGAAGTACACTCTGCTTTGAAGATTCTCCCAATTGTCTTCTACATAAATTTGCTAGAAATTCTTTGATTATTATTAAACTACGGAAATACGATAAATTGTATTAAAGAAGACTTTAATCTGCTTTAGCTACTATTATTGATTAATATATCAGAAGGGATCAATCCCTGGAGAAGGACATCATGCTTGGTAAAGTAGAGGCTCTGTGAAAAAGAGGAAGACCCTCGATGGGATGGATTGACAAAGTGGCTGCAACAATGGGCTCAAGCATAACAACAATTGTGAGGATGGCACAGGACCAGGCAGTATTTCATTCTTTTGTACATAGATTCACTAGGAGTTGGAATCTACTCGATGGCACCTAACAGCAAAAATAACGACACTGATCAATATACATCCTCATCACCCCTATGTGTCACCCCATCTCTTATATATACATAGGAGGCATTCAAAAAATATTTAAGAAATGACTGAAAGAATGAATACATAAATGGGTCTAAAGCCTGGAGAATATGCTAAATGTAGTATGGAAGACCAAAATCGACTTTGATAGTCAACCTTTATTTACAATTAAAGTTTCTACCTGAAACTTTATAATGGTATGTATTTCTTTTCTTTTTTTGAACACAAATCAACAAATGTTAATACACACTAATTTCATGAATAGTTTTACTTCTTTTCTTGTGTATAGAGTATTACGATTCCAAAAAAATTATAACGTTCTTGAGGACAGGAGGGCAGGAATTAATAATATGCTCCTTTGGTTTGTAAAAGTACCTGGCATTGCTAGGTTAAATTTAAAGCCTCCTCCGAAAGCGAATTTCATTCATTTTGCATTTTTATAGCAAAACTTAAACTCTGATTCTAAAACTTTCAATAATCCAAGCTTGCATTATTCGAACTTATTTAAGCTCAATTTACCATATTCAAGCATTAAGTCACAATAATAGACTTCACTGACATTCCAAAATAAGAAGCTGAAGACTAGGTAAGCCGATCTTCAAAAAGTTTTGCTGTATATTAATTTGGATCGATTGAATCTGATAAAGAAATATTTTTAATTATCTGAATTATTCATAAAATATTTATTAAACTATTTGGGGAAATAAATTAAAATTGATTCCTACCAAACATATGAAAAAATAAATTTTAAATATATTTAACTTTGTAATTTAAAAAATATAAAGATAATTAAACAAATTATACAGAATATTTTTATAAGTTAGGATTGTTAAAAGCCTTTCTTAGAATGATACTACATAGCAATAAAGTGGGGGGTTCTTAATGGCGAAGACATATATTAAAGCTGGGAAAACAAAGTCCAGAAGTCATGATGTGTACATAAATGTGCACAGAACAAAATAAAAAAAAAAAAATAGCTTCTATAAATTCAATAAGGAAAAGGATATGGTGAAGACATGAGAATGAATAACACAAATTATGAAAAGATCTTCAACTTTTTAATAATCAAATGAATTCTAGTTATAATGGGTATTAACTAGACAAACATTAAAAAGCTTTACAAAATCCAACATTGGTGAGAATGTGCAAAACAGTCACTATCACAGTGAGCTAATGGGTGCTTAAATTTATACAAAGAATTTGAAAGACAGCTCTACAGCTACTAGAAAAATATGAAAAGTATATAATACTTTGCCTACAAATTCTTCTAATAATTGTTTTATCCAGAAAAAATAAACACCATTTGAAAAATATGTATGTACAAAATGCTAAATGCAGCACAAAAAGATTGAAAATAGGTTGGCATTCAGGATTTTATTATATAAGTTATGATCCATCCACATAATGATTTACAACATAGTCATTAAAAATATTTAGGAATCTCTCTTCTATGGAAACATGGGCAAATATATTGTTATATGAAGAAAAAAATGCAGAAGAGTATGTACAGTAGTGTACCATTTGTGTTAATAAAAAGCTTTTGCATGCACAGAAAATATCTGCATATATAGTCCATAAAAATATGTTAATTCTGTATCTTTTGGGTGAATTAGCAGGAGATTTTCCTTTTCTGCTTGAAACCGTCTATGAAATGATCATATAATTTTTAAAAAATTATTCCTGCCTTCAAAGACTTTAGAATCAAGTTGACCACGCAGGATAAGAATATATACATATTATATATGTATATAATATGTATGCATTAAATGCTTCTTTTTTTAATCTATAAAGAACAGACATACTTTAATGCTAAAAAAAAAAAAAAATTGTTTTCATTCCTTTATTTCATGGATAACATATCGTAACCATTAGAATAAAAAAAAAAAGTTGCCACAACTATGTGACTAAAAAATAAATATAATTTAATTTACTTTTGTTTTTTAAAACAAAAGAGATTTTACATTAAAATTCCATGCCATTTAATGTCCAAAAGAAATTATTCTATTTTGTAATTAAAATTAATTTAACTCAGATTCCTTTACAGAACCATGGGAAATTAACAATAGGCTTTTTTTTTAAACACATGCTGGCTAGATTTATTACTGGCTGGATAAATTATTCCGGCAGTGCTTTACCTGAGGCGGTTGTGTGGACTATGCACCTTTAACATTTGTTTAGCCCATAACGAATGTTGCGCAAATCAATCTTCTTGATATGGTATTATGAACAGTAAAGCTTTTATTTTTAATGCATTCCCTTGCCAATTTGGCCAGAATCCAAGTAAATTTTAGTCTGAAGTTCCCAACTGGAAAAAAAAAAAAAAATCTAACAACAAAAAATATAGTCGAAAATAATCAATTGTAATCTAATTGCTAACAGATTAGAATTTTCATTAACTCAGTTTTGTTAATTCTAACGTGAAAGAATTTTACTAAATATAAACTTTCTTGGTTGCAAACAGTCTGTTGTTTTCAATTTAAAGGTCTTTCTTCTCCCATTATATTTCCTTCTCTTATGAATGCATAGAATGGTGGAAATGAACCCTGAGAAATTTGGTGCTACTTTTGTGTTTTTTTAGTTAAGTGTTTACTATGCCTTTTTAAAGTTCAGCATTTTATTAAAAATATATACTTTTATATTAAGATAATTTATACATCACGGCATATATACAGCTTCAGTTGGGGGCTACTTTTACACTGTTAATAGTTAAAGTAACATTCCTAGATAATTGCCTCACCTATGCAATTGCTGTTTATAATGTTGAATATAATTATCTAACAATATCCTAGTGGCAGAAGCAGGGAAATGTGGTCAGTATTATAGTCTACTAGGTGGGTATGCTGCTGGATAAACTGAGGTAAAAGGTGTACATACTAAGATACATCTATTATAGTTGGCTGCCCTGGGTGTTGCAAATGATTAAGTACTTAGCTACTAACCTAAAAGTTGGTAGTTTGAATACACTCAGACATGCTTTGGAACAAAAGCCTGACAATTTACTTCTGAAAAATTAGGCATTAAAGACCTTCTGAAGCACGGTTCTACTCTGACACACATGGTGTCGCCATGAATGGAATCGACCCAATGGCAACTGGTTTGGGTTTGGTTTTTATTGCAATTATCATTGGGGGTGATTTCTGAGAATGTACTAGTAACAACCCCCTAAAAGTAACTCTTCGTGTTACCATTATAGACTTGGGTGAAGGCAAAGAAGATATTTACATAAATCTAACCTGATGAGGGTTGCAAACTAACCCACAGAAATACACATCTTCAGAAGAATGAAAAATATGAATAAAAAATATGAAGCTGCTATATAAAAAGTTACAAAGTTTGTGAAATCTTGTTTATTCTGCCACAGAATAATACGTACATTCTTGTTTTCACAAAGGCAAGAAATAAAAACCTAGCACTTTCAAAATATCACAGTTTGCAATTTTAGGTGAATAAAAGAGATCTCAGACATCCAATAAGAGGCCATAGAAAGATCAGACCCAAGATTTTGAGGGTTTCTGTAATTCTCAACAAAAACTCTCATTTAGCAGAATACAGGCTGAACCTAAATAAAACCTGAAAACCTGTTGGTAGTAGAATCCAAATCAAGCAAGGCACCAACACTGGACCTAAAGTCTAAAGAAATTCAGATACTAAAGGAATAATACACATAGGAGGCAGACCTCAGAGCCATATTTTCCATATTGCAAATAATTTGCAGTAAAATCACATGAATTAGGAAATTAGTTTCAAATTTTACAGGTTGAAACTTTTTGTTTTTCATATGATAATCATACCTGAGTTGTAACAAAATTACAAGGAAAAAACAAAAAAGACAAACGATCACAAACTTAGAAAATGCATTTACAGCTTATATCCCCAAAATACCCTTCTTGCTTCGAATTCTCCTAAGAATTCAGAGAATGGTCAAAAACTCAAAAGAAGATGAGCAAAAATAGATGAGCAGATTCTTACAGAAAAATGAACGAAAGTTAATTTTAAACATATGAAAAAATGCTCATATCACTCATATAAAAGAAAAACACAAATTAAAAGCATGCTGAGATAAAATTCCTCACCTATAATACTGCAAATATCCAAACATTTGTGAAAGTACCCTGCTGCTGGGTTGTGGAGAAAGGGGCTCTTTCATACATTTCCAGTAAGAATGTTAAATGGTAGTAAGTGTATTTATAAGGGAAATAACCCTAGTCAGCAGTTTGAACCCACCATTGTGCTCCTTGGAAACCCTATGGGGCAGTTCTACTCTGTCTTATACAGTAGCTATGAGTTGGAAATCAACTCCATGGCAACAGGTTTGGTTTTCTTTTTCTTGTTTTTATTGGTTTAGGACAATTTTACTTGAATAGTTACCCTTCATCAAAGATCATGTACCCCATGATAAAGATATGGGCCCAAACAATTTTTAAAGAATGTGGTTACAAGATAAAGAAGGGGAAGCAGTTAAGCAAGGACATGTCTCAGGCAATGCCACACAGAAAGAAGATTCAGCTTGATCCTCAAGGCAGCGGTTCTCAAACATTTTGACCCTGGGCGACTTTTCACTCTTAAATATTATTGAGGAAGCCAAAGACCTTTTGTTTATTTGAGATCTATCAATCTGTCATCTATCTATCTGTCTGTCTGTCTGCTGTCTCTATCTACCTACCTATCTACCTATACATATCACATATCATTTATCTATAATACACATATTGGAAATTAAACTGGGAAGTAAAAAATATTGTTATTAATTTATTTAAAAATAAGAATGATAAAAAAATTGCATGCCAAAACAAACAATATAAAATAACCATATATCCTAAAAAGAAGAAAATTTAGTGAAGAGTGGCATCTTCTTAGTCTATACAAATCTCTTTAATGTCTAGCTTAAAAGAAGATACCTGAATTCTCAAGTCTGCTTACCTTACAATATGCTGTTTTAGAAAAGTATATGAAATATATCAGCAATATATACATATATTTACATATGTATATGTGTATGCATGGGAAGGAAAGGAGTACTTTAATACTCTATTCAGAGAATTGTGGATGTTTTTCTTCAATTCTACACCAAAACTCAGTAAGTGGTAATGTCTTAATGTTTGGTTATAATGTAAAATTTGAAATCATATTAATAAACTGCACTGTGCTCTTTCCTTCCTTCCTCCGTCCCCTCCTTTCTCCCTCCCTTCCTTCCTCCCTCCCTCCCTGCCTTCCTTCCTTCTTATTGCCCTCTCTTTCAGCTTAACTGTTTACCTATTAGTGAACATTAAAATTGTTTTCTGTTATTTGTTTTTACAGCCAATCTAGCAATGAAGATCCTTGTATACGCCTTTGGGCACACATTCAACTTCTTCTGAGAGACATACGTCTAGAAATGTGCAGTCCATAAGTTATGTGTATTTTAAAATTTGATAGAAATTGGAAATTTTCCATCTAAAAAACTGCAAATTTACACTCCAGCTGTCAATATGTGAGAACTCAGTGTGCGCATACATGTTTCTCTACCTTTTTACAACATTGAATGTCTCTATTTTCTTTCATTTTGTGAATTTATCAGTTAAAAGAGGTACCTTTTATATATTAATGCATATTTTCATAATTGTTAGAAATAATAAACCCTTTTTATATACTTATTGACTAAGTCTCAACCTTGTCTTCCTAAAAGAGGAAAAATTATTTACAGAGCAGCTGTAGGAATCTGGATACTGTGTACTAAAACGGAGCTGGGAGAGTGTGGTTTGAAACTGATCTTGAGATTCTTGGTCTGGGGAGACCAAATTTAAGGGCTTAGGATTCTTAGGTAAAAGACAGTTGAAAAGGCTTTATACACACAACAACAATAATAATAAAAATAAAATAAAAGATCGTAAGTAGATGAATAGAAAGCCTGGCTTCTTGTGGTCAAGTGCTACTGTTTGGCCTTTCATGTTTGGTGCCCTCTAAGCCCCAACTGCTATTAATAAACCAGTTCTATATCATCTCCTCCTCTCAGCCACCACTGAGCCTCTTAGTGATGCAGCTATCCCTTTCACCAATGTATTGCTTTTCCTTTGATAAACAGTGTATCCTCTACACCTTCTCGTAGAACATGGTCATCTGATGTATGGTCCAGCCTTATGTAAAGTCTACTCTAGTACACTAATTTCTCTCAGTCTTTTAAATCCTTCTTCAACAGTTTACCAAGGTGGAATTGCTACTATGCTCAACGTGAACTATCACTTTCTCCATGCTTTTAAGAACCTCTAGCAGCATATTAACACCATTTGCCAAGGTGTTAACATGTGTATTCTGAAACAATGTCCTATATTAGTAAATGCTGCCAACATCTCTCAATCCAGCATCCTCAGAAGCGAATCCCATGCGTATTCTCCTGCCTTCTGCTGGTATATCTCATTTATGTCCCTCAGTTATTTCTAGGGATAGCCCCTTCTTTCTTAGCAGACTAAGCACTATCAGTCGGATTCTGACTTAATTCTGTGATTGGCTTAGCGGCAAAGATGGGAGGTGTGGCCAGATCCTGAGAGAGAGGCATTTTAATTTGCAGCAGAGAGGCATCTGCATCATCTTCAAGCAAGAAGGTTGAGTTAACCCTTATTAGTAAAGAGTGGGCCAAGTCTACAGGCTCAGAGAATTCAGGAGAACCTGGAATTCAAGATTTTGGGGTATATCAACTCAGATGTCCTCGTTCCATGACAGAGAATCCTATCCTTTCCTAAGCAGATCTGTCTGGATTTTTGAAGCTCTTCTAGTCTTATGGTTGGGTCTTGGGCTTGGGTCTCTGCTTCCTCTTTCCTTTGCTGCAGGCAGTGAGCATCCTTTTGAATGCTTGTAAGAAGGTCCTGTTGGTGCAGTTGCTAAGAGCTCGGCTGCTAACAATAACAAAAAAAGGTCAGCAGCTCAAATCCACCAGCTGCTCCTTGGAAATCCTACGGGGCAGTTCTACTGTGTCCTATAGAGATTGCTATAAATTGGGATGCTAACCGAAAGGTTGGAGATTCGAATCCACCCAAAAATGTCTTGGAAGAAAGGTCCAATGACCCACCTCCAAAAAAATCAGCCCTTGAGAAACCTATGGAGTACAGTTCTACTCCAGCACACATTATGTCTTCATGAGTTGCAATGAACTCCATAGCAAATGGTTTTTGAAAGGAAGTTCTGAGGTGTGTTGGAAAAGGTGGTAGTGGAAATAATTCTCTCGACTTTCAACCTGCTCTGTGTGTGTGTGGACTGGGTGAAATGTGGCTGTCAGAGAACATCTTAGGTGATTGGGAGTTAATTGTCATAAGCAACAGATTTTTAGGTATTTGTCAAAACAGATTATTTGCACATATTATAGGATATATAAGAAAGGACATTTGATCTTATGATGGAGTGTAGATCTTTCGCATTATCAAAAACAACAAAATATAACCTGGAAAAGTTTCTTTGTATTTCCTTAGGGAATGGTATCTGCTTGATTATGGATGAAGAATGAATCCATACAGCAGCATAAACATAGCAAAGACATATTTTGCTGTGTGTGTATGTGTGTCATTGTTACCTGCTGCCAAGTCAGCCCCTGACTCATAGCATTCCCATGTGTTACAGAGAACTGCCCCATAGGGTTATCTTAGCTGCAATCTTTATGGAAGCAGTTAGCCAGGTCTTTCTGCCGTGGAGCCACTGGGGGGATTAGAGTCACCATGTTTTAGGTTATTAGTTGTTCACAAACTGTACTGCTCAGCCACAGACAGATAGACAGATAGATAGATAAAAAAAAAAGATAGGTGATATACATATATTAAAAAAATAGATACATGAATTTAATATATTCCTACACACACACACACACACAAAACCCAGTGCTGTGGAATCAATTCCAACTTGTAGAAACCCTACAAGACAGAGTAGAACTGCCCCATAGACTTTCCAAGGAATGCCTGGCAGTTTCGAACTGCCGACCCTTTGGTTAGTAGCCATAGCACTTAACCACTACGCCACCAGGGTTTCCTATTCCTGTACAGCATAGGAAAAAATCTCTACAAACTCTTACACAGACACACTTTTTTTGTATGTTTATTTGTTTCTTGATCTTAATTGTCCATCAGGATGTCATTTATTCTAGCTGTGACTTTATTTCCAGAAAGAAGGACAGATACCTGATTTACGAACATCAGGAGAAGTCATTTCAAGGGATTCCTTTTAAAATTAATTGGCATTGAGAAAAATATTAGGCATAATCCAAAATTTTGCCTTTGCATCTTATGACATTTACTCCATTGGGAATTCCCTACCTATCTCAAGATAAACATTCAGTGTTTGATAAAAATTGAATTACTGCAATTGTTATACACAATTCCTTTTTCATGATTACATTGTTCATTGTTTTAGCTTGAGGATTATCACGTATTGTTATAATTTTAAAATAGTCTGAATTTTCTATGTAACAATCTCCATTCTTTTCTATATTTACATGTGTGTTGAGAGAAATTCTGTTCTAAAAATGAGCTGTCATTTGGACTGGTGACCTGGAAGGAAAGCTGAGTTTCCTTTTGGGAGAAAAATTACATTTTGTTAAAACCATTAAAAAAAAAAAAAAAAGGAGGGAGGAGGCAAGATGGTGGAATAGACAGACACTTCCGGAGAGCCCTCTTTACAACAAAGACCCCAAAAAACAAGTAAAACGGGTATATTTGTAACAAGCTGGGAGCCCTGAGCTTCAAAGGTAAGCTTAGAAAACAAACTGAGGGGCAGGGGGAAGAAGAGATCATTCAGAAGAGGAGAGCAGTTACCGGACCTGAATTGTGGGGAGCCCTCAGGCACCATTCCCAGAGCGATAGCAGCAGCGGGCTGGTACTAGTGTTTGGCTGCAGTTTCCACAGGGAGATGCAGCCAGCCACACAGCCTACTCACCCCTCCAGAACCTCAGGAGAATGGCACTCATAGCAAAAGCTAAGTACTTGCGTATAGTTTAATGTGCCCCCACCAGCAAACCGGCTTCAGCAGCAGAATTCCCTGGGCCTGAGATAGGCACTCTTGAGCACCTAGAGCCCTCCTCCCAGCCTTGGGGAAGGAAAAAAATTGCATTTGGGGGAAAAGATAATTTGCTAGTTCCACTAACCAAGAGAGCTCAGGGCAGACACGGCTCCTGTCCAGGCATAAACCGTCTGTAGACTTTGAGCACCCTTCCCTTCTGCATGGACCTGTGTGGGCCTACTTTAGGAGAATAGGCCCTTGTTGGCAAACTCCAACCATTTCAGCTGTGCAGTGGAGAGGTGGGTGTTTGATGTTTGACATTGCTTTGCCTATTAAACAAGGTCCTTACCTACCCACATCAGGCACCTAAGGACTAGTAGCTCCACTAAGGTCACCCAGCCACCCACAACAGGGGCCCAAAGATAACTGGTACCTCCCAGTCCTTAAAACCAAAATCTTTGGGTGCCCATGGTCCCACTGCAGAACTCACTCACCTGCACACTCTAGGGAACAGGGACACACTTTCCTCAGAGACACTGAGGAGTCAGTTCTCAGCCCCCTGCCTTGTTCAGAGTGTGACCCCCTGCTGCAATCAGATACTGGTATATATGCCAATCCTCTATGCCCCCTAAGACTGTAAGAGAGAGCCTGTACCACACACTTGATGATCAGCTACCTGGAAACCTGAGCTGAATTCATACAAGAAAACAGAATGGACTCCTAGATTGATATACCTGATAACAGCTCTAGCCAGCTGGGGACAGAACACCAGAGCTCCAAAGGCGAAAATAATCAAGCTAGCTCACTCAAGCAACCCACAGGGGTGAACCAAAATAAAACAAAGCAAGAAGCTATGACACAATAAGCAAGCATGAACTAATACAATAACTTATAGATGGCTCAGAGACAACAGTCAATATCAAGTCACATAAAGAAACATACCATGATCACCTCAACAGGCTCTCAAAACAAAGAATCCAGGGATCTTCTAGATGAAAGTGCATTCCTGGAATTACCAGATGCAGAATACAAAAGTTTAATATACAGAACCCTTCAAGACATCAGGAAGGAAATGAGGCAATATGCAGAACAAGCCAAGGAACACACAGGTAAAGCAACTGAAGAAATTAGAAAGATTATTCAGGAACATAATGAAAAGTTTTATAAGCTGGAAAAATCCATAGACAGACAGCAATCAGAAATTCAGAAGATTAACAATAAAATTACAGAATTAGACAACTCAATAGAAAGTCAGAGGAACAGAATTGAGCAAGTAGAAGCTAGAATTTCTGAACTCAAAGATAAATCACTTGGCACTAATATATTTGAAGAAAAATCAGATAAAAGAATTTTAAAAATAAAGAAAACTTAAGAATCATGTGGGGCTCTATCAAGAGAAATAACCTATGAGTGATTGGAGTACCAGAACAGTGAGGGATAACAGAAAATACAGAGAAAATTGTTGAAGATTTGTTGGCAGAAAACTTTCCTAATATTGTGAAACATGAGAAGATATCTATCCAAGATGCTCATCGAACTCCACATAAGGTAGATCTGAAAAGAAAGTAACCAAGACATATTATAATCAAACTTGCCAAAACCAAAGATAAAGAGAGAATTATAAGAGCAGCAAGGGATAAACGAAAAGGCGCCTACAAAGGAGAGCCAATAAGAATAAGCTCAGACTACTTGGCAGAAACCACGCAGGCAAGAAGGCAATGGGATGACATATTTAAAAAATTGAAGGAAAAAAATTGCCTGCCAAGAATCATATATCTAGCAAAACTGTCTCTTAAATATGAAGGTGAAAATAGTACTTTTCAGATAAACTCAAATTTACGGAATTCATAAAAACCAAACCAAAACTACAAGAAATACTAAATGGAGTTCTTTGGTTAGAAAATCAATAATATCAGGTATCAACCCAAGACTAGAACACTGGGCAGAGCAACCAGAAGTCAACCCAAACAGAGAAATCCAAAAAAACAAAATAAGATTATTAAAAAAAAAAAAAACCCTCAAAAGAGGGTAACAGCAATGTTGTTATATAAAAGAAGACAACAGTAGAATAATAAAAAGGGACTGAGAAATGTAATCATACACTTTCCATATGGAGAGGAAGATACGGCAATACAAAGAAATAAAAGTTACGTTTAAATTTAGAAAAATAGGAGTAAATAATAAGGTAACCACAAAGGAGACACACTATCCTACTCATCAAAATAAAATACAAGAAAAAAATACAGACTCAGCAGAAACAAAATCAACAACGACAAATATGAGGAAAGGACAATATATAAAGATAATCTACTCAGCACATAAAATCAAGTGGGAAAAAGAAACTGTCAACAACACACAAAAAAAGAAATTAAAATCATAGCACTAAATTCATACCTATGCATAAATACCCTGAATGTAAATGGACTAAATGCACCAATAAAGAGATAGTGGCAGAGTGGATTAAAAAACAAGATCTGTCTATATGTTGCCTCCGAGAGACATACCTTAGAGACACAAACTAAAACTCAAAGGATGGAAAAAAATGTATCAAGCAAATAACAGTCAAAAAAAGAGCAGGACTGGCAATATTAATTTCTGACAAAATAGGCTTTAAAGTTAAATCCATCATAAAGGATAAGGAAGGACACTATATAATAATTAAAGGGACAATACATCAAGAGATATAACTATATTAAATATTTATGCACCCAATGACAGGGCTGCAAGATACATAAAACAAACTCTATCAGCTTTGAAAAGTGAGATAAACAGCTCCACAATAATAGTAGTAGACTTCAACACACCACTTTTGGTGAAGGACAGGACATCCAGAAAGAAGCTCGATAAAGACACGGAAGATCTAAATGCCACCATCAACCAATTTGACCTCATAGACATATACAGAACACTCCACCCAACAGCAACCAAGTATACTTTCTTTTCTAATGCACATGGAACGCTCTCTAGAATGGACCACATATTAGGTCATAAAGCAAGCCTTAGCAGAATCTAAAACATTGAAATATTACAAAGCATCTTCTCTGACAATAAGGCCATAAAAGTGGAAATCGAAAACAGAAAAAGCAGGGAAAAGAAATCAAACACTTGGAAACTGAACAATACCCTGCTCAAAACAGACTGGATTAGAGAATACATTAAGGATGGAATAAAGAAATTCAGAGAATCCAATGAGAATGAAAACACTTCCTATCAGAACCTTTGCGACACAGCAAAAGCAGTGCTCAGAGGCCAATTTATATCAATAAATGCACACATCCAAAAAGGAGAAAGGGCCAAAATCAAAGAATTATCCCTACAACTGGAACAAATAGAAAGAGAGCAACAAATGAAACCACCAGGCACCAGAAGAAAACAAATAATAAATATTAGAGCTGAACTAAATGAAATAGAAAACAGAAAAACAATTGAAAGAATTAACAAGACCAAAAATTGTTTTTTTAAAAAAATCACAAAATTGATAAACTACTGGCCAAACTGACAAGAGGAAAACAGGAGAGGAAGCAAATAACCCAAATAAGAAATGAGATGGGCGATATTACAACAGATCCAACTGAAATTAAAAGAATCATATCAGATTACTATGAAAAACTGTAACAAATTTGAAAAGCCAGAAGAAATGGATGAATTCCTAGAAACACACTACCTACCTAAACTAACACAAACAGAGGTAGAACAACTAAATAGACCCATAAAAAAGAAGAGATTGAAAAGGTAATCAGAAAACTCCCAACAAAAAAAAGCCCTGGTCCAAATTGCTTCACTGCAGAGTTCTACCAAACTTTCAGAGAAGAGTTAACACCACTACTGCTAAAGGTATTTCAGAGCATAGAAAAGTACGAATACTACCAAACTCATTCTATGAAGCCACCATATCCCTGATACCAAAACCAGGTAAAGACACCACAAGAAAAGAAAATTATAGACCTATATGCCTCATGAATGTAGACACAAAAATCCTCAACAAAATTCTAGCCAATAGAATTCAACAACATATCAAAAAATAATTCAACATGACCAAGTGGGATTCATACCAGGTATGCAGGGATGGTTCAACATTAGAAAAACATTTAATGTAATCTTTTTTTTTTTTTAACACATAAACAAAACAAAAGGCAGGAATCACATGATTTTATCAATTGATGCAGAACAGTCATTTGACACAGTTCAACACTCATTCATGATAAAAACTCTCAGCAAAATAGGAATAGAAGGAAAATTCCTCAACATAATAAAGGGCATTTATACAAAGCCAACAGCCAACATCACCCTAAATGGAGAGAGCCTGAAAATGTTCCCACTGAGATCGGGAAGCAGACAAGGAAGCCCTTTATCATTGCTCGTATTCAACATTGTGTTGGAGGTCCTAGCCAGAGCACTTAGGCTAGATAAAGAAATAAAGGGCATCCAGATTGGCAAGGAAGAAGTCAAATTATCTCTATTTGCAGATGACATGATCTTATACACAGAAAACCCTAAGGAATCCTCCAGAAAACTACTGAAACTAATAGAAGAGCTCAGCAGAGTATCGGAAAGAAGATAAACATACAAAAATCAATTGGATTCCTCTACACCAACAAAAAGAACATCGAAGAGGAAACCATCAAATCAATGCCATTTACAGTAGCCCCCAAGAAGATAAAACACTTAAGAATAAATCTTACGAGAGATGTAAAAGACTTGTACAAAGAAAACTACAGTACACTTCTGCCAGAAACCAAAAGAGGCTTACGTAAGTGGAAAAACATACCTTGCTCATGGATAAGAAGACAACCTTACAAAAATGTCTATTCTACCGAGAGCGATCTATACATTTAAAGCAATTCCTATCCAAACCCCAATGACATTCTTTAATGAAATGGAGAAACAAATCACCAACTTCATATGGAAGGAAAAGAGGCTCCAGATTATTAAGGCATTACTGAAAAAAGAAGAACAAAGTGGGAGACCTTACTTTACCTGATTTTAGAACCTATTATACCGCCACAGTAGTCAAAATAGCCTGGTACTGGTACAACAACAGATATACAGACCAATGCAACAGAATTGAGAATCCAGACATAAGTCCATCCACATGTGAGAAGCTGATATTTGACAAAGGCCCCAAAACAGTTAAATGGGGAAAAGACAGTCTTTTGAACAAATGATGCTGGCATAACTGGATATCCATCAGCAATAAAATGAAACAAGACCCATTCCTCACTCCATGCACAAAAACGAGCTCAAAATGGATCAAAGGCCTAAATATAAAATCTAAAATGATAAAGATTATAGAAGAAAAAATAGGGACAATGTTAGGAGCCCTAATACATGGCATAAACAGTATACAAAACATTAATAAGAATGCAGGAGAAAAACTAGATAACTGGGAGATCCTAAAAACCAAGCACCTATGCTCACCCAAAGACTTCACCAAAAGAGTAAAAAGACTACCTACAGACTGGGAAAAAGTTTTTAGCTATGATGTTTCCGATCAGCATCTGATCTCTAAAATCTACATGATACTGCAAAAACTCAACTACAAAAAGACAAATAACCCTATTAAAAAATGGGCAAAGGATATGAACAGACACTTCACTAAAGAAGACATTCAGGTAGCTAACAGATACATTAGGAAATGTTCATCATCATTATCCATTAGAGAAATGCATATCAAAACTACAATGAGATTTCATCTCACTCCAACAAGGCTGGCATCAATCCAAAAAACACAAAAGAATAAATGTTGGAGAGGCTGTGGAGAGATTGGAACACTTATACACTGCTGGTGGGAATGTCAAATGGTATAACCACTTTGGAAATCAATTTGGTGCTTCCTTAAAAAGCTAGAAATAGAACTACCATACGATCCAGCAATCCCACTCCTCGGAATATATCCTAGAGAAATAAGAGCCTTTACATAAACAGATATATGCACGCCCATGTTTATTGCAGCACTGTTTACAATAGCAAAAAGATGGAAGCAACCAAGGCGCCCATCAACGGATGAATGGATAAATAAATTACGGTACATTCACACAATGGAATACTACACATCGATAAAGAACAGTGAAGAAATCTGTGAAACATTTCATAGCATGGAGGAACCTGGAAGGCATCATGGTGAGTGGAATTTGTAAGTTGCAAAAGGACAAGTATTGTATAAAAGATTGTATAAGACCACTATTACAAGAACTTGAGAAATAGTTTAAACTGAGAAGAAAACATTCTTTTGTGGTTACGAGAGTGGGGAGGGAAGGTGGGAGAGGGGCATTCACTACTTTGATAGTAGATAAGAACTACTTTAGGTGAAGGGAAAGACAGCACACAATACAGGGGAGGTCAGCACAATTGGACTAAACCAAAAGCAAAGCAGTTTCCTGAATAAACTGATTGCTTCAAAGGCCAGTGTAGCAGGGGCAGAGGTTGGGGGACCATGATTTCAGGGGACCTCTAAGTCAATTGGCATAATAAAATCTATTAAGAAAACATTCTGCATCCCACTTTGAAGAGTGGCACCTGGGGTCTTAAACACTAGCCAGCAGCCATCTAAGATGCATCAATTGGTCTCAACCCACCTGGAGCAAAGGAGAATGAAGAACACCAAGGACACAAGGTGATTACAAGCCCAAGAGATAGAAAGGGCCACATGAACCAGAGACTACATCATCCTGAGACCAGAAGAACTAGATGGTGCCCGGCTACAACCGATGACTGCCCTGACAGGGAACAAAACAGAGAACCCCTGAGGGTGCAGGACAGCAGTGGGATGCAGGCCCCAAATTCTCATGAAAAGAGCAGACTTAATGGTCTGACTGAGACTGGAAGGACCCCGGTGGTCATGGCCCGCAGACCTTCTGTTGCCCCAGGACAGGAACCATTCCCGAAGCCAACTCTTCAGACATGGATTGGACTGGACAATGGTTTGGAGAGGGATGCTGGTGAGGAGTGAGCTTCTTGGATCAGGTGGACCCTTGAGACTATGTTGGCATCTCCTGCCTGGAGGGGAGATGAGAGGAGAGAGGGGGTTAGAAGCTGGCGAAATGGACACTAAAAGAGAGGGTGGAGGGAGAGAGCAGATTGTCTCATTAGGGGGAGAGTATTTGGGAGTATGCAGCAAGGTGTATATAAGTTTTTACTTGAGAGAATGACTTGATTTGTAAACTTTCACTTTAAATACAATAAAAATTATTTTTAAAAAGTAAAAAAAAAAACTGTTGTCACAGAGTGGATTCCAACTGCTCCATAGGGTTTCCAAGGAGCAGCTGTTAGATTTGAACTTTGTTAGTGGGAGAAACATATGATAAATTGTGAAGTTATAAAGATAACATATATATCTGGGTATAACATAAATTGGAGATCAGTTAGACACAAGTTTAATTTGCTACTGAATAAAGTAACAGGCATTGGTCATCTTGATGGCATTAATACAGCTATTTTATTTCTATTATTTTAGAGAATGTATAACACAAGAGAGAGCAAGAGTGTAGAATGCTTGGAATTGTAGACGGAAATGGTGAGAAATTCTACATGGTGAAGAAAGTCTTACATATTTCTAGGAACAATAATATCTGTGACCGAATCCAATTTTTTTTTTTCCTATTTAACTGGTATTCCCTCTCCTTTACCTAAAACATCAGTAAAAAACTGTTACACATTAAATTTTTTTGCCCAATCCTTTGATAAATGAAGGTAGAAGGCTGAATATCCTTGAGCAGCAGGCAGTAACCAGTGGTAAAGGGAATGGATGCGTGTGGCAGATCTGAGGGGAATGGTTAGGAGATTAGCAGCAGTGGGTAAAGAAATGACTCAGGAGTAAACATCAAACCAGGTACTGCAGAAAATATAGGTGACCATTAATATGGGTAGTGGAGGGCAGACTCTTCTATGTATGTGTGAATAAGTATTAGAGCAATTTAATTCAGCTATTAAAAGGAAGACTGAACTTAGCACAAAAAACTTTATGATATTCAGGAAGCCTACCCTCAGATTACATACCTATAGTTATAAGTTGGACAAAACATATTGACACATTTTATTGATTTGATTTGAGTTCCAAGTCTTTGGCCAAAGGAAAAAACACAAACAAGAAAAAACAGAGAAAAACAAGAAAACTCAGGGTCCATCCTTTTTTCTTAAGGAATCAATTAACTTTGTAGTAAAATAAAACAAGTTCTTTTTGTTTTGTTTGTTTTTTTTTTATGGAATTAGGGTTGCTATGAGTTGGAATCTACTCCACAGCAATGGATTTGGTTTTGGGAACCCTGGTTGCCTAGTGGTTAAGGGTTTCGGTGCTAACCAAAAGGTGTGCAGTTCAAATCCACCACGTAGTCCTTGAAAACACTGTGGGGCAGTTCTCTGTCCTGTAGGGCCGCTATGAGTCAGAATGGATTCCGTGGTAATCGGTTTGGTTTGGTTTTGGAGGGGGTATGGTGGGGAAAGTGGATACATAAACACAAATATATATAGACACATATTCTAAGATAATATATTATTTTTCCCACTGGTTATGAGAATATTTAGTAGACACAAACACTTTACACAGGGGGTTCTGTGTTCCTTTTTAGTGTCTGAACACTTTCACTCATATTCCCTGTCTACAGTAAATCAGCCATGCACTGTAGGGCTGAAATAATTTGCAAGTATCAGAGGAAAACTGTCCCTGCCTATTATATCCCAAATCATGTGTCGTGGAACTGTTTTATTGTTCTTGAAACTCTGAAATTGGTCTCTCCCTAACGAGGAAATGGTTCCATGTAAACTGGTTTATCTCTTTCCTGCTCACTGTAGCCCTGTAGTCTACTGCTGACAACCATCTTCGACTACAGGCAGACGCACTTGAAGGGAGTAATATCGTTCACCTCTTGCTTGGTAATATCTTCTTCAACTTCTTTAGCTAATTATTATTTTTTTTTATATTGGTTCTTTTCTTTTACAAAACATGCAAGACTTGTGAATTTGAGATAATCTTGTTTTGTGAAGGAATTCGGAGTTGGTCATGCCTCTTAAACAATCATAAGACTGAAGAAGTTCTAAACAACTGCTGCTTAGGTTAATTCAGCTTCTTCGTCAAGGTGGTTCTATTGTTCATTGATCATGTTTTTGTTTCCAATCTATAATATATTACCTTTTCAGTAGAAGGGTTCTTTTCATCCAGATAAATGGCTGAAATCTCTTACAGATACTGACTTGTTAATGTATCTGGTCTGTTTGTATTATATGAATCAATTAAATGTGTGTGAAGCACATCCCTGCTACTGGGATTCTCTCCTGCGATTCATTCAATTTCCCTGTAGAGCTTTAATTAAGATTTAAATGCCACATCCCACAACTCTTGACATACAGTGAGATGTGGTTTAACTGATCACTATCCCATTGTGACACTATCTAAATCCTACTTTGCAAGTCTTTAACAGGAAGACTTTTTGTTGGATCCAGAGTCATCTTCTTTCCAGTGCTAAGTTTTAGTGTCAAAGTGAATAGTAAGTGATATAAGGAACAGCAGTCAAAGAACAATTGGACATGATTGAATTGACAGTGCTGGAACTTGAAACAAGCAAGTACACATAAAATTATTAAATTAGAAGTAAATGTAGTGTTATTAGAGATCAAGAAATGCTGCCTAAGAAAGTATTTAACCTGAGACTGGAAGGATAATACATTTTTAATAGATCTAATATTCATGTCATTCGAATCTCAGAAGGAGGGATATTGTTGCAGAAAAAAAAAATTGAGAAATAAGTGCTGGGAACGTCCCACAAATATTGAGATATACAAAGCTGAAGATTCAAGAGGTTTAGCAACTCGAAACAGGATAAGCTGAAAGAAATGCACACCCAGAACTATCTTAATCACACTATTGTTACCCGATTAGAGTCCTGTCCTGGAGCAGTTGAGCCAATGAAACACACTCCAAGTCAAAAAGAGTGAGAAAGTTTATTAAGGAGATGCATACATCACCGGGGACCCAGCAGCAACACAGGCTGTCTCTGTGGAGTCCCCAAGAGCAGTTTTACAATAGAGCTTATATAGAATCTTACAAGGGTTACAAGTGTATTTGTAGTCCTCTGCCAGACATTTCTTTATTAGGCTAAAGACATACATATCTGATACCTGGGCTCAAACTTTCCTTGGGGGTTGTATGCCACAGGTAGTCCGGACAGAACAAAAGGTTATTTACATCAGTTTAAAACAATGAACAAAGCCATTAACAGAGGTGTGTGAAGGAGGCAGACAGAGGAAGAACAACTTGTGGGTTTATCACAGCCTTAGTTATGTTAAGCTCTCAGTTGCCCGTTTTGAAAAAGGAGAAAACATGCTAGGTGGTATTGGGGTCACACTATTGAAAGCAAAGATTAAAAAGAAAACAAAAATTTGAAAGCATCCAAAATTTAAGAAAAAAAATGACATTACGTACATAAGAACAATAATTCCAATATCTGTGGATTTCTTTTCAGAAACCACAGAAGCCAGAAGATAGTACAACAGTTTGAAGTGTTGAGTGAAAAGAACTTTCATCCCATATTTCTACTTACAGCCAAAAAAAGAATTCAATAATGAGGGAGAAATACAGATATTTTTAGATGTAGAATGCTTACAATTTTTTTTTGTAAGGAGAACTGCTCTAAAAGAAATAATAAAGAAATTCTTCGGTCTAAAGGGCCATAATATCAGAGGTAAAGTCATTACTTTCGAAATACAGGAATAACAATAGAAAAAGACAAGAAGTGAGCAAATGGAACATACTATTTTTCTCATCTTAAATTTTTTAAAACATGTATGACCAACTATCAGAACTAAAACGTTGACTTTTAGTGATGTCCCAGGTATAATACCCAATGTTGGCAAATTTTAGCTTCTCTCTTTTTATCCTGTTCAATTTCATAGAAATGTATCAATTGTATTGACATTCTGAAGAACAAGCATTTTGTTCCATTTTCTCTATTTTGTTTTTGTTGTTTTTTTGTATGCCATTGACTTTCATTCTTATCTTTGTTTTCTTTTTCGCACTTACTTGAAGTTTAATTTGCTCATTTTCTTATTTTTTAAAGCAGATCACAGGTCACTGATTTGAGATTTATTATTATTATTATTGTACAGAGATTTCAAAAGTGTTGACTGCTTTAGTAGCTCCCAAATATTGTGTACCTTTTTCTTTCGGTTCGAAATAATTTCTAATTTTTGTTTTGATTCATAAGTTATGTAGAATAGCGCCACTTAATTTCTAAATATTGTAGGTGGTCCTGATATCTTTATGTCATTTATTTCTTATTAATTTTGCTGTTAAGAGGGTAACATGTGTGATTTGAATCTTTGTAACTTATTAAGAATTCTTTCATGATTCTTTATGTGGTAAGTCTCAGTGAACTTGACATGTGTACTTCAAAAGGATTTGTATTCTGCTGTAGTTAGGTGTGGAAAATTCTACAAGCATCAATTAGATCAAGTTGTTTGAGATTCTTTTTAAAATCTTCATTTACTTACTGATTTTATGTCTACTTCTTCTAAAAATAATAATAAAAGATTTAGAGACAATTTTTGCAAAGAATATTGAAAATCCCATGGACTGCCAGAAGAACAAACAAATCTGTCTTGGAGGAAGTAAACCCAGAATGCTCCCTAAAGGTGAGGATGGTGAGACCCCATGTTGCTTACTTTGGACCTGTCATCAGGAAAGACCAATCACTAGAAAAGGATATCATGTTTGGTAAAGTAGAGGGTCAGTAAAAAAGAGGAACACCTTAATTGAAATAGACTGACACAATGGCTGCAACAATAGACTCATACAGAAATGATTATGTAGATGGTACAGAAATAGACAAATTGTTGTTCTGTTACACATAAAGTCACTATGAGTCGGAGCCAAATCAATGGCACCTAACCACAACAACAATAATTGAAATCTCTGCTTATAATTACAGATTTATTTATTTTTTAAATTTCTGTCAGATTTTACCTCATGTATTTAGAAGTTTATTTATTAGGTGTTTAAATGTTTAGGGTTTCTATGTTTCCTTGGTTAATTTAGACTCTATGTCATTATGAAACAACTGTCTTTACCCCAGCAAATACTTTTTTCTGCTGATAGCTACTTTGATATTAATAGAGTAAGTTCAGATTTCTTTTAATTAGTGTTAGCATAATGTATCTTCTCCCTTCTTTCATAATTAATGACTCTTTGTCTTTATACCTAAAGTGGTTTTCTTTTTAGTAGTATATAATTGGGCCTTGTACTTTTATTCAGCTGAATAATCTCAGACTTTTAATTGGGGGATTTAGATAATTTATATTTAATGTAATGGTTTCTATCTTGAAATGGTTTCTATCTACCATCTTGCTATTTGCCTTCTATCTTTTATTATTCTTATTATATTTTACAAATGTATCAGTTCACACCAGAATAAAAATGTAAAATTAATTAATTAATTAAACTTGGTCATTTCCCACAGTTTTTTCTAGAATAAGCATGCTGAATGTTTTGATAAGCATGGATGAAAAGTGAGAGAGATAATTATGCTGCCAGATAATAAAAAATTAGATTAAGAATTTGAATTTTATCTTACCAGAAAAGTTACCCAAAGAGTCACTGGAATTCAAATGTTGAAAAGATGAGATTTACATTTCAAGGGCTCTCTGATTTCTGTTTGAAGGACATCTTCAAGAAACATCAGAATAGAAACAGGAGTTTGGTAGACAATTTTGTATATCGGAGAAAACATGTTTAATGCATCTATAATGTGGAGATAATACTTAATGAAGCTATAACAGAGAAGATTACCTACTTTATGGCATAAACAACTTGGTATTTGATATATTTGTGCAGGAAAAATTGAATGTTGGCATAGATAAATACAGACTTGGTTTTGAACATGTACATTTTTAACTGCCTGTGGGATTTTCCAGAAGTTGTATTGAGTAGGTCATTGAGTATATGATTTCAGAACTCAGGAGAATGGTATAGGGTAGATATATAAATTTATAACCATCAACAAAGAATTGAAATGCGAAGCCATTCATGTGAATACAATTACATGGGCAAATACTTCAGTTTTGTCAGGTTACAAGATCAGTATAAAAAAATCATTTGCATACCTTATTAAAAAAAACCCTTGCAGTCAATTCCAATTTGTAGCGATCCTATAGGACACAGTGGAACTACCCCATAAGGTTTCCAAGAAGCGACTGGTGGATTCAAACTGCTGATCTTTGGTTAGCAGACAAGCGTTTAACCACACTGTGCCATAAGGGCCCCGTCTTATTATTAGAAGGTAATAATCTGAGCATAAATTTTAAGAAAACATTCACTTTACAATAGCATCAAAAATAAAATACTTGGCAATAAATGTAACAAAATAAGCACAAGTTTTGTATTTTGACAATAATAAAATATTATAAAAGAAAGTTAAGAAATTCCAAAGAAATGTTCATTGAATGAAAGACTCTACATTGCTAATGAAAATTGTCTTCCATATTGATCTATAAATCCAGTATAATATTTGTCAAAATTCCAGCAGGGTTTTCCGGAGTTTGACAAGCCGAACCTAAAATTTATATGTAAGTGCACAATACCAAGAATAGACAATACAATTTTGAAAAAAAAGAATAAAGCTGGAGAACTTACACTACCTTATTTCAAAACTTATAAAACAATAGTTATCAAGATAGTAGGGTATTATATTAGCATAAGGAAAGGCATATAGACCAATGGAACGAAATAGAAAACCTTGATATAACTCAAGTGATTTCCAACTTATCAAGAAACGATAGACTTTTCAACAAATACTCTTGGGACAACTGGATATTTATGTGAATAAACGAATTTGGAACATTGCTTCACACTATGTACATAAATTAGCTTAAAATGGATTATCAATTTAAAAGCAAGACTTTAACAATGAAACTTGTAGGAAACGCACACAGGAAAGAAAATCTTTGAGGTCTTGGGTTAGGCAAAGATTCCTTAAATACAACACAAGAAGCATGAGTCATAAAAGAAAAAAATGACAAACAGTACTATTTCAAAATTAAAAACAAAATTGAACATCAAAAGAAACCGTTAAGAAAATAAAAAAGACAAAATAAGCCAAAGATGTGGGAGAAAATAACTGCAAATCATATATCTGATAACAGACTTGTATCCAGAATACAAAAAAATTTCTAACAACTCAACAATAAGAAGGCTAAAGACTCAAAATAAACTTTTTGTGATGTGAATATATATTGCATCTATAGATATATTAATAGCTAATAAGCACAAAAAAATGTTCAGTCATCAGGGAAATGCAGATTACAACCACAGTGAGAAATCGTTAAACACCCGCTAGAATGGCTATATACACAATACTGGCGATACTAGTTATGGGCGAGAATGTAGCGAAACAGGTGGGACTATAGAATAGTGCAGTGACTTTGGAAAACAATTTGGCTTCTGAAAAAGTAAAACATATTGTATAACTATCATGCAATCTAGCAATCCAACCCCTAGGTATCTTCTGTCCAAGAGAAGTAAAAATCTTTGTCCACACAAAGAATTGAACATGAATGTTTATGGCAGCACTATTCTAACTAGTCAAAACCTAGAAGCAATCTAATGCCCATCAACTGGTAAATGGATAAAAACAAAATGTACTATCTTTGTACAATGAAATATGATTCAACAATAAAAATGAACAAAATAATAATACAACTTACAGCATGGATAAATTTCAAATATAGTCTAAGTAAAATAGGTAGATATAAAGTTACATATATCTTAATTCCATTTATACGAAATTTCTAGGAAAGGCAAATTTTTGAAGACCATAAGCACCTCAGTGGTTGCCTGGGACTGGGAATGGGCAGAGTGATTGACTGCAAATGGGACAGGAAACTTTTTGGTGTGATGGAAATGACCTAAAAATAGTTTATAGTGATTTTTTGTACAACTGCATGTATTTATTAGAAGTCATTGAAAGATACACTTACGATGGGAGAATTTTTTTGGTTTGTAATAGCTGTTAAGTGTATATTTTCTATGACAATATAACTAATTGTTACTTTATTTGATGACTAATGATAGTGAGCAATTTTTATGTGCCTAAATTTTTCCCAATAATTATTTGAAGGTAATCAGAACATATATGTTGGAGTCTTTGCTGAACTTCAGCTTTCTGCTGGCCAGGCTGCTGCGCACAAGGTGGGAGATGACAGGCCAAAGAGTAGCGAACACACGAATCTTGCCTGGTGTACTTTGGCTTTTCAAGAATAGATTCCCCTCTCCCTTCTGCCTATTTTTTTTGGTTTCTTGGAGACCCCCCATATGCATAATTTTGGCGCCAAAGGCTTTAGCAAAGTTTATATTCACGTTTTTGATGCACTCCATCAGTAGTGCTTTGTTTTCAGGATTTCCTCTCAAAATTTCCAGAAAGTTCTGCTGATTCTGGACCCTACCCTCTGCCACCTGGATCTAGAGTAAGACTGTGGTTTTTTACTGTAAGATCTGGTGGAATGACTGAAGCAACTTCAGGCACAAAAGCCACAAACTCACAACACTTACCTGCCAGAGTCATAACCATTCAAGAGGAAATACTCCTGCTGCCTTCTCTGACCATTTCAGTACTTTCAACTAGTTTTTTTTTTACTTTTATTTTGTAGTTCTAGGGAATAGCTTATTATTTTGTTCTGTAATGATAAAGTCTGTTCAGGGCATAATCCTTTGAAGGAATAAAATTGGTTCCATTCCATCACGGAAACTCAAAGCACTTAGATATTAACTGAGGACTGAGTAGAACTACTATGCTATGTATATGAAAAGACCATGTGAGAAAGACGATATTTATAGTGCAAGGGTAATTAGGAAAGAGAAAGGAGAAGTTTTAAAATTTTGACTCATTGATAATGAGGGCATCTGGAATATTCTAAAATCTCATATATATGTATATGTGTACATATGTGTATATATAAACATATATTCACCTATACATTCATGTTTTTGTTTTATTATAAGAAAAAAATGTATAAATTGTGCTTTGATTGCAGGAAGTAAGATGACTATCATACCTAATTTAAGCCGATAGGAATTTATTGGAAAGACGTCAGAAACACACAAAATAGGTGAAAAGAATTAAGAAATGGCTACAGCAAAAAAGGCCTGGGTATAAACAGAGTTCATGGAGGGCTGGGAGGGAGGGAGTAAGGAACTGTTGATCGAGATACAGCTCAATGAACGAATCACAGCTGCCTTGTCTTAACCTTTGTCATTCACTGTAGATTCAAGTGCAAAAGGAACCAAAAGTCCCAGTTCAGTTCACATCCCCACCCTTCCTTTCCTGGGAAGTGACAGAACAGGCTGTCCCTGTGTCCCTATATTGCTTTCAGTACTGGCAAGAGGGCACCTGTGTTTACCTATTCCCTAGTCTACACACAAAGCAAAGAAGGCATCCCCCCAAAGACAACTGTGAATGTATAAGGCAATGGATACATAATCATCTAGACATTTCTAAAAAAATCCGTAAACTGTGTTTTTAGTGTGTTTTGTCCCTTCACCACTATAATGAAGTTGTAAGTTCTATTTTGTTCAACCTCCCACTCCCAATATATAGGGCAGTACCGGGCATATATTAAGCGAATATTTACTAACTGACTGACTTACCATGTTATTATTACACGAAAGTTCCTAAAACTGAACGGGAAAAATGGCATGCATAACTTTTAAAACTGATAGAATAACATGATACTCTTACTTTTAATTTTATTTTAATATGATTAAGCACAATCTAAATAATGAGTTACTTAAGTAATTACAGAGATTCTTAATTTTTAATGTTTGAACAATCGAGAAGAAGAATAACATCATAAACTGACTGGAAAAGCAGCAAATGTACTCAGGCATGTCGGTAACAGATGGTAAAAACAAACTCATCATTGTCATCATTTTATCATTTCCCATCAAATTCATTATTGATTCTAACAGTTGTATTTGCACCATGTTTCCCAAGTTTGGAAAAAAAAAAAATGTTTTGTGTATTACTCAAGGGGAGAGAGAAATGCCTTTGATGATCTTTACACATAAAGAATTATGTGTAATTCATTTGATTACTTACAGTTACAGACACTTGGTATTCATATACTATATCTGGAAATGTACAGTGAATGCGAATCCTGCAACAGACTCTACAGAGAACGTACGGGAAGCACGGAGAAAGGAACAGCTGGAACTAGACAAATTCATCTACCTCCAAAAGGAAAAAAAAAAAAAAACAGTATCAAGTGTCTAGAAAAAAGATGGACTTTGCCAGGGCAAGAGCAGACACTTTACATCTTGCTTTATTGCAGCCTTCCACTTAATAGAAAATAAAACCATTGAAACATTCTAAAAGCAAGGGGATTTGTAATATGTTAATCTCTCGAGGAAGCTGTTAGCCTATTAATTTCTGAAGACCCGTGCCAAGTGAGAATATGTGTATGGTTGACACTTAAAATAAGTCGATTTCCTTTCCCTGAGTTTTGTTATAACCTAATTCATTGCATGCTTACACATTCTCCAGGTTATTCTTTGCCAACATGAATAAGAAATTCGTGCCAGCAGTGTTAGCAGCAAGTCACTTAAAAACTTTCCCTATGCCAGGCTGCCAGTGTGAATGTATCAAACGGCCACCCAAGCCCACGTGAATCACAGACGTGACACACTGACATGTCATCATGGAGCAGACTTTGGGTCCTTTACCACAAAAGTTCACCCAGGTAACTCCTCCTATTAATTCAACCCAATTTCTGAAAATTAAAAAAGAAAATTCTAGAAAAAATTTGATCCTTTTGAAATACTGGACACAAATAGACTTTTTATTCTCTTTAGAGAGACAAAACCTGATAGAAAATCTTAGAAATAGAAAGACCAAGAAACATGTTTCAGAGATATAAAATTTTATCTTAGGAATATTTACAAAAGAAACACAATTTTTACAGAAATGCATACAAAATGTACGTGTCAGAATTAGTAAGGATCCTGAGATACAAATAGATAATGACACTTTCTATTTGTAAATAAATTCATACAGTATCCTTTTTTGTGACTTAGTCTCATTTTCTCTCTTACAAACAGTATAACTAAGGAGAATATCATTTACCCCAACTGCGGAAGAGAAAATGTTGATTCTGAAAAGGGAATTAACTAGATTTATATAATGCACCTTCCTGATTCCTGGTCCAGGGCATTTTATTCAGTATTATACTGCTTGAATGGAGGCTGTTTAAGTAATAGAGGAACAAGAAGTCTACTCATTTGTATTTTATTTCTTGCTTTGTAGAAAGTACCCGAGGAGCCTGGTGGAACAGTGGTTAAAAGCTACTGCTACTAACGAAAAGGTTGGCAGTTCAACTCCACCAGACACTCCTTGGAAACCCTATAGGAGAGTTCTATGGGTATATGGAAAGCACCCGAAGTAAAAGCTATGGAACCACATCTGTGTGTCTTGTAGAGCCCTTAAGCCTTGTGAATGACATTGAGATGCACTGCCAAATATGGCAGGGTTTTATACTGGGGTGGGAAAAAATATTACTTTCTATAATTGGGGTCAGGTAAGAGACACTGGAAACACTGGTGGTGTAGTGGTTAAGTGCTATGGCTGCTAACCATAGGTCGGCAGTTCGAATCCGCCAGGTGCTCCTTGGAAACTCTATGGGGCAGTTCTACTCTGTTCTACAGGGTCGCTATGAGCCAGAATCGACTCGACAGCACTGGGTTTGTTTTTTTTTTTTTTTGGTAATAGACACTAGGTAGAAAGTGTGGTAGTCTGCTCCCGTAAACATTTGCAGCCTTTAAAACCCAATGGGACAGCTCTACTCGGTTCTATAGGCTTTCTGTGAGTCAGAATTGACTCGACCCCAGTGGGTTTAGGGAATGGCCACTAAGCAGTCCTGGTGGTTCAGTGGTTAAGTGCTCGCCGCAAACCAAAAGGTTGGTGATTCCAAGTCACTAGCGGCACCTCAGAAGAAAGATGTGGCAGTCTGCTTACAGAAAGATTTACAACCTCGGAAACCCTGTAGGGTAACTTCTCTGTCCTATAGGGTTGCTATGAATTGGATTCAACTTGACAGTGATAGATTTTTTAATGGACACTAAGGAGATCAGAGAGTGATTATGATAATGTATTAATTAAAATAATTCAAAAAATAAAAATAGAAGCAGTTAGGATTCTAATTTTGTCGCACGTTTTGCTAAATTTTAAATTCATAATGAAAAATAAGTATTGAGCTACATTTAAGAGCCTAGCACTTTGCCAGGTGTTGAAGGGGGTAAAAAAATGAAAACAAGTGGACCTGTAGGATATTTCATTCTCCATCTAAGAAACAGACCTATCAGTCTTTTTTTTATTATTACTATTATAATTTGTTATGATAGCTCTTGAATCTTAACTTTTCCTGCACGTATTATAGATAAATAATAAACTAGTATTTTTTGTCTCTAGAGCAGAACTGTCTCTCTACACAACATACAATCTGATAGATACTACTCAAAAGCTGACCTTCATTGCCAAGTAATTTTGGATTAAAAAAAATAAAATAAAGCAGCTTTGTTATTATAAAGTTAAGCTACTAAAACAGATTTTGTAACTGTCAACCAGTTACCACTGAGTTGATCCCAACACATGGTGACTCCAAGTGTCAGAGTAGAACCATGCGCCATAGGGTTTTCAAGGCTGTGACCTCTTAGAAACAATTAGCCAGGCCTTTCTTCTGAAGTGCCTCTGGGGGGAATCCAACAGCCAACCTTTTGTTTAGAAGCCCAGTGCTTAACTGTTTTTGGCACCCAGGGACTACAGTACTTATCTAAGCTCTTAATATACTAATTTTATGAATTTCTACATAAGAAATTTAAAATGGAACATTTCCCTATTCCCAAATAGTTGTTATCTCTTAAAAAAAGAGGTGACAAATTACCCAAAACTTTTGCCTTGAAACACCTTTGTAATCTTAGACAAGTTACTTAAATCTTTGACTGCAACTGTAGGCAAGTCACCTAATTGTTCTGATTTTTTTATTAGTGACAATAGGTAACTATTCACAATTTTGAGGTGACCTTGCCCTAAGAGCTTGACTGCTAACCAAAAGGTTGGCAGTTGGTATCCACCAGCCACTCCTTGGAAACCCTATAGGGCAGTTCTACTCTTTCCTACAGGGTCACAATGAGTTGGAATCAACTCGACAACAATGCATTTATAATTTATTACCCTAAGTATAAATACTTATATGAAACCCCTAAGTCATGGAGTAAATTACTAAACTATTATTTGACAAAATACATTTTAAAACATTAAAATATTTAATATATAGCAATCTAACAATCAAAATTATTAGGCACATTCATTCCTTGTACTAGTTTGTTTCATTTTATCTACACATAGACATACACATGCACCTGTAAGAAGACTATAATAATCATGCAGAGTGCTTACATAATGAAACCCAGAAAGGTTTTTACTTTGTAGCATTTCATTGTCAGGAATAGGAAGAGTTGGGTTTAAAACTATGTCTGCTTGACTCCAAAATTAAGGCACTTTCCATTTTATCATGCACGTTCTCTAAAATTACCTATTAAGTGCCTATTCCAAAACAAATATTTCACTGGAAATTTTATTTACACTGTTTATCTTCTCACGGGCTTGACTTACAAAATTCTTGAAGTCAAGAGCTAGTTCTATTCATAATGAATATTTATGTTTTATTATGGGGGCTGGAACATCTCAAATTCCATATAAGAACTCTCTCAGTGGATGAATGAATGAATGGTGACTCTAAATGTGAAAGATGCACAGAAGGAATAAAGGGGAAAACACAAGACTTAGAACAAAGTGGAAAAAAAAAATGTCTGGTGGAAATGCTTAAAATTGGAGTGGCCAATATAGCCTAACAATGGGAATGACTAATGTTCAATGTTGAGTTGGGAACTATTTAATGTTCCTGAAATTTAAACCTTTTCTTTCACTTTTGCGTAGGTCTTTTAAAAATTCTCTTACACACATAAATCAGTTGCAAGATAATTGTTTTGGTGAACTACAAAGAAGGGGCTAATTTTTGTGGATCTGACTAGTATAGAAGAGAGTCAGAAAGTGAGTGAGGGACAATGTAAGTTTTCTGAAAATGTGTAGAAAGCTGGGTGATGGATTTGAACCTTTTAAGTATTTTTATTTGTTTATTTATTTTTTAGGCTGTCATAGGGGTTAATGGATAATTGCACAATCCATTGAGGTGGTAACAAATTGAATGCATATGAAAATAGGCACAAATTTTACTTTGTGACAAAAATGGACTTGTTTTATGTAAAGATTTACTTTTTTATATGAAATTAAGAAGTTAAAGTACATACCATATTTTTTATGATGTGGTTACACATTTTTCATTACAGAAATTAATCTCTTGGCAGTTAGGTATTGAAATGGTGACTCAATGAGATGACAGAATACTTTCCCTCTTGACTGCCACAGGCATGGAGCCAATGATTCTGAATCCAAATATAACCATATCGGAAGCTTCTAAAAGGCATGCTACAATATAGCTATTTTGCTTGCTGAAGTGAGTTTATTCATAAAATTGGCATTTTAAAATGACATACAAATTTGTAAAGGTGAAATCCAAACTTTATCTGAAGTGTTAGTGAATATAATTATACAACCAAAAGCATAACAAATATATAGTCCTACAGTAAATATAATAACTAATATCATAATAAATAGAATCACATCATGTATGAAATTCATTTTCAGATAGACTGTCCTTGCCCCTTTCAATCTCTCAGTTACATCGCAGCCAAACATTTTTTTCAATGCAAATCTGCTCAAGTTCTTTCTCTTTCCTAACACTTGTCATTTCTCTTAAATATGTTATTCCTCTTTTAAATATTCTCTCTGACCTGTTTATTTCTGTTTACTCCTCTCTCATCAGTCCACTCATCAGCCTCCACTTACATTGACCTTACTTTAACCGTCCTATGTTAGCAGCCCAGTGCTTAACCATTGCACCACCAGGGCAGCTTGTGGGCAATATTACGTGTAATGTAAGTATAAGAAGCCCTGAAGGAGCAATGGTTAAGCGCTTGGCTGCTAACTGAAGGGCCAATGGTTTAAACCCACAAGCACCTTTTCAGGAAAAAACACCTGGCAATCTGTTCCTGTGAAGATTACAATCTGGAAAACCCTGTGAGGTAGTTCTACTCTATCATTTAGGGTCAGTATGTGTCAGTATCAACTGAACGGCACATAACAACAACATAAGTGTAACTGGAGACGAAAAAGGGAGGGGATGAGAACATTTGAAGAAATAATGGCTAAAAATGATAAATTTTGATTAAAATTATAAATTTGCAGATCCAAGAAGTTCAACAAACCTTAAGCAGAAGAAACATATAATTAAAAACATACCAAAGTACCTGATAAATTGCTGAAAACCCAATGGTAAAGAGAAAATCTTAAAAGAAGCCGGGGGGAGGGGGGGAATCACCCACAGGGAAACAAGAAAATGAATTATAGCAAGTATCTTCTCAGAAATTGCATACATTTGTATTTCTTTAGTCAGTCTGGCCAACGGTTTATCAATTTTGTTAATTTTTTCAAAGAACCATCTTTTGGCTTTGTTAATTCTTTCAATTGTTTTTCTGTTCTCTAATTCATTTGGTTCAGCTCCAATTTTTATTATTTGTTTTCTTCTGGTGCCTGATGGATCCTTTTGTTGCTCACTTTCTATTTCTTCAAGTTGTAGGAACACTTCTCTGTTTTTGGCTCTTTCTTCTTTTTGTATGTGTGCATTTATCGTTATAAATCGACCTCTGAGCACTGCTTTTGCTGTGTCCCAGAGGTTTTGATAGGAAGTGTTTTCATTCTCGTTGCATTCTATGAATTTCTTTATTCCCTCCTTAATGTCTTCTATAACCCAGTCTTTTTTCAGCAGGGTATTGTTCAGTTTCCAAGTGTATGATTTCTTTCCCCTAATTTTTCTGTTATTGATTTCCACTTTTATGGCCTTATGGTCTGAGAAGATGCTTTGTAATATTTCTATGTTTAGGATTCTGCAAAGGTTTGTTTTATGACCTAATATGTGGTCTATTCTAGAGAATGTTCCATGTGAGCTAGAAAAAAACGTATACTTTGCAGCTGTTGGGTGGAGTGTTCTGTATAAGTCTATGAGGTCAAGTTGCTTGATTGTAGCAATTAGGTCTTCCATGTCTCTATTGAGCTTCTTACTGGAAGTCCTGTCTTTCTCCAAAAGTGGTGTGTTGAAATCTCCTACTATAATTGTGGAGGTGTCTATCTCAGTTTTCAGTTCTGTTAAAGTTTGTTTTATGTATCTTGCAGCCCTGTCATTGGGTGCATAAATATTTAATATGGTTATATCTTCCTGGTCAATTGTCCCTTTTATCATTCTGTAGTGTCCTTCTTTATCCTTTGTGGTGGATTTAAGTTTAAAGTCTATTTTGTCAGAAATTAATATTGCTACTCCTCTTCTTTTTTGCTTATTGTTTGCTTGATATATTTTTTTTCCATCCTTTGAGTTTTAGTTTGTTTGTGTCTCTAAGTCTAAGGTGTGTCTCTTGTAGGCAGCATGTAGACGGATCATGTTTCTTTATCCAGTCTGAGACTCTCTGTCTCTTTATTGGTGCATTTAGTCCATTTACATTCAGTGTAATTATAGATAAGTATGTGTTTAGTGTTGTCATTTTGATGCCTTTTTGTGTGTGTTGTTGACAATTTCATTTTTCCACTTACTTTTTTGTGCTGAGACGTTTTTCTTAGTAAATTGTGAGATCCTCATTTTCTTAGTGTTTGACATTATGTTTGCTGAGTTGTTAATGTTTTTCTTGGTTTTTATTTTGAGTTATGGAGTTGTTATACCTCTTTGTGGTTATGTTGATATTTACCCCTATTTTTCTAAGTAAAAACCTAACTTGTATTGTCCTATATCGCCTTGTATCCCTCTCCATATGGCAGCTCTATGCCACCTGTATTTAGTCCCTCTTTTTGATTATTGTGATCTTTTACATATTGACTTCAATGATTCCCTGTTTTGAGCATTTTTTTCTTTTTAAAATTAATCTTAATTGGTTTTTGTGATTTCCCTATTTGAGTTGATATCAGGATGTTCTGTTCTGTGACCTTGTATTGTGCTGGTATCTGATATTACTGGTTTTCTGACCAATTTCCTTTAGTATTTCTTGTAGCTTTGGTTTGGTTTTTGCAAATTTTCTAAGCTTGTGTTTATCTGTAAATGTTTTATTTTCACCTTCATATTTGATAGAGAGTTTTGCCAGATATAGGATCCTTGGCTGGCAGTTTTTCTCCTTCAGTGCTCTCTATATGCCATCCCATTGCCTTCTGGACTGTATGGTTTCTGCTGAGTAGTCTGAACTTATTCTTATTGATTCTCCTTTGTAGGAGACCTTTCTTTTATCCCTGGCTGCTTTTAAAATTTTCTCTTTATCTTTGGTTTTGGCAAGTTTGATGATAATATGTCTTGGTGATTTTCTTTTTGGATCAGTCTTAAATGGGGTTTGATGAGCATCTTGGATAGATATCCTTTCTTCTTTCATGATGTCAGGGAAGTTTTCTGCCAACAGATCTTCAACTATTCTCTCTGTATTTTCTGTTATCCCTCCCTGTTCTGGGACTCCAATCACACGCAAGTCATTCTTCTTGATAGAGTCCCACATGATTCTTAGGGTTTCTTCATTTTTTTTTTTTTTTAATTCTTTTATCTGATTTTTTTTCAGCTATATTGGTGTCAATTCCTTGGTCCTCCAGATCCCCCACCCTGCATTCCAATTGCTCGAGTCTGCTCCTCTGACTTCCTATTGCATTGTCTAATTGTGTAATTTTATTGTTAATCTTTTGGATTTCTGAATGTTGTCTCTCTATGGATTCTTGCAGCTTATTAATTTTTCCACTATGTTCTTGAATAACATTTTTGAGTTCTTCAATTGCTTTATTAGTGTGTTCCTTGGCTTTTTCTGTAGATTGCCTTATTTCATTTCTGAAGTCATCCCTGATGTCTTGAAGTGTTCTGTAAATTAGTTTTTTATATTCTGTATCTGGCAATTCCAGGATTGTATCTTCATTTGGGAAAGATTTTGATTCTTTAGTTTGGGGAGTTGTAGAAGCAATCATGGTCTGCTTCTTTATGTGGTTTGATATCGACTGCTGTCTCCAAGCCATCTCTAAGATATTGTAGTGATTTATTCTATATTTGCTCACTGAGTCTTATCTTGTTTTGTTTTCTTTCAATATATGTAGATGGGCTACCAGATTGCACTGTCTTGATTGTTGTAGCCCTTGAATCACTTATGTCTTATTACCAGCTGGTTTGGGCTATTACCAGGTATATAAGCCTAAGAGTCCATTCACTATTCTTGATTTTGGGTTATCTGATTTTGGGTTATCAAGTGTGTGGTGCAGACTGTCACCTATCCACCTAGAGAAGTAGTGGTGATAGTTGTGTGCACGAGATTCTAGTAGCAGCAGGGTTTCACACTCTGGGGTGGGGGGGCAGGATGCCGACAGGCTTCCCCCAAGTGCCAGTGAGGTAGGTGTGCCTCTATTCCTAAAGCACTTTGGTGGATGGGCTCTGTAGCTGTACCTTAGGCACCCAATGCAAGTACCTCTACAGATTGGTAAGTGTCACCCTCCTTAGACCCCTAAGGCAGGAGGCTAGGTGGTCTGGGGGGAGCTTCAGCCCTCAGTTGCCTGTTGTGGGTCAGTGAGGGCTCTGTTGAATACGCAGTGATATCAGACCTGGGGAACTTGTCTTTCCAGCAATCTTCTAAAACAATTACAGTCAGATCCTTATCAGAAATGCCTTTGCATTATAATAGCCACCTTGTTCCCTGTAGGGATGAAAGCCCAAGACGGTGGATCACATATGTTTGGCTGGAGCTGGTTCTGTGTTTTTAGTCCAATTAGGGAAGGGTTTTTGGTCCCTGGGTTTTTTGTAGCTGAGAAATTGCATATATTTGATGGCAATCTTTATGGTAGTAAATGAAAGCCAACAAGTAGAACTCTGCCAACCTAAAATTAAATACTCACTGAAAATATCTTGTAAATATGAAGAAGAAAAAGTCTTTTCCAAACTAACCAGAGTGAGAGAATCCATCACTAGAAGATTTTCAGTGTAAGAAAATTTCAAAGAAGTTCTTCAGACAGAAGAAAAGTGGTGGAAGAGGAAAAATTGTAAATACGTGAAAAAATGAAATATGACTGTTTAATATGCATGAAAATACGCAATACTTCAAAGAAGTTCTTCAGACAGAAGAAAAGTGGTGGAAGAGGAAAAATTGTAAATACGTGAAAAAATGAAATATGACTGTTTAATATGCATGAAAATACGCAATACTTTTTTTATTCTCTAATCACTTCTAAAGATAAGTATAAGCAATGTTCTCTGGGGCTCATCACACTATGTAAGCAAAATATGTGATAACACACAAAGGATGATAAGAGGGGAGATATGGAAATATAATGTTTTCAGGTTCTTACACAATGCATTATGTGATTCATTATTACTTGGATATGCTCTATGATAAACTAAAGATGTATATTAGACATCATACAATAACTGTAAAAATATAAAACAGGGTGTATAGTCAATAGAGCATTTTAAAGACAAAATCAAATCATAAGAAGTAATCAACTAATCAACAAGAAGATAGAATAAAGAGGGGGGAAAAAAGCATGACAGGACAAATAGAAAACAAAGAACAAAATGGTATATGTAAACCACTGCATCAGCAATTACATTAAATGTAAATGTTCTGAGCACTCCACTTAAAAGGCCAAAAACTTCGGATTTGATAGATACATAAAAACTAACACTATGATGTCTATGAGAAACTCACTTTATATATAAAGACATGAGTTAAATGTAGAAGGATGGAAAACTATCGACCATATAAGTAATGACTAGAAGAATCTTTGAATGGCTGTATTAACATTAGCCAATGTAGATATCAGTGAAGAAATATTATCTGGGATAGAGTTATTTTATAAAGATAAACAGGTAAATTCATTAAAAAAAAATTCATTAAGAGAATGTAAAAATCTTAGATAAGTATGCACTTAACAACAGAGGTTCAAAATACATGAAGCAAATGTTAGAGAACTTAAAAAATAAAGAGATAAGTTTGCAATTATAGTTGGAGACTGTAACACTCTTTTCTCAGTAATTGATAGCGCCAGTCGGCAGAAAATCAGTAGGTATATAAAACTTGAACAGTGTTGTCAATCAGGCTAACCTATTTGATAGTTATGGGACATTCTACCTTCCAAAAAGTGCAATGGACATTATTTCAAGTGTACAAAGAAAATTCACCAAAAAAGTCCATATTCAGGGCCATATAAAAAATGTCAAGAAATGTAAAATAAATCATAAAAGTATGTTTTCTAATAACAGTGGAACTGGAATTAATAATAGAAAGATACCTAGAAAATATTTTAAATTATTTAGAAATTAAACAAGAAATTTCAAAGGAGAAATTATGAGAAAAATCAGAAACTATTTCAGTCAAATTTAATGAGAATAGAATTTAGCAAATTTTGTGAAATAGAATTCAATCAGTTGTTCAAAGTAAATCTTACAGATTTAAGTGCTAAGATCAATTGTCTAATTATCCATTTGTAGAAATTAGAACAAACAAGAACATTTTAAGGCACTGTAAGCACAATGAAGTAAATGATAGACAAGCAGAATTCAATAAGATAATAGACAAGCAATAGAGAAAAATCTATGAAATAAAAATTGGTTCTCCAAAAACAACAAAATAAAACTGATAAACCTCTAGCCATATTGACAGAAAGAGAAATGAGAGAAATTGTTAATATCAGGAAAGAAAATGGGAATACCACTACAGATACTACCAAAACCAAAAACCAAACCCAGTGCCGTCGAGTCGATTCCGATTCATAGCAACCCTATAGGACAGAGTAGAACTGCCCCATAGAGTTTCCAAGGAGTGCCTGGTGGATTCAAACTGCCGACCCTTTGGTTAGCAGCCGTAGTGCTTAACCACTATGCCACCAGGGTTTCCACAGATACTATACTACAAATATTAAAAGGCAATATTAAAAATTTAAATATCAATGTTTTTGACAGCATACTTGAAGTAGATAACAAAAAAAAAAAGGTGCCTTGAAAGACAAACTAAGAAAGTTCACTCATGAAGAAATAGATAATATAAGCAGCTCTCTCTCTATATATATATATTTTTTATATTTAAATGGTAATACTGCTTTATCCAAAGTTTGCCAAAAAATACTCTTCTAATGATGGGCCCGTACGCACTCACAGTGAAATGGAAATAATATCATGGTAATAAAAACTTCCCACACCAAACATCACCCCTTGGATATCTCTATTCAGTTCATTTTGAGAATATCCCAGACTTGAAAAATAAAACCAAATTTAATGTAATCATTTTTTAACAAACTTTAGTTTCTTTTCCATCCCGACATTGTCTCTAGGAGAGTTTTAAAATGACTTTTTTATAATGATAAAACATTTCCTCAAATTCGAAAAAATAATATGATCTTAAAATTTCAAAATGTAAAGCCATGTTTCAAATAACGTCTTTAAGTTGTATATTTTAACTGGCATAGGTCTAATTAGTATATAAGGCAGATGGTCATTTGGCAGAACATCAAAGTTATAATTTAAATAAAGACTGTGTTTGAAAATCCTAGTTTGATCCTTTTCTGCTTTCTGTGGCATATGCTACTTCTAATGGAAGATCAGAGTATGTGATGAAGTGAATGATAAAATGGACATATGGTATATATCTGTCCACTTTTAGTGAAGTCCAATAGTTTAATAATTGTGTTTAAATGCTTCAATTAACTCCAAATTTAGCAATGTATTCTAATCTTCAATTTTTTAGTTGTTTCATAATTCTTATTAACTTCTTTTAATAACTTGTTTTGTTCAATTAATTTCTTCACTTACTTTCTAATAAAAAAGTACTATCCATTCTGGAATATGAAGGGATAAAAATAAAAATAGATTGGTTAATTTCCAGGGCGTGAAGGTCAGTCAGCTGGGGTTCATAGGCTGTGCCAGCCACTTGTTAACTGTTTGATATTGTGCTAGGTTTTAAGATGCTAGTTAACAATAAATTTTAGGATTATGTTGATTAAATGAAATAATGCATGTTAAGGATTTTGCACAGTGCATTTTAAACAATATTGTTGTTGTTAGAAAAAAAAAGAAAAAACCAAACCCAGTGCCGTCGAGTCGATTCCGACTCATAGCAACCGTATAGGACAGAGTAGAACTGCCCCATAGAGTTTCCAAGGAGAGCCTGGCAGATTCCAACAGCAGACCCTTTGGTTAGCAGCCGTAGCATTTAACCACTACCCCACCAGGGTTTCCATTGTTGTTGTTAGTTGCCCTCACGTCAGTTCTGACTCATAGGGAACAAAACAGAAGGAAGCACTGCTAAGTCCTGCATCATCCTCAATCGTTGCTATGCTTGAGCCCATTTTTGCAGCCACTGCATCCATCCATCTCATTGAGGGTCTTCCTCTCTTTTACTGACCCTCTACTTTACCAGGCTGATGTCCTTCTTCAGGGACTGGTCCCTCCTGATAACATGCCCTAAGTATGTGAGACAAAGTTTTGCCTTCCTCTCTTTTAAGGAGCTTTCTGGCTGTACTTCTTCCAAGACAAATGTGCCTGTTCTTCTGGCAGGCCATGGTATACTCAATATTCTTTGCCAAAGCCAAAATTTAAAGGCATTAATTCTTCTTCAGTCTTCCTTATTCATTGTCCAGCTTTTACACGCATATGAGGTGACTGAAAATATCATGTTGTGTCAGATGCATCTTAGTCCTCAAAGTCATCTGTGTTTTTAATACTTTCAAGAGGTCTTTTGCAGCTGATTTGCCCAAGGCAATACTTAGTTTGATTTCTTGACTGTTGCTTCCATGGGTGTTGATTGTGAATCTGAGGAAAATGAAATCTTTGATGACTTCAGTATTTTCTCCCTTTATCATGATATTGCTGATGGTCCAATTGTAAGGATTTTTGTTCTCTTTATGTTGATTTGTAATTCATACTAAACAATATTACTTGACTATGTTAAAATATTGTTTTTATGATTATTCTATCTACTGAATATAGCAATATCATTTGTTGTTTTCAAATAGTCATTCTCCACATAATGTCTGTTCGTGAAATGTTAGACTGAATGTACGTCCGTGACTCCATAAGGTTATGATAGAGTTTAGAAATCCCAGTGGTAGAATGGGATGTAGCAGATGTAACAGGACATAGGGAAGGCAATAGCTTTCTGGACCTAACAAATGTATCTCACGTCTCTTGCACACAAAGTGGTGGAGCTGCCAGGCATATGATGGTACAGTACATATATAACCTATAATATATATGACTTGATAGTCAAAATAAATGCATATGTTACTGGTTTATGTATGTACGGTACTTTCTATTGTTACATTAATGTGAACTTACCCTACTTACAAATACAATTACCGTACAACAGTGTATGCTTCGACTTGTGGGCAGCAGCATCCAATTTTGTTTTTCGCGTATCTCGAGTGTTGTAGCCTTATCTCTGTTTTATTTTCTTTTGAAAATATTACCATGAAATGCATCATGGCTCCCAAACACAATAAAACCAGTGCTAATGACAGCTACAGTATCCCATACAGCTTTGCTAAGTATATAATATGGTGTTCCCACAACGTCCAAATCACATATCATCCTACTTCACAGAATATATCATGAATATTAAGAGACACATGACTATATACTGTGTAATTTATACTGAAAACAGCCATTCATTTTGTTCAATATACTTTGGAGCTCTCATCTTGTTAAACAGCTGTAGTAAATTGGGGTGAAATCTTTGGCTTGTCAATAGATAAACAGTCCCTAAGCAACAGCAACTACTACAGCTGATAGGTGGGCTTGTTACATTTCCATATAGTCAACCAACTAGGGGCCAAAATGCCCAAATGGATTTAAGTAGTTTGTTACTTAGTATAAGTAACATTAGTGTATTGTCAGCCACCCATGTCAACAGGGGATGACATTGAATAGAAGGGACTAAATGACTGATTCCAGGAGCAGAGGGTAGCTTTGTCATTGACTACAGCTAAGTGTTTTATAGTTTGCAACTGCACCCAAATCAAGAGGCAAGGCTGAAACTCCCATGCCTCACTAGCGCCAGGGCAATAATATATAAGAAACTGCCTAATAGCAGCCTCCAGAAAGACAAGGAGCCTCCTCCAAGGTAGAGTGGTAACACCTCACAACACTGCTTAATTTTCCGTGTTCCTGAGGTAAAAAGAGGGTATTGTGCCAAGTCTTGGGTCAGACTGCAGTTGGGTTTTGCTTACATGGTCTATGTGAAGACATGCAAGATAGTTCCCCGTGCCACGGCAAACTCTTTACCATCAGGTATATGAAATCTTTTTTTTCTTATTTTGTATAAAATTACAATACTTTTAAAAATCTTGTGTGTGTTCCAGGTTATGTTATCACTCTCATTATCACCATCATCTGTATAACATTCACTATCTTCCATGAATACATATCAACAGCTTTTAATCATCACAACAGTTCTATTTGTTTGGGATTATTAGTATCCCCAGTCTGTAATGAAGAAACAGATTTATGGGAAAAGTTAAGTCATAATACCTGTGTATCTGTATGCAGTCTTTATTTTTGAACAAATATTTCTATCAAGGTCTTCAACATTTATAAAGAGTATTATCTCTACTACTAGATTAACTCACTTTAAAGAATATAGACTCTACTTAACCAGCCACATAAACTAGCTGATGAGGGCGAAGAACACTTCTGTTTTTACCCCTGTTGTTTAGAGTTCAGCCCAATGGGTATTTTGTCCACTGTTCACTCTAAGCATATGAATCCCATGTATTTATTTCCCACACAGTTTCCAGGTCAGCAGGAGCCTTACAACCTAACAAGCATCATTTTGCCTCTCTTAATATTACTTTTGATGAATTTCACTTAGCCTTTATACGATTGATCTATTTTAAGAGTTTTTTATTAAAAGAAGTGTGTGAAGCTCTTTGCTATAATCATGAATGCTATTGAGACCATTGTTAATGATGTTATTTTATCATCTTTACATAAGAATACAAGAGAAATTTCTATTTCCCAGTTCAAATATTCTGTCCTCTTTTGGGTAACTAGTTTGCTTCATCGTTTGATAATTGTCAATAAAATAACTCAGGCTTTTGAAATGAGTTGTGAAGAAATTCTGTTATGATTGTTGCTAATAGGTGTGTTGTAGAGGGAGGGAAGCCATTCTCTTTGCTTGTTCATTGCCTTAACCAAGAAGCAAAATTAATATTGGTTACTCTTTTATTATATTTTTAAAACCTTTATTATACGAAATTTGCAACTTCTAGAGGAAAGTATAATGTGTTTTGAAAACAAGTACTTACCTGATCAAAAATTTTTTTTTCTAAATTCATCAATCAATATTTGTGAAACTGATTTCATTGGCCATATTTACTCTTGACCCTAAAGGCTAGACAGTCGTTAACTTAAGTCATGGCCCCATATTAAGACAGATAAAAGGCAACATGGTAATCCTGGCGTCCTATTTCATTGTTCCTTTGCTGTGAATTTCTCAAATAATTATTTATTTTTGATTGTAATGTACTTTTGTTTTATTTTATGTTATAACATTTAAAAACCTTAAATCCATTTTTTTAAATAAAAATGAGTAATAAATATTACATTAAGTGTTCAACTGATAACCTTATTCTAATCACAACACCTCTAGCCACCTAGAAGTTATAGCAGCATAATAGCAGTATAAATAGCCTTTATTTTTTTTTTTCAAATAAAGTTTTATTATTTGGAACATTATACAATTTGATCCAACTTTTAGAGTTTGCATAAATAGTTACTTTGAGCCCAGTTGTGAAATAGTAGTTCTCTCTAAATTATTATTATTATTTTTAATATTAGAACCACATTCTGAAACAAGTGAGTGTTATTAGACCAAACGAATTGTCTTAAACAGTTTCAACTCATACCACAGTTCACGAAATCAGCCTCAGGCACTGAAAAACTTAAAAGCCAGTCTGATAGTGTTTCTTACAAATATTCTTTGAATTTTATGACTTGTCTCCCACATGAGGCGTAATAGTTTCAATGTTCTAATTAGTACTTGTGTATATTGCTATTACTTTGTCTCTTTAATCACATTATTAAGACTGTTATGGAAATTCCTTATAGAATCACACTTTATAATAGTGCTTCTAATTTGAATATGTCCTTTTTTATGTTGTCTGATTCTGAAACATCATAAACTCTTTTTATGGGTCCTTTGATAGTAGTCACTTTCCTTCTTTATGCTTGATTAGAACATACAGTACTTAGTAATAAAGAAATTTCCTGAAGCTTTAGAGTTTTAATGTCAGGAGAAAAAAAATTGAACTTCCTTTCCCTTGTGATTTTATGCCAGGACAAGTAAAGATATTTTTAAACCAATACCATTAGTTGAATATTTTATTGGGATGTACACAAAAAATTCTGCAGAACAGACTATTTATATTATATTATATTATATTGTATTGTATTGTATTGTATTGTATTGTATTGTATTGTATTGTATTGTATTGTATTGTATTGTATTGTATTGTATTGTATTGTATTGTATTGTATTGTATTGTATTGTATTGTATTGTATTGTATTATATTATATTATATTATATGCCTTTTGTTATGAGCCCCAAGAGTCCTTAACACTCTTCTCTTAATATTAACCTTCTGGGAACCAACAGGTATCATCTAAAATAAAATATTTTAGCTGTTATATATTGATAGGCAAATAACAAAATGTTGTTGTGTGTTGTAACCCAGTCAATGGTGATCCCAAGTATGCAGATTAGAACATCTCCATAGAGTTTTGAAGGCTGTGACCTTTCAGAAGCAGATAACTAGGCCTGTCTTCTGAGCTACTCCTGGGAGGGGTTGAACTGCCACCCTCTAGGCTAGTAGTCAAGCGCTCAAACATTTGTATCAACCAGGAATGAAAGCATGATACATTCCCAAAGCTTCTAGAATTAAGAGTTTAAGAAAACTCACTAGAATAGTCTCTGCATTTATTCTCATCACTTTTCTTGAAAAGCGGAGTAAATTGGAGAACTGAAAATGGAAAAGTCTTGCATAAACTTCATTAAATGTGTAGCCCATATAAACACAGCAATAGTTTCACAAAATCCTTTTCCAATAAAGAAAGTTCCTAGTATTAAGATTTCCAATGTACAGCTAATCACTTGGAACATGCTTAATATACTACTCCATTAACCAAAAAAAAACCAAACCCACTGCCGTCGAGTCAATTCCAACTCATAGTGACCCTGTAGGACAGAGTAGAACTGCTCCATAGAGTTTCCAAGGAGCGCCTGGCAGATTTGAACTGCCGACCTCTTGGTTAGCAGCCATAGCACTTAACCACTATGCCACCAGGGTTTTCAACCACTCCATAGAATTATTCTCTTAGATATCCTAATAGATACAGACAAAGAATTATTCTAATAGATACAGAGTAAGCAGACTGGCAAAAATTCTTTCTCTATCGTTTGCTTTGATTCTTTTCTCTTCTTTTCACCTTCCAAGTCCCTTAAAATGCAATAATTTCAACAAGAACCATGTTGAGTTAATGTGCCGTTCATTAACTCAGAGGCACATCTGAAAACCCCATCACCATTACAGTCACAATAGACATGCAGGCTGATTTCTCTGGTCATAAAACATTCTTGAATGCTACTTAGTCCTGTTTTTCTCCCTGCTTCCCTCCATTACTTTGGAGTAGAGGTTGGCATAAAATTGTCAGATTTAGCAAATAAAAATACAGGATACCCAAATGAATTTGCATTTCATATAAACAACAAATAATATTTTAGCTATGTTCCATGTAATATTTGGGTCCTATTTATACTTAAAAAAATATATCTCTCGTTTATCTGAAATGCACATTACGTGGGCATGTGGTTCTTTATCTGGCAATGCTAGCTTGGCACAGAGAGAACACAGAATAACTTTTAACTACTTAAGTTCTCAGTAGCAGCCCTGGTGGGACAGTGGTTAAGCACTTGGCTATTAACCAAAAGGTTGGTGGTTTGAAACCACCAGCATCCTCACATCTGGAGAAAAATATGGCAGTCTGCTTCCATAAAGACTGTAGCCTTGGAAACCCTAGGGAGCAGTTCTACTCTGTATTTAAGTTCTTAATGTAGAAAAGTGTGAGAATGGAGTTAGAGCTGCTGTAGAAACACTTCCCAGTTTGTCAAGGAAGTTGGGTTATCCTTGCCACACTATTTTCACATTAAACCATAAACCAAACCCATTGCCATCAAGTTGATTCCGACTCATAGCAGCCCTGCAGGACAGAGAGAACTGCCCCATAGGGTTTCCAAGGAACGCCTGGTGGATTCGAATTGCTGACCTTTTGGTTAGCAGGTAGCACTTAACCACTACATTACCCGTTGCCATTACATTACCCAGCAACACACCCCCAGTGCCGTCGACATTACATTAAGATATATAATTTAGAGTGTGGTTAAATGTAGTTTTAGCTTTAAAGCTTAAACCTAAAAATGAGACTTTTTTTTTTAGTTTTCTAGTGCTATTAAAACAGAAATATCACAATTGGGTGACTTTAGCAAAGAGAAATTTATTTTCTCACTGTTTAGGAGGCTAGAAGTCCGAATGCAGGGCACCAGCTCTGGGGGTAGTTTGCCTCTCCATCTCAGTGTCTGTTTTGGAGAAAGGTTATTGTTTCCTTTCAGCATCTATTTCTTGGCCCCTAGGTGATCTTCATGTGGCATGACGTCTGTCTTTCCCCATCTCTGCTTCCTGGCTTGCTTGCTTGCTTAATCTATTATTTTGCATCTCAAAAGAAATTGATTTAAGACACTAATACTACCTTATTAACATAACAAAGAAAATCTAGTTCCAACTGGGATTATTACCACAAGCATAGGGGATTGGGATTTACAACACATATTCTTAAAGGACATAATTCAATCCATAACAGAGACCTTTGAAATCCAAGGCAATAACTTTTATTATGTCTACCTAAATCAAAGATTATAGAATGATAGCCCCAAACAATATCCAAATATTTCTCATATCAGCCAGATCCTTGCTGAACTTCGGTTGAGCAAGCAGACTGTGAAGTTGTATAAGCAGTGGAAGAACAAGAGAGGCAAGGACCACCAGACACATAGCAAACCATTGGAAAGAATTAAAAATACAGCTCACCATGACAATAGAGCACACAAGGGGGCACAGTCATGGAAATTTCTTAGACGTAAGCAAACACCTTGTGGGACAAAGGCAAAGGACTGTAGATTCAGGGGATATCTGTGCTAAAGGCAAAGCGTAGTTCATAAAGTCAATGTTCTGCATCCTACTTTGGTGAGTAGTGTCTGGAGTCTTAAAAGCTTGCAAGCAGCCATGAAAGATAAAACTATTGGTCTCTTCCTATCTGGAGCCAATAAAAGTGAAGAAAACCAAAGACTCAAGGGAGCAATTAGTCCAAAGGGCTAATGGATCTCATGAACGACAGCCTATACGACCCTGAGACCAGAGGAAACAGGTGGTGCCCGGCTACCACTACTGGCTTCTCTGAATAGGTTCACAACAGAGGGTCCTGGACAGAGCTGGAGAAAAATGTGGAACAAAAAATCAAATTCACAAAAAAAACTTACCGGTCTGACAGAGACTAGAGGAACCCCTGAGATTATGGTCCTAAGACACCCGTCTGACCTGAAACTGAAGCCATTCCTGGAGGCCACATTTCAGCCAAGTAATAGACCAAAACAAACAAACAAACAAAACCCATTGCAGTTTAGTTGATTCTGACTCATAGCGGCCCTAGAGGACAGAGTAGAACTGTCCCATAGGGTTTCCAAGGAAGAGTTGGTTGATTCAAACTGAGGCCCTTTTGGTCAGCAGCCAAACTCTTAACTACTGTACCACCAGGGCTGCAAAAAACAAAAACAGGCCTGTAAAATAAGCAATAACACCCAAGAGGAACATGTTCGTCAGAATAATCAATTATCCAAGAACAAAAGGACGACATTTTCCCAAAAGCAAAGAAGAGAAGGAAGGGATAGAAGGGCTAGATGAAAAGAAATGGGGAAACCAAGGTGGAAATGTGGAAAGTGCTGACACCGTTGTGGGGAGTGCAACCAATGTCACAGAATACATACAAACTATTGAATGGGAAACAAATTTGCTCTGTAAACTTTCACGTAAAGCGCGTACACACACACACACACACACACAAACTCATACAAAGGAGCAATGCAGGAAGACTTAAGCTCATCAGTAATAGCAAAGAAAATCACCTAGAACTGTGATTTTTAAGTATGGTTTTATATCTAGTTACATAGGTTTGAAAGTCTGCGGAAAAACAGATTGATGGTAGTGAGGAAGAGTTAATATTATGGATGCGTGGTGCCTCCCTGGGAGATCCTATTTTAGTATAGCTGGGAAACTATAATTTTTAAAAGCATCAAAATAGATTTAGTTGTATAATAATGGATGAGAATTCTGGAAAGTTCTGCCCTGTTTAGAATGTTCCAATGGTAGTATAATTTCTTTCCTAGTGTGTCACTTCCATTTTAATATTCTGTATATAATTTTTGCATCACATATTCTATTGTTGTCGTTAGGTGCCGTGGAGTCGATTCCAACTCATAGCGACCCTATGTACAACAGAACTCAACACTGCCGGGTCTTGTGCCATCCTTGCAATCTTTGATATGCTTGAGCCCATTGTTGCAGCCACTGTGTCAATATATCTTGTTGAAGGCTTCATCTTTTTCCCTGACCGTCTACTTTACCATGCACGATGTCTTCCTCCAGGCACTGGTCCCTCCTGATAACATGTCCAAAGTATGTGAGACAAAATCTCACCATCCTTACTTCTAAGGTGCACTGTGGCTGCACTTCTTCCAAGGCAGATTTGTTCATTCTTCTGGCAGTCGATAGTATATTCAATATTCTTTGCAAACACCACAATTCAAAAGCATGTAGAATTTAAATATGCACATACACATATATATGTGTATACAAGTGCGTATATATATATAAAACACAGACATATATATGCATAAATTTATATATGAAAGAAAGTTTTATTATTTACAACTTTATTTTCCTCCATTTGGTTTATTTTGTCTGGCCAGAATTTTTTCCCAAATATTCCCCTTAGATAAGGTACATGAATGAATTCTACTCTGAGTTCTTCAATATACCCAAATAGGCTTCTTTAACAATGACAGATGAGTATTTTCTTGCCTGGTTACAGAGTTTTTAAATTGCTGATCCTTTCTCTCATTAGCTAGTAGATGCTACCCCATTCTCTTTTAGCTCTCGATGTTGAAGAAAAATCACGAAAGTTTAATGCAAATTTCTTTGTTAGTGAAAGTTCTTTCTTCCTAGGAGATTGTAAGAGTTTCCTATTATATTTAGATTTTAGGAATTATGTAAGGTTGCATTCTAATAGGTTTCTTTTTTATGCTGAATTAAGAGTACATATTATTTTAGAAATGGTCTGTTAGATGTTATTTATATCCTCAAGAGAGAAAAAAAATCTATTTGATCCACAATATACCTTTAAAGAAAACCAAAAAACCAAACCCAGTGCCGTTGAGTCGATTCCGACTCATAGAGACCCTACAGGACAGGGTAGAACTGCCCCATAGAGTTTCCAAGGAGTGCCTCGTGAATTCGAACTGCCAACTCTGGTTAGCAGCCATAGCACTTAACCACTACGCCACCAGGGTTTCCAAAGAGTTTAGAATAATTATCCACGATATATCTTTAAAGAGTTTAGAATAATTATTCAACGATGAAAATGAGTTTCACCAAAGAAGACCAGTTGTTCACACAGAATAGTCTACACATGGTGTTTTCTAACTGGGGAATTCACCACTGTCCATATGTTGAAACTTAGAACATTATTCTTTGTTTTTTTTCTAAAGTTGACCATACCCCCGGTTCTTCTTCACTCTGGAAAGTTTATAAAGAATTAAGTATTTAAAACTGAATGTAAATGTATTAAATTACAATAAGAAAAAAAAAAAACAAGTGAGAAATTAGCTTGCCCATTGTATTCTCCTCCTGTAGGCAAAACATACTGGAAACCACATGAGCAGAAGATTGTATAGTGAGCACTCATTCACTTATGAATTTAAAAATGTGTGTTGAATATCTATTATATTCCAGATATTGTCCCAGATATTGGTGATAGAGCATCAAATAAGATAGACAAAATTCTTGTCATAAGGAAGCTTACATTCAAAAGGGAAAAATAGGTATTCTAAAACAATAGATAAATGGACAGATAGACAGACAGACAGATGGGCGATATCCGTTTAACAAAAAAAAACAAAACTGTTGCCATCGAGTCCTATTCATAGTAACCCTATAGGACTGAGCAGAACTGCCCTATAGAGTTTCCAAGGAGCGCCTGTTGGACTCAGACTGCCAACCTCTTGGTTAGCAGCCATAGCTCTTAACCTCTATACCACCAGGGTCTCCAGATGATGATTAAAAAATAGGTAGGTCTAAATGTTATATTACTGTAATGGGGAAGCTTACAGTTTTATGCATTAAAAAAACATATGATATGGGGATATAACCTAGTTCAGGGGGAGAAGGATGCACTCTGAAGTGACAATGCTCAAGCTAAGAATAGAAAATGGTTAATTAGGGGAAAATGTTGGCAGGAGCACATTCCAGACTGAAAATTGCTTATATGCTGGCCCTTAGATGGGAAAGAGTTTGGTGTTCAAGTCACTGAATGAAGGCTTGTACGTCCAGAGGATAGAGAGCAAGGAGGAGATGAGCTAGTTATACAGAAATGGTGAAGACCCTTCAGGGACTTGCAGGCAATACGGATTTTATCTTCAGGGCAAAATGTGTTCCACACTAAGGAGTAATATAATCTGACTTGTAGTAAACACACATATATGTGTATATACACATCCAGGGGTGGATGAAAAGTAAAGTGAGCAGCAGCAAAATCTGAAAGTGAAGAGAGCAGCTTAGAGGACACACAGTAGAAAAGGAAGAAGGCCATTTAAGTAGGAATAGAGTTGTGTCTGCAAAGATGAAGAGAAGCAAAAAAAAAAAAAAAAACTTAAGAGTTATTTAGAGATAGAAATTAAACATTTGTTAATGGGTTGGGTATGAGAAATAAAATAAAGAAATTAGTGGTGATTAGCATGAACAACCTGCTGGCTGGAACAGCCAGTTAAAAATACAGGAGATGTAGAAAATAGAGCACATGAGAAGGGCAAATGAAATCAAGGTTTTAATTTTGAAAAAATTACGGTACACATGTGAGTAAGATATAAGTGTATAAATGTTGACTGACAGCTCATTGGTTATTAAAGTGCTTGGCTGTTAACCAAAAGGTTGGCAGCTCAAACCCACCAGCCACTCTGCGGGAGAAAGATGTGGCAGTCTGCTTTCATAAAGATTTACAGCCTTGGCAACTCTCTGGGGCAGTTCTGTTCTTTCCTACAGGGTCTCTATGAGGTGGAACCCACTCAACAGCACTGGGTGGCATCTGAATACAGGATCTGGAACTTAGAAGGGAGTCCTGGGAATACAACTTCAAAACCACTGGCCACTGGCATAGAATGGTATTTAAACCCGTGGAAATAAACAAGATTTCCTATCAAGACAATGAAGAATGAAAAATAGTATTCCTCTAAAATTTAAAAGGTGATGAAATTACAAAGGAAAATAAGAAGTTACAGCCAGATTAGTAGGAGAGAAATAAAAAAAAGTGTTCTGAAAGCAGTTTCAATAAATAAAATTTTAGTGCTTATAGGAAATTAAGAAGAGACATGCAAATTTATTTGGAGTTAACTAAGTTGATAATCAATGATCCTAACAATTGCTAAAGTCAGTATGGATTAGTTTGATTGATAAACTCAGTGAAAGGCGATAAAATGGAGGCTATGTGTGTAGAAAACTTTTTTAAAAAGTTATACAAAAAAAGAGTGGAGAGAAAAAGAGGCAAACAGAATGAGGTAGGAGTTCAAGAAAATGTGTGCTTTTTCTTCATAGTGAAGGAGATTACAGAGTGCATGAATATTTGTGAAAATAATCAAGTAGAAATAGAGAAGTTTTAAACGCTCAGAGAAATGAAGAAAAGCAAGTTGAGAGTAAATGAGATCCCGACAAATGTGGAAGTGTCACCATTTGAAAGGACCCTTTACTCCCCATAACTGGAGGGAAGACTATGATATAAAAAGATCCCGATATGTTTATATCTTCAGTAGAGAGAAGATGAGAAATTTAGATCTGAGACCTATTTTTTTTTTTTTTTAATTTTCATCAAAGTATGAAGATAGCTAAAGTTTAGGGAAGGAGGGAGACGTGGAAGAGTGAATACATGACACTTGAGAAGGTAGAATATAGCGAATAAAATATTTGATATGAGTGTGAAAGACCTTACAAGAGAATTTCATTTTGGGAAATATTAAATGCCCATTTAAGAATGGTGAATTTTCCTGTTTTGTAACTTTCTCCATTAGGAAGAGAGGACGGTTTGGTCTAGATTAAAGCATTACAGGTAGATGTGTGATAAGAAGAGTGAAGCAAGGGAGCTAAGGCTACATGTAAGGGGTGTGGTTGAATATAGAAGAGCTAGGATGCCTTCTCAGAATCTATAAATAGTGAACAAAATGCTGGTAGCTTTTTCATGTAACAGTCTAACAGAATAGTGCAGAGCTGATATAGTAGTTCTAGACTAGCAGGGGCCAGAACTTTCTATATCTTTGCTATTGCCAACCTCAAAATAACTTTCAATATCATAGCCTGAGAGGCCTACACCACCTTCTGCTATCACACTTTTCTTCTAGTTGGAAGGAAGGGGAAACAAGCATGAAGGAAGCTAGCTCCTTTCCAACTAAAGGCTCAGGTTAGAACTTCTGCCTATATCTCATCGGACAGATGTATTCACATGGTGCTATCTAGCTGTGACAAGTCTAGAATGTATAACCATTTTCTGATGGACCATATCCCTAAGTATAATTATTACTAGAGGTAAAGGGGAATGCTAGCAGTCTCTGCCACAAACACTATAGAATTTATGCTGGAAACAGAAAACAGAACAAGGGAGGGGAGGCTACTTAGGCAACAGTGTCCTCATGAATCGATTAATCTCACTTTTCTTAGAGAAAAGTGTTTAGTAAAACACAAGCTTCAGGCACGAATGTCCCCTTGCTTATAACCCCGCCATATGGGATCAGACACTACCCCCCTGCCCAGGACCCTTCACCTAAATGTGAAAAAAATAAAAACTACTTGAAACTTCACTGTTAAGAGATAACCACTGTTAATTTGTTTGGTATTTTTCCAGTCTTCTTTAATCCATTGTTATAAATTATCGTAGTAATGGTAACATTCCAAAACACAACATCTTATTATTGGTGTTTCATTTTGTTTTGACATATTATTTTATCATTAACATTTCCCTTTTTATTAACATCTTTGTGTGTGTGTGCGTGCGTGCGTGCGTGCGTGAACATCAGTTTTAATTGGCTCATAGGATTCTATTCTGTAAATAACCTGAAATTAATTTGTTTCCTTTACGGCTGAACCTGGCATTTTTCTTACTATGTTCCATCTCAGGATTTGGACACATATTTAAGCATAAATATTTGTCTGCATCTCTAACATCTTTCATAAGACAGAATTGTACAACAAGATTTTTAAGACAACATACTGAATTTCTTTTATAACTCTTGATATTTATTGCCGAATTCTTTCAGAAAAGCAGTGTATGAAAATAGAAAGCTGTATCCTTGCCGGTATTAACTAATGCTTCGTTTTAGTTGTCTAGTGGTATCACATTGTTCTTTAAATTTTCATTCTCATTATCATGTTGAATATCATTGGATATTAAATGCCAGTCACTAGAACCATTTATATGATAAGTAGTGGAACAAGAATTCAAGCTTTTTTTTTTTTTTAAATTACTACTGAAGTTGTAGTTTTCCTCACAGATTTGGCAGTTGTATGTATCCTTCTGTGAATTGAAAGCAGTGTACTTCTAGACCCTGAATAGGATTCCTTATGCCCATTCTACTGCCTATGTGATCTTAGAAAAAAATTAATAATAAGTTTCTTTACTGAACATTGGCCATAATAACAGTATCTAATTGGTAGGGTGATTTTTTTTAATTAAATAAAGTAATATATGCACAATGTTTTGCATTTGATGAGGGCTCAATAAATGTTAGTTCTCTAAATTTCTCTTTAATGCCTTTGCGCCAGTTCCTGGAGTTAATGTCTTCTCATTAATTGTAATTAAGGTACGTAGGCTCTATACACGCTCTGAACCCTATTTCGTATTTGTCCTAAATATTTTCCCAGATTATTTGCTTTCAAATTCCTCTTCATGATTTTATTTAATAAGCACATGTTATAAGTATTTAATCTTCTGTCTTTTGAAAATATCTGATTAAAAAATTATTAATTAGAAATGCTAATTTGGGGATGAAAGAAATTGGATAAATTCAAATTAAGTATCATATTTGGTATATTATGGCGATTTTTAAAATTAATGAACCATTTTTTTCTAGAATATGTGTTTATATGCCTTAGTCTTGTTTTTATTTATACTTTATTGAATAATAAAACCGTGGGTTAGTCTATAACAGAGCTAAATTATTAGAACATGAGCTGGCCTCAAAGGTTAATGAAAATATAATTAGTATTGCTTGTGTTACTAGTAGCTGAAAAGAGTCGTAAATCCCATTAATCCTTCTTAGTCCACAAATTATTGACCTGATAAGCAATAATGTCTCAGCTTTATTGTGTCAATTTAGCTAAAGTGTTTGAATATTGTCATGAGCTAAAAATTCTTCCATATTATTTCCATGATTTAAGGAAACAAAAGTAAATTGTAATTTAATAAAAAATAAGGACAGAAAACTCAATAGAAAAAAACTTTATCAAATAGTGTGTGTGTATGACATAAGAAATAAACTACTTGGATGTAAAATATTTGTATTTATACAAAGAAGTACTTCCAAAAATATATATTTTTTTTAATTTCTGAGCACAATAGTAAATGAACAATATCTCAGGCATTGATACTCATAATTAAGGGTTTTATTTAGTTACATGGGAAGAAATTTTATTAAGACTTTTAAGCTTTGAAGCTTTCTCCAGTCTACTCCTGTCAGGCAAACAGAACATAATAAAAAGGTGACACGTTGTAGTCAAATGAACATGAACTTGAGATAAAGACCTTGGATTTATATTCTAGAGCTTTCAATTACCAGCTGCATAACTTTGTTTTTTGTTTTTTTATTTTTTGTTGTCTTTTTTTTTTTTTCCATCACTAGACACATCTCTGCAAATGTCATTTTTTCCTTTGTAGAATAGGGTTAACAGATACCACTGTTTTTTTTTTTTTAATGAAGCCTGACTAATAAACTTACCATTTTGTCAGACCTTTAATGAATAGTATCAGAACCTGAAACTGTTGACTAACAACAACAAAACTCCAAACCCGTATCCACCAAGTCAATTTAGACTCACAGCGACCCTATGGGACAGAGTAGAATTGCCCCATAGGGTTTCCAAAGCTTAGGAAGCAGACTGCTACATCTTTCTCCCACAGAGCAGCTGGTGGGTTTGAACCGCTGAGCTTCAAGCTCACAGTCAGGCTCTTAAAAACACCAAGTCTCCATTGAAGGAACACTGCCCTGTATTTCCCGGTTGACCACTTAATCTTTAGAGTGGAGCTCTTATCTCACTACTCCTGATGTTTCTCAGCATTGTTTTTTTCAATGATATGCTAACCTATTGGCTTCTGTGTTTTAAACGCCATTCAGCTATTCATTAAAAAAAAAAAAGTATAAATATATAAATAAATCACGGTTAGCTGTTTTCTTCAGATTTATTTCTATTGTATGACCCTGAAAGTCACATTTACTTAACTTCACTTTTCATTAGGCCTTACAGTGGAAACTTTGGCCCATCAGCTAATTAAGAGAGCTAGAAAATATTCAGTAGTTGAGTCTTCAATAGTGATAAACCCTCGTCTTGTCATTTTAAAGACGTTGAGTAACTCTATAGACTGCGGTAATATTTATTTAATTTATGATGAAAAACGAATCTAAAAAGATGGGCGATCACCGACGTAGTGTATAATTTCATTATGCCATAAGAATAGAATTTTATTAGCTTCAATTAAGGAGTGAATTAATCAACAGTCTTTCAGTTGCAAAAAATAGAAATTCAACTCAGGGTAGCTTAAGATGAAGATGGTATTGATATAATCACGTATCTGACAAGTTTATGAAAATAACAATACTGTTAAGTGGAAAGTATTAAAGAGAATTGTGATTGGACCCAGTTACTGTGTCAAAAAAGAATGTGGTAACTTTATTGGGCAGGCCTAGACCTTGGACTATTTCCTGTGGCAATATTCACTGAACAGAATCTATAAAGAATAGGAAAAAAAGTTGATTCCCAAGTGATGTAGTGTGGAAAATAAATGTGTCCTCTTCATGGGGAAACCACTTGTCCTGCAATATTCCACTGATGTTCAGAAATGTGTAATTTCCTCTTCTTTATCAAATTGGAAAGCATATTCTTCTCCAGAAACCTGAGTAATATGCTCCCGTGGCTTATCATATTGGTTTTCTGTTACTGCCATAACAAGTCACCACAAATGTAGTGGATTTAAGCAATACATTTATTTTCTCATGGTTTCCACAGGCGGGAAGTCTGAAATGATATGGCTAATTTCTCTGCTTCCAATCTCATCAGACTGAAATCAAAGCATTGGTCAGGACTGTGATTCTCATCTGCGACTCAGGGTCCTCTTTCGAGGTAACTGGTTATTGAGTGAATTCATTTTCTTCTCACACTTCTGTACGTTCCCGTCCATTATAGTCTTCTAACAACCCACCCTTCAGACTACGTTCCAATGCAAATACAATTACATAATTTCTTTTCTTTAAAGTTTTCATTCGTTCTCAATGCTAAGATACATTTAAAAAAAAATTATGAATATGTTTTATTGTACTTTCAGTGAAAGTTTACCAAATTCCATTATTATCATAGCACTTACGCACTATATTCCTATAATTGATTTAACTATTGGTCTCTTGTTTGCCCATAGGCTACCATGTTACATGGAACTTAGCTTCCCAAGTACCTGGCTCATAGTAGACACTTAATAAATGGTGGTTGAATTAATAAAAACATAGTGAGATTATTCATCAGCATACCCATTCCTTATAGACAAACTTGCTAGAGCCAAGTGAAGTGGGTTTTGGTAAGAAAGGTGTGCTAGGTTGAATAATGACCCCCCCCCCCAAAAAAATGGTTAAGTACTAACCGTGGAACCTATGAATATGTTTTCTTACATGGTAAAAGGAACTTGCAGATGTGATTTAGGTAAAGATTCTGAGATGCAAATTTCATCCAATGTTACCTGGGATAGGGGGGCAATGTAATTATAAGGATCCTTATAAGACAGTGCCAGGAGGATCAAAGAAGAAAAAACTGTGATGATGAAACTGGGGATTACAGTAATGTGCTTTGAAAATGGAGAAAGGGGCTATGAACCAAGGAATGCGGGAAGCTTCTAAAAGCTCAAAAAGGCAAGCAAAAGAATTCTCCCCTGAAGCCTCAGAAAGAACACAATCCTAACAACACCTTGATTTTAGACTTCCGACCTCCAGAACAGAAACCCTAGTGGTGTAGTGGTTAAGAGCTATGGCTGCTAATCAAAAGGTCAGCAGTTCAAATCCATAAGCACTCCTTGGAAACTCTATGGGACAGTTCTACTGTGTCCTATATGGCCTCTGTGAGTCAGAGTCTGGACTTGATGGCAATTTGTTTTGGTTTGGGGTGCTCCAAAACTGTAAGATAATAAAATTGTGTTGTTTTAAGCCACTACATTTGTGGTAATTTGTCACAGTAGCAATAGGAATTTGATGCAGTGGGAATAAATGTTTTTTCATTATACATGTGTCTAATGCCATAGGACAATAAAAACATGCCCAGGTTGAAAGCAATTATATTTTTTCTCTGAGTCTTGAAAAATGAAGTTTCCTGAGTCAAAACATCACTTCCTCTAGAAAGTACTAGATACCCCCTGATGAAATCTATTTCTCTGACTCACCACATTTTTCTAATTTTCACTTTTAATAAATGTAATTATGTTACTGCTTTGCTTAGGTTATGATCAAACCCCGTTACTGTTTTTGGCCTGGGAGAAGAGATTACATTTTTTTTCTTCTATCATGTATTGGTGTTATTCTCTAACTCAGAATTTTGGTATTACCTTTCTAAAGCTGTTTTGAGCATTCCAGGTGGCCACTACCTCTAGGATTCTCAGAGATAAGTATCATTATTTTGCATTTTTAAAACCATATGCACAAAGATGTTGTAATTTTACATTAATATCTATCTTTCTGGATTAAAGTACGTAGTACCTTTGAATACTATAGAAACTATGATCCTTTCCATGACTTTTGTTCCAGATCTTTTAGACTGGAAGGAGTTGTCATTTGAGGGCAATTTGGGAGGAAATGTCAGGTAATGGAAACCCTGGTGGCAAAGTGCTAACCAAAAGGTCTGCAGTTCAAATCCATCAGGTGCTCCTTGGAAACCATATGGGCCAATTCTATTCTGTCCTATGGGGTCGATATGAGTCAGAATCGACTCTACTATAATGGGTTTGGCTTTTTGGTTTTGGCCAGTTAAAAGGACTTTTTTCATTGGTGCAATTCACAGACTCACATGGGCATCTCAGAGAGCTTTTTTTTTTTTTTTTTAAATAACAACTGGAGTAAAATATGTTTCAAATATGAGAAATAAATATGAATGACAAATTATTCCAATAAAATAGGTCGCTGGTCATCAATATGACTGATAACATTAAACCAGTGCCTCAGAAAGTTATTGCAGTGCCTAACATTTTGGACCTTTAAAAAATCTTATGAAAAATTCTTACCAATATTCCATTTTTTTTTTTCCTGCCCCTTTAGTCTAGTTTCATTTTATGTGCCTGTCTAATCTTTGGCTAAGTGGTGAACCTCAGGAGTGACTTCATTACTGAGCTAAAATGGTGACCAGAGGCCATACTCTCAGGGTTTGTTCTCCAGTTTCTGTAGGACCAATAAGTCTGATCTTTTTTTTCTTTTGAGTTAGAATCTTGTTATACATTTTTCTCCAGCTCTGTGCAGGACCCTCTATTGTGATCCCTGTCAGGGCAGTCAGTGGTGATAACTGGGCACCACCTAGTTGTGCTGGGTTCAGTCTTGTGGTCCATTAGTACTTTGGATTAATCTTTCCCTCATGTCTTTGGTTTTCTTCATTCTCCCTTGCTCTAGATGGGTGAGGCCAGTGGAGCATCTTAGATGGCTTCTCAGAAGCTTTTAAGGCCTCAGACACTACTTACCAAAGTAGAATGTAGGACATTTTATTGATAAACCATGTTATGTCAATTGAGCTAGATGTTCCCCAAGACCATGGTCCCCACAGCCGTCAACCCAGAAATTCAGTCCCTCAGGGAGTTTGGATGTGTCTACAGAGCTTCCACGACCTTGCCTTGTACCAGTTGTGCTGGCTTCCCCAGTGTTGTGTGCTGTCTTACCCTTCATCGAAGTTACTACTTATCTACTGTTCTATTTAGTGTTTTTCCATCTCCACGCCTTCCCTCCCTTGTAACCATCAAAGATGGTTTCTTTTTGTGTCTAAACCTTTTCATAGTAGTGGTCTCATACAATATTTGTCCTTTTGTGGTTGACTGATTTCACTCAGCATAATGCCCTACAGATTCTTGCAGGCTGTGAGATGCTTCACAGATTTACCAGTGTTCTTTATTGTTGTGTAGTATTCCATTGTGTGTATGTATAGTTTGTTTATCCATTCATCTGTTGATGGGCATCTTGGTTGTTTCCAGCTTTTTTGCAACTGTGAACAATGCTGCAAAGAACATGGGTGCACATATGTCTGTTTATGTGATGGCTCTTATTTGTCTAGGATATATTTCTAGGAGTGGGATTTCTGGATCATACGATATTTCTATTTCTAGCTTTTCATGGAAGCACTGTATCCTTTTCCAAAAAGGTAGTACCATTTTGAATTCCCACCAGCAGTGCATAAGAGTTCCAATCTCCCTGCAGCCTCTCCAACATTTGTTATTTTCCGTTTTTTTTTTTTTTTTATTCTTGCCAGTAATGCTGGGGCAAGATGGTATCTCACTGTGGTTTTGATATACGTTTCTGTATTGCAAACATTTCTTCACGCATCTGTTAGCCACTTGAATGTCTCCTTTTGTGAAGTGTCTGTTCATTTCCTTTGCCCATTTTTCAATTGGGTTATTTGTCTTTTTGTTGTAGAGGTGTTGGATTTTCCTGTAGATTTTAGAGATTAAATCTTCGTCGAATTTGTCATAGCCAACATTTTTTTTTTCCAGTCTGTAGGCTCTCTTTTTACTCTTTTGGTGAAGTTTCTTGATGACCATAAGTGTTTAATTTTTAGAAGATCCTCGTTATCTAGGTTCTCTTCTGGAGTTTGTGTGTTGTTAGTTGTGGTTTGTAGCCTGTTAATGCTGCATATTAGGGATTCTATGTTTGATGCTATTTTTCCTCTATGATCTTTATAGTTTTTGATTTTATATTTAGGCCTTTGATCCATTTTGAATTAGTTTTTGTACATGGTGTGAGGTATGGGTGCTGTTTCTTTCTTTTTTTTTTTGCAGATGGATATCCAGTTTTACCAGTACCATTTGTTAAAAAGACTTTCTTTTCCCCCTTTTGATGGACTTTGGGCCCTTGTCAAAGATCTGATGACCACAGGTGAATGGATTTACATCTGGGTTCTTAATTCTGTCCCATAGGTCAATGTGTCTGTCATCGTACCAGTACTAGGCTGTTTTGGCTACCACATCTGTATAGTAGGTTCTGAGGTCAAGTAGTGTGATCTTGCTACTTTATTCTTCTTCTTCATTAGTGCTTTACTTATCTGGGGCTTCTTTCTTTTCCATATAAAGTTAATGGTTAGTTTATCCATCTCTTTAAAGAATACTGTTGGTATTTGGATTGGGAATTGCATTGTAATTGTAGATTGCTTTGGGTAGAACTGACATTTTCACAATGTTGAGTCTACCTGTCCATGAGCATGGTATGCTTTTCCATTTGTGTACATATCTTTTGGTTTCTGGCAGTAGTGTTTTGTAGTTTTCTTTGTATAGCTCTTTTACATCCCTGGTTATATTTATTCCTAAGTTTTTTTTGGGGGGGTATTATAAATGGTATAATTTTCCTGATTTCCTTTTCATAATTCTCTTTATTGGCATATAGGAATCCAACTGATTTTTTATATGTTTATCTTATATCCTTGGCGGGGGGGGGGTTTCTATGTATAGCATCATATCATTTGCAAATAGGGACAATTTTACTTCTTCATTACCAATTTGGATGCCGTTTGTTTCTTTTTCTTGACTTATTGCTCTAGCTAGGACTTCCAGCACAATATTAAATAGGAGAGGCTATAAAGGGCATCCTTGTCTTGTTTCTGTTCTCAAGGGGAATGTATTCAGCCTTTCTCCTTTAAGATTGATGCTGGTTGTTAGTTTTATATAGATGCCCTTTATTATATTGAGGAACTTCCCTTCTATACCATTTTATTGAGAGTTTTTATCAGAAATGGGTGTTGGAGTTTGTCGAATGTCTTTTCTGTGTCGATTGAGATGATCATGTGATTCTTTTATTTATGTGGTGTATTGTGTTGATTGATTTTCTAATGTTGAGCCATCCTTGCATACCTGGTATGAATCCCACTTGGTTGTGGTGTATTATTTTTTTGATATGATTCTGAATTGGATTGGCTAGAATTTTGTTGAGAATTTTTGCACCTGTATTCATGAGAGATATTGGTCTGTAACTTTGTTTTTGTTTTTTCTTCTGGTGTCTTCACCTGGTTTTGGTATGAGGGTTATGCTGGCTTCATAGAATGAATTTGGAAGAAAACCTTCATTTTCTATGTTCTGAAATAGTTTGAGTAGTACTGGTATAAGTTCTTCTCTGAATGTTTGGTGGAATTCCACAGTGAAGCCATCTGGCCCAGGGCTTTCGTTGGAAGTTTTTTTTTTTTTTTTTTTTAAATTACCTTTTCAATCTCTCTTCTTATTATGGGTCTTTTCAGATTTTCAACATCAGTTTCTGTTATTTGCGGTAGGTAGTGCATTTATAGAAATTTGTCCATTTCCTCTAGATTTTCAAATTTGTTGGAGTATAGTTTTTCATAGTACTCTGTTATGATCCTTTTTATTTCATTTGTGTCTGTTGTAATGTCCCCCATTTCATTTCTTATTTGGGTTATACGTGTCCTCTCCCATTTTTCTTTTGACAGTTTGACCAGTGGTTTGTTAATTTTGTTGATCCTTTTAAAGAACCAATTTTTGGTTTTGTTGATTCTTTCTACTGTTTTTCTATTCTCTGTTTCATTTATTTCTGCTCTGATTTTTATTATTTCCTTTCTCTGGTGGTTTAGGGCTTCTTTTGCTGTTCTCTTTCTATTTGTTCAAGTTGTGTAGCTACGTTTTGATTTTGTCCTTTTCTTCTTTTTTGAAGTGTGAATCTATTGGTATAAATTGACCTCTGAGCATTGCCTTTGCTGCATCTCAAAAGTTTTGGTATGATATGCTTTCATTTCTTATGTATTTAGACCAGTATTGGGGGTTCTGCTCATTCTTTTTGTGAACATAATATTTGCAAAATTTCACAGTTACGTATTAAAGGATATAAAATTATATATACAACTTCATAAACAGAGTGTGTTAGCATTTCCCAATTTCTGATAATAAGTATCAAAGATGGCATTCAAAGTTATATGTCAGGAACAATTTTTAGTATATGCTCTGCTAATTTATGATACCACATTGAGGCTTCATCATATGTTCCAGACACTTTCCTGAGTGATTTGCATATACGATATAAAAAAATCCTCACAAAGCCCAAAACAGGCCTGTATTGCTTTCATACTTTGTCAGATGAGAAATGCAAGCTTAGTGAGGTAAATTAATTTACAAAGAGCCCTCAGTTAAAACCTGATGAAGCTAGGAATTTTAACTGATTATTTAACTCTGGAGCCATTATCTTTGCCACAATGCCATTGTGACTAAATGCTCTCAAAATCCTGTTTCTATGAGTATTCTTGGTTCAAGACAGGGGACACGAGAAAGCTTACAACAATGTTTTTGTATTTAACGTTGTTACCTCACTAATATATTGATGGTGACATGAAAACTGGACTGCTGCTTCTTTTCCAGGACTTAATTCTAAAGTTGAGTCTCTGTTTGCTAATTAAGTTCCTTCCCTTTTCCGTGGAGCTGTTTCCAGATCAGAGTAAACTGGTTAGCACTAGAATTTCTCTAGGGCTAACCGCAACCCAGGTTTGAAACTTCCTCTATCTTACAAAAAAACAGTCACCAACATTTTGCTTTCTACTGAGAAAATGAGAAAGTGAAGGCCTTTTTTTTTTTCTCAGCTACCTGTTTTCTCAGTTGCCTTGAATTCGACCCACTGAGTGTGAGCCTACATCACCTATTTGTTATTTGAATGCCATTTTCTGTCATAGTATTGAGTTTCTTGCCCCTTTTAGTTGGCATGATTCTCTACAAGACCTGTCGATCCTTCAAATCCTTGTACTTTCTTAAAAAGAGATGCAAAACCACCCAGAGAGCCCAGTGAGGCTGAGCATTTGTAAATCCCTGATGTTTGGCATATCCTAAAGCTCTGAAATCTAAAGGAGTGCTCAGGTCAGAAAAAAAAAAAAAAGGTTTTGTTTGTTTGTTCCTCTTAGCCATGGATGTGAGACTTCTTCTCAGGGAGAAGTCTTTCTTAGTTGAAAATTTTCCTTATGAAGCCTAATTGGGGCAGAATATCAGATCTCAAGGGTGCCAGGAATTGCTATGAATGAGCCAAGGGAGAATTTATTTTGTTGCATCAGAGAAGAGAGGACAGAGAGAGGACAGAATTGGATGTGGAAAAGATGGTGGAAAGCTGCAAGCGATGGAAACCCTTTCCTCATAACTGTTGAAATCTTCAATAAACTTTCAAAACTCATTAGACATTTAATGAGTGGACATCTTTCTGGACACCACTGAAGTAACTGAGGTCAGTGTGGGACCAAAACAAAGCAGCAAATGAGAATGAGAAACAGGAAAGATGTAGTAGACTTTGAGGAAAGAGCTGTTAAAAATTGCAGATATTATACAGTGAGATCTGGACTCTCACAAGATGTGAATTTGAGAATTGAGTCAAGATTTTCACAATCTCCTTGAGGTCAGGGAGCGCCAGCTAACTTCGAACTGCATGTTGGGAAATGGGTTATTTCCAGATATCAGACACATTTAGAAAAGGCAACCAAGCCTCTGAAAAACAATGTATATAAGGGTTATGATGTTCTAGTACGTACATTTAGTTTGATCTATGTATCAGTGAATAGGTTCTATAGTGCTGTTAATAGGTCTATGAACATAAAAAAAAAAAAAAATAGGCCCCCTCAAAAAAAATAAACAAATAAATAAAACGATTTTACACAGAATAGGCAAGTATTTACATGTTTAGGTGTAATTTCAAAAGGGATGAGAAAAATCCAGAAAACAAAACAAAGCTCTACCACACAAATAGCATACATGTAACTCCAGGCTAACACTTGTGTAGTGTTTATTATGTGTCAGGTATTATTTCAAAAACTATAAAAGTTTTAACTAGAAATCAATCATCTTTCAATGAAGGAAATGAGCACAGCGAGATGAAGAACTCGCTTAATTTCTCACAGCTAACTAAGTGGCAAAGCCAGGATTCAAACCCAGGCAATTTGACTTGGGGTTCTCCCTCTTAAGCATCATGTGTGAGGCTTTGGAGAAGTAAATGATAGGTTGTTATTGTTCATTTACAAATATGGGCCTTTGGAGGAAAGTGTGGAGAGAGCACTAGATATTAATGGTTGAGACAGAAAATGAAGGTGCCCTCTGGAAGAAAAAAGCAAAAAAAAAAAAAAAGATAGCAGAACCTAAGAAAATTTACTCCTCTGCACTGTTCTTTGTGTATTTGTGAGTCTCTGGCTGTATACAGACAGAATATCATCTAAGAAACAAAGAAATAAATACTTTATTTCTGTTTTACTGGTACATTTCTGGAAATAGCCCCAAATTCCACCACACTGTTAAAAATGTGATCAATTAATGAAGACCTAACCTGGAAAGAGAAGAACAAACTAGTTGCTCAGTAGTACTCTTATAGAAGAATTTATCGATGGCAATTTTATTGACAGATTAGAATCACAAAATAATAAGCTTAACATTAAATAGTTCATGTTGTTTCTTTAAGTGCTCTGAATTTATATACAACATTAATACATTTTACCACTATTCGCAATTCTGCTTTGTCTTTGATTCACTTTGGCAGTAAATATAACCTCTTTTGTTTATAACATGTTTATTTTAAGTTACTCTCTGATAACCTTTCCTAATCGGAGAAGTTATTTTAACAGTTGTTTGTAAAATAAACTCAACTATTCATGTATGGTAACCAGCAAAACTAATTGACAATCTTTCTGTCACAGTTGATTTCAAACATCTCTGTAATGAATCCTGTGAATAATTAAATGAATAAATTCTAAGTAAAATAAAAGAAACTGCATTTATAAGACAGATATTAGGTAATTCAGTACAGATATAGCCAGGAAGAGACTAAGGGAATTATTGGAAAAAAAATTGTTAAAAATAACAAATCTACAAAAAGTGATTAAAAATAAAAAGTTATATAATAGAAAATCATATAAATAACATTTTATTGTATTCCTTCTTATAATATTTTAAAATTATAGATTAATATTTAGCTATAAAATAAAATAGAATATGCAAAACTAATGAAAGAGAAATATTTAAAAGATTAATGAAGCCCCGATAGCACAGTAATTAAGAGCTCGGCTGCTAACCTAAAACCTAAAAGGTAGGCGGTTCAAATCCGACAGCTGCTCCTTGGAAACCCAGTGGGGCAGTTCTGGTCTGTCCTATAGGGTCTCTATGAGTCAGAATTGACCCCACGGCAATGAGTTTTTTCTGCTTTTGGAATATATGTATATACAGATATAAATACATATAAACACCAATTGCCGTCAAGTCAGTTCTGACTCATAGCAACCCCATGTGTATCAGACTAGAACTATGCTCCATAAGGTTTTCACCATCTAATTTTTTGGAAGTAGATCCCCAGGCCGTTTTTGCAAGATGCGTCAGGAAGGGCTTGAACCTCCAACTATTTGTTTAGCAGCTAAGCGTGTTATCTTTTTGTGCTACACTGAGACTTTGTGAGAAAGACAGGAATAAAAAAAAAAAAGACTTTGAAATTTGAGAACTATAGCTCAAGAACATTCTGTCCACGTCACACTCAATAGATGTCAAGTCCAACTGTCATTCATCCCCGTCAAACTTACTCAGAGCCACATTCCCAAGAAGGGCTTGTTCAGTGGGTCATATGGTTCAGTAGGTCACAAGTTGTTGGTGATGGTGCGTTGCACCAGAGAAATGAGTAGGAAGGATAGACCTCATGATGGAGTTAGCACATCTTGCAGTTACATTTTTTTTTAACAAAAGCAGAGTTCATTTTTATACCTATTAGAGAACATAGCATTGGAACAATTTTGATAAATCTCTTTGGGAAACTAGACCACCTCCCTTTCTCTGCATAAATTGAGCTAAGAAGCAGTTGCTTTTTCCTTCATGAATTCATGTATTCTCTCTCTAGTCCCCTCTCTCCCTCTCTCCCTTCTCCCCTTTTTGTTTCTTTCACATAACAAAAGCACAAATAATCTTTATCCTAAAAATAATTGTTCTCTTTCATGCTATGCAGCATTGACCAGCATATATACACTATCCCCATAATTTCTTGTCTGACTTTACTCTTGTGGTGATGTGGAATTACAAATCTCCTGGTGCAGGGAACATCCCCCATTACATTCACTAAGCAGCCATTCTGTAACCCTGAAGAAAAAAGTTATGCACTGAATATGGTGGAGCAGTAAAATGAAAATCTGACTTCTTCATCTCACCCTTGTACAGATGCATTAGCCCCAGTGCGTCTTCAAACTTCTTAAGCACTTGGCTGCTGCAGTTCAAATCCATAGCCACTCTGCAGTAGGAAGATTTGGCGGTCTGCTTCCGTATATTTACAGCTTTGGAAACTGTCCGACGGAGTCGCTATGAGTCAGAATTGATGGGACCACAATGGCTTTGGTTTTAGTTTTGGTTTTGTTGCATGGAGAAAAAAATAGGTTAGGGAAAAAAAAAAACAGTGTGAATGGCTTCATCTTCCAATTAAGTTCTTTTATCCACATTTTCCTCTGAGATGAAGAGATGGAGAAATCCATTTGTCATATAATTTAGTTTTCAAGGAAAAAAAAAAAAGCTAATAAGTAATCAACCATCATGTCGGCATGACGAGAGGTGGGAAAGAAATAAACACTGAATTCAAAATCTAACTCAACAGACTCTATATTTACCACAACAGTACGAGTAGTCCTTTAAAAACAAAAAAAGAAAACAAACCCAAACCCGTTGTCCTAGAATCACTTCTGAAGATAGAAGTCAGATAATGTTGGTTCTCTTCTCAAATTCTTTAATGGCTTCACATCTCACTCAAAGTAAAAGCCAAAGTCTTAACAGTCACCTGTAAGGTCCTATGTGATCTGTCCATTCCATTTTCTCTCTGACCTCGTATAACTTCTCTCTGACTCAGGACTGTCCCTTTCACTTGTGGAGCCCCAGGTCAGAGTAAAAATGGAGTCCGAGGTACCATAAAACTGAATATTCATAAGTCAAGCTATCTGAAAACAGGTTTTAACTTCCTAACTGGATAAATAAAAATTCATTATGACTCTTTGTATCCGTGTATACGTGCAAAGTGATGCTTTCTATGTGACAAAGTTAGTAAAATATTATATTGTTTATGTCTGTATGTTTGCTTGTGGGCTGGTCTGGTGATTTTTGTATGAGCAATCAAGATATACATAATACTTTCATTATCATATATTTAGTCTGTAATTTTTTGCTTGCCTTCACTTCAGCAAAATCACTAATTACGTTATTTTAGTCAAGACTTCCACATAATTTGTGTTCTATTGGCAATAATGCCAAATTAGACAAACTGTTATGATTCATTCAGTTTGGAGAGATTTTGCTCTGATGAAGCAGTAGCAATTGGAATCATCAATAATGTTTCTTAAAGCATTATTTGTGTTCAGAAATGAATCATGAGTTTTACATACTATGTTCGAACACTGTAACTAGATAGTTTAAGATTATTATAGATTAAAAGTTACAAAATTATTTTTATGTAATCATATAATTTTAATATTTTTATTATGACTTTCATACTCTTTTAAAGCAATATCTAGATCCACGCAGAATCTCCTAAAGGTATACTTCTTTCAAATTTTTTCAATGTGGGCTAATATAAACCGAACCAAAAACAATAATATACAGCTCAATTTGTTCAAATCTCTCTCCAATGGAAATGATACCTTGATCTACTATAGTCAGTTAATAGACTCTATGGAAATTACTTGGAAGAATGATATTATGTGTCTCCTTTTCAGTCATGTAAACATTTTTTTTTTCCTATTCTTATTTCCTTATTTTTTTTTTTATTGGAATGTCATTTTGGTTATATATATACAGTTTCTTTGATTTAGAAAACCCATTTTGTCAAAAAAAATTTTTTTTAATGTTAATCATTTTAAAAGTAAAATAAAAACTTAGATCTGTTTGTTGTTTTGCAAAATTCCCTAGCATCATTAATAGCAAGTAACTGTTAGTGACTACATAACTATAGATAATTCAAAGTCAAAGCTCGTTTTATTTACGTCAAAGACCACAATTTGCTCTTAATTTTAAGGTCCCTTGTTTTGCTACCATCTTCTAATCCATCACATGTTTTGTGTAAATCAAATCTAATTGTCTTAGCAGTGTTTAGTTGACATGCTTATCATACAATTGATTATAAGGGCAAATGCTATATGTGTTTCATTGCTTAGACAGATCTAAAAAATATATAATTGCTGTTTGGTCTAAAGAATACACTCTTTATTGGTGTAATTGGGGCCATGAGATTTCTTCTAAGTTTTTATTTAAAATTGTGACTTTTTCTTTTCATTATCACAGACTTTAAAGTCTGTTTAAAGAATTCTAAAATTTGATGTTTAAAGAATTACTAAGATATAAAATAGTTTTTTCAATTCCTCTCTTAAAGCACATAAACCAATGAAATACTCAATAATTTAAGTACCCTTGTTTTCTACTTTTTGTAGTTCAACAACATGTAAAACAAATCTGTTATTCAAAATGATTTTACCCTGGGTACAATCTAAATGAACTGAGTAATAATTGTTTTTATTCTAAATTTTAATTATTTTCTTCTCTCATTTGACTGCTCATTAAATTCATCCTGAATATCAACCAAAACGAGTGGCCACTGAGTGGACTCCAACTCATACCAATCCCGCGTGTGTGTCAGTCAGAACTGCGTTCCCTGGGATTTTCAGTGGCTGATTCTTCAGGAGTAGATCCCCAGCCTTGCCTCTGAGATGTCTCTGGGTAGACCGAAACCTCAAACCTTTCGGTCGCAGAGAATGCATAAGGGGTAGTTTCTTATTATGTTTTTCTTATTTATCCTCCCAGTTCTGCCATTCTAGGATCAAATATTATTTTAGGCTGCAGACTAGCCCACCTGCTCATCCCTGCCAATTGTGCTTATTACCTTATATGGCAAAAGAGATTTTGCAGCGCGATTAAGTTCTGAATCTTGAGATGAGGAGATTATCCTGCATAATCAGGGTGTACCTGATACAATCATTAGGGTCCTTTTAAGCGCACAGGAGAAGTCAAAGTAAAGGGAGAAGGAGCAGAGTTTGGAGTGATGCTGAAGTCAGAATGACAGCACAGCTTCTAGGAGTGAGAAGACAGACAGATTCTCCCCTGGCATATGCAGAAACAACCAACCCTGCCAACACTTTGACTTCAGCGTGGTAATACTGATTTTAGACTTCTGACCTCCAGAACTGTAGGAAGACAGATTCCTGTTGTTCCGAATCACTAGTTTGTGGTATTTTTGACAGCAGCAATAGGAAACTAATGCAAATATCCAAAAATATTTTTATAAAACCTAGAAATGTTCCCAGGTTTTCAGAAATATTGTGCTGTTAGCACCCCCAGAAGTATTGCTGTACTTGACTAAAAATGAAGTTACTCTTTTAGGAACATGACACCAATGCTCAGTGTAAGGAAAATCTTGCCTCTTTTGAATACTTTAATGTTTCTTGAGCTTTTTATTTCAGTTCTAATAATTTCATGTCTGATTTTTGTGTGCAATTTTTTTTAATCAAAAATGAAAGTTTTTGGTGACTGATACCTTCATTTTTGAAAGGGAAACTTAAAGATTTTTTTTTTTATTTATAATTTTTATTGTGCTTTAAGTGAAAGTTTACAAATCAAGCCAGTCTCTCACGTAAAAACTTATATATACCTTGCTACACACTCCCAATTACTCTCCCCCTAATGAGACAGCCCACTCTCTCCCTCCACTCTTTTCGTGTCCATTTTGCCAGCTTCTAACCCCTCTACCCTCTCATCTCCCCTCCAGGCAGGAGATGCCAACATAGTCTCAAGTGTCCACCTAATCCAAGAAGCTCACTCCTCACCAGCATCCCTCTCCAACACATTGCCCAGCCCAATCCATGTCTGAAGAGTTGGCTTCGGGAATGGTTCCTGTCTTGGGCCAACAGAAGGCCTGGGGGCCATGACCATCAGGGTCCTTCCAGTCTCAGTCAGACCATTAAGTCTAGTCTTTTTATGAGAATTTGGGGTCTGCATTTCTCACTGCTCTCCTGCTCCCTCAGGGGTTCTCTGCTGTGTCCTCTGTTAGGGCAGCTATCGGGTGTAGCTGGGCACCATCTAGTTCTTCTGGTCTCAGGATGATGTAGTCTCTGGTTCCTGTGGCCCTTTCTGTCACTTGTAATTACCTTCTGTCCTTGGTGTTCTTCATTCTCCTTTGATCCAGGTGGGTTGAGACCAATTGGTGCATCTTAGATGGCTGCTTGGTAGCTTTTAAGACCCCAGATGCCACTCTTCAAAGTGGGATACAGAATGTTTTGTTAATAGATTTTATTATGCCAATTGACTTAGATGTCCCCTGAAACCATGGTCCCCAGACCCCTGCCCTTGCTACGCTGGCCTTCGAAGCATTCAGTTTATTCAGGAAACTTCTTTGCTTTTGGTTTAGTCCACTTGTGCTGAACTCCCCTGTATTGTGTGTTGTCTTTCCCTTCACCTAAAGTAGTTCTTATCTACTATCTAATTAGTGAATACCCCTCTCCCACCCTCCCTCCCTCCCTCCTCTCGTAACCACAAAAGAATGTTTTCTTCTCAGTTTAAACTATTTCTCAAGTTCTTATAATAGTGGTCTTATACAATATTTGTCCTTTTGCAAGTGACTAATTTCACTCAGTATAATGCCTTCCAGGTTCCTCCATGTTATGTAATGTTTCACAGATTCTTCACTGTTCTTTATCGATGTGTAGTATTCCATTGTGTGAATATACCGTAATTTATTTATCCATTCATCCATTGATGGGCACCTTTAAAGATTGGTTTTAAAATATAGCAGTCTACCAAAATACTTTTGCCCTTAAACTTAGTATATAAAGAACTTTTCTAGAATTTCTCCACACTCCTATCCCATTATTGCTAAATGAAATATCAAAAGAAGATGGAAGGAATACACGGAGTCATTATACCAAAAAAGAATTAGTTGATATTCAACCATTTCAAGAGGTGGCATATGATCAGGAACTGATGGTACCGAAGGAAGAAGTCCAAGCTGCTCTGAAGGCATTGGTGAAAAACAAGGCTCCAGGAATTGATGGAATATCAATTAAGATGTTTCAACAAACAGATGCAGCCCTGGAGGTGCTCACTCGTGTATGCCAAGAAATATGGAAGACGGCTTCCTGGCAAACTGACTGGAAGAGATCCATATTTATGCCTATTCCCAAGAAAGGCGATCCAACCCAATGCAGAAATTATAGAACAATACCATTAATATCACACGCAAGCAAAATTTTGCTGAAGATCATTCAAAAATGGCTGCAGCAGTATATCAACAGGGAACTGCCAGAAATTCAGGCTGGTTTCAGAAGAGAACGTGGAACCGGGGATATCAGTGCTGATGTCAGATGGATCCTGGCTCAAAGCAGAGAATACCAGAAGGAGGTTTACCGGTGTTTTATTGATTATGCAAAGGCATTTGACTGTGTGGATCATAACAAACTATGGATAACATTGCGAAGAATGGGAATTCCAGAACACTTAATTGGGCTCATGAGGAACTTTTACAGAGATCAAGAGGCAGTTGTTCGGACAGAACAAGGGGATAATGATTGTTTCAAAGTAAGGAAAGGTGTGCCTCAGGGTTGTATTCTTTCACCATACCTATTTAACCTGTATGCTGAGCAAATAATACGAGAAGCTGGACTAAATGAAGAAGAACAGGGCATCAAGATTGGAGGAAGACTCATTAACAACCTGTGTTATGCAGATGACACAACCTTGCTTGCTAAAAGTGAAGAGGACCTGAAGCACTTACTAATGAAGATCAAAGACCACAGCCTTCAGTATGGATTACACCTCAACATAAAACAAAAATCCTCACAACTGGACCAATGAGCAACATCATGATAAACGGAGAAAAGATTGAGATTGTCAAGGATTTCATGTTACTTGGCTCCACAATCAATAGCCGTGGAAGCAGCAGTCGAGAAATCAAAAGATGCATTGCATTGGGCAAATCTGCTGCAAAGGACCTCTTCAAAGTGTTGAAGAGCAAAGATGTCACCCTGAAGACTGAGGTGCGCCTGACCCAAAAAAAAAGCCATGGTATTTTCAATCACATCATATGCATGTGAAAGCTGGGCAATGAATAAGGAAGGCCGAAGAAGAGTTGATGCCTTTTGAATTGTGGTGTTGGCAAAGAATATTGAATATATCATGGACTGCCAAAAGAATGAACAAATCTGTCTTAGAAGAAGTACAACCAGAATGCTCCTTAGAAGCAAGGACGGCGAGACTGGGTATTACATACTTTGGACATGCTGTCAGGAGGGATGAGTCCCAGGAGAAGGACCTCATGCTTGGCAGAGTACAGGGTCAGCAGAAAAAAGGAAGACCCTCAATGAGGTGGATTGACACAGTGGCTGCAACAATGAGCTCAAGCATAACAATGATGGTAAGGCTGGAACAGAACCGGGCAGTGTTTCGTTCTGTTGTGCATAGGATCGCTATGAGTCGGAACCGACTTGATGGCACCTAAAAACAACAACAACAAATGAAATAGTAGTTTTTTTCCATATTCAGCTAGAAAAGAATCCTGATTATTAATTTAGATTGAATTATTTTGTCTCAGTAACTTTCTCATGATGTTAGAAGGGTGAGTAAGATGGCAATTTTCCAGGATCCTCAGCTCCAGAGTTTTGTCGTTACTGTTGTTTTCTTATTCATTTGGCAATTTCATAAAAATAATTTTCTTCATTTGGTGACAGGCAGGCCAAAGGTGCATTTGAGATTTCTGAGGCAAGAACTTGACATAAATAATTCCTTTTTTTTACTCTCAATGTTTTGACCAATAATTAACTCTTCATTTAGTAAAAAATACATAGTTGCATTGGGCCTCTTCAAGTTGTGTATTTATTAAGAATAATTTTCTTGATCATTTTCAATGTTTTAATCAGTAATTAAATTTTCATTAAATGAAAAAATTGATGTTCTGTGAGTTTTATGTGGCTTGCATTGGATAGAAACTCGTTCATTTTTATTTTTTACAGATTTTTTTTAATGTAACCAGAATATCATTTTAAAGATAACTTTTTCATCTATTCTTTCAACTTTTTATTTGGAAGCTCTAATTTTCTATTTCTAACACAATCTTTATTTGAACAAAATTGTTACAAACTTACATGTTTTCATCAATAGTAAAAATTTAAATATAAATTTTAAAAATAAAATTAATTAGAATAAAAATTGTATTTATGAATAAATTTATAAAACCTTGTTAAATACTTTATAAACCTATAACAATTAGCAAGTTTAGCCTTCAATATCAATCTTGTTGGTGATTTAAAGAATCACTTTCTACTCATTACATTTGTGTATTTTTATATATAGATAAATACAAACACATACATTTAAAAATACTATGAATCTCTTATATGGCAATACTTATGAATCTCTTATATGGCAATACTTTCTTTAGCTTTTACGTTCACCAATAAATACTAAATATCATGCTAAATTGTAAGTACCTACAGAACCTATTTGGAACTCAAGGAGAAAGCAAATAAATATTTTTGTTATGTGCCATCAGGTTGATTTTAGCTCATGGCAACCCTATAAGATAGAGTAGTACTGCCCCGTAGAGTTTCTTAGGCAATGGTTAAGAGCTTGGTTGCTAACTGAAAGGTTGGCAGTTCAAACCCACCCAGCATCTTTGTGGGAGATAAGACCTGACTATCTACTCCCATAAAGATTATAGCCTAGAAAACCCTATAAGGCAGTTCTACTTTGCCACACTGGGTAGCTATAACTTGAAAACGGACTTGCTGGCACCTATCAACAGTCTTTACAGGAGCAGATTGTGAGGTCTTTTCTCCTGTGGGTGGAGTTTCATCTGCCCACTTTCTGGTTTGCAGGCAAGCACTTAACCATTGCACCACCAGGGCTCCTAAATAAACAAAGCTTTGTATAACTAGGGCATGATTCTTTGTTACGCAGCATCTAGTGCACGTATATACTACAGTGTGTTAGTCTTTACACAAATGCTTCCGCATTTCAAATCATCCATGTTCTCTAAAGAAATGCTTGCATTCAGCATGAAATACAGCATAGCCCACCCGTCATCAAGGCATTCAGACACTGCCATCTTTGTTTCAAACATATAGGACAATGAATGCGGAGAAGCACTGCCCTGGGTCCTGGATTGGTGTTAATCAGAAGAGCAAATGTTTCCAGTTATGGATCACCCTATTCTATCACTGATTGTTGGATCTCAAGTGACAGAGATGCCCATGTATTTTATATCAAATTCAATATGTTTTTAAAAGAAATGTAAGACCTTGTAAAGTCCAGGGTACAGTGGAGTGTGCAAGGGCAGTATTTTACTTGCACACTCCACCCCGGCCATATTGGGCTCTTTGCTAGTCCACTAAGAAGACATTCATATTGACATTCGCCATACCCTCTACCCTCTAGTTTGGAAATCTTATCTTAGATATCCATATAGCTCACTCCTCGACCTGTAAGTCTTTGCTCAAATGTCATTTTATCAGGTGCTCCTTGGAAACTCTATGAGGCAGTTCTACTCTGTCCTATAGGGTCGCTATGAGTCAGAATCGACTTGACAGCAGTGGGTTTGGTTTTTTGGTTTGGCCTTTTCTGACAAAATCATTTAAAATTATATCCCCACCTCAAAGACATCCTTTAATCCCATCCCTGCTTGAATTTTCCCAGTAGCACATGTGATATAACTTAGTTACTTATTGATTTTATTATATTCCTTTAAAATGCCCTCTCCCTGACTGCCAAAAGAGACCAAGTTTTTTTTTTTTTTTTTAATTGTGGTGAAAATATACACAGCAAAACATACAGCAGTTGAACAATTTCTACGTGTATAATTCAGTGACATTAATTACATTCTTCAAGTTGTGCAATCAATCTTGCTATCTTTTTTTTCCAAATTATTCCACAGCCATTAAAATAAATTCATCCTCCTCAAGCCAAAACTTTGTTGTTGGTTAGTACCTTAGAGTTGATTTCAACTCATAGCAACCCCATGTGACAGAGTAGAACTGCCCTATAGTATTTTCTAGGCTGTAATCTTTTTTTTTTTTTTTTAATCTTTACGGGAGCGGATTGCCTGGTCTTTCTCCTTAGAGCTACTGGGTGGGTTCTGACTGTCAAGCTTCCAGTTATCAGCTGAGTGCTTAAACCCTTGTGCCACCAGGGTTCCTTAGACCAGGTATTTTTTTTTTCTGTTTTGTAAACTACCGCATCCCTGAGATCTAGAAGAGGGTGTGGCTCATTGCAGGGAGTCAATAACGTTTTGTTGAATTAATAATGAAATTTTCAAAACTTTCCAATATGGGAGTCCCTCAGTATCCATGGAGAGTTGATTCCAGGACCTCTGTGGATACCAAAGTCTGAGGATGCTTACATCCCTAATATGAATGGTATAGTATTTGCACATAACCTACATAAGTCCTCCCATATATTTTAAATCACCTTGGGATTACTTATAATACCTGATACAACGTAAATGCCATGTAAACCCTTGTTAATGCTTACACTTAACACTTAAAGCTTTCTCAGTCTTTGCAAGCACTAGATCAAGAACCAGAGATCATTTTTGCCATTTTAGGGGCAGCACTAACACGTGCAGCTTCTTTCTGCTAAATTGTGCGAATGTTCCACTTGTTCTTACCAAACTTAGGCCCACTTCGGCAAGTGGGTCCAAGATTTTTATTTTCAAAAGATCTAAGATTTTTATTTTCTCATTGAGAGATAGTGCTTTATGCTCCCTCTTAGCCTTTGAGGAATTACTATGACCATTTCATCACTTTTAGGTGTTTTTTTTTTCACAGAAAGAAGGGGTGCACATGAAGAAGAGGCGAACAATACTTAAACAAGGAGTGCTGAAGAGAGATGGGAGGTGACAGCAGGGTATGCCTACACATTCCTGTGGATTCAGCCTGGTGCTCAGTGAGAGGCAAATTCAAGTTTTGCTTTATGGAACATTCTTTCTTTTTCCCCCCTGAATATTTTTGATCCTTTGTTGGTCGAATCAGCGGATGCAGAACCTGCCGACTGCATTTCACTGAGCAGGCCTAGGGGAGAAGACATGAGAAGTATATTAAAGACAAGGTAAATACATGGAGAATAAATTAAGAAATTGGAAAACATGGAGAAAGCGCTAGCTGTAATTTCACAATTAAAGTAAGGGAGAGCTATAAGTATGTCCTGTTTCCTGTCTTGAATCCTTCTGAGGTTCCCCACATCCACCTAATAGAAACAGCACGACCAAGCTTACTCTAAGAAAAATTACTACTGAAATTGCCGTGACATATTTACTTGAAACTGAGTATGGATCCTAGAGGAAGGAAATTCTTGATTTTGAATTTACTACGTGCATATGCTCCTTGAATTTCTGCTTGGATGTTCAGTTCTGCAACTCTTAAATCTTTGTGATGGAGGAAAAAGTGAGTATAAACAAATCAGTAGGTGTCATTTGACCATCCAGGAGGTTATAAGCAGTCTTGAGGTTAGTCAGAGTCCCGGGATTAGCCTGTAAGATGCTCCCCCAGAAAGATATAATCGGACATACTGAACGTTGGTGCCCAGAGGACACAAAGTCAGTCTTCTTTACAATAAAATGTCTCAAAATCTTGAAATGCTATAAAAGAAACAAGTTTTAAATTGGATTGGATTTTAGCCTTAAGGGAATACTAGAGCCCAAGCAGCATAAGCAAAGTCAATCAGTATTCTTTGCAACAAAACATCTCAAAATCTTTCAAATGTTGTTGAAGAACTAGGTTTTAAGTTGCATTGGGCTTGAGTCTTCTTAGTCATGTGCTCTTTGCATGTCCACTTTGAGAATAGCCAATTTTGTGGATATCTTTATTTCACTCTCTAGCTCAATTTCTTTATCTATATTAATTTATATATGCCAGTGGGTTAAATTAACACAGATGTTAAATTCATTTTATAATTTAAGTAAATTTCACTTGCAATAAGTGTGGTTTATAACTTTAAGTGGTTAAATTGTTTTTGTTGTTAGTTGCCTTTGAAACATTTTGGCTAGTCATCTAGCCTTAACTGTACCATTCAGAGACTCCTGGTTAAACTGTTAGATGTATCTAAATTTGATTTTCTATGGCTAAATAACAGAGTGCCTAAGTGGCATAAATGGTTGAGCATTGGACTAGTAACCAAAAATTTGGGGTTTGAATACACCCGGAAGCATTTTGGAAGAAAGGCACAATCATCTGCTTCCAAAAGGTCACAACCATGAAAATCCGATGGAGCACAGTTCTACTCTGAAACGTGGAGTTTCCATGCTCGGAATTGACTCCATAGCAACTGGTTATTGCTAAATATAGAAAAAGTATCCTAGAATGAAAGAAGTCCTGCTGGAGCAGGAGTTCAAACTCGGTTGCTAACCAAAAAATCAGTAGTTCAAACCTACCATCTGCTCCACAGGAGAAAGATGTAGCAATCTGATTTTATAAAAATTAAAACCAAATCCAAATCCATTGCCATCAAGTCAATTCCGACTCATAGCGACCATATAGGACAGACTAGAACTGCTGCATAGGGTTTCCAGAAGCAGACTGCCACATCTTTCTCCCACAGAGATACTAGTAGATTCCAACTGCTGACCTTTTGATTAGCATCTGTGGACTTAACCACTGCACCACCAAAGACCATTTCCGTAAAGATTACAGCCTTGGAAACCCTATGGGGCAGTTCTACTATGTTGCTATGAGTCCTAATGGACTAGATGGCAACAACAACAACATCTTGTAATGCAGACAACAGAAAATATGTTAACTGCTTAGTCACAGGTTCATGACTTAATTGACGGGGTAAATATTAGTGCTGAAGAAGCTGAAATGAGAAAAATGATTCTTCCAAAATGATAAACATTTATATCAACTTTCATAGTGACTCACAGTGACCTTATAGGACAGAGTAGGGCTGCCCCATATGGTTTCCAAGGAGTGGCTGGTGAATTCAAACTCCTGACCTTTTGGTTAGCAGCCGAGTTCTTAACCACTGTGCCATTATGAGTCGGAATAGACTCGACAGCTACAGGTATATCAATGTTACATTTTTGTTTTGTTTCATTTTGTTATGTTTTAAATCACTTTAGAAACTGTTTCAATGGATTAAATCACTTTAGCTGCTGTTTGAATTGATTAAAATCTTAGGCACAAGAGCCAAGGTAGAAGATTGTCCACATTCGTACTATTTCTGCCAATCCAAAAAGCTTTTGTGTATATAAATGTACCCATACTTTCTTTTATAGTAATACGCATATCATACTTTGGATTATCATCTTATTTTGCCTTGAACAAAAGAGATGTTCAGTAAAAGACTGCCAGCCAGGTCTTTTCTCCTGTGGAGCCACTGGGTGGGTTTGAACTGCCAACATTTTGGTTAGCAGCCAAGGGCTTAACCATTGTGCAACCAGGGCTATGACCTACCCTAAATATTGTTAGAGACACAGTCTTCAAATTTAATTGTATGGATACAATCTTTTTCTTTGATATCACCTTCCCTGATGCCTTAGTTATCTGGTGCTGCTATAACAGAAACACTACAAGTGCGTGGCATTAACAGAAATTCATTTCCTCCCAGCGTAGGAGGCTAGGAGTCTGAATTCAGGGTGCCGGCTCTAGGGGAAGGCTTTCTCTCTCTGTCGGCTCTGAAGGAAGGTCCTTGTCTCTTTGAGATTTTACACCTGGGTGATCTTCATGTGGCTTGGCATCTCACATCCTCTATCTCTGCTTCCTAGCTTACTTGTTTAATCTCTTTTATATTTCAAAAGAGATTGACTAAAAATACACCCGGTACTAACCCTGCCTTGTTAACATAACAAAGACAAACCATTCCCAGATGGGATTATAACCACAGATACAAAAAAAAAATCCTTTGCCATCAAGTCAATTCCAACTTATAGTGAGGCTATTGGACAGAGTAGAAGTGCCCCGTAGGGTTTTCAAGGAACAGCTGGTGGACCTGAACTGCCGACCTTTTGGTTAGCAGCTGAGCTCTTAACCACTGTGCCACCAGAGTTTCAACTACAGATATGTTGTTGTTAGGTGCTGTAGAGTCATTTCTGACACATAATGACCCTATGTACAACAGAAGGAAACACTGCCTGGTCCTCATTCTCACAATTGTTGTTATGTTTGAGCCCATTGTTGCAGACACTGTGTCAATACATCTTGTTGAGGATCTTCCTCTATTTCATTCACCCTCTACTTTAACAAGCATGTTAAAGTGACTAGTCCATCCTGATAACATGTCCAAAGTGTATGAGACGAAAACTTGCCATCCTTGTTTCTAAGGAGCATTCTGGCTGCACTTCTTCCAAAGCAGGTTATCTGGTTTACTGATGGGAGTTCTCAGATGGAGGCCCAGGTTGCTGTTTGGAAACCATTAGCAATATGATCTGCAGGTGGTAAAATCTTGGAGAAAGAAGGCAAACGGCACGTCTGTACAAGATATAGAACTGAGAGTCATTTATTTAGATGTGGAAGAAGTATGAGAGTCCAGCTTTCATGAATATATAAAATAGCCTGCTTTGTATCTTCTGGGAAAGAATCATATGATTAAGATGACACAGCTTTGGGAGCTTGGCAGTCGTCATATGGCTTATCACTGGGTCTAGGTGGTAAGGAGAACCGCTTATATATGTGGTGTATCCTCCTCCCACACCTGCACCAGTTACTACCATTCTACCGGTAGCATACTATTGAATTTACTACTCCTACTTTATAAGTGAGCACTTTATGGCCTACTCCCACCTAGATGAACATCTCAAATCTCCCAACATGTAATCAGTGTTACTGGCCCTAGAATTATCTGATTCCCTCTTGTGTTGGGGATGGGCATTTGTTTCTGTCAACACCAAATAACACACTTATTTTCCTTTTAAAAGCTATTAAGACGATCTTTAAACCTTAAACCCAAAATATCCCCCAAAGTTTTCTTTAAAACAAGAAATGTTGTAGTATACTGTTGAGACGACTTCAACTCATGGTAACCCTATATGACAGAGTAAAACTGTTCCGTAGGGTTTCCTAGACTGTAATCTTTACGGGAGCACATTGCCAGGCCTTCCATCCCACAGAACTGCTGGTGGGTTTGAACTGCCAAGTACTTAACCATTACACAACCAGGGCTCCTTACAATAGTTTAGCTTAATTAGTAAAGAATATCTGCCTTGAGCATTGTGTTCTTTTAAAGAACTATCTATATGGAATCAAGTTGACAACAGCAACTCTAAAGGTTAAATTGGAAGCTTAAGGAGCAATGAGCTTCTGTTAAGGGTGGAGGAGTAATTTGGAAAAGGAGGGTGAGAATGTTTGTACAACTTAAATATGCAGCCAAAGTCACTGAATTGTACACGTAGAAATTGTTGGATTGGTGTATGTTAGCTGTGCATATTTTCAACAAGAAAAAAAAAATTATTAAAAAAAAAAAAAAGGAACTTGCACCCAGTAAATTTTCCAGTCTGAAAGATCAGTAGACAGTCTTGTTTTCTCCCCAAGGCTTCATCTGTGTATTTTCTGATTAAAAACATAAACAATATTGCCTGAGCAATGGAATCATAGAGGCCAAATGGGACTTTCAGTGACACTATTCCCTGTGAATGTGTATTTAATGTTTATTTCTGCTCATGGCCTTACTCAAATTTAAATTTCTTTCTGGTTACAAATTTCTGACCATCTTTACTAGGCTGCATTAGCCGTGGTAATATTTCTTATTGTAAGATATATACCTGCTTATTTCATCCCACATAATTTCTAGGCATTTCACAGACTGGGCTAGGCCTTTAATTTTAGCTGGATTTATCAAGAAACCTCTATTTGTCACATGGGTGGCCATGGGCCTTAACTCCTACTGAGGTTCTTCATCTGAGGAGGTAATGATCACCATGCCATCCACTCAGAACACTAACTTGCTCTTATTGATTATTAAGTCCAAGTCCCACCTTGCCATATTATGACAACATGTTTGTGAATTCACATGCCTCTTTGGAAAATTAGTAAATATATACTGAGTTCCATACTACGAGCATGTCAGTTTGCCTGGTTAGACTCTGAAACTGGTATTTTTAAAAAGACATTATCCAGGTGTATAATGCATATCAGTCCCCTTGATCTCTTGCACTTCCTGTATGAATTTTACCATGCCAGACATAGCTGAAGATGTTAGAGGAATCATCTTCATTAATTCTTAACAGCCTAATGTTGTAGTTGTTTTAGGTGCCATTGAGCCAGTTCTGATTCATACAGACCCTATGTACAATAGAACAAAACATTGCCCAGTCCTGTGCCATCCTCACAATCATTGCTATGTTTGAGCCCATTGTTGCAGCCACTGTGTCAACCCATTTCATTGAAGGTCTTCCTCTCTTTCGCTGACCCTCTACTTTACCAAGCATGATATCCTTCTCCAGGGACCGGTCCCTCCTGATAACATGCAAAATACAGTGTTCTTACAGAGCACTCTGTCTGTACTTCTTTCCAGACAGTTTCGTTCATTCTTCTAGCAATCCATGGTATATTTAATATCCTTTGCCAACACCATAATTTAAAAGCATCAATTCTTCTTCGGTCTTCCTTATTCTTTGTCTAGCTTTCACATGCATATGAGACCTCCAGTAACTGTTTGCTTTGTATATAACTGGACAAGAAGCACAGTCAAAAGTGAAATATTGGGAATCAAAATTCCCATTTCAACAAATTTCTTTCTCAGGGAAGTAATCTCTTGTTGCCTTCCTGGGATTCCACATTTTAATACCAAATTTTGTAAGAAATATATGACATTTTAAATACTTAGCATAGTATCAGGTACATAATAAATGCATGATGACCTATAGCAAATATGATAATATACATTCTATACTGACCTTGCCTGATGGCAGTGATTTTTTTATTCACTCATTTATTTTTTTAGTTATACACTTGTGTTGAGTTAATGTGTCTAGAGATGAAATCAAGTGTAAGTAAAGTGGATGGCTCTTATGAGTGTATGAGGACTTTGAAGTCAAGTGGCTACAAAATGAGAGATGATAGCTGCAAACCCTTCTTAAGAATGATTTTTTTGTGGAAAGAACATTTGACTAACACTCTATGTAACATGGGTTCTCAATCTTAGTCTAACTGTATTTGTGTTGTGTTTTTCACAAATCGCTTGGACATCCAGGATTTCAGTTTCAGTATTTGATAAAAAAAAGTGTGCATATTCGTATTAGTTTGCCTCTGCACAACATTGAGATGATCAAATGAAATTATTAATGCATGCACATGAATTTTAAATACCATGAAGTACAATGTCATAAAGGGTGGACTATGCTGAGAAAGGAGATTTTAGGAACAAATCTAATAGTTAATACACCAAATGCCTAAGCCACTTCTTTGATAGGAAGTGCAGTTAGTGTGCATCTGGTGGCCAGACAAGGCACAGAGAGCATCAATACTGATCAAATGTTAAAATAATTTGGGTAGGAAGATCACAAATGATATAACTAATTGGTAAAGACTGCTGGCAAAATTGTATAACTTACCGAATATAGTAAATTGTATGGGAAAAGAAATATTAAGTTTCAAAATTCAGGTTCCTTCGATGGTGATAGGTTATATCACATGGATGTGATCTCCTCTTTCTCTCTCTGGATATATATTTGTATATATATCCTGAGAGAGAGAGAGTACTTCTGAATAGATAGCTCTCTCTCTCTCTCTCTATATATATGTAATCTTGGTTATCTAGTGCTGCTACAACAGAAAAACCATAAATGGATGGCTTTAACAAAGAGAAGTTTATTCTCTTATAGTTCAGTAGGCTAGAAGTCTGAATTCAGAGAGCCAACTCCAGGGGAAAGTTTTTTTCTCTGTTGGCTCTGGTGGAAGGTCTTTGTGATGCATTAATCTTCCTTTAGTCTGGGAGCATCCCAGCACAGGAATCTGAGGTCCAAAGGATGTGCTCTGCTCCTGGCATTGCTTTCTTGGTGGCATGAGGCTCCCATGTCTGTTTGCTCTCTTCTCTCTTTTATGTCTCAAAAGAGATTGACTTAAGACACTATCTAATCTAATCAATATAACTGCCAATAAACCATCTCGTTACACCACAGTGATAGAATTTACAACACACAGGAAAATCACATCAGATGACAAAATGGTAGACAGTCATACAATACTGGGAATCATGACCTAGCCAAGTCGACAGGACATTTTTGGGGGACAGAATTCAATACAAGACATATGTATACACACACACACACACACACACACACACATAATATATACAGAGAGAGAGAAAAGTATATGGAATCAAATTGATAATACATACACACACTTTTTTCTGTGAAATTCTTTCTGTAAAAAAAAGGAATCTGACAATACTATGATTGATTACAGTCCAAAGTGGGTATTGACAGTATCAATGGAAAAAAAAGAATAAAATATTTGACATGCTACTGTAATATAACTTCCTACCCCAACCACATTCATACTCAGAAGACCACTTTAAAACAGGCTCTGTGAGTATAATAAAATTCCCAACCAATAACACAATATTAACAATCAGTGGTATAAATGTATTTAGAACTGACTAAATAGATATTGGAAACCATGGTGGCATAGTGGTTAAGTGCTACGGCTGCTAACCAAAGGGCCGGCAGTTCGAATCTGCCAGGTGCTCCTTGGAAACTCTATGGGGCAGATCTACCCTGTCCTGTAGGGTTGCTATGAGTCGGGAATCAACTCGATGGCACTGGGTTTGGTTTGGGTTGGAAATAGATATTATTCCATTGTCTATCACAATGCTTTCTTGTTGTTTAATTACAAAACTGGAAAAATATTGATAAATTTTAATTTTTAGGAGAAAAACTGCTGCTTTATTTTTTCTTTAATATTCTTACATTCAAGAGTAATTCTTAAAACACAGAAGTACAAAAACTACTGATGTACACATTTTACAGAAAATAATAAAATTGACATTATTCAATTTCATTTTAAATAAGCTCTTTGAATTTTCAGACAGGCACTTATTTTAAATCTGAAAAAGGACAGTAAATGGGGCAGGCTATCATTACATTAACCTAGAATTTATGATGAAATACACCTCTCAAATTTCATAGATGTGCTTTAAAAATTTGTCACTAGATTAAAAAAAAATAATGTTGAGAAAATTGTATGTTTATATAGATTCCAGGTATGTTAATCATTTTTTTTAATATAAAGATCACTTTAAATTGCTCAATCATGATTAATGTAAATTCTAATTTAGAAACTTAACTGAATTCTCACACAGAATACTAAATTCTCATTAAATATTTAAATAAGATATTTGAGTATATAAATAAAATTAAATATTATTGCTGTGTATTAAAATTATATCTATAATTTCCATCATTAAAATAAAAAATAAATCCTAAGTAGAAACATGGTGTCTTAGCTGTCTAGTACTGCTATAACAGAAATACCACAGGTAGGTGGATGGCTTTAACCAACAGAAATTTATTCTCTCACAATCTAGAAGGCTAGAAATAAAATTCAGGGAGTCAGCTCTAGGGGAAGGCTTTCTATCTCTGTCAGCTCTGGGGGAAGGTCCTTGTCATCAGTTTTCCCCTGGTCTAGGAGATTTTCACTGCAGGAACCCTGGGTCCAAAGGACAGGCTCTCTCCTGGTTCTTCTTGCTTGGTGGTAATGAGGTCCCGCTCTTCTCTGCTTTGATTCTCTCTTTTATATCTCAAAAGAGATTGACTCAAGATGCAACCTAATGCTTTAGATTGAGTCCTACCTCAAATCCTGCCTCATTAACATCATAGAAGTTAGGGTTTACAACACATAGGATAATCACATCAGATCAAAATATGGTAGACAACCACACAATACTGGGAATCATGGCCTAGTCAAATTGATATACATTCTGGGGGGACACAATTCAATCTATAACACATGGAAATACACAAAAATTGAAAGAAGAGGGGAAAATAGTCACCCATATTCCCATCCCAAAATATTACCCCTCTTAACATCTATGAGAAATGGGTACTCTGATACACTGAAGGTAGGAGAAAATTGTATCCTTTGGGAACTCAATGTGTATTAATATCTATCTCTGACATTGATTAAAAATAACAATGTCTGTCCATAATTAAATAAAATTTTATAATAAATATCAGAACCATGAAACACCAAAACTGGTGTTAATTTTACTATTTGGGTTTGAGACAAAGGAATTACTCCTACTGAATATTTTCAAATATTTTATCTAACATCTGTACAATATTTAATCTTTGTTTCCATGGAGGGAGTAAAGGCCTGTATAGCTCCCAAATCACTTATTTCTGACATTACATGAATTTAATAGGCTTGGGAGCCATAATATGCTGGTTAAACTAGTGAATACTGAGACATTTTACTGAAGTGCCACTCAGGGTCTTAGCTACTCCCAAAGAGCCAAAAATATGGTAAACCAAAAATGAGCAGGCAAAAACAGGAAATCCAAGTATGTCCACTTAGCTGCCTACCTAGCTGTCTAAAAACTTTGCCCCACAGAAAATTGCCGTTAAGTCCCTTTGCAAGAGTTTATTCATGTCGATTATAGCTGTCAAGAATCAAAGGCATGGAGGAGGAGGCTACAGTTTAAAGGCTATGATGATTCACAATTTGAGCAATAACATCTATATTAAATGGGGGAGGGGTAGTTTGGGCTTACTTCCAGTTTATACTTTATTTTCCAAGGTCTTCTGAAGCTATCAGCTTTCTTACCTTTTTTTTTTTTCTTTCAATCTATACAATGTGTAGTTTTGATCTAAGGGAGGAGGTTGATTGATCTTCTAGCCCATATTTACTTTACTTCTTAAGGTACCAAGGGGCAATGCCAAGATTCAACATCTCTTGAATCCATTTACTTATACATTCATTTATAGTATGTTTTGGAAACCTACTATGCACTAGGCACATATTTTCAAATGGCCTAGTTATTTTGACCCATTATTAATCTGTCAGTTTGTGGTACTGTGGTGATGTGTGTTGCTATGATGCTGGAGCTCTACTCCTGGTATTTTAAATACCAGTAGGGTCACTCATGGTGGACAGGTTTCAGTGGAGCTTCCAGACTAAGACACACCGGAAAGGCCTAGTGATCTATTTCTGAAAATTATCCAGTGAAAACCTTATGAATCACATCAGAACGTTGCTTTGGGAGGGTCATCAGGAAGGATCAGTTGCTGGAGGATGCCATCATCTTTGGTGAAGCAGATGGCTAGTGAAATGGATTGGCACAACTGCAGCCATGATGAACTCGAACATGCTGGCGATCTTGAGGATGATGCAGAATTGGGCAATGTTTCATTCTGTCGCCATGAGTCACAGTTGACTTAACAACAACTATTTTGACAAATACCTTGAGCTATTTCCATTGTACTTTATTTTCAGTTAGAAAAGGCCTACCATTTTTTACACTTTCAAGAATTACCCTTTTTGATTTGTATGAAGCTTCATGGAACTATTTTATTTTCATCCTCCTGCCTGTATTCTATCTTGTTTAAGTCATCAGAGACAATTTTACCTTGGCATGTTTATGAGGACTTTTCTAAATATGCTGATATTGCAGTTTTTAACTAATATAAACTGATCAATTATATTCGAATAAAGACTTATGCTTGGGAAAACTTTACGTCTAACACCACATAACAGAGATGTTATCCAGTATTGCTGAGCACAGATAAATGAGAAATCTAGTGAAAACTTCCCTGTTTATGGATAACCTTTTCTAGAATTAAATTTGATAACACAAATGAGTTAATTCTTATTTAAACAAATAAGCAGTTGAAATTAAGCTTTATTTTCTTAACTATATTTTCCTTTATGCAATTAAATAATATGTAGAACAACACAATATAAAACAAAATTTAAACACTAATACTGTTTCAAATTGAAGGCATATCTTATAAAACATGGCATATAGTAAATTTTGTAGACTGTAGCTCTGTTATAAAGGGGTGATGTTCTGTAAAAAAAAGGGAGATCAATTCATACTATGAGAATAAATGATAGACGTTACAACTTAATAGTTATTCTAATTAAGTAAAATAAATCATTTTGATCTAATTTCTACGTCTTTAGACAATCAGTTTAAGATACAGAATTTTTTGATGATATATGTTGATAATCTGGCTGGGGTTCTTTTATTTATTTAAGTCTTCAGAAAAAATTTTGAATTATATCCTTACTGTTTTTTTTAATTTTCCATTATTTAATTTTTCCTTTTTGTAGATTTTTTACTCATGGTATATTTCCTTATGCTATTATTTTTATTTCATTTTGAAATATGATTTTTATTTCATCTACACATTTCTGTCATTTCTATCCTCTGTATCCTTTTACCATGTTTGTCACAATGTCTTTTCTCTCTTGTGTTCTTTTATTATTTCTTTTTTTCCTCTGATAGATACTTTTAATTCTGTGTTCTGCATTTTCATGTTTCATCTTTTCCACTGTTTCAGCATCTATTTTCTGATTTCTTTCACTTCTGCTTTGTAATTTTGCTTCATAGAAATATTTATTTATTGAAATAAATTGCTTATTTGGGTAATTCATGGAAACTTATGATTTAGTCATAAATTACATCATTCTGCATTATTTTTCTCGTAGGTGAGGGTTCTTCAAATTATTATTATTTAATCTGGTTCCTTTTCTTTTTTTAACATAATATCTTTGCATAGATACTGTACTGACAGATTTTTTATTGTTCACCATTGAAAGAGGTAAATATTCCCAGCTGTTTGCACAGTGTTTGATACAGGCCAGTTCGGTTTGATTTCTTGGTGGTGGTAGGGTGTAGCAGGGTTGTACTCCAAATTAGCTGAGACTTCATTTTTGATGTATGATTTTGTGTGTGTTCCTGTAGCTTTTTTTTTTTCTTCCTTAATCAATGGAGATAGAGAATTTTTTTTTTCTTTCTCAGAAATTCTTTTTTTCTCCTTTGCAACAGCCACAGACTGCTTCCTGTTTCTGCATCTTGTCTATTACTCGATAAGCAAGGTATGCACAAGCTTACTTATGATTACTTGCTAATCTGTAGTGCACACTTTCACATGGCTTTCACAATATCTTTACAATACAGATTAGAAAACACAATTAAGCCCGTGTGTCTATTGCCTACTAGTTAATCCACCCCTGGTGATATTCTTTGCTTAAATGTTACCTTGGAGGCCCCATGAACCATTCTCATTATTCATGCTTTTCTGTAGTACTCTTCCCTTGAATCTGGGCTGACCCTGCTTTAATCAATGAAATAAAGCAGAAGTAGCAATGTGACAATTTCAGGCTTAAGCGTTAAAAAAGGCAGGGCAGCTCCTACATTTGAGATCTTGGAATCAAGCCCCCCATGTCATAGGTCCTATTACCCTGGTGCCATCACTCCCAGGGATTTTGAGGAAGCCCAAATAACCATATCAAGTCTTGGTGGAATCAAGACCCTGGAAGGATCAATTGACAGCCATGTGAATGAGTCCATCTTGGACCTTCCAGTAATCTCAGCATCTCAACTGACACCAACTAAAAGAGAAGGTCTGCTAGGTCATCCCACATAATCATGACAAATAATAAAGTGTTGTTGTCTTGAACTACTAAGTTTTGGGGTGGCTTGTTACATCATTATAGAGAACTGAAATGATCAGTCAAGTTAAAGGGCACTGCTATTGCCACTTCCACTGCTACTGTTGAAAGCAATAAATACAGCTTTTGGAACCCAGTATTGACATTGACTTTCAAAGAGTATAATGTTTGTATCCAATAACTGAAACTACTAACTTCTTTCATTGCTAGTTTATCTTTTGGTTGTATTTTTTCTCCATATCTATCTTCATAGCACGTTGCTATCCCTGTTGTATCCCTGCTGATTTTGGCAGCCTTTAAACTACTTTAGAGCCTGGAGACTTAAAAAAATGTGAAGTTATGCTTTCACACACTGTTTTCTTTTTCAAGAAGGGTGAAGTGCTGACATTAGGGTATCATGTTTGAATAGGGAAGTGAATGTCTTTCAACAGAGTTCTTAGTATTAAGGTTTATTAAGCATTCTGGATTTCATTTTAGCAGACTTTTTTTTTTTTCTTCTATGCTCAAGTTTTTTTTTTTTTTCTTTTTTTATATATTGCGGTAATTTGTCCTAAACCCATTGGATGACAGTACAGAACCAATTTTTATAATGGTATTTTTTTTTCCCCATTGAGATTTTTGGAAATTTCTCTGAACCAGAGCTAGTGAATAGCTTATTTCAGTTCCTTTCATCAATCTTACAACTTTCTTCTCCAGTCTCCCTAAAATAACTTTTCATTTTATACAGTAACCTAAAGATAGTGGAAGCTCATGATCAAATGTGCATTTTGGAGATATCATTTTGGCTTTTTCTTTTTTCTCTCAGAGTTATCTTCTCTGAGTTAACATTGATTTTCAGAAGTGTTATTTCACTTCTATATCACTTTAAAAGAAGTTCAGGAAGTATTGAGAAAAAATATTTTACATTTCCTCATCACCCCCAAACCTGTTGCCATTGCATAAATTCTGACACATAATGAATGACCCTATAGGACAAAGTAGAACCATTCCATTGAGTTTCCAAGGAGTGCCTGGTGGATTTGAACTGCTGACTTGTTGGTTAGCAGCCATAGCCCTTAGCCACTACACCACCAGAGTTTCCAGATTTCGCCACAGAAATTTCTAAATGAAGCTACAGTGAAGCCATTAATCAGCATTAAATAACATGTAAGAAGACAGACAGATGAAGGAAGACATGGCTAGGCCCGATACTAAAAGGAGAAATTAGAGGAAAATGCTAAGATATCACTTCACCTTTACCAATTATCAAAACAAATGATAAAATACTTATTAAAATTACAATTTCTTCCATTATTCATTGCACGAAGCTAATGAATTATCATAGATATATTAGCCTGACATATGTACCCTTCAGTAAACTGCTAAGATCCTTTGTCTTGTTATCAATTTGGCAAATAATAATGTATGGCACAGCCATGATAAATAACATTTAAAAGTTTTATCTAACACTAAATATTTGACATAGAGTTTTGAGATACCAAGGGTTGAAAACATATTTAATTAAGCCAATTCATTTATTAAAGTGCTTTATTTGATCCTTATTAAAAAACAAACAAACAAAAACAACTCTGCTGAATGGGCAGGGCAGCCATAGCATTCACAGTTAAGGTAGCAGAGAACCGTAGAATAAGGTGGAGGAGGCCACATGTTTAATAAATTGAGGCGCTTCCTCACCCCTGACACTGAGTCTTATACCTAATCCAGCTTATATATTCATAAAATTGATCAGAAAATAATATTAAAATATTCACAATCTGTAATTTTTTGATACAGTGTCCTAGAGGCACACACATTTTGAGGCAACAATTGTACTCATACAATAAAGAAAATCGCAAAGCTAAAAGATGAGTATACTAACATGTAACCATTTTGTACCAAAAATGTCTGTATTTCTATCAAGTTATTTTAATTCACTTTTACAAACTGCATCATTTTATTGAAATATATAGAAAGGTGTTCTGTAGGTGGACAATGTAGTTAGAGATCTAAGTATACTTTATACAGGCAAAATGTCAAGTACCCCAATTACATCTAGTTGTAAGCCTCACTGAATGCAGAGCAAAGATACCTATGGAATTTACCAAAACAGTCCCTTGACCACTTTGGTGCCATTCCAGCCACCAAAAAGGGTGGGATGGTGTCTTGTTTAGACCCATAGAAAACAGCTAGGCAACTGTGAAAGAATAGAAAAACCCAGTGCCGTCGAGTCGATTCCGACTCACGGAGACACTATAGGACAGAGTAGAACTGCCCCATAGAGTTTCCAAGGAGCACCTGGTGGATTTGAACCGCTGACCCTTTGGTTAGCAGCCACAGCACTTAACCACTATGCCACCAGGGTTTCCTACTGAGAGTTGTATAATATTTTTGATTCCAGGATAATAAGTTGGACGTGTAATCTACACTCACATTAATAAAAAGTAATAAAGTAGATAGCCATAGCATCTTTCTAAAATCTAGCAAGGGCACTTTAAACACTACTAATAGATTGAAATTAACATAATAAAACACCAAGTCCATCAGAACTGAAGGAAAGTTTAAAGAAGGGGAGATATTTCTACAAAACCTGGGAGCATGTTTCCTACAAGACGTAAGATTTGCGGTTACACATGGAAGGGAATTATAGAAACTTCTCTCTCTTCACAGTCTTAGAGAGTGTTTATAAAAATGAAATTATATTGTCATTATGAAATCAGAGCTGTATCCAAATTCCCCTGGATGCCAAGAGACATAATCAAAGTGATGGTAAGAGGGTCCCTGAAACATACACTTTGTACTCAAATCATTTAAATTTGGAACATTTGAAAACAACAACAACTTTAATTTTATTTGTGTAAACAAGACAGATTTCCTCATTTCCCTAGTGACATTCATGTCTGATAAAAAAAAAGAAAAAAAGCTTCTTAAATCCCAAATCCCTTTACCTCACCCCAGCTGTTATTCGACGAGGGACCCAGAAATGCAGATATTTGTTTGTACACACTGCCATAATTGGATGCGAGCTTTATTTGCATGCATTCCTGTAATAGTACAATCCTAACGTATTTTACTTGATAAATTTTTATGCAGATTTTACAGCACATTTTTCAACCACATGTTGGAACATTTGTGCACAAAAAAAAAAAAAAAATTCCCATCTTTATGTTTGAAATTTATGGGAACACAATTAAAATGAGAGGGGTCCAAAGGTATCAAGATAATTACATTTTTCTAATCTTACTAAACAAGATAAATTACCTGCAGGCCCTCTTAAAAAAGATGAAATCTTCATAATAAGTGAATTAATCAAGCAGCAGCTTGCTACTGCACTTGCATTTATAACAGAAATGATTCAAAGACTTATTTTATGGGGAAATTAATGGAAACAGGCTTTTCATTCTTCTGCACCAATTGAAAACCTCAGCAACCAGCTGCCCACTTGTCAAGAAAACAGAAAGAAGCTGGAAACAAAGATAAATAAAAACACCTTTTTCCTGGCACTTTTGCAGAGAAAAAGGAGCTCTCATTTACAGCAGCCATCTGTTTGTTATTTAATATGGGTGAATTACACGCTGTAATGAGTTTGTTTCTGCATCACTCAGTGCAGTGGAGCACAAGTTCGCTCTCATAATGTGCAGCCGTTTTTAAAAGCTAATCATTTAACTGGACACAATCGTCAATGACAAATGGAGATGTAAAAACTCAGCCAGCTGTAGAGTGAATATGTAATCATTGCGAAATCATATTATTTTACACGCTTGAAGACTTCTTAATAGTATCTGATGTTGGTCATCGCCGCAGACTCTGAAGAATTGAAGAAACATGGTGAAAAACAGCCTTTCAAATGGCTTTCTATAATTGGCCTATATTAATGCCTGTGTTAGAACCACCAATTGACTTAGGTATGGAAAGTCTCTCTAAAATATTTATTACTGTCTTCATTTTGGTTTTGATTTTTATATAGTTTTCAAATATTTCATAGTTTAGTAGGCAAGAGTTAGCATTTAGGAGCAGCTTGGGTAATTGAAAAAGAAGTCGTTTCAGTAGAGGCGGACCGCTGATTTGTTGCTTTGGCATATGACATCACATACAGATAAACAGGGGGACTTGAGAGACTGAGTGCCAACAGATTATTATTATTTTTTTAATCACACACACACAAAGGCTCTATTTCAGGAAACCAAACCTGAGTGGCTACACCTGCATGTGATACAGCCAGAATTTACACAGTGCTGTCATAATCTTTAACAGCAGGAAAATCTTCATTCCAGTGAATTTTCCCTTTGGAATAGCCACAAAGACAGTAGGCTTATAAGCAAATTTCCACATGAATAATCATCTTTCAATGTCTAGGGATCTCAAAAACAAAATAAAAACAAAAATGAAGTTAGTGAGCAGGATATGTGTAGCTATTATTATATATAATCATACAATTTATGGATATTTTGTGTATTTTAGTACAGTAAGGGGCTTTGGTTTATAACAAACAATATGCATTTTCATCTTTATTGTTCACCCAAGAATGTTAGACTTGGTGGAAAATTCTCATGGCCAAAAAAAAAAAAAAAGCATTGGACATATCAATGTATATAACCAGTTTGGATCAAATCTGTTGAGCTATATTTATGCTTCATTTAATCTTTGACTGTAAAACACATTTCAGGGAAAGAAAGATAAGAGACAGTTCCGTTTCAAAAATTCCCTGCTATCCTGTTCTCCTCTACAAATACATGCCATTATAATTTAATTCAAGTAAAAAAAAAAGTTTGTTTCTTCAATAACCACACATCTCACAAAATATTACTTTTTATTATGCAATATTCTTCTGCTCTAGGTATATTTATTATTGTAGGTGCCCTCTTTTCTATTCAAAATGAAGGTCTAGTTTTCTGGATGTGCAAATTCTTCAAAAACAAATTCAATAACTTTGCTTGGTTTCTTGTTACAGCTCTCAGCAGTATTTTAGCACAGCCTTCACTTAACAGTGTTTTAACAAATTCATAGCTGGTTAGAGAAAGACTGAGCAAAGTTTGAACCCTTTCAAAGACCAAACATATGAAAAGGGGGAATGTTTGAATGTTTTCCTTAAGTCACATTATTGTTTATGTATAGAAATTCTTGACATCAGAAATGAAAAACAACACTACTAAAAATATAGGTCCATGACAAGAAAAAAAAAAATCACGTTAACAAAAAGGAAGAAAAACAGATGTTTAAGACAGAGCAGAAAAGCGACTTGAACATACCAGAATAATCACCCAGGAAATCAGATAAAGACAGATGCATTATAAATTAAGAAAACAGCCCAAATATGCAGCTCAAGTATGATCTGAAAGAAACCAACTGTCACATTCTTTCTAGTGAATGATTAACAGATAGGAAAGCTGAGTAAATCAAGATGTGAAATACAGCAACTACGAAGAAACCAGAAGCCAGCTGTAATCGTAAATTCATACAAGTGCATTTAGCTAGAAAATTATTCTTGGGTGAACCTCATCTAATCATAATGTTTAAGTTCCTTTCATTTGGATCCACCTCTTCTCATATGAGAAGCCCTGGGTGATTCAAGCAGTTTACTCTTGGCTAATAACCAAAAGGTTGATGGTTCGAATCTACCCAGTGGTGCCACAGAAAAAAGGTCTGATCATCTACATCTGTAAGATTACAGCCATTGAAAACCCTACAGGGCACACTCGTATTCTGATACACATGGGGTCCTCATGAGTGTGAATCAGCTTGGCAGTGTAACCAGGTTGTTTTTGGTTTTTTCTTATATGAAGAAATGGTTACACATCAGAGAGAGGTTCCATGGAGCACAGACTTACGGAGTTGGGCATTGCTTGGTATGGTGATGTACTGAAATCCAGATTACTCAAGTGAGGAAATGCCTTTCTTATTTTTATTTTTAATTTAATTAATTAATTAATTTAGCCTTGATTTGCTCTCAGAGCTGCTAGCAGTGGGGATCAAAAAAATATGTGTATATCTCAATAAAATAGTAGTTCTGTAAAAGAGAAATGGAAGTTGATTCCTATAAAAATGGTGTGGTGGGGGCATCAGACCTCCTCTAATTTCACAAGGGGTAAGAATTACTATTAATATCAATAGCCCAAGGCTGATTCCTATGAGGCAGACGTCAAGACATGCCTCCACTCACCAATCTTTTACCAATTCTGACACTAGCTGTCCCTCCAATGGCACTTTCTACTTCTCTGCTGGGTTCAGTAATTCCTTGCAATGGCCACGTAGAACTCACAGACAATACTCACACTTATGGGTTTTTTTAGGGATGTAACAGGTTACAATTCAGGATCAAGAAGTACTCAGGATACAGTTCTTCCACCAGGACAACCTCTTCTCAGCTATACCTGCAGGCAGGCCTCTCTCTGGCCCTCGGTCGCCCCTCAACCAGGCATCTGCCCTGCTCAGGCAAGTGTTACAAAGTTCTTTAGCTCTGCCAATAAGTACCTAGAGACACCACACTTTACCCCACTCTAAGCCTTGGCCTGAAGGCATTCAGCTTTCTTTCTCCATGGGCCAGTATGCTCACCACTCTGTCTCTTGCCAGTCTCGTGGTTCTGCTGCCTCTGCTGCCACTATAGTTTCTCTGCTGCTGCTTCTAACCATCTTGCTGTCTCCAGTGTTACAGCTCTCTCTCTCTCCTGGTCTAGGAGAGTATCAGTGCAGTGATCCCAGGTCCAAAGGACATGCTCTTCTCCTGTCTCTTCTTCTTGGTGGTAGTCAGGTCTCCCCTTTCCTCCTCTGATATGGCTCATTTTAAGCATAGAGGAATGGTAAAACTGACCAGTTCCCTGATTAGAGTTCCATATACCTTATTCACCTGATCACACCCCTCAAAAGGGTGCCATGCACCATATTTGTATTATTATCAAGCTCTCCAATCCCTTTGATGGGTCACAAGCACCTTATTTGCATAGGCCACCTAATCATTTAGTGGGAGTTGGAAACCCTGGTGGCATAGTGGTTAAGAGCTGAGGCTGCTAACCAAAAGGTTGGCAGTTTGAATCCACCAGGGGCTCCTTGGAAACCCTATAGGGCAGTTCTACTCTGTTCTATAGGGTTGCTATGAGTCGGAATTGACTTGACGACAGTTGGGTATTTTTTCTTAATAAAACCACGGCAAGAAAAGCCATATAAATAGTGATCCATTGCACCACATTCCCAAGTGCCCCTTCAAAGGAGGGAAAGAGAGTGATTTCCTCAAGCCATATGCTCTAAAAAGGTACACATGATTCCCAACAGCCCACACCTTTAAAGCTTTCAAAAGCTCCCCATTGCCATGTAAGTTCCTTAAATTTATAAAGACCTTGGACAATGTAACAGTTCCATATATCTCAAATTGCCTATTGATTACTCTTTACATAAAACCTTTACTTCATCGAAGCTGGAATAGGAAGACGTTTTAAACATTTGTGAATTCATGCTGTTATACAAGATTGTTTTCCTTTTCCAAAATATCGTATTCTACTCTTTCTTCAAAGCCAGGGTCATATATCACCTCCTCTGTTAAAGTCTTCTCCATGGTCTCAGTTCACGGTGATTTCACTCTACCCTAAATTTCTAAAGAACCTAAAGTCTATACTATTTATATGGAGTTGCTGAATTGCAAATTCCCAAAAGAATAGAACATTGACATATTTCATCCTGCTTATGCTTTTCTTATGTCAAGAGTTTAATAAATATTTGATTAGGTAGTCATTAAAACTTTTTGGATGATAAACATTACCTACAAGAACTTTTTACCACCCTCATAAACTAATGGTAAACCAAAACCCAAAACACCTTGCAATAAAGTCGTTTTTGACTTATAGTGACCCTACAGGCAGAGTAGAACCACCCCATAGGGTTTCCAATGCTGTAAATCTTTATGGAAGCTGACTGCCACATCTTTTTTCCTGTGGAGTGACTGATGGGTTCAAACCACTGACCTTTCGGTTAGCAGCTTTGTTCTAATCATGACGCTACCATTTAAAAGAGACAATTAGGGTATTTTTCACCTCAACTGTCAACTTCTTCAAAAGTTACATGGAGCTTTTCAGAAGGTGTTAATCTCCTTTTCTGAATCTGTGTTAGTTGCCGTCCAGTAGGTTATGACTCATGGCGACCCCATGTGTGTCAGAGTAAAACGATGCTCCGTACGGTTTTCAGTGGCTGATTTTTCAGAAGTAGATCATGAGACCTTTCCTCCCAAACCGTTCTGGGGAGATTCAAACCTTCGACCTCTCAGTTAGTAGCCAAGTGTTTTAACCCTTTTTCACCATGCAGGGGCTCCTTTTCCTCCATAAACTCGCTTCCATAGAGTCGATTGCAACTCACAGCAATCCTATAGGACAGAGTAGAACTGCCCCATTGGGTTTCCAAGGAATGGCTGGTGGATTTGAACTGCCGACCTTTTTGTTAGCAGCTCAGCTCTTTACTACACTACCAGGGCTCTCTGCCTCCATAAAAACCAAAGCCCACTGCTATCTAGTTGATTCCAACTCATAGCGACCCCACAGAATTTCCAAGGTTATAAATCTTTACAGAGGCAGACTGCCACCTCTTTCTCCTGCGGAGCCCCTGGTGGCTTCACGTTGCTGGCCTTTTGGTTGGCAGTGGAGCACTTTAACCACTACACCACCAGGGCTGCCTCCATAGTGCTTTGTAAAGACATAGTCCTTATCTTCTTATAATATTGTTATTATTTAGCTGTCTTTTAGAGATCAAGAACTTTGTTTTACTCATTTTTGAACTTTTAACGTCTACCTGGTACCTGGCAAGTAATAGTGATTTAATAAATGTTCATTGAATTGAATCCTCTGAGGGAAGTAATTGGCTATTACAGTGAAACCTGTGGGAGCCTTGTTTTTCCGAGACTTGCAGGTTTTCCACCTTTGGCAAGGTGCAGTCTTACCACTTTTCTATTGCTTATTTTAGTGAAAAATATTTGAGTTTTCTTTCTCTGACAGGTTTCTGCCTTATACTGGTTCTGGCTTTTGCAGGTTTTACTGTATAGTTTATCTTTCTAGTGTATTGTGAAGTATCTGGCATACAGTAGGTGCTCAATAACATTTGTTGAATAAAGAGTTAGTCGATCTCCTATTCTGACTCTATGCTAGTTGCCATCCAGTTAGCTCCAACTTACGGTGACACCATGGGTGTCAGATTAGAACTGTGCCCCACAGGGTTTTCAATGGCTGATTTTTCAGAAGCAGATTACCAAAACCTTCTTCCATGGAATGGCCAGTTGGATGGATAACGAATGATGCAGATATAACGAAGATAAATCAAAAAAAAAAAAAAAGAAAAAGAGTACATCTAAGGTCATCTTTTTTATATTAAAATAGATTTTTAATTCTTGAAAACCAAAGGGAATCTACTCCAATCACAGGTCATTTTACATGTGAGGAAACTGAGGCTAGATTGCCTGACTCCCAGGCAATGTTTAGCCTACATCATATGGTTTTGAGAATTTAAATTTACAGGTTCTATCAAACGGTGGATCTGATAGAGTTGAGGAAATTAAAACTTGGTAAAGATAAAGAGATTTGCTAAAAAAAAAAAACCTGTCTAAATAAAAGACAGGTAGGCATAAATTCTTAATTCTCAGGCATATCTCTACAAAAATAGCTATATAATAAATATACCAGTTGCTATGGAATAATCAAGTTTATCCAAGTTAAACGATGCATAATAAAAATTTTTCCAAAAGCTATACAAGAATTGCAATAACAAGATCAGAACAGCGTTTGTAACAAGTATGTAACGTTTCCTTCATGTTGAATAAGGCAAATAATGCGAATATAAATTCATATTTTCTAGAAAACTTTTAGAGAAATAAGTAAAAGTTGAAGACAACTTCTTTTTTAACACATTTATCAAGAGGTTATATTTTAGTTCATGTACTCTGGAAATAATCAGGAATTCAGTTCAACTGCTTATCAATGGATAGTTTTACAAAACGATGATTATTACCCTAAATTCTCTATCATAGAAACAAAGAGAAAATGGAATTAAAAAAAAAATTTCTACGAAATGCATTTGGGAAACAGCAAACATTTCATGTATACGGAAAAACTGAATATATTACTAACAAAAATTAACGTCATTAGAATCATTGCAACGCGGCAAAAAGAAACTGTGCCCATTTTTTACTTTAGATTTCATTCCTCTTAGGCTTTTTATATGGTGCAGTTATTGTGGTGGTTTTCAGTATTTCCCAAACTTTTCAACACCACGGCTCATGTGGGAGATTATAACATTTTTCACAGAACATGGAGCTATGTGGCTAATCGGAGAAGGATTCTGAGGAAGTGGCCACTCCATGATCAGAAAGGTTTCATTATCTTGGCACTGCTGTTACACATTGAAAGCACAATAGGTGTCCTAGGTCTCTATGCAGGGCGAATGCTTTGCATCCCACTGCTAACCTGGTGCAGTGACTAAGAGCTCAGCTGTTAACCAAAAGGTCAGCAGTCTGAATCCACCAGTTGCTCCTTGGAAACCCTATGAGGCAGTTCTAGTTTGTCTTATAGGGTTGCTACGAACTGGAATGGACTTGATGGCAGCAATTTTTTTTTTTTTTAGTGAGTCAAAATCAGCTTGACAGCAACGGGTTTGATTTTTGATTTAAAGGTTGGCAGTTCAAAACCACCCAGTGGCACTGGGGAAGAGAGGTCTAGTGATCTGCGGCCATAAAATTTACTGTCCAGAAAACCCTACGGAGCCGTTCTACTCTGTAACACATGGGTCTCCATGAGTCAGAATCAACTTGGCAGGAACAGGTTTTTGTTTGTTTGCTTTTTTTTTTTTTTTTAATACATGTCCTGGACCAGGAAGCCCTGGAGTTAATCAGAAGGAATTATTGATATTTACTAATTATGTCTAATATAGATGATATCATCACCACTTCCCTCCACTATTTCTATACAACTCTTTGAAAACACAGTTCTATTAGCCAGCTTTTGTTTTATTTTATTGTTAATGTCTAGCATAGAAAAACAATGTATTTATACAGAGATTATTAAAAAATTGGAAACAAGACTCTTATTAGCATTTTTTTTTTTTTTTTTGATGAATTACCAGTATGAGCCTTTCTTTTATGTTGTTGTTAGGTGCCATCGAGTCTGTTTTGACTCGCAGTGACCCTATGTACAACAGAACGAAACATTACCTGGTGGTCTTGCAACATCCTCACAAACATTGTTATGCTTGAACCCATTGCTGCAGCCACTGTGTCAGTCCATCCCTTTGAGGGTCATTCTCGTTTTAAATGACCCTCTGCTACACCAACCATGATGTCCTTTTCCAGGGACTGGCCCCTGCTTATAACGTGTCCACAGTACTTGAGACAAAGTCTCACCATCCTCATTTCCAAGGAACACCCTGGCTATATTTCTTCCAAGACAGACTTGCTCCTTTTTCTGGCAGTCTGTGGCATATGTGATATTCTTTGCCAACACTGTAATTCAAAGGCATCATCTTCTTCTTAGTGTTCCTTTTTCATTGTCCAGTTTTCCCACGTATATGAGACGATTGAAAATACCTTGGCTTGGGTCAGGCATACTTTAGTCCTCAAAGCAACATCTTTGCTTTTCAACACTTTAAAGAAGTCTTTTGCAGCAGATTTGCCCAATGCAATCCGTTCTTTGACTTCTTGACTGCTTCTTCCATGGGCACTGATTGTGGATCCAAGTAAAATGAAATTCTTGACAACTTCAATATTTTCTCAGTTGACCAAGATGTTGCTTATTGGTCCATTTGTGAGGATTTTTTGTTTTCTTTTTGTTGAGGTGTAATCCGTAATAAGATTGTAGTCTTTGATTTTCTTCAGCAAGTGCTTCAAGTCCTCTTTGCTTTCAGCAGACAAAGTTGAATCATCTACATATCACAGGTTGTTAATGAGTCTTCCTCCAAATCCGATTCCAAATTCTTCGTCATATAGCCTGGCTTTTTAGGTTATTTTCTCAGCATACAGATTGAATACATATGGTGAAAGGATACAACCATAACACACACATTTTCTGAGTTTAACCCATTCAGTATTCCCTCGTTCTGTTCCAAGGACTACCTTTTCATATATGCATAGTTTCTTCATGAGCACAATTAAGTCTTCTGGAATTACTATTCATCACAATGTTATTGATGACTTGTTATGACCCACACAGTTGAATGTCTTTGGATAGACAATAAAACACAGGTAAACGTCTTTCTGGTATTCTCTGTTTTCAGCCAAGATCCATGTGACATCAGCAATTACATCCCCCATTTCACGTCCTCTTCTAAATCTGGCTTAAATTTCTGGCAGTTCCCTATGGATGTACTACTGCTACTGTTTTTGATTTACTTACTTTGTCTTCTCAAGCTGCCCTTTGACAGTGCTTTCACTTCATTTCTTCCATTCTCTTTAGCTACTCTACCTTCAAGAGCAAGTTAGAGAGTTTATTCTGAAATTTTTTCGGTCTTTTCTTTCTTTCATGTCTTTTTATTGACTTTTTGCTTTCTTCATGTATGATTTCCTTACTGTCATTCCACAATTCATCTGGCCTTTGGTCATTAGTTTTCAGTGTGTCAAATCGCTTCTTGAGTTGGTCTCTAAATTCAGGTGGAATATACTCAAGGTTGTACTTCGGCTCACGTGGACTTGTTTTAATTTTCTTCAGCTTCAACTTGGACTTGCAAATGAGCAATTGATGGTCTGTTCCGCGATTGGCCCTGGCCTTGTTCTGCCTGATGGCATTGAGCTTCCACATCCTCTCTTTCCACAGATGTAGTCGATTTGATTCCTGTGTATTCCATCTGGTGAGGTCCACATGTATAGCCACCATTTATGACTACGTTGTTGAAAAAAGGTATTTTTCTTTTAGGTATCAGAAATTTTATCCATTCTGCTATATTAGTAGTGCATAACACTACTGATTTTAAATTTGGTATGTTTCAAATGACACATGAGGAAGTTAAAGGATTGAGGAGTTTTAAAAAATAATTCTACTCCCAGCTATGATCAGAGGGAAGTTCTCCTCAGATAGAACACTTTTAGATTCGTTCGGCTCTCTACAAGCCTACTTCCCAAGACATTTTGTGAACCTCAGTGTGACTAAGGATGTGGGGGTCATCGTCATTCTAAAGATGATGAGCTGTCAAAAATTTAGCAAAAAATACTGCATGGCTCTTCTAATGCATAAAGGTAGCTTTTTGTCACCCACGAATTCATGGTGATCTCATACACACTAGAACAAAATACTGGCTGGGCTTGCATCAACCCTGTGATTGCTTTTGAATGGTTCAGTTGTGATACACAGGGTTTTCATAAGTAGATTGCCAGGTCTTTCTTCCAAAAGTAGATTACAGAGAGAAAAAAGTAAGGTGGCTAGATAAAGAATATTTTCTTTATATTTACACTTTAGATTTTATATGGAACAATGGATAACATTTCTGTAAAAGCACTGCTTTAATATATTTATATACTTTAGTCCACTCTTGAGTCAATAGTATATAATATTCTGTATATCTTTCTTTACAAAAAATAGAGTGAAAATATGCCAAAATGAAAATATTTTCAAATTATTCTCAATCTATATTTTATATAGTTAAAAAGAAGGATAAAACATATTTTCCTATGGATATACATTTTCTTTTCACCTGCTCTATTCATTGCATTATAGATGAAGTTCCAACAATTGCTAGCCACTTAGCAGTTTCTCATTGTTTTACATTTATAAAGAAATTTACATCTGTCACTCAGTAGGCTGGAGATCCATGGAAAGTAAGGTAATTGACCATAGTTCTCAGCTAAATTAAAGCAACACCAGGGTAATAAGGATATTGTTCCGAGGGTAAATTATTTCCTTTAACTGCTAAATTATAAAAGCATTTATCATAGTGTCCAGATATTTTTCTTACACATATTATAACTCATCCATTTAACTGTCATGGAAGCCCTTGCAACTACACCCCTAATTTAAGTGAACAGGAAATAACTGGGTGGCTACAAAATCAGACTTAAAACAACAGAGAAAGCTAAGACTAAGTGTAATTTATTTGCTGGGGACATCAAATGTTAAGTAATTCCAGAACTACACTGTGTAACTGACATAATGCATGTCTCCCTAAATTACATTTTTCAGGTGATTTTTTTTTGTTTTGTTTTGGCATCGTTGAAGAATACTGGAATGATATACCCATTATTTGGAAAGTACAAAGAGGGACCATTACTAGTAGTAGTTGTTTGTTTGTTTGGTTTGGTTTTTAATATTGCAGAACAAATGAGTAAATGAGTTTTCCTTTTTTATCTCATCTCACTAGCATTTTCTGATCTATTGTTTATTCTAAAATTCAGGTTTGATATTGGCAATCCCTTTATTTTCCCCCAAAGTTCTATGAAGAATACAACAAAAAACAAAGTAGCAAAATGCCAATTTCTCTCTTAATTTCCTTTTTTATTGCTAGTCAATAAATTACTATGTTTTTTTTTTTTCAAATTATTCACTGAAAGAGTGATTCATTTATTGAGAAATAGAGAATTTTGGCAGTTGCTAAATTACAGAGATGTGCTATAAATACAGGGATTGCTATAAATAAAATAAAACAAAATAAAAACTGCTGTAAATAAAAACAAAATAAACCCATTCAATCCCTGTGCCATTTGAAATGTATGCCTTCTGGCAAGCATTTTTATATGTAAAATGGTGGTAATATTATACTTCAGAACATTATTGTGAGGCATAAACAAGATTACATGTGTGTGCACTTCTATGTTGTTGTTGTGTGCTGCTGAGTTGATTGTGACTCATAGAGACCCTATAAGATGAAGTAGAATTGACCCATAGGGTTCCTAGGTTGAAATCTTTACAGGAACAGATTGCCAGGTCTCTTCTCCAGCTAAGCTGCTGGTGGGTTTGAACCACCGACCTTTCATTTGGCAGTGGAGTGCTTTACCATTGCATCACCAGGATTCTCTTTCTTCTTCTCTCTCTCTCTAAATATATACATTAAAAAAAAAAAAAAGTTGCTGTCGAGTCAATTCCGACTCATAGCGACCCTATAGGACAGAGTAGAACTGCCCCATAGGGTTTCCAAGGAGTGGCTGGTGGATTTGAACTGCCAATCTTTTGGTTAGCAGCCTGAGCTCTTAACCGCTGTGACACTGTGGCTCCATATACATACACACACGCAAACACACACACACATATAAAATACATATACATAGATACATATATGTTGTTGCTTTGATTCTGACTCATAGCGACCCTATGTACAACAGAACAAGACACAGCCCAGTTGTTTCCTAAAGCTTTGGAATTAGTACCATGCAGTGATTAAAAGCATGAGTTTAGACAGGCGTGAGGTCATGTCAGTTATGTGACACTCCACAGGGTTTTTGTGATCATCAAATACAGAAACATTTATAAAACACTTAGAACATACAATACCTCTTCAATACATCCGTCAAAAGGTAATAACAAAGGTAATAACAGAATTTAAATTTCTCCAGCTTTGAGAAAAGATCTAAGACTTTTTTTTTTTCAAGTTGCATTTCTTTCTTTTTTTTTAATCAGCATTTTCCAACTTCTGCATTTTCTGCTTGGATTGTAAAGTGCAAATAGCAAAATTAGACTTTGAGTTAATGCACCAGCTGGTAAACTTGCTGGCAGAAACTCAGTCTTGTTACAATTTAATTAGGAACTAGCTGCAATACTGTTTTGAGCGTGGTAGATACCAACTGTGATTCAAAATTGAATAAATGTATTTTTTTAATTCTATGTTATTAATAGCTACAATTATAATTTATTTGTTTTTATTTAGGCATATTGAATAGGTATTAATTGAGCATCTACTATGTGCTTTACTCTATGTTAGAAGATGGAGATACAGAGATAGATGGCTTAGTACTTTTCCTGAAGAAACTCCCTCATGATGAGACAGCTAGATAAACCAGAAAAAAAAAAAAAAAACAAGAACAAACAAAGCCTCCATAAAATTGCAAGATGTGTAACAGAGGTGCTCTGGGATGTTTAGGAGTTTCTCAGTGGGGGTGGGGCGGGAGGTAAGTTGTGGCAACTATTCTGAGGAAGTGTCATTTGTTTTGATATTGAAAAAAAAAGTAGTTATCTTGATAAAGAAGAAGTGCAGAGAGGAGAGGAGAGGGGAGACACCTAAGGACAGGGTGTAGCATGTTCAGCGACTTTGGTATTTGAGAGAGCATGACCAAGTGAGGAAACTTGAAAATCGTTCAGTACTGCTAGCCTGTTAGTAGTGTAGTGATACAATCCTGGGGATGAAAATGTGGTGATGTCCACAAAATAAAGGGCCTTGTATGCCATATGGAATCCTGATGGCATAATCGTTAAGAGCTACATCTAATAACCAAAAGTTTGATGATTTGAATCCACCAGGCACTCCTTGGAGACCCTATGGGGCAGTTCTACTCTGTCCTACACAGTCACTGTGAATCAGAATCAACTGAATGGCAATGAGTTTGGCTTTGTATGCCCTGTCATAGCCACAGTTTGACTTCGTAATTGAAGTGACTGAGGAGCTAGAGGAAGGTTTTAAATAGGGGAGTGATAGTTGTGTGTATTGCCAATAACTGGATCATGCACATAGAAAATATTAATGAGTACTCATACTAGTAATAATGAAAGCCTTATAAATTAATCAGTGAAGAAAATACATAACACAAAGTAAGTAACTGGACATGGCATTCTTCCCTCTATTATTATAATAATAAAGAGAGTCCCTTAACCGCCGTTTTTCCTCCCAGTGGTCTGTTATCAAAATAAAACAGCCAATAAAAAAACAGAGACACTATTTCAAATATGTTGGGCTACATGAAGATTGTTTTATTATGTTCTGAGTAATCAAAATTGTCCTTTTTATATATGATTTATTGTGTGTCAGTATCTTATATTACTATAGTAAATTATGTTTCATCGCAGAGAAGAAAATCACAAAAGAATGAGTTCCATAACTTTCAAAGAGACGGCATAGATGTTGTTATGAGATCTTACTTTATATAGCTGCTGTGTTTATTAAATACCAGCATTTCAATTAGGTCAGCTTCTTCATTACCTGTAGCAGCACATAAACATTTCTAAGAACAGTGGCTGGATGAGTGCAAATGATAAGATTAGGCTGTGTTACATCCTGAGAACTGCAATGCAGAGTTTTGCTATTTGATTAAGAGTTGTAATGACCTCTCTTACTTTTGCCCTTCCCTTTCTAAATGCTTGTGACACTATCTTGATCTCAGTAAAATTAATGAAACATGGTAGAAACAATGCCATGTGCTGGGTTATTTGACTGAGAGTGATGAAGTATTAATTGGTAACCAAAATACATACTTAGGCTAAAAGAAGCGAGTTAAGGGTGGCTGACGATCTTCAGAGACTATCAGCTTAATGTCTTTCTGCATCCACCAATCAGTAGGATAATTATCCAAATCAAAACACTTCTGAAATTACAAGGGGTGCCACTAATAATTATGTCAAGGCAATAAGTTTAAACTGAGAGCGCCTCAGGCAAACTGGTGTGTATGGTCACTGTATTGATCAACAACTGGGGAAAACAGCCAGTAAGTTTTTAAAGCTTTGTTGTTTTCTGGATAGATTCAATTTAGCCAATCATTGGACTTTCTTAAGTCCTGATGGCTTGGCTATTACCACTCAGAAGCTACTTTTCTTAAATCTATCCTTTCATTAAATTCAGCATCTAATAACATGGTAGCATGTGTTTCTAAATTATCATCATCCTTCAAGTATCTAAAGATTGATATCAATAAGAAAGACTCTGGAGAAAAGGAGATATAAGTCTGTGGGATGGTAAGCCAGCACTGAGACATAATAAGACTATATAAGCATACCCACAGATAAACAATTACGGACACTTAATGTTTAACAAACTCCCTTCTATGCAGTTCTGTTCATCTAAAGGATAGAAGTCGACATCTCCTGGTGGTACATACCTTAGAAATGATTTTTCCATCAGGTCTCTGTCATATATCAAGGATCCCCTGAATGTTGTAAATGTGAATGTACTCAAATGCCAACTGAAAGGTTGGAGGGTCAAGTCCATCCAGATGCACCCCAGAATAAGGCCTGGTGATTTACTTCCAAAAGATCACAACCCTTGAAAACTCTATGGAGCACAGTTCTACTCTGACACACATGAAGGTGCTAGGCATTGGAATAGACTTCACTGTAACAGGTTGAGGTTTTTTGGTTAAATATCAAAGCTGGTAGTCTTTGAAAAGTTTCCCAGCCATTGTGGTCTACTAGTTGAAACTCTTGGTTTTGCACCTCTTGTTATAATAAGTCTATTAGGAGCAATTGTGGACATCCTTCTCTACTTGGAACCCCCCATTTTTTTAACACAAGTCACATGCCCATCCTGGTTCTATCACAGTCTTTGTTTAACTACCAGTCAGCACAATTTAGAAGCAAAGCCAAACAGAGCAACTCGATTCCCGAGAGCTTCCATAATCGACAGCCATCCTTAGGCCCTATCTCTTTTTCTAATTCAGAAACCCTCTTTCTTGCACCTCATGCTATTTACACTATGGGCAGAATGTCATGAAGTGTGTTTAATATAGCTTAGTTTTGTTTTCCTGCAGAAAGGGAGTGTCTTATGCAAATATATGCTTTTATTTCCTTTGGTGATAGCTGAAGCAACTGAGCTTCTGTTTTCCTATCATCCCCTGTTAGAACAAAGAGCCATAACACAATAAGTTAGATTCCATAGTTTCTTCAATAGTATAGTCAACTACTAGAGAGTGAGTTACATGGGCTTTTATCAGCTTACCAAAAATAATCATCATCATCTAAGGGGTTTATTCACTCTTTGGTTAATGACTCAGGTTCACAACCTGTAAGCCCTGTAACCCTCTGACTCTGGCAGCCACTGATTAAATTCCTGCCCCACTTCAGTTGGCCCATGAGAACACCTATGCCCAGACTTCTCTTGTTCTTGGTTCTTCACTAAATCTACATCCTCACTGCCTCTGCCTTGGCATTGTTGACTATGGCCAAAGCTTTGTCGCGAAAGGCAAATATCTTTGTTCAACTTTCCTTTAGGGGCAAAATTTAATAATGAATGATATAAGCTTGAATAATTTGCATTGTCTCTTTTTGACTCACAAACTCAATATGATCCTTATTTTAAAACTTTGATCCTCGCCTAGTCCCTTTTTGATTCTCACACTACAACGTCCTTTGTTAGATTAATAGATCCGAAGTACCTCCTATGTTGCTTTTCCTCCAATTTATGCACAGTCATATTACTCTACAAATACAGAAAACAAAACAAAAAAAAACAAACCCACTGCCACTGAGTCAATTCCAACTCACGGCAGCCCTATAGGACAGAGCAGAACTGCCCTATAGGGTTTTCAAGGCTGTAAATCTTTACAGAAAGACTGCCACATCTCTCTCCCACAGAGGGACTGATGAGTTTGAACTGCCAAAATTTCGGTTAGCAGCTGAGTGCTTTAACCACTGCAACACCACTATCTTAAAGTAATTCTATGGTCCCTCCGATCTTTTTTTTAAAGCCTGGCTTCATGATGATGTACATCCTTTAGACATAAGCAATATAGGATGCTTTCTTAAATGATTGATTTCTATTATTCCATTTCTTAGGTTCTTCATTAATCAAAGAAACCCGTCCTTTTATACCTTTATTAAAATACAGGGCAGTATTTTCTCATACTTCTCTTTATTTGCCACTGTACATTATGATATGAGTATGGATTTTTGAATTTGTTTCTGCCGTTCTGCCTTGGGAATAAAGTAATACATTTTATTTGTTAGAAGAAGAAACGTGCCTAAGTTTTTTGACTGACTAATATAATTACTCTTGAGAGGAAGGCTAACCAGAAATCTAGTTTATTTTGATGTTTGCCAGCATACCTAAAATGCCAACATGGAAGGAGCTCAGAAGAAAAATGCTGGAATCTTTCAGATGTTAAAGGGGAGTAGGATAACAAAAAGCACAAAAAAGACAGAAAAATCAATAGATGTGCTGATCTACTCACTTTTATTACTGAACTTCTGGGTTTTGAGCTGAATTTCAGCTATTTCACACGTCTCTAGATATAATGAAGGGATGATATAGACTTCAGTAAGTTATGGGGTTTATCTCATACGTGTGAGTGCCTCATAACTTATTAGTGCCTGAAGCTATAATGAGTTATGTTACAGTTCTCATACAGAGCCTTCAGAACTTGTAAGTCACCAAAACCTTGGGCAATTTTATTTATTTAATGCCTTCTTAGTACTGGAGCGTCTAATCCAGATTTTGTTAATTTTTTTTTTTTCCTAGTTGCTGGGTAGTGCCCCCTGTGGTATGTAAAATTCAAAAGGTCATAAGTCCCTATATATTTTGCTGAAGTGTACATTCTCTGCCATGACATCTAAAGAATAATATTTGGGGGTGGCACACTAATCCATCATGTCATGCTGACATTTATATCACGAAGTTTACTGTTTTCTGGTGATATTGTTCATAATATAAGCCTTTGACTTGTTTGCAATCACAAGTTGGTAGGATAGAGTGTGCTGTTAAGCATCTCTGGTGGTGGTTTGCAATGAATATGTGACTGCTCTACAAATTTTCAGAGCTGTTTTGCCCTTTCATTTTGGTAGGAGTATAGAGAAGATAATAAAAGGCTCTATTCATCAAATGTGGTTTCTGTGGGAGTATCTTCAAATTTTCCTGGATTCTCTTTTCAGGTGGCCAGACGTGTATATATATGTGGTTCATCATTCCAAACAATAGCCCTGAAGAAAATTGCATTTGTTCTCACTGATTCCAAAAGCAAAGTTTTATTAAAAGTGTTCTTTTGAACATAATAAAACAAGATTGATTTTGGCTGGATTTGCTTCTTTGTGTATCATGGCCTTTAGTAAACTTTGCCTTAGATTGCAACAGACAAAAAAATAACAGAGAACTTCATTAAGTGTTCAAATGAATCTCGCTTGTAATGGCAGTTTAGAATTCTTTAATGAGAAACTGAAATTATTTAGCCTAATGAATAAACCCGCTGCCGTCAAGTTAATTTTCACTCATAGTTACCTTATAGAACAGAGTAGAACTGCCCCATATGGTTTGCAAGGAGCGCCTGGTAGATTTGAACTGCCAACCTTATGGTTAGCAGCCATGGCTCTTCACCACTGTGCCACCAGGGTTCCCAATGAATAAAAAGTTCTTTTAAGAATTTAACACTTTATTACTTACAGCCTATAATGGAAATCACATTTTAAGACCTAAAAACAATGCCTTGATTAAATATGGCTATTGTTTTTTATTCCTATCCTTAATGGCTACCTGTCTAGAGGTGTCTGTAAGTGCAGATTCCAGCTATAATATACTCTACTTACACATTTCACCACACATGGAATGAGCCTCTGCTTCCCTCAGTGCCTGTTCAATAAATGCAAGCCAATTTTACATGAAACAGAAAAGAGCATAACTAAGAAGGACCTTCTGCCTGGGAACAATATAAAACAGTTTACTCCAAAGTCAAAAATAATTATTTTTGGATCCTCTTCTTTACTGGAATATCTCTTCTACTTCTGTCTTCTATTCCTGTGAGTAATTGAGAAGCGATTGAATTTGTATCTTACATTTTTAAAGCACTTACATTTGGTAATTTTTAAAGCCAAGTCCATTAAAAAAAAAAAAAAAAAAAAGACCTAATTAAAATAAAATAGTTGAAATCCCTGGAGAAAAGTAGTTTTTTTTCCCCTAAGAGCTCAGATGCAATCAAGAAAAACAAATAAACACATCCATGTCATAGGACTTGTCAGACATAAAATTGAGTTTCCATAAAAGTTAAACAATTTTCATAATGGGTAGTACATTTGTAAATAAGCTGGAAACAACTTAATATACTATTTTTCCTCTTATAGGTGCCTTTCTTCTCATCAGTTTTGTTGATTTGAATTTTCTGTTTATTTCTAAATTTTGGCCTTTTGCATTAACGAGTAATTCATTATATTATGAATACAATATAAAGCTAAATAATTTAATAAGATACTGACAAAGTCAAAAGGAAAATATAGAAAAATGTTATAAGGCAAATTAACAAGGACCATCTCCAGTAAATGATACAGGAGAAGGGAAGTACACGGGAAATGAGGTATTTTCTCAGTGAAGTAGAAAGTTGCTTTAATCTATTTTCTTACCTCCATTGTCCTCTTATCACCTCACAAAACAAACAAACAAAACCCTTAGAAGCCTGTTGTCTACTGGCTTGGATCAACGTTTTGTTTTGTTTCTTGATCTTAAAAGTGCAATCAAGACAAGGATTTGCTTTTATTAAGAAATGAAATTATTATAAAGCAGAGGATGTCTTCACCTGGCAGGATCTCTGCATGAAAGCTCAGTTACTTGGTCATATTCAAAGTCAATGCAAGTTTTGCATGGAGATGGAGAAAGTTATACCCGGATAAACTAGGAGGAGTTGGCATATTTAATATCTCAGGAGCAAAAAAAAAAAGATAAGTATTAAGAACAATATCAGTTCTAAAGTAACATCCAGTCTTTAGATTACGTTGACAATTAACACTTGTTTTGAAAGGGTATTTTGCTCTAATCTGAAATATTTGCTTATAGAAATTATAAGTAAAGAGCATAGAACAACCAATAAATGGGAAAAATTTATAAAAAATATTTTAAAAAGTGATGAAAAAGAAAAAAGTTACAATTTTAAGAATTGAAAATGATTAGAACTATAATATTAAAATTGGGAATGAGGCCGCAAAAAGTAACTTGGTCAAGATTATTAAAAAAAAGTTGTCATCAAGTTGATTGTGACCCATGGAGCATGTTCACTCTTTGCACCAATCAGGGTTCTAGATACTGTTAACAGCAGCAATAAGGTTACACCTGCATTTCAGTCCTGTGATTTTTTGTCATAACATACTACAAAAAGAGGACTAATTTCTTTAACTCTGTTCAACCAAAATATTTTACATTTTATATTTTTAACTTACAAGTCATTTATCGAAAATTTAATATCAAAGCCAAGGCATCAAGGAATGTATTGAACATGGTTGTTCTGTACAAGTCAATTCCGACTCATAGTGACCCTATAGGACAGAGTAGAGCTGCCCCATAGGGTTTCCTAGGCTGTAATCTTCATGTTAGATATTTCTACCATGGAGCTTCTGGGGAAGGAGGGGGAGGGTTTGAATCTCTGACCTTTGGATTAGCAACTGAGAGCTTAACCATTGTGCTATCAGGGCTCCTTGAATGTATTAATAAAATATCATTTCTTTGTCTCTTTTTCCCAGTCTTGAAGTAAGGCTGATTATTATATCCGGGCAATCATAATTATGTATCACTATTTTTGTACGTACCAAAGCTTCTTCCTGGGAGAATATTTTAAAGCTGCTGTAGGGTTGGACCAGCAGCCTAACTACTTTTTTCTTGGTGAACATATCATGACAGTCCTTTTTTTTTATCTTATATTTCCATATTTTCTTTCTATGTTACTCTTATTTAGAACCTTTGATACCCTTAATAGAATAAAATAAGTGCCCTTGGTTAAAATCTATTCCTATATACAAATCATTGTTTCCATGTCTCCACAACTGAACTAAAGAGTAGTGTCTTCCCTGGGCTGGCTGAGTTCCCCAAGGAGCTTCCCCAGCTGTTTCAAATATCCTAGATTTACAGAGAGAATAATTGAATAGAGAGTACTGAGAATGCTGGGACTTTAATGATATTACTGTCACAGGCAAAAATGAAGATCTTCCAAAAAATAATCTCTTTGAGGAACCCCAGAGTTCACCCTTTGTTAGCCCAAGGCTGGAACCATTCCTGAAGCCAACTCTTCAGACACGGATTGGACTGGACTATAAGACAGAAAATGGTACTGATGAGGAGTGAGCTTCTCGGCTCAAGGAGACACAGGAGACTATGTGGGCAACTCCTGTCTGGAGGCAAGATGAGAAGGCAGAGGGGGACAGGAGCTGGTTGAATGGACATGGGGAATACAGGGTGGAGCGGAGGAGTGTGCTGTCTCATCAGGGGGAGATTAGCTAGGAATGCACAGCAAGGTGTGTGTGAGTTTTTGTATGAGAGAGTGACTTGATTTGTAAACTTTCACTTAAAGCACAATAAATAAGTCTTTGTGGCCTCTTCATCTTGTGTGGGTGTGTGTACACACATACACACACGTGCATAAATATATACTTTTATGAATACGTTTATATGTATAGACATACATATACACAAGTATGCATGCAGATTCGAATTGCCTGGTGGATTCAAACTACCGACCTTTTGGTGAGCAGCCGTAGCACCTAACCACTATGCCACCAGAGTTTCTGTATAGATAAAAAAAACAAACCAAACCCATTGCCATCGAGTCAATTCCGACTCATAGCGACCCTATAGAACAGAGTAGATAGATAGGTTTTTTTTTTTTAAAGCAGGGAATACTCAAAGACATTAGCCCCTTTGTGTCATTTTGCAAATGTATTACAATAGCATGTGAAAGCCACACACATGAAAAACAATCATCCATCTATCATCTATCTATCTATCTATCTATCTATCTATCTATCTATCTATCTATCTATCTATCTATCTATCTATCTATCTATCTATCTATCTATCTATCTATCTATCATCTATCTATCTGTCATTTCTCTATCTCTCTATCGTCTATCATCTCTCTCTATCTAATCTCTCTCTCTCTCTCTATCTAATCTCTCTCTCTCTCTCTATCATCTATCTATCCAATCTATCTCTCTCTCTTTATCTATCATCTATCTAACTAGCTAATCTCTCTTTCTCTGTCTATCATCTATCTATCTCTCTATCTTTCTAATCTATCTACCTGTACAGTGAGAGGGAGAGAGAGTTATGTGTGTGTGTGTTTGTAAATAGTGTTCAAAACACCTCCTTAGGAAATAACCCATAATAGACCATGTCTTCTTGAGAAGACTGTATACGATGGTTAAGAGTGTAGTCTACAAAGCCAAACTGGCTGGTTTTAAATCTTTTTTCAGCCACTCACTATCTCACCTGGGCCATGTTCTTTGGCCTCTATGTATCTTGTTTTCCTCACCCACAAAATAGGAACAATGATGATGATAGTTTATTGCAAATGATAAACCCAGTACCCAGTGCTGTCGAGTCGATTCCCTACAGGACAGAGTAGAACTGCCCCAAAGAGTTTCCAAGTGATAAATGGGTTAATATAGGTGAAGGGTTTAAGAGAACATGTGACACATGGCTAGTGCTCTGTAAAAGCTGTCCTCCATAGTTAGTTGCTCACATTTTAATCACCCATTTTAGGATCCATGCTTACAGATTTAGTGATCAAAACTGGGGTATTCAGTTCCTTCAAGATATGTGTGTGTAATGTATGAAATATGTATGAGACTTAATAGGATAAAAAGCAAACAAACCGCTATTCAATGTCTAAATTTTCTAATTCCTTATACGTTTTTAAAATTAAAATCCTTGATCGAGGGTCCTTAGGTGATACGAATGTTTAAGTGCTTTACTGCTAACTAAAAGACTGGAGGTTTGAACCCACTCAGAGGTACCTCCGAAGAAAGACCTGGAGATACTTTCTGAAAGGTCAACTTAATGGCAACTTTAAGTCAAAGCAATTCATAAATATTTTCTACTCAGTTCTGTTATTTTCAGCCCTCTTTGTTTGACTTACTCCAAGTTTCATGCCATCTTATTTAATTTTGAATTAACCTGGGATTTCTCATCCTTTGGATAGGGCTAATAGGTCCTTTAGAAAATAAAAACCAAAAAAAAAACCAAACCCAGTGCCATCGAGTCAATTCCGACTCATAGTGACCCTATAGAAAATAGGCAAGCTTAACTGAAAATAAATTCGCTTCCAAATATAATGCATAATAATCAATGTGTACATGGAGGTACTTACTGGTCTTTTAAAATGCTTGTGAGAAAAATTATCTATTAAATAGTAGTAATTAGAGTGTAGGTCTCTGAGTGGCACAAATGATTTTCACTTGACTGCTATCGGAAAGGTTGGCGGTTCTAACCACCCAGAGGCACCCTGGAAGAAAGGCCTGGCGATCTGCTCCCATAAAGATTACAATCAAGCAATCAAACCCGTTGCCATCAAGTCAAGAGCGACCCTGTAGGACAGAGCAGAACTGCCCCATAGGGTTTCCAAAGAGTAGCTGGTGGATTTGAACTGCTGACCCTTTGGTTAGCAATCAAACTCTTAACCACTGTGCAACCAGGGCTCCGTAAAGATTATAGCCAAGGAAAATCAGTGGAGAGAGTTCTATTCTGTAATAAATGTGGTTTCCATGAGTCAGAATTGACTCATTGGCAACAGTTTTTTTTTTTTAATAAAAGTGTTTCCCTAACATATCCATTGGATCAATGACAACATTTGTTGCAGACACTTTTCTGTAGAATTTAAATTGCTAGATGACTACTTGTAAAATGACACTCTGGCACAATTCATTTCTAAATAAAGTCAATTGACTTACTTTCCTCTGGCTCTATCCACTCATCTCTTCACAACAGTCTGCATATGGCATCTGGAAAATGTTACCAGTGACTTCTGTGGGTGATGCATGTGTGGGTAAATGACTAACTCCCTCCTTTCTAGAGAACTGTGAGTAAAGTAATTTGTAATCAGGAGAGTTTTATTTAAACTATTATCAGATGTTCTTTAGCCTCTCAGGCTCTTTTGCTTAAGATATAAGGCCTGTACTTTGTTTCCTTCTGCAAAATATATCCTTTTATTTATCTATTTTTAAGGTAGCAGCACTGTATACTATATACGGAGCAACATATAAGTGCTTGTAAATTAATGTATGCATGCATATCTTGCAAATTAGTATTATATAAAACTCTAATGTTTTTTTTTTTTTTAATGTCAGAGTTTTATGTAATTTTAAAAGTACTCGTTAGACAAGTGGTTGTTTTTCTGGTCTTTACTTTCATTTTTTTCTTCCCCTACAAGATGGAAAAATTGACAAACACCCACCAATTAGTACAGCAGAACTATTGAGACTATTGTGACGTGTTTAGGAATGGCTTTTGCTCCCTGATTTGGCATGCAAACTAGACAAGGTATCTAAGCTATCACTTTAAAAAAGGACACTATCATACACAGTTAATTCTCTGTAATCAGAGCTTAATAATTTAAAAAAAAAAAGAGCTTAATACAACAAAACAAAAAACTCGTCGCCATTGAGTGGATTCTGACTCATAGCGACCCTATAGGACAGGGTAGAACTGCCCCATAGGGTTTCCAAGGAGCAGCTGGTGGATTGAAACTGCCTATCTTTTGGTAAGCAGCCAAATGCTTACCACTGTCCCACCAGGTCTCCCTTAATGCACCAGCAGGTACTTTTATCCTTATTGTTTCATTTTTTTTTTTTTTTAATTCAGCTACACTTTTTAGGGAAGAGCCCATTTATTTTTCTAGGGAAAAATATTCTCTGAGTCATAATTTACATTAACCCTAAAGAATGAATAGAGTAGGAACTGAGATGTCTTTCTTTGCTAGAGTTTTTTTTTTTTTTTTTCCTTTCTTACAACTGGTATAGAGTGCTCTTTGTTTTTTGAAGGTCAGGTGACAATTACACTAACTATAAACATTCACTCTATTCCACTGCTAAATGATTTCTACTTTAAATTGCTTCTAAATCTTTTCTCACCCAACTTAAATCCAATATTTATTTTAACCTTGAGCTGTCTAAGACCTTTAATAGGAAGCTTCAAAGCATTTTAAAAATTGTATCCTTTTTAAATCTTTCTCATTTGAATGCAAGTGCCTTGAAAGCTCAGTGTTGGTTGTTCTTATTGAAGTTTATAATGCTTTAGATATTCAAATAAGCTCTATGTCTTCCATTTGTTATGCAAATCTTTAAACTTTATATACTGCAAGGTTTATCTACATTAATACAGCTTTCACTAACAGGTCTTACCAGAGCAGACATATACTCTAAAGGTGCACAGTTTTAGTGTCTTGAATTACCATAAAATCATAAAAATAGTGTGTATTGCTTTAATCAGACTCAGTTTTATGTGGTTGTTGAAAGCCCTTTTACATTCCATTCTGTGTCTGGAGGACTATGTATAAAACTGATTCAGAAAAAGCAAAGTGAAGACACCTGCTGGCTTATAGCACAAATACTAAAATATCTTAGAGCCTGCTGAAAGGAGAATTGGAACAATATGTCATTACTGAAGGCTCACTTGCAAGTTCTAATGTATTATAATGAAAACAGTATGACAAACCTAATGAGACAGTGAAGATTTGGGTAATTGTTCCTACAATGTATGGTAACTTTTCCAGCCTTTATTGGCAAACATAAAACCTAATGAGATTTTATTAATTTAAATGCAGTACATCTGCAAAACATTTCCTTAGTTGCATTCTCCTCTGATAGTCTTCCTTTCCACATGGACTTGATCCTTTTAAGTTAATTGTTCTGTATAGTACACTTTCCAAACAAAACACTTGACATAAATGTGAATCAAACTTTTTTCCATTTATTTTTATGTACAATGTCCTGAAGCACAATATTGCATGCAAGCTTGTGAAGACCTGTAGCATAATATTTGCATTTATAATAAAACTAGTTTGTTAAAGTCTTGCCAGTGTCCTTTTAAAACTATAGAAATGCCATTATTTTCCCTTAATTTGTGAAGGGAAGAAATTAATTTTGTGCTATAGTAAACCATATGTTTTAAATTGTCGAAAGACAAAAAATGAATAAGTAGTAGTGCTCTGCCCATTGACTGCCTCTTATTCAGGCCATCATTATTTGTTAATATTAAAAGTATTCAATATGATTGACTCAGTCTACTTCTGCCAAGCCTAGATTCAGAGTTTCTATGGGCCTCTACATACGCAGTGCAAGTATGTTTGCAATTTAAAAACGAAATGTTTTATTGAAGAGGATATATTTTAGCATCATAGTTTTAGCCATAAAAAATAACATGGAGAGAAAGTTAATTTGCTTTTATTAACCTTTAATTTGAGTGCATTTTCAGCTGAATTCACTCTCTGTTGTTGTCCTGTGTCTTTTTCAAGCTACAGTGTCATAAACATATGAGAGGTGAAATCTTGACTTTGCAGTGTTTGGAGAAAGAACAGTTCCTGATGAAGGTACTGGTAACACATTGCCAGCTCGTGGTAGAGAAAGCAATAGAGCTGTCAGGAAGTTAAAAAAATTATATTGTCTCTGCTAGAATAACTGGAGAGAGATCATATTCACTTTCCCCCTGAGTTTTGCCGGTCATTTTGGATTTACAGTAGAGCATTTTATTACAGTTTGAAAACTTTATAAAGAACTAGGTTGTCTAGTTCATTGTTATCAGATGTTCTCCCAGGCAAACAGATACAATTGGATCAAAATGTATTTAACTATTTCTGGTCTATTTTTCTAAGCTTATATTATGAAAAAAATCATTTAATCAGATATTTATCCCACTTTGTACTTTTTAACATTAGGTGAATGCTTTTTTCATATTATAAATGGGGTAGAGTTTATAGAATACCTTGAAGATTATAAGTGGTCAGTAATTTTCCAATGATCATTTGAAGATTTGAGGCCCTGTTAAAACAAACAAAAAAACACAACTAAATTTGCATTAAATAATAAAAGTCAGACAAAACTTTAAGGGGGTAACATGTTGTTAAATTTATCATGTGTCCCATTAATATCATTTGTTTTCTATCTGCCCCAAAATATGTATCTTGCTTGGGGAAAGCAATTCCTGGGAGAACTTGTAAAACAACTTTAACCACAGGAGAGAAGGTAAACATAGTGTGCTCACCTTAGTTGATTTTATGAGACTATTGTTTTCGTTGTCTGGTGCTGCTGCAACAGAAATGCCACAATCGGGGGGCTTTAGCAAAGAGAAATTTATTTTCTCACAGCTTAGGAGGCTAGAAGTCTGAATTCAGGGTGCCAGCTCTAGGGGAAGGCTTTCTCTCTCTCTCTGCTCTCAAGGAAAGTCCTTGTCTCTTTTGAGCTTCTGCTCCTGGGCAATCTTCATGTGTATTGGCATCTCTCTTCCTCCATCTCTGATTCTTTTGCTTGCTTGTTTCGTCTCTTTTATATCTGAAAAGAGATTGACTTAAGACACACCCTACACTAATTCTGCTTCGTTAACATAACAAAGACAGCCCATTTCCAAATTGATTACAACCATGATACAGGGTTTAGGATTTACAACAGATATTTTTGGAAGACACAATTCAATCATAACGACTATTATCCAGATAATTAGTACACAGTTCAGATGAGCATATGATTTTATTAATATAGTTTGGAGTATTTTGATATAACATTATCTGATGGTTCCCTTCATCCTGTTAAAATACAGTATCTCAGAGTTTTATATATATAAAAACATATATATAAGTGTATATATGTTCACTATGAGTCAAAATCAACTTGATAGCAACAGCTTTCCTTTTTTGACATATATATTATTGTAAGAGACAACAAAGAAAAATTAAGTTGAATGATCAGATTTCTATGAATTTCTATTGTCAACTGTATTTTTAATATTGAAATTTCCGGTGAAAATATTCCTAAGGACTGAGATCGTCAGATCAATGCTCAAAACTCTGTTTTGTGCTATCTGTTGATTCTGTTTTGTTTACTCTGCAAACCTTTTTCTTAATGTTTAACACTGTTCTTCTCAAAAAGCTTGTCATTGTTGTCGTGCCTTCGAGCCAATTCTGACTCATATCAACTCTATAGAACAAAACAGAACTGCCTAATGGGTTTCCAAGGCTGTAATCTTTATGGGAGCAGATCACCAGGTCTTTTCTCAGGTTGATTGGCTGGTAGGGTTGAGCCACTAACCTTTTGGTTAACAGCCCAGCTGTTATCCATTGCGCTACCAGGGCTCCTTCAAAAAGCATACAGTGTAGTAAAAAACAGATGTGGAAACAGTAATCACAAAACTGTGAAAATTGTAATAATATGAAGATTGCTATGGTATCATTGTTTTATTACAAATTATAAATGCTCATAATTCTGACTTTAGATTACAAAAAAAAAAAAACAACTTGAAAAACATTCCCCAAAATATATTTTGGAACATGAATTTTTGAAGGATTTTCCATCCAAATATTCAATGTAAATCACACATACACATACACACACCCATGATGAGCACACTTCTGTTGAAAACGGCATTTGGTTCTTCAGTGATAAGTTAATTGAAGTGAATCTGTGAAAGCATTCCTGGGCTAATCATTTTTCCAGCCTTAGTTAATCTGAGACAGTAATTCTGCCACTACAAACTAAAGATAAAAATATATAACAATAATTAACATTTTTAGCCTATCCCATGAGGACATTTTTAAGTGTTCAGTCTCAACTCTTCTACTCATATTTCTTCTCATCTTTTTCTTGCATTCTTGGTGCCAAGAATGAGAACAAACTTTTAGTCATACTGATTTTGATAGAAATCCTTGTATGCCACCTACTAGCTGCAAAAATTTTGGCAAGTTGTTCAAATTTTATGATCTTCAGTTCACCTACTTATAAATGGAGATACTGATAACCATTTTGTATGACTGCTGTAAATATTATGTGAAATATGTGACATGCCTACCACAAACTTGGCACATAGACAACTCAAAGTAAATACTGCCTCCTTTCTCATTTTAGATTTTTTTTTCTATATTTAGTCACAAATCTTGTTGTGGGCTAATGCAACTCAAATAACATCTTGCTCTTCCAAAGAACACAGAAATGCATACCGTGACCATGGGCCACTTTCATATCATTTCAATACTCATGCTGTCTGTAAACTGAATAAAATGTATTTAGTGAAATTTTACTTTCTAAGGGACAGGAGCCGGTTGAAGGGACACTGGAAATCCAGGGTGGAAAGGAGGAGAGCACCCTCACATTATAAGAAAAGCAACTAAGGTCACATAACAATGTGTGTATGAATTTTTGTAAGAGAAACTAACTTGAACTGTAAACTTTCACTTAAAGCACAATTCTTAGAAAAAAAAAACTTTCTGGTTATGAAAAGAACACCCTCCTACTCAAAGTTCCTTTTTCAATTTCAAATGGCAGCTGGCATCCAGTTTTTGCTTCTGATTTCTGTACTCTTCCCAGAGATAAGGCTGCAATGTGAAATGTACAATGGAAAAGTATTGTCTTTGAAAAAAATGCATTCTACACAAGAGGGGAAAAAGTGGCAGTGAAGAAGGTTGCCAATGGAAAAAAATAAATTCCCAGCTTAGCTGCATTTTTAAAGGAAAGGTGTTACCATCTTGTTTTAAATAGTTTTTGTTGTTATCTGCCTTCAATTTGTCCCCAAGTCATGGTGACCCCATGCACAGTGGAATTAGTCTTGCCAGATCCTGCACCATCGCCACGATTGGTTGCAGATTAGACCATTGTGAACTACAGGGTTTTCATTAGCCGTGAGTTTATTTTTTGAAGCTGCTCAAAATACCCATGGTTACCAAGGGTGGGGGATGGAAGGACATAGCCTACTCTGGTGTAGGTAATAAGAGAAAGCTTGTCAGTGGAAAATTTTAAAGCAATAATAACACTGACAAAATGTTATATACTTTTTATCAGCACCATACTTCAGCAATTCTCAACAGTGCCAGTGATAAAATTCTTCCCTAGGGACCATTTCCACCTGCTGCACTCCTCCCCACCCCCCTACCCCCCCCCACCCCCACCATACCACTGATATTAGAATCGTACCAGTTCTCTAATTTCAAATTTTGGAAATGGAAGTCATTCTTCTGGTCTATATTCAGAAAAATGAGAGTGGTCCCTGATCTATAAAATGTTCCTGGGCTGTAAGTTAGGTGACTCCATCCATAAAGATTACTTAGGTTAACAGCATATTTTAGTGAAAAGTATCCCATAAGGTCTTATTAAAGAATTGTGTGGATAATATGATTACAATATCATAATTTGCCCTGGGCACATATTTTAGGCTCAGTTTTTGCTAGTGCTTCTGTCCTTGACAGCAGAGCAAGTAATGCTGTTTTATGTGTAACAAAAATAATCTACCTCCTCAATAACAGCTCACTATATGGTTCAATGAAGACTTCACAAAAGGTGTTTGGAAAGGACTGGATTTTTCTGTCCATTTACTAGGAGACATCATTTCTAATTCATATGCCATTTTATAGTAGTTGAAAAATGTGTAATAAATTCATAGATTAAATACCACTCTAACTAAGAATAATCAATCAAAAATGACAGCTGATTGATTTCTTTTGTAAATGAGAATATACTTATTGTTTAATTGATTTCGATATGCTCAAAAGGTGATTTGAAAGTCATATATTCCAAAGACTATTGCAGCTGTTTTAGTGAGAATTTTAGAAGTTCAAACATATGACTCATTGAATGGCTTGAGATCTTTTTTTCCTGTCAAGCCAAGGAAATTTATAACCTAGTCACTCATTTTGAACTATGTAGGTAATAGGAAAAAAAAAAAAAAGCCTTATGAAGAGGTCTCAGTTTTAATGTTATAAACAGCTTCTTCCCAGTTACTTGGAGTTCAAATCAAAGCAATCTTTTGAATGAACCATAGAATGCCTTCTGTAGCATGAAGAAAAATTATTTGAAATTCTCCCTTGAGTCCTATGGTTATAGAACTTGGGTAACATAACAGGCAAGAAACAGATGGCTCCACAATACAGGAAGATTTTAAAATAAATATTAATACATGTTGGAATGAAATTCTTATTAAGAATGCAGTTTTAATCACATTAACTGTTTTTGACATTACTACTTAAGACTATTTCATAGGTTCTAGAAAAGGGAAAAAGCCAATTAGTACAGACTATGATGAATGTATGGCATTAACTATATTATTTACAATAGAGTCATCTCCCAGAAAAAAAATGAGTAGTATTTTGGTTTCATGAGACACGGTCTATAAATATTTTTAATTGCTTTCATGATATTTGAGTTGGCTTATTACATATGTCTTCTCGTTTTCTCATTTTAAAATATGTTTGTTAGTTTATATGGTAGGCTTTTTTTTTTTTTTATTGTGTAAGGATCTGCACTAAGGAATGTTTTTCTCTTGCTTGGTAATCGTAAGTGTTTAACTGGCCATTTAAAAGCACAGGTCATTTCTATGCTGGACTAAGTAAGCTAAGGCTTAAACTAAGGTTAAAGTTTTTTTTTTTTCCTAAAAGCCAACCAGCTTTCAATGTCTTCAAAGGCATTTTTCTTGTTATTAGCATACTGCACATGTAGATAAAATTTGTATTCAATGTATTTCTCACTCTGATAGAGGTTTAAGAGTTATTATAATTAATATTATTTATATATGGTTTGCTTTTGCCAGGATTGGTTTTCACAAATGTCTAACTTTGGTTAGATCTTCTTAGTGTAGATGAACACAACAGAAATGCACACTCTTTCTTCCCTGAACTTCTTTCCTCAAATCCAGGAGGAACGGTAGCATGTGGTATGTTAGAATGTAGTGAAAGAAACATGCACTCTGGATTTATATAGTCATGTTTTCAAAATCTAGCTACTGTATTTGCCCTCTATATTATCTTGGTGGTATGGGATAATCGTGCATGTTGTTACAATGTTGTGAAGAGTAAATGAGTTAGATGGTGTGTTTGGTATGAGGTCAGCATTTCAAGTAATATTAGTCCCTTCTCTCTTCCATTTCCTATTATCTAGTATTAAACTGTAATGTGTGTGTATGTGTGTTTAATCTTGAAAATATTTAATTTATAACTTTGAAGATCCCTGTTCTTTTCATGAATCTATATCCAGCTATTTCCACATTTTTACATTCACAGCATATAATTTTTCTACTGCTTGGTCTTTTCTGATCTATGCCTGTGAGCTATGACTCTGAGCTATGACTGGGTTCTGTGTGCTGACGCCTAGAGAAAATCTTTGTCCACAGAATAAACATAGTATTTTAGGACAAAAAAAGATTTTACAAATGACAAAATGTGAGTTTTCTGTTATAAAAAGGAAATCATCTAAAGTGATTTTGATAAATTTGAATGACTACTAAGGGGCAGATCTTAAATTCAAAACAGTGTTGTTTCCATTGCTGACTGCCATAGCTTTATATCAGAACAATACCTAACCTAACCTAACCAGTTGCTACAAAGTCAATTTCAGCTCATGGTGACCTCATGTGTTGCAGAATAGAACTGCACTCCCTAAGGTTTTTATGACTGTTGCCCTTTGGAACCAGATTGCCAGGCCTTTCTTTCAAGGTGCCTCTGGGTGGTGGGTTCAAGCACTTAACCATTTGTATCACTCAGGGATAACTGTGGGTTTTGAAAAGTAACCACTTAATTTTGTTAGATTGCTATACCAGGGACTCCTAATATAGGGTATGGAGCCGCGTCGTTGCAATGGGTAAATGCTTGGATGCTAATGGAAAGGTCAACAATTCAAATCCACAAGCCACTCCCATGCGGAAAGATGTAACAGTCTGCTTCCATAAAGATTACAGCCTCGGAAACCCTATGGGGCCCTTCTACTCTGTCCTATAGAGTCCCTGTGATCTGGAGTTGACTTGGCAATAACGGGTTTGGGTTTTTTTTGAAACGTATTGACATCGTTAATGTGGTTTAAAATCATTTAAGCTTTTGTATTCTAAATAGTATAGAATAATTGCCTCCTTTTTTTTTTGATGTAGCAATACCAACTATCCTTTAAATAAAGGACGAAAGGTGACCTTGAAAAAATCTGGGAAATGATAATACTGAATTTCACTGGTAATGATGCTCTTTCTGGTGACCTTTACTCTTTGTCATGGGAAATATTCATTGCTTGAGTAATTTAATATAAACTGCAATATTTTTATTACAAAAGTAATAAAAATAATAAATGCGAATATGCAGAGACTATACAACTTTGAATCCTACTGCATATATTTTCTAACTTCTCTTTTACTTAATATGCCCAGCTCATTTTCACATGCCACAAATATGGACTCATGGCCTGCTGTTTAGTGCCTTATGATACTTTATCACGAATGCGACATTTTATGCTTCAACAATCTCTTATTGTACATTTTGGTTGTTTTCAAGGTTTTCTTATTATATATTATAAACCACCTTGTACATAATAATTCAAAACATATCTGATTTTATCCCTGGGATAAATTATTGGGAGAAAAATTTCTGTGTCAAAAACACGTGACAAACCTTTAAACATTAGCTAAATGTTAACTTATAAAAATTTATACTAATTTATGTTTCCTTCCGTATTTTCCAGTTTAATTTCCTACTCTGAAGTTATTATTTCTCAAACACTACCTTCAGTTGAAAGTCAATAATCATACCTAAACTTTATCAATTATTAATTATTCTCATGTATAAAGGAGATATACATAGAACATCATGGAAAAAATACTATCGCAGAAATTGTTAAACCTAGGGCTCAAAGTTCCTTTATAAATAAACTTCAATCCACAAGATTGTTGGGTTGTCAAAATGAAATGAAGTTTGTTAAGCTGTTTTGAATAAGTACTTTATAAATGTCCTGCGTTGTTGTTAGCTGCCTTTGAGTTAGCTCAGACTCATGGCAACTCCATGTATAAGAGAAGGAAACATTCTCTAGTCCTGTGCCATCTTCATACTCCTTGGTATGTGGGAGTCCATTGTTGCAACAACTGTGTATTTTGAGTGCCCTCCAACCTAGGGAGCTCATCTTCCAGCACTTTATTGGGCAACATTTTATTGTAACACCCAGGGTTTTTAACAGCAGGTGTTTGTAATACCGGAGGCATAGCTTCCAGCATCATAGCAACATGTAAGTCACTACAGTAAGATAAACTGACAGAAGGGTGGGCTTGATAAATTTTGGCTATTAATATTAATCAATAACTCCTAATTATGCCAAAAAAATTCATAGCCTATGAAATTGTGTAATTGAACCCTTAGTTTCTACCTGTCCCACCAAAGTTTAACTATTTGATTACCAAAGAGCATGAAATCTCCAAAATAAGGATTTAAGATCAAACTTTTCCTGAATTGAATAATTTTTAAACATTTATTTACATGGATTAGGACATAAGATTAATTATTTCCAAATTAAAAGAAAGTGGGACCAAGAAAACAAGCATTCAGGTTCTTATTATGTAGAGTAAAAAACCGATTAAATATATAATCCAGGAGACATCATGTAGCATATGATCCAGGAGAGCTGGTGAACGAGATTTAGGGCCCTGGATATTTGGGGGAAGGCTCAGATAGTGCAGGAGTCCCGCCTTCTGCTCACTTTTCACAGAATGTGTTTGCTTAGTCTCTGGAAGGACACAGATAAAACAAGGGATTGTTTCATCATCTTCTTCACTACTTCCTTGTTAGTTATTAAATTACTTTTTAAACCTGTAACTTGATTATGTGCCTACATTTTGAGTTTTTAGAAATATATTACCAAAAATTCTAGGCCATCCTAATCTACACTCTCAAAAATTGAACAATTCATTTCACTTGTCTTAAAAAATAATTAAGCATTTGACTTATAGTCATAGCGTAAAGGAACAGGTAAACTGACTTAACCCAACGGTGTACAAAAACATTTCGCTAAATTGATAATGTCTATTTTTAAGATCAGAGCCAGATCCCTTGTACACAGATGCAAATGAATGGTTTGCCAAAATTTGTCTCTGTGGCACCTTTAACAACCTACAGGTAGACTGCCACACAGAACTCAGGGGCAAAGAGTATTGGTTTTAACTTTATGAATCAAAATAGAAAGTAAAAATGACTAATTTCGCCCTTATGTTTGTGCATGTGTGTGTATGTATGTATGTGTATACATACATACACACTTATGCATGTGTGTATATATACATAAATTTATATACACATATAATTTTTTTCACTTGCCTATTCAGTCTCACTTCACACCTCAATTAAATTATCCATATAAATGTATAATTTTTTTTTTTTTGGATAAATATACTTTTCCAATCATGCTATCATCAGTGATACTCAGGAGTATACAGGATCTCAGAGCTATGGAGAAATTGATAGAACAACAACCTCATCATTTGATCCACTAGTTAGGTCTGTGATACCACCATCTGTGTGAAAATTAGCTACAATTAGTTACATGACAGCTGGAAATACTCCATTTAGTTTTGAGGCAACTCAAATGATTATAAAATCTTTTCATATATTGAGTAAAGCTAGTTTGTTTTTACATGTTTCTATTTACTCACATTCTTCCTAATTGCACCCCCATCATCTACAATCCAGCTCTTCAAATCTATGAAAATAGCTAATTTGTGCACCAAGAATTTGGTCCAGACCAAGTCTTTGTCTTTGGTTTAAATACACCTACTCTCTTCAACAGGGAACTTGCAGAAGTTCAAGCCAGATTCAGAAGAGGACGTGGAACAAGGGATATCATTGCTAATGCCAGATGGATCTTGGCTGAAAGCAAAGAATGCCAGAAAAATGTTTACCTGTGTTTTATTGACTATGCAAGGGAATTCAGCTGTGTGGATCATAACAAATTATGGATAACATTGGAAAGAATTAAGATTCCAGAACACTTAATTGCGCTCATGCGGAGCCTATAAATCAAGATGTAGTTGTTGGAAAAGAACAAGGGGATACTGTGTGGTTTAGAGTCAGGAAAGGTGTGCGTCAGGGCTGTATCCTTTCACCATACTTATTCAATCTGTATACTGAGAAAATAATCTGAAAAGCTAGACAATATGAAGAACGTGGCATCAAGATTGAAGGAAGAATTATTAACAACTGCTATATGCAAATGACACAACCTTGCTTGCTGAAAGCACAGAGGACTTGAAGCATTTTCTAATGAAGATCAAAGACTACAGCCTTCAGTACGGATTGCACTTCAACATAAGGAAAACAAAAATCCTCACAACTGGACCAACAAGCAACATTATGGTAAATGGAGAAAAGATTAAAGTTGTCAAGAATTTTATTTAACTTGAGTCCACAATCAAAACCCACAGAAGCAGCAGTCAAAAAATCAAAATAGCACATTGCATTTGGCAAATCTGCTGCAAAAGACCTCTTCAAAATGTTAAAAAGCAAAGATCTCACTTTAAGAACTAAGGTGCACCAACCTAAACCATGGTATTTTCAATTGCCTCATATGCACATAAAAGCTGGACAATGAATAAGGAAGACTGAAGAAGAATTGATGCCTTTAAATTATGGTGCTGGTGGAGAATATTGAATATATCATGGGCTACCAGAAAAATGCCATCTGTCTTGGAAGAATTATAGCCAGAATGCTCTTAAGAAGGGGGAATGGCGAAGCTTCGTCTCACGTACTTTTTGACATATTATCAGGAGGGACCTGTTCCTGGAGAGGGACATCATGCTTGGTGAAGTAGAGGGTCAGCAGAAAAGAGGAAGATCCTCAACAAGATAGACTGATACAGTGGCTGCAACAATGGGCTCAGACGTAACAAGGATTACGAGGATGAAGCAGGACCAGGCAGTGTTTTATTCTGTTGTACATAGGATTGCTGTGAGTCCTAACCAACCTGAGGGCACCTAACAACAGCAAAAAAAATTCCCTTCAATTGTTTTGAAGTTATATGATGTTCAGGACTTATTATTTTATTTGGCCCTTTTGTACTCAGTAAATGTTTAGCATATGATAACAGAGCCTCATTCCTGGAGAATATTTGTTTTGTGACATTTGAGTCATTGTAATAAGACTAATCAGATTTCCCTTTGAGGAGTGTTTTGCAAATCACTTACCACTCTCTGAAGCAAAGTACGATAACTTACATTCTTTGTTGTTAGTTGCCTTTGAGTTGGATCTGAGTCATGGCGACCTCTTGTAAAACAGAACAAAAAGTTGCTGGGTCCTGTACTATCTTTAAGATCCTGGTATGTTTGAGTTCATTATTATAGCTATTGTATCAATCCAGATAGGTTACACAGTCAGACCATTAGATACGTTTGAAATATTATGAGCCCAGGATACACACACCACTTAACAAAACAAATTTTTCATTACGTGCTATAGCCACTAACCAAAGGGTCAGCAGTTCAAATCTACCAGGCACCTCTTGGAAACCCTACGGGCAGTTCTACTCTGTCCTGTAGAGTTGTTCTGAATCAGGATCAGCTTGATGGCATTTTTTTTTTTTTATATCAGATGTGAATAAAAACCCACCCATTGCTATCGAGTCGATTGTGACTCACAGCGACCCTGTAGGAGAGAGTAGAACTGTCCCATGGAGTTTCCAAGGAGCACCTGGTGGATTCGAACTGCCGACCTTTTGGTTAGCAGCGGTAGCACTTAACCACTATGCCACCAGGGTTTCCATCAGATGTGAGTAATGTATAATAATAACATGCAGGTGCAAAAATTAAAAGGAAAAAAAAATCAGTTCGTTCTCCAAAATCAATTGTTGTTTATTCCAAATAGATTAATCTTAGTTTTTCCTGTTCTGTCCCAAAGAGCTGGATCTCCAAACCTGGATCTTGGGGCACCAGGCTCTGGGCGAACACCGTCCCCACATCTTTGCATCTGCTGCTAGGTTATCTCCACTTAATTAACTCACATGCTTTATCAAACAATGTTTTCATAATTGTCTTTTGACTCAACCAAATCTTTGGTATATTCTCTGTCAGCTGCACTTTGTCTATTCTAACATCCATCCTTTCTGTAAAATATCAATGAAAAGCAAATACTGTACTGTGCAATCCTTAACCATGAGTGTGCTTTTAGCTACTTCAGAAAATAAAAAATCATGTATTTGGCAACATCCTCAACCTCTATAACCTAAATCAATGATCATATGACAAAACTTTTAGTGAAAGCTTCCAAAATATTTAAAACTGAATATACCTACCCGCTCTTTCAGAAAAATTGCAGAAGAGAAAGTATGTGTTTCAATAATACTGAAAAATTTAAAATATGCATTAGAGATTACACTGCATTGAAACGAGAGAACAAAATAAAAGTGTAAGTTTAGGGAACCGAGTCTCAGAGAGGATATGTAATTTGGCAAAGTTCAGGTACTAATACTAATAAGTGGTAGAATTAAAATCAATATTTAATTAGTACCAAGGCCCATATTCTTTCAATTGTACCTCATCATCAAGATTTGGAGGCTTACAACTGGGAGGAATTAAATTCCATTTTTTAAGATGATTGAACCCCAATTTCATTCAGCAACCTCACTTTTGAAATCCATATGCAAGATAAACCCCAAAAACCCAACCCGTTGCTGTTGAGTCGATTCCAACTTATAGCAACTCTACAGGACAGAGTAGAACTGCCCCATAGGGTTTCCAAGGAGCACTTGGTAGATTCGAACTGCTGACCTTTTGGTTAGCAGCCAAACAACCATTATGTCACCAGGGTTTCCATATGAAAGATACACTTGCTAATAATAATATTCATCAATATTGAATAATAATGATAATAAGGTATGCATGAGACCATACATTGGAACACTCTCTGATAGCAAAATCTGTATACAACCTGATGTCCATCAGTTGGGGACTAGTTGAACTAACTGTGGTATATTCACACAATGAAGTACTAGAAGCTATAAGGAGTGATAGCTATCTCTCCATGCAATTATGCTGTGATTTCTAGGATATATTAATGGGGAGGGGGGAGGGAAGCAAAGTTCTAGAAGAGTATATGGCAGGTACTTTTTTTTTTCTTTTTGAGAAATAGGAAGGGAACACAAATATATATGCTTATATATATAGTATGGAAAGGTAAGCCTTAACATGACAAAAAAAAAAAAAAAGACTATGGTTAGAGGGGAAAAGAAGAATAAGGTAGAGGAGCAGGGAAAGAAGTGATTTTTTTTTTTTAAATATACCTTGATATGTAAAATTTATATTGTTGTTAGCTGCAGTTGACTGAACTCCAACTCATGGTGACCCAGGTACGTTGGAACGAAATGTTTACTGTTCCTGCGTTATTCTCACAGTCACTGGCACATTCAAGTCCATCATTGCAGCCATTGTGGCATAACTTCCAGCCTCATAATAAAACACAAGCCACCACAGTACCACAAACTGACAAAGAGGCGGTGCTTTGACAGATTACTACACCACCGGCATGTAAGTATTTTACGCCATTTTAAAACAAGTTTTTCAAAGAGCAAACACTGAAAAAATGAAAGCAGAATTAAACTAACTTTATCTTACTAGAAAAATAACCACACAGAGAGGAACTACTGCAAATGACTTTAAAACATAGTAATTTGACGGTATAATTTTAGTGCACTGTACTCTGGGGACAAAACAACTGCCAGAGTAATCATAAACTCTTCAAGAATCAAATTATTGACAATATTCGCGTTTGTGATCTTAGACTGTTGTGTATGTATTAGAGGATAAAATAAAAGAGTTATTATGTTGGTATTCTTGAAATACAGGAGTTTTGGTGTAGAAAAAATAAAATATAAGTTTTAGTGAAAACCATAGAATTCTGATTTTGACTTGAAATATCATTAGAAACTCATATTTTACATTATATTTTTCTCAAAGAAGTTATGCTACTGTCTCTTACTTACCCAGGAGCGATGAGCATGCCCAGTGCCCCAATTTGTTCTCTGAGTATCATTCTAATGCTTGGGACATCTTAAAACACCAAAACTCAAGACTATCAAAAACTCTTAACAAAAGAACATAGGAGCCAACTTGTGAGGCTTCCAGTGGACTTGGATGGCAAAATCTGAGCATTGATAAATATAACAAGTACAGCGTACTGAAACACAACCAACATGTAAGAATCTACGAATTCAATGTAACAATAAAAATGTAACGTGTCACTTCTGAAGTATATTAGTATGCCAATCAATTTTTTCTTTAAACTAGAAAATAAATGGAAATAAATACTTAAGAACTGATTCTGCCTTCTGTCTCCAAACAATACCTCAAGGTACACAAAAGTTAATGAGAAAGGAGGAATGCCCCAGTTCATGAATGAGAAAGGAACATAGAATCTTAATATCTCCATGTTGCAGCCTCTAATGATTAATCATCCAGACAGTGATCATTAATGGCTTTTAAAATCACAAAGAGAGATACCCAGGTATTAAATGTCTTCTGTGGAAAGCACTTAACTCCACTTATGAGCTATTCTTTTCCAAAAATCGAATCTAAATTTGATCAGGTGTCATATATCTAAGTATCAATTTAGAGGAAATACAAGGGACAGAGGAACATGGAAAACGACTCTACAGCTATACAATCAGCAAGATGGATGACATGACTAACTTTAAAAATAAGTTGTAAGTAGTAGAAAGCGGGATGGAGGGGTAATTCGCAGATTAAAAGAGACCTAATGGGCATATCAACTGATTGTATTGTATGGACTTCCTTGGAATAAATAATTAAAAAAAAAAAAAAGGCAATTAGGGAAACCTGGGTAACAAAATGGATAGTCAATAATATTAAGGAATTATTAATATGTAAACGTTTGACATTATTGAGTTGATGTTCTAAGAAAAGATTCTATAACTTTTAGAGATGCATATTATTTACTGATGAAATGCTATGATGTCTGAAATCTCCTTTGAAATAATCTGTGTGGTGAGAAAAAAAAAAACCCTTTGCCTTGGAGTCATTTCTGAATCATAGGGACCCTAAGGAAGAGAGGAGAACTGCTCCGTAGGGTTTCCAAAGAGTGGCTGTTGGATTTGAATTGCTGACATTTTATTTAACAGCCAAGCTGTTAACCACTGTGCCACCAGGGCTTCTCTGTGTGGGAGGAGAGAGTTCATTGGGTGGGATCTAGATGAAATAAAACTGGCAGTAGGTGATGTGTTCATGAAGATTCTTTATACCATTCTTTGTAGTTTTGTAAGTGTTTGAAAATTTCCATAATAAAAAAGTTAATCATTTTTTAAACTATCTTTAGTTGCAGAAGCATTGAAAAGCTTTATATATACATATATATATTTCTAAAAACATGGATATCATGATATAACAGAGAAGCTAGGCAACATTTACAATTTATAGAACAATACCATTATTTCTTAAGTAACACGGAATTTCTGTTTACTACATTTATTATGATTTCATGAAAATGTAATCCAAAGTTAAAAGGCAGTTTTAAAGCCATTTTTAAACAATGAGAACATTTCCATTAAGAAGAGTTTTGTATCAGAGACACGAAGTCACAGTGTTTTTTGGCGGGGTGGGGGTGGGGGTGCCAGGTAGTCTGTCTACATTTGCTATTATTAGAATGAACATCAACACAGACAAAAGGATGTTCATGCTGTCACAGGGCGTATGCTTAGACTACATCTGAACATTATTTTTCAGGAAGAAGTGTTCAATGATTTGATCACTTGTCAGAAGTGTCTCATTGAAATATCTTGCAAAGCCTTCAGTTTTCTCCTCTTTACCATCTGGAAAACAAAGAACAAAGGCTCCATTCCCCAATGTGGTACACTGAAATCCAAGTATTTCGTAGAAATCCTTCTGAATATCAGGTCTGTATGGAATTTGTTGTTCCCCTTTTCCCAACTCCATCACTCCCATTACCAATCTTGTTATTGTTACATGATTATCACAGGCTTAATCTAACTTGTTCAGAATTTGTGGGGTTTGGGGGACGTTGTTATATAATTGGAGGTAAGAAACTTTAAAATTAGAATTTCCATGATCGAGTTATATACTAGACAATGCTGATGAATATGTCATGGAGAATATTTTTAAGCAGATGGTATCCACAGTGGTATATCTACAATTTCTCCTAAAATTGCCGTCTGTCATTGATTGAGCCATACTGTAGCTGAAAGTGAAGCTTCAAAAAGTACTGCGTCTAAAAGAGATGTCACAGTGTGAAAACTTTTCCCACCTCGCAGGAATGTTGGATAAACAAATGAGATAATCGTTGAGAAAATTCCTTGAGCATTTCAGGAGTAAGGTGCAAAAAAAAAAAAAACCCAATATATTATTGTATTATTATGTATTGTTATTTGGGAAATGCATATGAAATATCTCTCTCTATATAATGTGTATATTATGTATAGATTAAATTGTAAGATAAGAAGGACAAGTCATTTTCTACATTCTAAAACATTCATCTTACACTTATACTTCTCAAAATTTTTATATGAACAATATGTAACTACATTCCTGTTGTGAGAATGTTATTTTCACAGATATTTTTAATCTGGTGGGGAATAATTATGTACATTTGCATGTTGCTGATGTTGTTAGGTGCCATGGAGTAGATTTTGACCCATAGCAAACTCACGCGACAGATTACAACTGCCTCATAGAGTTTTCTCAGCTGCAATCTTTACTGATGAAGATTACCAGATCTTTCACCAATGGAGCCGCTGGAGGGCTCAAACCACCAAACTTTTAGTTAGCAGCCAAGCATTTAACTGTTGCGCCATAGAATCCTTATCCATGCATAAACCTGAAAAATACTGGAGCCTTTGTCAAATAACAACTGAAGGTGCAGATTCAACTCCCCCCCCAACCCATCACCACAGTATTCCAACGATCTATGTTTTCTTATTTGATACATAATATTTGAATTGGGGCTTCAGATGGGTTCATTCCGAGGAAATTCCTGGGAAGTTATACATAAAAATCACTTGGAGAACTTGTTAAAATATAGTTCTGATTCAGTATACTTGGCGTGGAAATGCAAATCTCATCAGGGAACTTGTTAGAAATACAAATTCTCAGCAGGGATTCAAACCAGAATGAAATGGTTTGAAGTCCTGATTTGAATAAATTTAGCAATATACTATTGGCCCAATCCCTTGACACTATACATGAAGTATTAGACTTTTTTTCAATAAAAGAAATAAAAAGAAATGTTTCCAGAATTCATAAATAATCTGATAAGACACCAGTTTTGATCAGGGGTTTTATCTATAGCAAATTAGAACATATTTATTAATTCAAAATATAATAAAACCTTTATGTAACCAAATTCTTATCCCAGATAAAAGAGGAAACACCTGCCTTGGTCTCCTGTCTGTAGTATATCTGTTTTTATTTATTTATTTTTAAATTTTCTTCCTTTTTCAGAACCTTCTCACTCAAATTTAGTTCATATTCTCATCACTTCCCAACACAAAGCTACTTAAAGAGACATACATGAAACTTTCCCAAACTGACATACAAATTATTAATTAAAACTCTCCTAGGGAGATTTGCATGTTAAAAGATGTCAAAAACATAAACTTGTTGCATTAGATCAGTGCTTAGAGTTTCTAATAGTATAGTTACAATTTAATCGCTACATGGAGTGAAATAAATTAGTAGGGAAAAAATTAACACTTATTTAGAATCATCACTATCTAGGCACTTGAAATTTAATACTTACAAAATATTAATGCATGGATTTTCAGAATTCAAGAGCTCAATTAATTCTCATCAAAATTATTGGAAGAAGCACAGCAAGACACACTCCCTTAAAATTCCAGAATACTACATATAAGGATAACACCATAAAAGCTTTCCACGGGAGGCAAAATTTTTCATTTTTTTTTTTTTTTTTTTAAATCACAAAGCAAAGATGTCCTTTGATGACTAAGGCTTGTCTGATTCAAGCCATGCTCTTTTCAATCACCTCATATGCATGTGAAAGCAGGGCAGTGAAAATGGAAGACAGAAGAAGAATTGATGCATTTGAATTGTGGTGTTAGTGAAGATAATTGAATATACCATAGACTGTAGGAAGAACTAACAAATCAGTCTTGGAAGACATAGAACAAGAATGCTCTTTAGAAGTAAGAATGGAGGTACTTCAGCTGGCTTACTTTGGATATACCATCAGGAAAGCCCACCCAGTGCCGTCGCTAGAAATGACATCATATTTGGTAAAGTGGAAGGTAGGCAAAGGGGAGGGAGGCCTCTGGCAAGATGGATTGACACAGAGGCTGAGGCAATGGTCTCAAACATATCCATGATTGTGATGATGGCACAGGACTGGGCAACATTTTATTGTTGCTATGAGTTGGAGCCAACTTGATGGCAACTGTAATAAATTGATTTTTGTCTCCCCAAAATGTGTGTCAACTTGTTTCGGCCATGATTCCCAGTATTGTGTGGTTATCCACCACTTAGTGATCTGATGTGATTATACTATGTGTTTTAAATCCTAACCTCCTATGATGTTAACGAGGCAGCATTAGAGGTATGACACAATCTACAGGATTAGGTTGTGTTTTAAATTAATCTCTTTTGAGATATAAAAGAGAAAATTGAGCAGAGAGGAGAAGGACCTCATTATCACCAAGCAAGAAGAGCCAGGAGTAAAGTATGTCATTTGGAACTGGGTTTCCTGGGCTGAAAAATCTCCTATATCAGGGGAAGATTGATGAGAAGGACTTTCCCCAGGCCCAACAGAGAGAGAAATCCTTCCCCTGGAGCTGGCACCCTGAATTTGAATTTATAGCCTCCAAAAAAAAAATTTTTTTTTTTTTTTAGACTGTGAGAGAATAAATATGTTTGTTACAACCATCCACTTGTTGTATTTGTTATAGCAGCACTAGGTAACCAGCAACAATAAAATAGCTTTGGACTGCTCAGTAGTATCTAAGAAATTTAGAGACAGGATACTTTAAGAATTCTGAAGGAAAATTATTTCCAATTCCATTTCCAGAAATCTAAGCAATTAAGTAAAGAGTTTTTAAACATATAGTTAAAAATAATTATTTCATTTATAACCTTTCTCAACAAAATAGAATTTTGAGACATGTCACGCAAAAGTTTCTTGCAGAAGATAGTAGTTCCACCAAGATTTATGGGTGAAAAATCCTAGTTTCCCTTTCTGTAAACATTTTTGTACTGACTTCCCCCCCTCCACCTGTAGCCTTGATTTCACAGTGGTAAGTGTTTGGCTGCTAACCAAAAGGTCAGTAGTTTAAATTCTCCAGCAGCTCCTTGGAAATCCTATGGGGTGGTTCTCTCTGTCCTATAGGGTCATTATGAGTTAGAATCCACTCAACAGTAACAGTTAGTTAGTTTTCCCATTCTATAGTGTGTTTTTTTTTTTTTATAGTGTTTACACTTGCCTCTGTCTCTGTAGTGTTAGAGGAGGGCTTCCTCCCTGCCCCAGCCTACTGTTATTTCAAAGACAAAAAAGTTCACAGAACTAAACTGTTAAAATGTCCACCATTCCCAGAGTCTCCCTCATCTGCCATTCAGGTGAATTGTCATTGAGTTTAAATCTAAAGACTTTATGGTTTCAATCAATATACATAGGTCGGTGGAAGGAGTGGCTTTTGTCAGGGGTGAGGGCTGATAGGAACCCCTGGGTGGTGCAAATGATTAGCTCACTTGGCTGGTTATAGAAAAGTTGGAAGTTCAAGTCTGCCCAATGGTACCTCAGAAGAAAGGACGGGTGATCTACTTTTGAAACATCAGATTGAACACTCTGTGGAGCACAGTTCTAGTCTGACACACATGGGGTCACTATGAGTTGGAATCAACACAATGGCACTAGTAATGGGGAGGAGGAGGAAAGCAGTAGAGAAAACTCATTTCTAATTTTGACTTATAAGAAATACATGTCTTCGAATTTCAAAAGATATGATCTAGAATCCCATAAGCGGAAAAAAAAATTGAGTCACAAGAAAAAAATCAAGCTTCAGAAGCTCTTCAGATTAGTTTTTGCGTTTTTAATAAGATAGTCAAACCTAACCAAGCAAAGCAAAATAAACCGAACCAAACAAAAAATGATTGTGTCAAATAAGGAACAAGGCAGAATCCCTCTTCACTCTATCAAAAGAAAGTGTTCTATTTGACCCAAAATGTTCAGTTGATGAAGATGAGGAAATATGAATTTGTTTTTCCTTTTCTTCTCTCAGATTAAAGTTACCTTTTTTTTTTTTTAACCAACCATAATGCCTTCTTATTGTTTTGTCATCCACTGCTATTTGCAGCTATTTTGTACTAACTTGATTTAAAATGCTATCATGGCATTTCCTAATATAATTCGCATTTTTGTTTCGGCCATTTATTGATGTAAGTATTACCATGGCTTCATGCCACTTCTGTAGAAATGCAGACACCTTCATGATTTTTAAAGTATAAAATCAACATTCAAATTGGATTCTCTTTATTTAAATAGGCTTATTAGAAATTTAAAGCAGATGAAGATGGTTTCAATGAAATGAATAAATAATTAAGGCAAATCTGTATACTTGTCAGAAACTCCATATCAAGTATCAGGCGAGAGAAGACAGTCTTCTGACAGAGCTGTCATTTTTTTTTTTTTTTTTTTAGTTAAAGGTAATGTTAATTTTTTTTTTTTAATCTTGATGTTCTTTTCAAGTTTACTTGATCAAACCAAAAGTTAAAAAAAAAAGCTGCCAGATAACTTACACAGGTAATAATCAGAACCTTTAATCACACATAAAAAAGAGCCATTCTATTCTATGTATTGCAAAAATCGTCAGCTGGTTGGAAAGGTAGGATTTTGTACTTCAAGCAGTTTTAATCATTGATCAGGCTGTGATAGAAAATAACAGATTGCATTTTACAAACCGGTCACTAGCAATGCCTTGTCAGCAGACCTAGACAATAATCCCTGAGTGTTGTAGGACCGCAGCCGTTAATAACCTGGCTTGTTAGTTGAAAGCTGGCAAAGTCTCAAGCATTTAAGAGGATTACTGCTATAAACCATATTAATTTTTTTTTTTTTTTTTTTTAACATTCAAGCCCATATTGACGAACAGCCTCTGTAACAGAAATAGTGAAGTCAAACGCACAACAAAACCCTGTTCAATTCCTTTTTGGTTAGTGACTGACTTTACAAGAGGAAAAGAAGAGTCAGTCTTTTATTAAGTTGGCATATTAATTTTTGATGAAATAATTTTAATTGTAAACCCTGCAGAAGAAACTAAGACATTATTTTAGAGAAACCTGCCAAAAGGATTTATTTCTACTAAGCCTTGTTCAAAAAAAAAAAAAAAAAATTTTTTTTTTTTTAAATTGACCTCTATTTCTCATTTACTATGCAAAGAATTAGGTAAAAAGCCCAATAAAATCAAAGCTTCCAACTTTTGACCTCAAAGAGCTTTATCAATCTCCTGTCAGTAGCAGTGGTAACAGAGTGTGTGAGCTAAGCAAACTGACTCCAGGACCAGCCTGCCTAAGTGTGAATTCTGGTTTCCTCACCTGCTAGCTCTTAGGTCTCAGGTAAGTTAAATAATCTCTCTGTGCATCAATTTCCTCGCCTCTTTTTTTTCTAAACTGGAGGGAATAACTGTGTCCAAATCTTAGGGTTATTATGAATATTACATGAACTAATACTTGAATACTTGATGAAACAGTGCATGACATACAATAAATGCTACATACAGTTTGTAAAATAAAAAAAGAGAACATAAAGAAATGTAAGTCAGTATATAATAAGTTTTATGATTTAATGGTCTTTGGTGGTAAAAAGTAAGTCAAAATTAGAAGATAGTCATTCAAACAAAATTTTTCAAACAGCTGCTATTCTCAGATAGACTCAAAGATAATTTAGACATGTATACCTTTTTTTTTTTTTTTTTTGAGTCCCTAGTTGTCACAAATGGTTATGCACTGAATACTAACTGAAAGTTCCACAGTTCAAACCCTCCCAGGTGTGCCTTGAAAGAAAAGCCTGGCAAGGTGCTTAGGAAAGGTCACCTCCTTGAAAACCCTATAGAACGGTTCTACTATGCGTGCAAGGGGTCGTCATGAGTCAGAATTGACTTGAAGGCAACTAATAACAACATACATTTTCTTTACTCTTATTAAAAAAAAAAAGAACCCATTGCTGCCAAGTCAATTCTGACTCATAGCGACCCTATGGGACAGAGTAGAACTGCCCCACAGGGTTTCCAAGGAGCGCCTGGTGGATTCGAACTGCTGACCTGTTGGTTAGCAGGTGTAGCTTTTAACCACTAGTCCACCAGAGTTTCCATATATATAAAACATTTGCCGATTAAATATGTATAATTTTGAAAATTGTGTACTTAACAATAATTTCCGTATTGTCTCACAAAGTTATTTTAATTTTGTCACCCAAAATTTTTGAGGACGCGGCTTCTGGATGCAGCTTCTGGTTATTGTGAAAATTAAATGAGAATAATATATATTATCACAATTGTAAAGAAGTTACATCCTATATTCATACTTTGCTGAGCACAGCATTATTTTTTGAAGGTGCAAGCTCTTAAAGGATAAAAATAACAGATTCTTCAATTTAAATGTGCTTACTAAACACTCCCAGTAACTTGTTAAAAATATAACACTGAAGATTCTAATTCAGGTACTATGCGATTGAGTCTACAAATTTGCATTTTTATCCATAGTCAAAGACCATTTTGGATTTTTTTCTTGAGAACACAGTTTTGAGAAACAATATACTGTTGCATATTACTGCTAGAGGAAGCGTTAGTAATTTTTTAAATTTATATTAAGGCTACAAATTACCCTATAACTTACATAAACCCAGAGCATCAAACTGCTTCTTTAACTTTTGTCTCCTTTTCAAAGATCGGATTGAACCAAGTTAATAATTAAAGGAAAAAGTACTGGTGTTAATGTTTTCTCATAATTTTAACCACATTAACTTTAATCTGTTTGGTGAAAGGAGAGCTAAGATGTCACAGGATTAAATGGTATAATTAATACATGCTAGATTCTACTCAACCTAATGAAAATCTTGATTCATATAAACTACCTTAGCTTACTCACTAGCCCTTAATACTGCTATATTGAATAAGATGAGTATAATAGAGCCCTTGGATAGTCTTTTTTTTTTTTTAATTACCAAATTAAGTCCAAACACATTTCTCTATTTTCTGAACTGGTATACTTTAATGCACAGTATTAGGAAGAGTTGAGGGAATGTCCAAAACACAAGGATCATCCTGCTATTCAGTTGAATGAAATTGATAAGCTCTTAAAGGGACCAGAAGGCAGAAAATGAAAGAGATCAAATACTAATATTTTGTTCTTATTGAATTTGTTCAAGAGTTTATGCATCTACATTCTGACCTTGTGCGTCTGGCAAGAAGATACCCAAGAAAGGATGGCCTGGCCTCTACACCCTATCCAGCAGTGTACTCAATGACTTCAGTAAAGCCATGTTACCTCTTTTGAACATCTTGCCTCAATAATGCAAAAAGAAGATAGAGTAGCTGATTTGTCAAATTTTTCAACTCTGTAACTTTTAAAAAAAAACCCAGTTGCCTTCATGTTGATTATGACTCATGGTGCCTCCATGTATGTCAGAGTAGAACTGTGCTCCATAAGGTTTTCAGTGGTTGATTTTTCAGAAGTAGATCACCAGACCTTCCTTTTGAGGTGCCTCTGGGTGGAATCAAACTTCTTCCAGATAGTTACTTTTAAACATATTGGCCATTTGCACTACCCAAGTATGACTTTGTAATTCTTAGTGTCCCAAGTACTGGTGGAAGTGGCTGTCAATTGAAGTCTTTTGGTCCTTAGAAACAGTTTCTTAAGGACATGACCAGTTAGTGCACTCTAGTTCAACTTTGTATCATGCCCAGTTTAATTAGTATACCCAAAAAAACCAGCACCGTCGAGTCGATTCCAACTCATAGCGACCCTGTAGGACAGAGTAGAACTGCCCCTTATTAATTAGTATTAATAGTTTAAATGTATAGATAGATAAGTAAATAAATAAATGTTATTCATATAATGGATGCAAAATGTGTTGACATTTGTGTCTATGTTTTCCCTGTATTATTCCAATTAATTTTCGTAATAACCCTAAAATGTGGATATTGTTTTCTGTCCCATTTTATAAATCAGATGACTGAACGTCTGAGAGATAAAACTATCCGTTCATGGCCACACAGGTCAGAAAACTACGTCTCAAGCACTGGCCAATTTGAAGATAGAAAACCCATTAACTACACTAGTATTTTGGACCAGACAGACAATTAATATGGTGTATTTCCAACCTGCAACAAAATAGTCTTTATAATCATGAATTAATCTCAGTCTTTTTTTGCGATCACTGGAATTACAATTTTTTTTATCCAAATGGAGAATTTAGAGAATTCACAGTCTTGACTAACCCATCTCTCCATCTCTTCTAACATATCCCTACGTGCACCTAGTGCTTTATCAACCCCGAATTACTCATCATTTTATGAATATACAGGTGCCTTAAATTACTATATTCATGATTTCATAGAGAAAAAAGGAAATTCTCTATGTGTTGAATTTTTAACCCTGTTTTCCCAACAACACCGCTGATCTTCAACCACTAGTCTTCTCTGATACAAATTTAAATGCCAATCCAGTGAAGTAATTACTCAAAACAGCATCTTGCTCTTTGTGCCAGCCTCTTTGCTCCCCATACCACATAGCCCATAGTTTGTACTTTCCCCATTATACTATGATTAATAAGTTTATAATCTTCCCCCACTGGCCATTTGAGGGTAGCCATTATATTTTCTATACCCAGCTCTTAGCACAGCACCTGGCACAAACAAGGCATTGAAGAAAGGTTGAAACAAATGTACAGATAGATAAGTAAATAAATAAATGTTATATAATGGATACAAAATGTATAGTCATATAATGGATGCAAAATGTGTATTCATATAACAGATGAAAAATGAACAGTTTTGAGATTACTTTCTACCAAAAACATGTTTAAAAACACAGATTTTTGTGACTATGTGATGACCCAGTGTAGCGTTATATTTTAAAACCTAATTATGCACATTTAGCACTCCGTCTTTTATTCCTTTTTTTTTTTTTAATAATATTTTATTGAGTTTTTGGTGACATTTGTAATGTTTATCACGATGTGTCAACATTCTCTTTAATTGTGTTCTGTTTGTTTCCTTTCCAGAATTCTAATTTACCTGCCCTCTTATCTTCTCATCTTTGCTTAGTAGTAATTGTTGACCCCTTGGTCTCAGACTGACGGTTTTTAAGTAGGCCACTGATTTTACAGGTAATATTCTTTATCTTTTGTGCCACTCTGCTAGTTTGCTACAATGTGATCCCCAGGGGTCGTCTCAGTTCTAGGCTTAAAGAGTATCTCAGGGTGATAGACTCAGGGTGTCCTCTGTTCTCTGTTGTTCCAGTTTGTGTGACTTTTTTTTTTTTTTAATAAGAATTTGAGTTATGCTCCATATTTTTCTTCCACTCTATCAGGGACCAAATATTGTGACCCTGGTCAGACAGGCCTTCATTTCTAAATGCCATTTTCCAATAGAAGGAACCAAGGTTTCTTGGAAAAATGGTTGATTGTAGGACTGGAGCAGGGAAAACACAAAATAAGCCGGGAGAATCTTCTAGGGCCAGAAAGTAAGGAAGCGCAAGAGAGAGAAAGAGAAAGAGAGATCAAAGGCACACAAGAATCAACTTGAAAGAGCTCCAAAGAGCCTAAGCTAGAACAATATGAAGAACAAAATAAATAGCACATTATATAATGGACTCACTGGCAACTAATAGCAACAACAAAGGAGATTATAACATAAAGTGTAAAATATGTATGCCTCAGTCCATACTGATATAAAAATTATTGAATAAATAAATAAATGCGGGAGAAGAGAAAAATCTCCCAGTCAGAAGACTTCTAAAGAATGCATCCACATACACCTATTCCTCACTGTCTAGTTATCCTACACTTTGCATTTAGGACAACAGTAAAAAAGCAGCTTTCCATGGTGTAGGCATGCTGAGCTGGGTTAAGGGTTCTGCCTACCTGGAGGTGGGGGCACCGAAGTGCTGTTCTTCACATCTGGCGAAGCCAGGCATGTGCCTGGGCTGCTACCCACGCATGTAGCCCAAGGTGTCAGCACTGCTGCTAAGGGCAGTGGTTCAGTGCTGGCGGCCCAGCTCATAACCACCGTGCTACCCTAGCTGACACTGGCATCCAGATGTACGACCAGGTGGTGGGCTGCAGCCTGAGCCACCCACTGGGCCTGCGTCCTCTGGTTGCTGGACACCACATGACTGGAAGAGGAGCATGCCCAGGCTGGCTTCACCAGGGTTCTCATTTTTGCATAACTCCAATTTTCACAAAATAGTCTGGTCTTTGGAATCTAACCACGTCCATAAGTGAGACATGGATGTACTTTCCCATTCAGAAGGTGGGACTTAATTCCCCTCTTCTTCACTGTTGGTTAAACTTTGTGACCAAAGAATGACAAGGGTAAAATAGTAATTTGCTATTACTAACTCAGCAGACACCACCTTAGCCAAGCGATCAAGATTTACATCACCAGGATGTGTCATCATGTCTTGTACTCACTGATATCATGCTATATAACAGCCCTTCACTTCTGCGATATTCTTTCCAAAAATCTCCTCATGCCAGACTCATCATGAGAAATCACCAGATTAGCCCAAATTGAGAGACATTCTACAACACACCTGACCCGTGCTCCTAAGAACTGTCAAGGTCATGAAAAATAAGAAAAATGCAGAGAAACTATTTCAGGTTAGAGGAGACAATGAAAATGGAGCTGTGGTGGCTAAATTCAATGTAGTAATCTAAATTGGATCCTGAAATAGAATAAGGACATTAGTAGAAAACTTGGTGAAATCTGAATAGTCTAGTTAGAGGAGAAAAAAACTCAAAAACTTAATTGTAATTTATTCTCCTGCTCAGTTTCCCTTTTAATTTATTTTCCCTGTATGTAAAAATAAAAGACAGAGGAACTGAAGAAAATAGCTTAGCTGCTTTAGTTAAAAAAAACACTTTTTCCTGAAGCATCAAAGTTATTACCAAAAATGGCTTTGTGGCCTCAATACCTAGGTGAGGCTGCCATACTTCATGTTCTTGTTGTTAGGTGCCATCGAGACTTTTATGAATCACAGTGACCGTATGTACAACAGAACTAAACTCTGCCTGGCACTGCGCCATCCTCACAATCCTTGTTATGCTTGAGCCTACTGTTACAGCCACTGTGTCAATACATCCCTTTGAGGATCTTCCTCTTTGTCCGACCCTCTACTTTACCAAGTATGATGTCCTTCTCCATTGACTGATTTCTCCTGATAACATGTCCGAAGTATGTGAGATGAATTCTCTCCATCCTTGCTTCTAAGGAGCATTCTGGTTGTACTTCTTTTAAGACAGATTTGTTCATTTTTTGGCAGTCCATGGTATATTCAATATTCTTTGCCAGCACCACAGTTCAAAGGCGTCAATTCTTTGGTCTTCCTTAATTCAACGTCCAGCTTTCTCATGCATATGATGGCTTGGGTCAGTCTCACCTTGGGCTTGGGTCAGTCACACCTTAGTCTTCAAGGTGACATCTTTGCTTTTCAACACTTTAAAGAGGTGTTTTACAGCAGATCCGCCCAATGCAATGAATCCATCATTTGATTTCTTGACTGCTGCTTCCCTGGTGCTGATTTTGGATCCAAGTAAAATGAAATCCCTGACATCTTCAGTCTTTTCTTCATTTACCATGATGTTGCTTATTGGCCCAGTTGTGAGGATTTTTGTTTTCTTTATGTTGAGATGCAATCCATACTGAAAGCTGTGGTCTTTGATCTTCATTGGTAAGTGCTTCAAGCCCTCTTCACTTTCAGCAAGCAAGGTTGTGTCATCTGCATAACACAGGTTGTTAATGGGTCTTCCTTATGCCACACTCCTCTTCATGTAGTCCAGCTTCTCGGATGATTTGCTCAGCATACAGGTTGAATAAGTATGGTGAAAGGATACAACACCGATGCACACCTTTCCTGACTTTAAACCACACAGGATCCCCTTGTTCTGTTTGAATGACTGCCACTTGATCTACTTACAGGCTCCTCATGAGCACAGTTAAGTGTTCTGGAATTCTCACTCTTCGAAAGGTTATCCAAATGTGTTATGATCCACACAGACAAATGACTTTGCGTAGTCAATAAAACACAGGTGAACGTCTTTCTGGTATTCTCTGCTTTTAGCCAGGATCCATCTGACATCAGTAATGATATCCCTGATTCCACATCCTCTTCTGAAACCAGCTGGAAGTTCTGGCAGTTCCCTGTGGATATACTCATGCTGCAGCCACTTTTGAATGATCTTCAGCAAAATTTTACTTGCTTATGATGTTAATGATGTTGTTTGATAATTTCCACATTTGGTTGGATCACCTTTCTTGGGAGTAGGTATAAAGATGGATCTCTTCCAGTCGGTTGGCCAGGTAGCTGTCTTCCGAATTTCTAGGCATAGGCAAGTGAGCATCCGTTTGTCGAAACATCTCAGTTGGTATTCTGTCAATTCCTGGAGCTTTGTTTTTTGCCAACGCCTTCGGTGCAGCTTGGACCTCTTCCTTCAGTAGTATCAGTTCCTGATCATATGCTGCCTCCTGAAATGGTTGAACATTGACCAATTCTTTTTGGTGTAGTGACTCTGTATATTCCATCTTCTTTTGATGCTTCCTGCATTGCTTAATATTTTCTCGGCAGACTCCTTCGGTATTGCAACAGGAGGCTTAAATTTTTTCTTCAGTTCTTTCAGCTTCAGAAATTCTGAGCTTGTTCTTCCCTTTTGGTTTCCTATCTCCAGGTCTTTGCACATTTCTTTTCTCTCTCTTTTTTTTTTTTTTTACATATGATGTTAACACAATATAAAATATTTTTGATATCCAACTTAAAATTAGGAGTTCAATTCCCCCCCCCCCCAAAAAAAAGGAAGGTTGTTTTTCTTGTTAGTTGCCATGGAGTCAGTGTCCACTAGTGGCAACCTTATGCATAACAGAAGGAATCGTTGCCTGGCTCTGTGTCATCTTCATGATCATTGCCATGCTTGAGTTCGTTTTACTCTTTTTCATTGATCTTCTAATTTACCAAACATGATGTTCTTTCCTAGTAATTGGTCTTTCTTGATGACATGCCCAAAGTAAGAAAGCTGAAGTCTGGCCCTCCTTGTTTCTAAGGAACATACTGGTTGTATTTTTTCTGAGACTAATTTGTTCTTCTTTTGGCAGTCCACGGTATACTCAATATTCTTCTCCAACACAATTTGTATGCATCAATTCTTCTGTCTTTTTCACTGCCCAGCTTTCACATGCATGGGAGGTGATTGAAACTACCATGGCTTCGGTCAGGCACATTTTAGTCATCAAAGTGAAATCTTTGCTTCTTGAAACTTTAAAGAGGTTATTTGCAGTAGATTTTCCTAATGCAATACATTGATTTCTTGACTCCTAAATAGCCTATAGGCATTGATTGTTGATCCAAGTAGAATGAAATCCTTGACAACTTCAGCTTTCTCTATTTAACATGATGTCACTCGTGGGCCCAATTATGAGGATTTTCCATACTGTAAGCTGCAGTCTTTTACCTATAACACTAAACGCTTCAAGTCCTGTTCATTTTCTGCATCCAAGGGTGTGTCATCTGTATACAGCAGGTCAATAATGACTTTTCCTAAGGAAAGTAACACCTTGAAATCCTCTTGATGTTGATAGAACCTATGGTGCACACTCATTTTACTTTTTTATATCAACCAGTTATTGTGCTTGACAAATATATGCAGACTAGTATAGCCTACTATCGTTACCAGGCCTATTTTTAAGAAGTTCTAATAGCAGGGCATTCACTAAATTGTGAAGCAGCTAATACAATTATTTTTATACTACCAATTCTGACAAATTTCATCTTTATATTAGTATATGCTTTGCCAATCATACTGGTCCTACTTATATAAAATAGATATATTTATGGATTATAAAAGGCAATGTAGAAATGGACTACAAACTTGTGAAAATTCTTTCTACAAATGTACTATATATTTTCCTAATTCAGAATAACTATTAATGTATTTTACATAATTTTAAAAATGTGCTGCACATTTGACATATTTTAATTTTTTTCTAATAATATTATTTTCCTTGTTTCTCTGTTTTCCTCCCCAACACACTGATACATTCCTAAAGTATTTTTTTCTTTGGAGTTATTTAGGCATAGCTGACCTAAAAGTTCCCATGTTTTCTAGTATACCTTGCCAGTAGATGCTTATTTCTGGCAAGGTAATGTAGTAGTGGAGAGAGCCTGATCTTTGAAATCAGAAAAGCTGAGATTAAACCCTTGATTCTTCCATTTACTAGCTATGTGACTTAGGCAAGTTAATTGATTCACTGCACCTCTCTTTATTTCTTCATCTAACTCAAAGCAGCATCGCTTTGAGGATTTGTTCTCAATAAGTGCACAGTGATCTCAAACAATCAGTGTTTTTAAATAGGTGTCGTCCATTTATTGCATGGGAAATTCTTAGAGCAAAGTACAATTTTGTTTATTTATTTTTACTTTAGAAGTATTGGAGAAGCTGTTTCCTATTTCTTTCTTCAATTAGTTAAATATTCATAGAAATTTTGAGAGTTTCCAAAATGAGTCTATTTAATTCTTGTCATATTTCCCAGAAGTCCATCTGCATCAATAATAATTACTAAATATCATTATTAAGACCACCTGTGTGTATACACTCATTTACTCATTTATCTCAAGTGGAAGAATCCAATTTAAAGTGTATTTTCTAGTCCAGTAACAGTAGACTGTCCAACTTTGAGGATCCTCCATAAATATCTGGTGGGAGTAATGACCAGGTGATATGTTGTAGATGTTGCCATTTTTAAGAACTATATAACACTTGCATATATTCAGAAATATATAACACTTTCTGAATGTCTTCATAACTCTCACATTATTTCATTGTTGTCATTAAAAAAATAAAGATTTTACATCTGTTTAACTTATTATTACTAAGAATAAACAAATGTTTGCATAAAATCTTTTATCAATATTTATTAATCTAATAGAAAGGTTCATAAATGTAGTTTTTCTTTCAACATCCAAAATCAAATCTATTACAGTATGTTGATAAATATTCCATAAATATACATGGCAAATACAATTATAGTTCTCTTTCTCTGGAAATTAATTTCAGAATTTTTTGGTAACTATCTAAAACAATATTAAACTTAAAGGGTTATTGGTGAATATTGGTAGATATAGATTTATAATGTAACGTTTGACTTCTCAGTTGGAGGTCAAATTTGATTCTATCAACTAGATATGCTATATTGTACAGACAGATTTTATCTAAAATTATAAGTATTTATTGATTTAAGTGTGGTTATATGTGTTTTCTACTTTTTCAGAATTTCAGGACATATAAAAAAGATTTAACTCTATACCAATAAAAATGTTTCTTTGTATGTTGATCCATGAAAAAACACCATGAACTATATGTCATGACAGATTAATATGCAATAGTTAAGAGTCAGATTAGCTTGAGTCTGAGAGTCTGGGATATAATTAAGCAATATTTAGAAACATTCTGTTGAGGAATTCAAAAGATTTAATTGAGTCTATGGATTAGCCATGACATCTTTACTACTAGTTTAAGTACAGGGAGCCTAAATTCTTAGCCATCTGCTGTTTTGGATGTGTTTTCCAAGAATTGCTGAAATGATGGCTAACAGATTTAGAAAATATATTCAACTTGCAGTGACCCAGTATGTGACAGTATTCATATGTCCCACTTCAAACTGGCTTTAGAGAAAATCAGGACATTATAATACATATAAAATTATACTTGTGAGAAAAAGTTACTGAAGTAATAGCACTTAACAGGTTTATCATTATTGGGAGAAATATTTTCCCCAAAATATAAACAATAAATTCAGAGGTAGTATTAAAGAGCTGTTTCTTACATTTTTTTTTTTTTGAAATGTGTAGAAATATTTGCTTGTTTGCTTTTATTTTATAGAAAGCTAAATTTCCAGAGTTCTACTTTCTAAAGGGTGTAGTAGAATTCATTCTACTTGCCAGTTAAAGGGCTCAGGACAATTATTGGAGCTATCATCTATGGGAAATATAAAGACGATGTTTTTAGCTAAATTTTATGTGATCAATGTTATGGGGGCAAAACTAGTCCTTATCTTTAAGTTACGCAAACTTACCCCCGCTGGTTATCTGACAAAGCCCTTAGAATATGCTAATTCATAATGGTCAGTGTTTTTACTCAGCTAAATTGAATTAAGGAGGGGGATTAATAAGCAATCAGAACTAACAGCATCCAAGTAACTGACTTGTATATACAAAAAATAAAATCAAAACAAACTAATTTTAGCAACAAACATTGAAAGGTCAGAAATTTTATCTCTCAAAGATCCTGACAGATATTAAACCTTCATTAAGTATTTGGTGAATGAATTTACAGTGTAACGAAAACTCACACCTAGATATTTGATTCCAAAACCAGTTCTCTTTTCCCCACTATATATCCATTGGCTCTTTTATCGCTTCATGACACAATAGGTTTGTTTGTTTGTTTAAATATATATTTTCTTGCTCATGTCTATAGATGGGGCACTCTGCTGGTCAAAGGAGACAGAAACATATAAAATATCGTTCTTACTACTTCTATTTGAAAAAAAAACTGGCATAAGAATTGGAAGATAGAGTCTTGCCTCTGCCATTAAAATTACTGTTACTTGTTCTTTCTGGACTTAAGCTTACTCCTTGTGCCTCTATCTCCACACCTTTGAAATAGTAAAACATAGCAGCCACTTAACAAAGTTCTTGTAAGAATTAAATGAGATATAATATGCAACAGGCCCTGTTATAAAGCAACTTTGTGGCAACAGTTTTTTTTTTTTTTTTAAAGTTGCCCTTTCACCTAGTTTTTTCCATGGCCGTTGCTATCTTTTTTTTTTTTTATTAACTTTTAATGAGCTTCAAGTGAACGTTTACAAATCAAGTCAGACTATCACATGTAAGTTTATATACACCTTACTCCGTACTCCCACTTGCTCTCCCCCTAATGAGTCAACTCTTCCAGTCTCTCCTTTCGTGACAATTTTGCCAGCTTCCAACTCTCTCTATCCTCCCATCCCCCCTCCAGACAGGAGATGCCAACACACTCTCAAGTGTCCACCTGATATAATTAGCTCACTCTTCATCAGCATCTCTCTCCCACCCGCTGACTACTCCCTTTCATGTCTGATGAGTTGTCTTCGGGGATGGTTCCTGTCCTGTGCCAACAGAAGGTTTGAGGACCATGACCACTGGGATTCCTCTAGTCTCAGTCAGACCATTAAGTATGGTCTTTTTATGAGAATTTGGGGTCTGCATTTTTTTTTATCCCACCGATCTCCTGCTCCCTCAGGGGTTCTCTGTTGTGCTCCCTGTCAGGGCGGTCATCGATTGTGGCCGGGCACCAACTAGTTCTTCTGGTCTCAGGATGATGTAGGTCTCTGGTTCATGTGGCCCTTTCTGTCTCTTGGGCTCTTAGTTGTCGTGTGACCTTGGCGTTCTTCATTCTCCTTTAATCCAGGTGGGTTGAGACCAACTGATGCATCTTAGATGGCCGCTTGTTAGCCTTTAAGACCCCAGACGCCACATTTCAAAGTGGGATGCAGAATGTTTTCGTAATAGAATTATTTTGCCAATTGACTTAGAAGTCCCCTTAAACCATAGTCCCCAGACGCCCGCCCTTGCTCCGCTGACCTTTGAAGCATTCATTTTATCCTGGAAACTTCTTTGCTTTTGGTCCAGTCCTGTTGAGCTGACCTTCCATGTATTGAGTATTGTCCTTCCCTTCACCTAAAGCAGTTTTTTCTTATCTACTAATTAATCAGTAAAAAAACCTCTCCCACCCTCCCTCCATCCCCCCTTCGTAACCACAAAAGTATGTGTTCTTCTCAGTTTATACCATTTCTCAAGATCTTATAATAGTGGTCTTATACAATATTTGTCCTTTTGCCTCTGACTAATTTCGCTGAGCATAATGCCTTCCAGGTTCCTCCATGTTATGAAATGTTTCACAGATTCTTCACTGTTCTTTATCCATGTGTAGTATTCCATTGTGTGAATATACCAGAATTTATTTAACCATTCATCCGTTGATGGACACCTTGGTTGCTTCCAGCTTTTTGCTATTGTAAACAGAGCTGCGATAAACATGGGTGTGCATATATCTGTTTGAGTGAAGGCTCTTATTTCTCTAGGGTATATTCCGAGGAGTGGGATTTCTGGGTTGTATGGTAGTTCTATTTCTAACTGTTTAAGATAACGCCAGATAGATTTCCAAAGTGGTTGTACCATTTTACATTCCCATCAGCAGTGTATAAGAGTTCCAATCTCTCCGCAGCCTCTCCAACATTTATTATTTTGTGTTTTTTGGATTAATGCCAGCCTTGTTGGAGTGAGATGGAATCTCATCATAGTTTTAATTTGCTTTTCTCTAATGGCTAATGATCGAGAGCATTTTCTCATGTATCTGTTAGCTGCCTGAATATCTTCTTTAGTGAAGGGTGTGTTCATATCCTTTGCCCACTTCTTGATTGGGTTGTTTGTCTTTTTGTGGTTGAGTTTTGACAGAATCATATAGATCTTAGAGATCAGGCGCTGGTCGGAGACGTCATAGCTGAAAATTCTTTTCCAGTCTGTAGGTGGTCTTTTTACTCTTTTGGTGAAGTCTTTAGATGAGCATAGGTGTTTGATTTTTAGGAGCTCCCAGTTATCTGGTTTCTCTCTGTCATTTTTGGTAATGTTTTGTATTCTGTTTATGCCTTGTATTAGGGCTCCTAAGGTTGTCCCTATTTGTTCTTCCATGATCTTTATCGTTTTAGTCTTTATGCTTAGGTCTTTGATCCACTTGGGTTAGTTTTTGTGCATGGTGTGAGGTATGGGTCCTGTTTCATTCTTTTGCAAATGGATATCCAGGTATGCCAGCACCATTTGTTAAAAAGACTATCTTTTTCCCAATTAACTGACACTGGGCCTTTGTCAAATATCAGCTGCTCATATGTGGATGGATTTATATCTGGGTTCTCAATTCTGTTCCACTGGTCTATGTGCCTGTTGTTGTACCAATACCAGGCTGTTTTGACTACTATGGCTGTATAATAGGTTCTGAAATCAGGTAGAGTGAGGCCTCCCACTTTCTTCTTCTTTTTCAGTAATGCTTTACTTATCTGAGGCTTCTTTCCCTTCCATATGAAGTTGGTGATTTGTTTCTCTATCACCTTAAAAAATGACATTGGAATTTGGATCGGAAGTGCATTTTATGTAGAGATGGCTTTTGGTAGAATAGACATTTTTACTATGTTAAGTCTTCCTATCCATGAGCAAGGTATGTTTTTCCACTTAAGTATGTCCTTTTTAATTTCTTGTAGTAGAGCTTTGTAGTTTTCTTTGTATAGGTCTTTTACATCCTTGGTAAGATTTATTCCTAAGTATTTTATCTTCTTGGGGGCTACTGTGAATGGTATTGATTTGGTTATTTCCTCTTCGATGTTCTTTTTGTTGATGTAGAGGAATCCAAGTGATTTTTGTATGTTTATCTTATAACCTGAGACTCTGCCAAACTCTTCTATTAGTTTCAGTAGTTTTCTGGTGGATTCGTTGGGGTTTTATGTGTATAAGATCATGTCATCTGCAAATAGAGATATTTTACTTCCTCTTTGCCAATCCGGATGCCCTTTATTTCTTTGTCTAGCCTAATTGCTCTGGCTAGGACTTCTAGCACAGTGTTGAATAAGAGCGGTGATAAAGGGCATCCTTGTCTGGTTCCCGTTCTCAAGGGAAAAGCTTTCAGGTTCTCTCCATTTAGAGTTATGTTGGCTGTTGGCTTTGCATATATGCCCTTTATTATGTTGAGGAATTTTCCTTCAATTCCTATTTTGGTGAGAGTTTTTATCATAAATGGGTGTTGGACTTTGTCAAATGCCTTTTCTGCATCAATTGATAAGATCATGTGGTTTTTGTCTTTTGTTTTATTTATGTGGTGGATTACATTAACAGTTTTTCTGATATTAAACCAGCCTTGCATATCTGGTATAAATCCCACTTGGTCGTGGTAAATTTTTTTTTTGATATGTTGTTGAATTCTATTGGCTAGAATTTTGTTGAGGATTTTTGCATCTATGTTCGTAAGGGATATAGGTCTGTAATTTTCTTTTTTTGTAATGTCTTTACCTGGTTTTGGTATCAGGGAGATGGTGGCTTCATAGAATGAGTTGGGTAGTATTCCGTCATTTTCTATGCTTTGAGGTACCTTTAGTAGTAGTGGTGTTAACTCTTCTCTGAAAGTTTGGTAGAACTCTGCAGTGAAGCTGTCCAGGCCAGGGCTTTTTTTTTGTTGGGAGTTTTTTGATTACCGTTTCAATCTCTTTTTTTGTTTTGGGTCTATTTAGTTGTTCTACTTCTGAATGTGTTAGTTTAGGTAGGTAGTGTTTTTCCAGGAATTCATCCATTTCTTCTAGGTTTGCAAATTTGTTAGAGTGCATCTTTTTGTAATAATCTGATATGATTCTTTTAATGTCAGTTGGTTCTGTTGTGATGTGGTCCTTCTCGTTTCTTATTCGGGTTATTTGTTTCCTTTCCTGTATTTCTTTAGTCAGTCTAGCCAATGGTTTATCAATTTTGTTATTTTTTTCAAAGAACCAGCTTTTGGCTTTGTTAATTCTTTCAATTGTTTTTCTGTTCTCTAATTCATTTAGTTCAGCTCTAATTTTTATTATTTGTTTTCTTCTGGTGCCTGATGGGTTCTTTTGTTGCTCACTTTCTATTTGTTCAAGTTGTCGGGACAGTTCTCTGCTTTTGGCTCTTTCTTCTTTTTGTATGTGTGCATTTATCGATATAAATTGGCCTCTGAGCACTGCTTTTGCTGTGTCCCAGAGGTTTTGATAGGAAGTATTTTCATTCTCGTTGCATTCTATGAATTTCCTTATTCCCTCCTTGATGTCTTCTATAACCCAGTCTTTTTTCAGGAGGGTATTGTTCAGTTTCCAAGTATTTGATTTCTTTTCCCTAGTTTTTCTGTTATTGATTTCTAGTTTTATTGCCTTGTGGTCTGAGAAGATGCTTTGTAATATTTCGATGTTTTGGATTCTGCAAAGGTTTGTTTTATGACCTAATATGTGGTCTATTCTAGAGAATGTTCCATGTGTGCTAGAACAAAAAGTATACTTTGCAGCGGTTGGGTGGAGTGTTCTGTATAAGTCAATGAGGTCGAGTTGGTTGATTGTTGTAATTAGGTCTTCCGTGTCTCTATTGAGCTTCTTACTGGATGTCCTGTCCTTCTTCGAAAGTGGTGTGTTGAAGTCTCCTACTATAATTGTGGAGGTGTCTATCTCACTTTTCAGTTCTGTTAAAATTTGTTTTATGTATCTTGCAGCCCTGTCATCGGGTGCATAAATATTTAATATGGTTATATCTTCCTGATCAATTGTCCCTTTTATCATTCTGTAGTGTCCTTTTTTATGCTTTGTGGTGGATTTAAGTTTAAAGTCTATTTTGTCAGAAATTAATATTGCTACTCCTTTTTTGCATATTGTTTGCTTGATATATTTTTTTCCATCCTTTGAGTTTTAGTTTGTTTGTGTCTCTAAGTCTAAGGTGTGTCTCTTGTAGGCAGCATATAGACGGATCGTGTTTCTTTATCCAGTCCGAGACTCTCTGTCTCTTTATTGGTGCATTTAGTCCATTTACGTTCAGCGTAATTATAGATAAGTAAGTGTTTAGTGTTGTCATTTTGATGCCTTTTTATGTGTGTCATTGACAATTTCATTTTTCCACTTACTTTTTTGTGCTGAGGCGTTTTTCTTAGTAAATTGTGAGATCCTCGTTTTCATAGCGTTTGACTTTATGTTTGTTGAGTCGTTACGTTTTTCTTGGCTTTTATCTTGAGTTATGGAGTTGTTATACCTCTTTGTGGTTACCTTAATATTTACCCCTATTTTTCTAAGTAAAAACCTAACTTGTTTTGTTCTATATTGCCTTGTATCACTCTCCATATGGCAGTTCTATGCCACCTGTATTTAGTCCCTCTTATTGATTATTGTGATCTTTTATGTATTGACTTCAATGATTCCCTGTTATAAGCATTTTTTTTTAATTAATCTTAATTTGTTTTTGTGATTTCCCTATTTGAGTTGATATCAGGATGTTCTGTTTTGTGACCTCATGTTTTGCTAGTATCTGATATTATCAGTTTTCTGACCAATTTCCTTTAGTATTTCTTGTAGCTTTGGTCTGGTTTTTGCCAATTCTCTAAGCTTGTGTTTACCTGTAAATATCTTAATTTCGCCTTCATATTTCAGAGAGAGTTTTGCTGTTTATATGATCCTTGGCTGGCAGTTTTTCTCCTTCAGTGCTCTCTATATGTCATCCCATTGCCTTCTTGCCTGCATGGTTTCTGCTGAGTAGTCTGAACTTATTCTTATTGATTCTCCCTTGAAGGAGACCTTTAGTTTCTCCCTGGCTGCTTTTAAAATTTTCTCTTTATCTTTGGTTTTGGCAAGTTTGAGGATAATATGTCTTGGTTTTTTTCTTTTTGGATCAATCTTAAACAGGGTTCGATGAGCATCTTGGATAGATATCCTTTCATCTTTCATGATGTCAGGGAAGTTTTCTGTCAGGAGATCTTCAACTATTTTCTCTGTGTTTTCTGTCCTCCCTCCCTGTTCTGGGACTCCAATCACATGCAAGTTATCTTTCTTGATAAAGTCCCACATGATTCTTAGGGTTTCTTCATTTTTTTTTTAATTCTTTTATCTAATTTTTTTTCAGCTATGTTGGTGTTAATTCCCTGGTCCTCCAGATGTCCCAGTCTGCATTCTAATTGCTCGAGTCTGCTCCTCTGACTTCCTATTGCATTGTCTAATTCTGTAATTTTATTGTTAATCTTTTGGATTTCTACATGCTGTCTCTCTATGGATTCTTGCAACTTATTAATTTTTCCACTATGTTCTTGAATAATCTTTTTGAGTTCTTCAACAGTTTTATCAGTGTGTTCCTTGGCTTTTTCTGCAGTTTGCCTTATTTTGTTTCTGAGGTCATCCCTGATGTCTTGAAGCATTCTGTAAATTGGTTTTGTATATTCTGTATCTGATAATTCCAGGATTGTATCTTCATTTGGGAAAGATTTTGATTCTTTTGTTTGAGGGGTTGTAGAAGCTGTCATGGTCTGCTTCTTTATGTGGTTTGATATCGACTGCTGTCTCCGAGCCATCACTAAGATATTATAGTGATTTATTCTATATTTGCTCACTGAGTCTTATCTTGTTTTGTTTTCTTTCAATATACGTGGATGGGTTACTAGATTGTGCTGTCTTGTTTGTTGTAGCCCTTGACTTACTTATGACCTATTACCAGCTGGTTTGGGCTGTTGCCAGATATATATGCCTGAGTCTATTCACTATTCTTGAGTAGAATCTGATTTTGGGTCATCAAGTGTGTGCTGCACCCTAACACCTATCCACCTCGAGAAGTAGTGGTGATAGTTGTGTGCACCAGATTCTATTAGCAGCTGGGGTTCACCCTCCGGGGGGGGAGCAGGATGCTGACAAGCTTCCCCCAAGTGTCAGTGAGGTAGGTGTTTCTCTATTCCTATAGCACCTTGTAGGGAGGGCACTGCAACTGTACCTTAGGCCCCCAGTGCAAGTACCTCTACAGATTGGTAGGTGTCACCCTCCTTAGACCCCTAAGGCAAGAGGCTAGGTGGTCTGGGGGGAGTTTCAGCCCTCAGTTCCCTGTTGTGGGTCAGTTTGGGCTCTGTTGAATAAGCAGAGATATCAGACCCAGGAAACTTGTTTTTCCAGAAAATCCGCTTAAAAAAAAATGCAGTCAGATCCCTATCAGAACTGCCTTTGGATTATAACCGCCACCTTGTTTCCTGTAAGGGTGAAAGTGTGAGATTTGGATCATATATGCTTGGCTGTAGCTGGTTCTGTGTTTTTAGTCCAATTAGGGATGGATTTTTGGTCCCTGGGTTTTTTGTGGTTCCTTCTCTCAGGCCGGAAGAATGGGTTAGGAAAAGACCAAAAAAAAAAAAAAAGGGAAAAGCAAAGCTGCGGAGCCGGAGCCGTTCTCCCTCTGGCTCAGGAAATTCCAATGTTAATGAAGCCGCCTGGGAAGGGTGGGGGAGGGTTCAGAGAAACAGGAGAGTAGCACCTCAGAATATAGCCGAAGTTGCTTATCTTGCTTGGAATGACTATTTTATCTGAGATTCCCGAGTGACGTGTTGCCTATGTGTGCTGGCTGTGTGGAGATTGTCCCCGAGGTTCTGGCCCGCTAAAGCCGTGGTCAGATCCTCCGCTGCCAGTCCAAATCCCAGCGTCACGGTTCCCCTGCTGGGACGCTGCACTCCAGGCTCCAAAATCAGTTGCTGCCTCCTGGGGACTACTCATCCCACCAGCCACGTCGCCGCTGTAACCAATTTGACCTAGAAAAACAAATGTATGTGTTTAATAAAGCAGCCGATTTAGACCTTCCTGTGTGTAAATGTGTAGACTAATCACTCACAGTGTACATAATATTCTAAGAGCAGTGGAGAATATAAGCTTCTGTTAAAATTCTGTGTGCCAGAGACATATCAACTGTCAAATTATTTATATAAAACATTATATAACTAATCTGAACAACCTAACATATTTACTTATGCATAAGAAACATTCCTTATAAATTGCCTCTTGTGCTTATCTTCAGAAAAATCCACTAATATTATGGACCCAACCCAGTTTCCTCAAAAAAGTGTACATTTATTGTCTAATTTTTATTGACAAGTATTCAAATACAAAAAGACTTCTGACTAAGATTGTGTAGCAGGAAAAGAATTTGCCCTACTGCATACACAATTTGAAAAGCTGACAAAATAGATGAAACAATATTTTTTAGACATAGAAAAACTAATAAAAAAAATAGTGCAGGATAATAAGCAGAGATTACTGAAAGAAGGGTAATAAACAACATAAATCCTATAATTGTCCCCATCTTACTGCTTAGAGGAATTCCCAAACCACAACAAAGGGATGAGATAGCCAGTGGAGCATGGTAGCCTCCTTGAGTCAAGAAGTTATAGATAGATCTTAGAGGCCAAGGAGGCTGCAGTTCACAGAACAGGGTAACAGGAGATAGCTGCACAGGCAGAGAGCCCTGGAGACCTGAACAAGGTCCCTCATGAGAATTCAGCTAGATGCTATTCAGAGCAGGGACAGGTTACCCAATAAGCAAGGAACACACAGGTTTACTTGTCCTTGCTTACGAATCTGTAGTGCACAATTTCACCTGTTTTTCCCATGTGAAATTGTGCACTACAGATTAGTAAGAAAACACAATTAAATCCATGCATATGTTGCTTACTGTAATCCCTTGAATACCTTGCTTACTGGTTAATCTGCCCCAACTCAGAGGATAGGTGTGAGATAAGAACTGCAGGAAAGGGGCTGAGCGAATAATCAGTGGTGCTCACACAGTGGTATTGTGTGCTTCTATCAGCTATATAGGAAAACATAGCAATGTATGGAATAGCAGGTAGATTCCTCAGAAGAGTATTGCAACACTAGTAGAGCAAAATGATGCTAGACTTATGTTCCTTCTGGGATCAAGTAAGAAAACTTAAAAGCAATCTTCTCAAGTATGGTTTCTCAATAGCAAAAATGTTGACATTTTGGGCTAGATAGCCTTTGTTGTGGAGCTGCTTTGTGCATTACAGGATGTTTAGCAGCTAGATTTCAGTAGCAAGCACTTCTTCCTCAGTTGTGACAATCAAAAATGCTTTATCACATCACTTGTATAACAAGACAAGAAAAAGCAAATGCATAGAGACCAAAGTTTACTAGTGGTTACTAGGGGTGGGAAAGAAGGGGAGGCAGGTTAACAGTGATGGAAAATTTGCATTGGTTAAGGGTACGGTTTCACAGTCTATTATTGCAATTGCTATCAATAAGTTGTACACATGTAAAAAATTGAATTGAATTGGAAAAAGTTGTGTGATAGATAACAATTACAACAACAACAGGGTTATCTGCTGAGGCTGCTTATATACAACCAAAACCTCAACAGTTTAGCTTAGCTAGTAAAGAATATCTGCCTTGAGCATTCTGTTCTTCTCCTCCAAAATCTATCTATATGAGGTCAAATTGACAACAGCAACTCTAAAGATTAGATAGGAAACTTTGTGGTCAGTGGGTTTATGTAAAAGGAGAAAAACAACTCAGAAAAGCAAGGTGAGAATGGTTGCACAACTTTGAAAATGTAATCAATGTCATTGGGTTGTACATGTAGAAACGGTTGAATTGGTGTATGTTTTGCTGTGTATATTCTCAACAACAACAAAATAAATAAAACAAAAAAGTTGTCTCTAGATTTTGCCTAATGACCACTGGGGGGAAAAATCACTTCCAGGTGAGAACCGCTGCTCTAAAGCACCATTTTTTTTTTTTTTCCAAATAACTTGATCCAAAAACAAAGCCCAGGAATAGATATAGGAATACTAACATATCCAACGTCTAGTGCGACAATATTCAATATGTCTGGAGTCCAGTTGAAAATTACCAGGTATGCAAAGAAGCAGGAAAATACAACTCATAATGAGGATAAAAAGAAATCAATAGAAATATAGACAAATAAATAAAATTGATATATAAACCATAAACACAGATATTATATTGTAAATATGCTCTGTATATTCCAGAAAACAGATGAAGATCGATCATGTTAAGAATAGAAGGGGAAGAAGTTAGAAAGAAGTTAGAAAAGGAGGAATTCAGAATAGGTGAGACAAATAGGAAACATATAGCAATATGGTAGATTTAATGCCAGTCCATATAAAAAAAAAAAAAATTATATGGATAATAACAATAAATGTAAATAGTCTAAATGTCACAACTAAAATACAGAGGATGTCAGCTTGGATTAAAAAGCAAGAAGCTCATGTTAATTATAAAGACAAATAGTTTAAAGGTAACATGATGGGATGCATCATGTTAATACAAAACAAAACAAAACAAAACATAAAAGCTGTAGAGACTGTCTTAATACCAGACTACGTAGATCTCAAAGCAAAGCATTCACTAGGGACTCGGAGCATTAATTATTTCATAACGACAAATGTGTGAATTCACCCAGAAGACATAGCAATTGTACGTTTATGAATCCAGTAACCAAAATTCAAAAGCAAAGTTTTGCATGAAGGAAAAGCTAATGGAACTGCGAGGAGAAATAGACAAACTCACAATTGTAGTCATATATTTCAACTGTACTACCCCAATAACTGATAGAACAAGTAGACAGAAAATCAATAAGGATAGAGAAGATTTGAACAATACTATCACTGCCTTGAGCTAGCTGATATTTATAGTATATCTCATACAACAAGAGCAGAATACACATTCTTTTCAATTGCACGTGGTATATTTACCAAGAGAAGAAACAATAATAAAAATTGGTTCTTTGAGAAGATCTTTAAAATAGAATCATATCTTTAGTTAGAATGACTAAAATAAAAAAGAAACACAAATTATAAACGTCAGAAATGAGAGATGTTACATCATGATAGATTCTACACATATTAAAATAATAGCAAAGAATTAAGAACAACATTATTCCCAAACAATTTAGATGGAATGGACATATTCCATGAATGACACAGAATAAAAATGCTCAAACAAAAATAGAACAAATAACGTGAATAGCCTCAAAGTATTCCAAAATAAAAATTAGAACTTTTAGTCGAAGCCTTCCCCCACAGACAGCTCAAGGCCCAGTTTGCTTCACTGTGAAATTGTATCAAATGTTTTAATGAAGCAAATATGTTTCAAAAGAAACAATTCTAATTCTTTACAATCTCTTCAAAATATTCAAGAGAAAGTAATACATCCTTCTTCCCTCTATGAGGCTAATATTACCCATATATCAAAACCAGACAAAAACATTACAGGAAAAAAAATATAGGTAAATATTCTACATGAAGAAACGTTGGTGGCACAGTTGTTAAAGTGCTTGGCTGTTAATCGAAAGGTCAGAGGTTCGAACTCATCAGCTGCTGTGCAGGTGAAAGACGTGGCAGTCTGCTTCCATAAGATTTACAGCCTTGGAAAACCTATGGGGCAGTTCTACTCTGTCTTATAGTGACTCTATGAGTCAGCAATGATTTGGAGACAGTGGGTTTGAGTTTGTATTTGTTCATTCCATATGACAAACCTGCAAATATACTTAAAATTTAAGCAAATCAAAACCAACAATACATGAAAGGATGACACAGTATGAGAAAATGGGTTTATTTCATGAATGCAAGGTTGGTTTAACACTTATAAATCAATCAATGTAATTCACCTTCTTAACAGACTTACTAAAAAAAATATGCAGTAATATCCGTGGATGCTGAAAAACATTTGACAAAACCTAATATCCACTGTCAGTAATAACTCTCTCACACTAGGAATACAAGAGTATTTCATCAAGCTGAAAAAGGGCATCTTTAATAAACTACAGCTAACATCATAGTAAGTGGTAAAAGTCAGAATAATTTTCTCTGAAGATCAAGAAGAAGTCAAAGATGTCTGCCCTCCGAACTTGTCTTCAACATTGTACTAAATGCTCTAAACAGCACAATAAGGAAATAAAAATACATAGAAGGTATTGAGATTATATAGGAAGATTATCTTTAGCACAGAAGGTACGTACATATTTCCCATGTAGAAAACATAGACTGTAGAAAAAATTGACAAGAGCTTACAGGTGAATTTAAGAAGGATTTCATTTTACTTGGATCCACAATCACCACCCATGGATGCAACAGTCAAGAGATGAAATGACACATTGCATTAGCTAAATCTGCAAAAAACAAAACAAAAAACCACTTTAAAGTGTTAAAAAGCAAAGATGTCATTTTGAGAACCAAGGTACACCTGACCCAAGCCATGGTGTTTTCAATTGCCTCATATGCATGTGAAAGCTGGACAATGAATAAAGAAGGCCAAAGAAGAATTGATGCCTTTGAATTATGATGTTGATGAAGAATATTGAATATACTATGCACTGCCAGAAGGATTAACAAATCTGTCTTGGAAGAAGTACAGCAGCCAGAATTCTCCTGAGAAGTGAGGATGGCAAGACTTCTTCTCACGTAATTTGAACATATTATCAAGAGAGACCAGTCCCTGGAGAAGGTCATCATGCTTGGTAAAGTAGAGGGTCAGTGAAAAAGAGGAAGACCTTCAACAGGATGGATTGACAGAGTGGGGCAAAAATGGGCTCAAGCATAACGACAATTGTGAGAATGAATGTTAATAGACTTTCAGACTTTCAGAAATAGAAATTTAAGCGTACCATTTATAGTATCATTGATAAATTTGACAAATGTTGTGAAACACCTGTACATTGAAATCTTTAACATAATACTGAGAGGAATTAAAAAAAAAAAAAACTAAATTGTGAGATATATGATTTTTATTAATCTGTAATTCAATATTGTTAAGGTGTCAACTCTCTACAAATTGATCTACCGATTTAACTCAAACCAGTTCAAAATCTTGGAAGACTCTTTACTTATTTATTTTTGGTGGAAATTAACAAGTTGTTTTGAAAACTATGTAAAAATGAAAAGAAACTAGAAAAGGTAAAATAACTTCGAAAGAGAACAGCAAAGTTGGAGGACTTATATTACCTGATTTTAACACTTATTATAAAATTATGATATTGGAGTGAAGATACACAGATAGCTCACTGAAATATAATATAGGCCATAAATAGACTTATTCATATATGTATGAAAAAGAATAATATTATCAGCACTGGGTGCTGAAACAGTTGGACAACCATATCGGCCTTCATCGTTGTTTGCCATCAAGTCGATTCCGACTAATAGTGACCCTGCAGGACAGAGTAGAACTGCCCCATAGGGATTCCAAGAAGTGGCTGGGGGATTTGAAAAGCCAAACTTTTGTTTAGCAGCCTGGCTCTTACCCACCTTGTCACCAGGGCTCCAATTACTGTATGACATATATCAAAAGTTGACTCAAAATGGTTTTAATCCTAAATAAAAAGCCTAAAACTATAAAATTTCTAGAACAGAACAGAGGGTAAGACCAAAGCAACCTTCAGTTTGTCAAATATTTCTTCGATACCCGTTGCCGCCAAGTTAATTCCGACTCATAGCAACCCTATAAGACAGAGCAGAACTGCCTCATAGGGTTTCCAAGACTGCACATCTTTACTGAAGCTGACTGTCACATCTTTCTCCAGCACAGAAGCTGGTGGGTTCGAACTGCTAGCCTTTCAGTTAGCAGCCAAGTGCTTAACCACAGTGCCACAAGGACTCCTTTGCAAGAAGTATATGTGGGCGGTAATTCCAGGAGGAGCCCTGGTGGCTCAGTGGTTAAGTTCTCAGCTGCTAATTGAGAGGTCGGCAGTTTGAACCCACCAGCCTCTCTTCAAGAGAAACATGTCCCAGTCTGCTTCCGTAAAGATATGCAGCCTTGAGAACCCTGTGGGGTAGTTCTGCTCTGCCCTGTAGGGTCACTATGAGTCTGCATTGATTAGACAGTAATGGGTTTTAATTCCAGGGAGCGCCGATAGGAAAGAGGTGAAGTGAGACAGAGAGGGGAAGGCATCCAATAATGTTGCATTGTCTAGCAAATGTTACTGAGAGTAGCTGAGGCTTAATTCTGCAGTATTCAATAAGATCTGAAGATCTTGGAAGAGTGGTGCAGGGAAGCTAAACTCTTAACTGGGGAATTCTGGTATAGTGTGTGCATGTGTGTGTGTGTGCGTGTGTGTGAAGGTGTTAATTCCCAGGAAGTTCCATTTCAGCTGAATGGAATTTTGTTCCAGAGGGAGCCCTGAGGTAAAAAGAAGCTGATCGAAGCCCAGTCAGCATCCTTTACACAGAGCAGGGCATCCCTGAAATCGTCTTCTACCCATTGAACCACACAATGCATTAGAGGACAGCTAGAGGTAATAAATAAATGGGAACTCTTCGTATGTCTTCTGAGATTCCTCACCATCCTTCTCTGAGCAATGGGGATAACAACAGTATCTGTCTGTGAGATCTTCTGTGAGATTTCAAAGAGAGATACATGTAGTATCACCCTCACAGGTAATAAAGGCTATTGATAGAATTAAACAATCTATGCTATTTATAATACATCACTATTAACACTATTCTTTATTAAGATCAAGCTCCAGGTTCAAAACTTTAGTCCTACTTACAGCATGGCCTAGTAAATTTAGCTAACTAAGCAGGCAATACTTAATGTATCATGAATACTAGAATTTTAAATACGAAATGCAGATTGGTTGTTTTGTTATCATTATGACTCGTGTTGGTATTACTACTTTAGCTACTGCTTTTGGACCTGATGTTAAAAGCATAGCAATAGATAAGGTTCATAAAACTTTTCCAAGAGTTATTCTATCTAAAGATTTTCCTATAACTGCTGACATTTTCAACACTTTCCAACAAGTTTGAACTGAAAAAATTGCTGAAGAAAAGTCCTGAACATGTCTGTCTTAGGTGCTGTGGGGTAAATAATTACTTTAGCCAAATAATTTGGTCTTTGATCTCAGTTTCTGGGAGGTAATTTGTAAACCTTTAGAATTTCCTGAGTGAAAAAAGTGTTTTCATTATTCATAAGGGCTCTAGACAACATCTAAGTTCTGTGTTAATAAGTCAACTCATGTTGGGTGGGGGGTGGCAAGATTCACCATATGTTATCAACACTAACTCAGGAGAAGGAGTTGGAGGTTGAATTCAACCATATTCACAATGAGTCAATCAATCATGTCTACATAATGAAATCCCAATAAAAACCCTGGACACTGAAGTTCAGATAAACTTCTTGATCAGTGAAAGGCATTGATGCTCGGGAGGGGTGACACATTCCTTGGGACACAGAATCTTTGTATTGGTGACCCTTCCAGACCTCACCTTATGCATCTCTTCATTTGTATTATTTTGTTATAATACAGCCATTATCTTAATAGTGCTTTCTCCAGTTTTGTGAGTCTTTCTACTGAATTATCAAACCCAGTGGGATAGTGAGACCCTCTGAAATTTTATCCAACAGTACAGAAGCGAGGGGCCTTGGGGACCCCAGAGCATACAGCTGGTGACCTGAATGAGCACCAGGAACCCCAAATTTGTAGTCAGTAGACCAGAATTGAGGACATCTGTGGATACCAAGTTTGTAGCTATTGTCTAAAATCTGAGACAGACTTAGCAGTCTACAGGACTTCAGCTTGCAAGATCTGACCCAGCCCCAGGTGACTAGAATCCGAGAAAGAAAAATTACATTTGCAGTTGGTGTCAGATACGACATTTAGATTGTGTGATGGAAGAAGACAGACACAGACTCTCTTAGGTGGTAAAAAAAAAAAAAAAAAAAAATTATAGGTGTAATTAATTTTAATCAAAAACAATGAAATTCTTTCTCATATCATTTAATCTTTTATAAGAATTTGAATTGTGATATTAAGTGCTGTTAGTGGTTTTTAGAAATGTAATCACTGAATACATGTGCGGTAATTTTGTTTTTTTTTAGAATTTTATATTAAATATTTTGTAGATATTTCCCCCCAAACAAAATGTCAAGCTGGATATATTTTTTTTAATGTTTAACGGTACCAAATTAAAGTCTTAGAAACCATAAAACCACGGACTCAGAAGGAACACTGGAAAACGCCTAGTACAAACACACCATTGCACAGATGAGGAAATTAAGGTCCTGAAGGGAAGCAGGCCTTGGCCACGGTTACAAGGCTCATTGACTTACCATACTTCACTAGGGTGCATCTGTTGATCATTTCTTTTTAAAACCATAATTAATATATCCGTTTGCTTCACCTTGGAAGACTTACTTAATCTTTCTTAACCTTAGTTTTCTTAGCTATTATGTGGTAAAAATTTTATTAATATATATTTTATACAGCAGTTACTGCGTGTAAGGCATTCCTCAAAGTGCTTTATATGTATTTTAAGTAAGTGTTTTACAAGCTCAAATGCCTTGAAAGGATTTACAAGTATTCAATACTTAGGCTTACACCAATGGTATGAAGTAAGTACTATTATCATCACCCTGTAAAAGATGTGATTACTGTGGCCCACAGATATTTTGCAGCTTAAAAACGAAGGTTACACAGCTAATAAATAGCAGAGCTGGACTTCAAACTCAGGCAGCCTGGCTCTAGAGACCAGGCAGCACCTAATTATTACACCGGCTTGCCTCTCATTACTCATAATGAAACTGCAATTTTGAATGCAAAACAAATGGAACCCAGTATGGTCTTTATCATTGTTTTAAAAACACGGAAAAGCCAAGAGATCTAGAACATAGCTTCTTATATTGGAATATTGGCTCTATCATTTATTAGTCGTGTAGCACTGGTAGAGTAGATGGTCAGTGAAAAAGAGGAAGACCCTCAACAAGATGGATTGACACAGTGGCTGCAATAATAGGCTCAAGCATCACAATGATTGTGAGGTTGGTGCAGGACTGGGCAGTATTTCAGTTCTGTAGTGCATAGGGTCGCTATGAGTTGGAACCAACTCGAAGGCACCTAACAACAACAACAACTAGAAGAGTCACAACTTTTTTTTTTTTTGAGTTTCAATTTTTTAATATATAAAATATGGGGAGAAATTATCTTAATCATTTCATAAAATTATTAAGAAAATATTAAGATAGATATAAAAGTTCTTTATAAACTTCGAAGCCTCAGCTAATGGCTAGTTACGAGGGAAGACAATGCATACAGTCAGTCTGAATGAATGGCAAAGGTTTTTGTGGAATCCAAAATGCAGCTTGAACTTTTCACAATTAAAATAATGTCCTCTATCTTATAAATCTATACATTGTAGAAAAGATGAACAGAAGTACTGGCAAGATAAGAAGATTAATAATAGATACTTATTGTGGAGAACATAAAGCAACCCTGGTGCAATGTGGTTAAGTGCTGGGCTGCTGACCCAAAGGTGGACTGTTGGAACCCACCAGCTGCTCTGCAGAGGGGGCGGGGCGGATGTGGAAGTTCACTTCAGTAAAGATGACAACCTTGGAAATCCCATGGGGCAGTTCTACTCTGTCTTGTAGAGTTGCAATGAGTCGGAATCCCCTCGACCAACAATGGAATCGATGGAGACTGTGCAAGTGTGTCTCTCAGATCAACCCCAATAGAACTTATTATGGGAGCAGAGTTGACTGACAGCCCCAGCTGCTGCTGTCCCTTTGGGTCTGCCTCGACATTAGTTCAAGTCAGGCCATGCTTCGTTGGTTGTTCCCAGTCAATAACTGAGCATAGTCAGAACACTTGTGCTGGCATGGGTCTCCTCTAAACAGTAAATTTTGCTTGGGAATGCCCATTGATCCGGCAGCAAGTTTTTTCAGGCCTGCACTAAGGTCTGAGGTTCTTCCTACCTAATCTTCCCTTCCCTCTTTCCTTTCAGAGGCACAAACCTGCTTCAAATTCTAAAGACCCTCCATGCCTTTCTGGCCCCCACCCTCTTTATCGTTTACAGGCTTCCCCTGAATAAGTCCCTTTCATGTTTAAACTCAGCTTGGCAACTACTTATTAGAGGACAAGAACTTACACACCTATTATGCAACTATTCAGCAATATTACCTGCTATCTCATTTAGTGTATGTCAGTGATGTCCTGGAACCAGCTCATACCATCTTGAAAGAGTAGATTGTGTCTCTTCTCAGATCACTGGCTTCACATTGGTAGCTTGAAATCAGCCGTGGTGGGGTATTTACAATACAGAAATCATTCACTACCTCCAGAGAGCTTGTCCTTAAACATTTACCAGCACACCACCAGTATATATCTTTTAAATACACAAAACAGAATTTGGGTCACAATGAATGTATTATTTGGTAAGCTATCTGTCCTATTTATAAATGCTTGTTGAATAACTTTCCCACATCAATAAATATTTTGCTACTAAGTGATTTTTAATGATTTCATATTATTTTGTCTTAGAGATAAAGCATACCATATTTAGCTAATCCTCAGCTGCTGAACATTTAAATTATTTCCAAGGTTATTTTAATCGAACATATTGATTAAATATTGCACTTTTTTTTTTTTTTCCAAATGTTCTATTATCCATACAGGTTGAGGTTTAAGGCTTTGATATAAAATCATAAAAATACAATAAAATTTTGTTTTGTTTTGTTTTTAAAATAAATGGCCATGGATACCTCATAGAAAGTTTGTACCAATATAGGAAATAAGGTTTAATGGTTAGGAGCGTGAGCTTTGTTATCAAGCTGTTCTCTTCAAACCTGACCAGACCTCTTCTCAGTTATTTGACCTTGGAGACATTGTACATCAGATATTTCATCGATTGAGTTGACATAAAAATAGTATTTAGGAGTATATTATTAGCTAGTATATATAAAGGGATGAGCAAAGAGCTTAGCACACATAGTGAGCACTAGAGATCTGTAAATCGTTACAATTATTATTATGTAATTACAGCCCAAAGCATTGATAAGTGGATTATCAGACAGCATGTTAGGCATTAGCCAGGAATGTCATTTGTTTGTTTTTATTCTGTGGTAAGTAGCTGCGTTGGGTTGAATAATGTCTCCTAAAAATTTTTGTCCACCAAAAATCTCAGAAATGTGACCTTATGGGGAAAAGTTCTTTGCAGATGTAATTAATTAAGACGAAGTCATACTGGGTTAGGCTGAACCCTAAATCCAATGAGTAAACCCTAAATCCAATGAATAGTATCCCTATAAAAGGTCGTGTGAACACACAAAGACACAGAGGGACACCCACAGAAGGAAAAAGACCAGGTGAAGACAGAGGCAGACACTGGAATGAGGCAGATAAGCTGAAGAATGTCAAGGATTACTGGCAACTACTAGAAGCTAGAAGGAGCAACGAAAGATTCTTTTCTAGAGTCTTCTGGAGAGAACATGGCGCCACCAATATTTGATTTCAGACTTCTAGCCTCTAGAACTATGAGATGATACATTTCTGTTGTTTGAAGGATCTAGTTTGTGGTTAACTCATAGGTGCTGTGGTGGCGTGGTGGATAAGCACTAAGCTACTAACTGAAAGGTTGGCAGTATTTACCCAACTGCTCCATAGGAGAAAGATGTGGCAGTCTGCTTCTGTGAAGATTACAGCCTTGGAAACCATATAGGGCAGCTCTACTCTATCCTACAGAGCCCCTATAGGGTCTCTATGAGTTGGAATTGACTTGACAGCAATGAATAAGAGAAAAAATTATTAGTTTGTGGTAATTTGTTATGGTAACCTTAGGAAACTAATACAGTAGCTAAACAGATAATACTTGTAATGTGCCTAAAGTAGCATTTGGCACATAAACCAAACCAAACCCATTGTCATCAAGTCGATTCTGACTCATAGTGGCCCTACAGGACAGAGTAGAACTGCCCCATATCATCTCCAAGAAGCGCCTGGTGGATTTGAACTGCCGACCTTTTCAGTTAGCAGATGTAGCTCTTAACCACCAGGGCACCAGGGTTTCCATTTGGCACATAATACTTAGCAAATGTGAGAGATTACTATTATTCCCAATGACAGGATATGCATTTTATTTGCCAGAACTGTAAGGTGATGTCTAAATACCCAGAAGTAGAGAATAACTAGCTATTGATGAATATTTGATGCATACGATACTTTCAAAGATCCAATTTTCCAAATAAAATGCAATCACTCAAATTTGGAAAAATTTTACTGGGCCATGATTTAAGTGAGATGGTAGTCTCCTTTCAGATTATAGTCACAGTTAATTTTAATATTCATTACAATACTTAGCATTAATTCAAGATGTTTCACACTGCATAAACTCATTCATATAAGTAAATATATCGATAACTTTTCTTCCAAAAAATACTATTGAAAATGCACTACAGTCTAGGTATTCCATAAGTATTAGAGATTTATATATATATATGTATATATATATATACACACACATAAATCATTTTTCCTGTCCTGAAAAATTTCACCAAACTATAGCAGGTTTTGGTAAACTATGGCTTACGGGCCTAACACAGCCAGTGGCCTGTTTTTGTAAATAAAGTTTTATTAGGACAAATAATACTCATTGGTTTATGTATCATTTGTGGCTGCTTTTGTGATACAATGGCAGAGCTGAATAGCTACATCAGAAACACTACTGTGGGAAATACCTGAAATATTTGCTGTACGATCCTTTACAGAAAAAGTCTACCTACTTCTTGTTTAACACAGAGACTGATAGTATAGAAATAAACAAAACAACAGTAAAACCATATATTGATGTAAAAATTTCTATGGACAAGAGTCAATTGATAAATTTAGGACAAAAGAAGGGATTAAGTCTACTTGGGAGTTGGCAAGGACAATTCAGGTGCTTGTAACAACAAATAAACAAACAATGTAAACTAATTACAATATTGTTAATCACTTCAATAGCTCTAAATCATAACTACTGTGCATTTAAATTACAGGTAAATTCCACCAGTTTAAAAAAAAAGAAAACATGGATATTACTTAAATTTCGATCCAAAGCTTCAGGCATTTTATTTTCCCCAAAGAAACATGATCTAAAATGCTGTTTTGTGGGCATTTTAAGAAAAGCCAAGTGAAGAATTAGAGTAATTGTGTGGAAAATTTGGTCAAAAACCACACATTGGCCTCAATTACAAGCAATTTTCAAAATTATCTTACAGGGTATAATTTGGTAATTTCTAGGATTAAAAAGAATACAAAATTCTTGGGAAAAAAAAAGAAAAGGCAACACTTTAAGCTTGAGGGGATTTGTGGTTTAATGGCCAAAGTAAATCTTGACCGTTAATGCATATTAGTATTTTTAAAGTGTCATAAATAAGAATGCAAAACAAGAGATGGTAGTAATGTCAAATCTTATTTTCTTACTTTTCATTCTTATCCCACAGTTTTATTTTTATTTGACCTCTGTATAGTAGTTATACGGACTTGGTTTATCTTCAGCCAGAAACAAAGAAGAAAATGCTTGATGAAGTAAGAACAACGCCTGGTCTTCTGCTTGGCCTTTGTCATACAGTCACAAAGAAGAAACGGCCTCTGCTTAGAAGACTCCCAGAGGCAATCCTAGAAACCATGTACCTCTAAGTAGTTTCAGTTTTCGTCATAGTTTTGAATTAATAAGTTAGACTAACTCAAAAGCTTTCATTTAGACTGTGGTATTGAGGAACACGCATTACATATTTTCTGTTTTAATTTCTACAGTGCTTGAAATAAAAAAGGTTCTTTTTTTGCTTTTTTTTCTTTTACATTTGTTGAAGAATATTGAGGACCTTAATGCACCATATTGACAGAATAATAAAAATAGCAAATTGCATTTCAGGACTTGTGCCAACATCATTAAACTCCCAGTCATACCCCAAACAATATCGTGGGCAAAACAGAAGCTGCAGCTCTCCTCCGGCTCAACTAGGATCCCTGTTGAACTAGAGTCTCTGGCCCACGCCTTGGAGTCCTCTGACACTGAACAACAGCTCCAGCATATTTTGACTTTGGTTATGTAAACACTCTGCCCTTCCTTTTCCCCAGGTTTGTTTCATAGAATTTTCATTAATAACAATACCTGTTCTATGAGTTGACTGCCTAAATGTTTACTATTGCAAAACAATGGAGTGCCCCTCTCCCCTACCCCGCCACCCCACCCTTCAGAGTTACATGTGAAGAATTTAAATGTGCCGGAATTAATACCCTTTTCAGTTGAATCAGTGACCCAAAAAACCCTATTCTGCACTTGTCCATGGCAGATTAAACAATAGAAAGGGCTGTTTGACCCCCTCTACCAAAATACAACTCTGTAAGTTATATTGAATAAATTAAAAAGTAAATCTTCAAAGTGGTACACACCAGTTGAAAGCAATGCATCAGAAAAGGATAACATTTTATGACCGCATTTGTAATTTACTAAAACCTTCGCCACATGTGGCACAAAATAATAGTTTTAAAAGTAAAACTAAAAATTCAATTTTGAAAGAAATTTATGTATCTATTATGACAGCGTTCCCTTTGAAATGAGAAAACATTAATTTTTTTTTAAAGAGTTCCTTTTATGTAGAAAACACATTCTATTTCTTAAATCCAGAATCATTTTTAAAGAAAGTAAGTAAATACCAGTGGAGATATTTGTGAGAGGGCAAATTGGGAGAATCATGCCATATACACTCAGAACAAAATTTTTACCTGTTACTTTTTTGGAAATTTTTTGTAATAGAGAGTGGTTGAGTAAAACTGTTCAACATTACACCACGCCATCTTCAATTGCTTTCTACAATATCTCAGGAAATGGTCCAGCAGGTTTGTAGTAACTAAAATGAGATTCATCTCCAATATCGATTCACTTATCCCATGACAGCATTCCCATCTTGAAAGTCCTCAGCTGCTTTGAAATCCTCATTTTTGTTCAGTTGACTGTGAACTTAGCTGCCTGGTTTTTCAAGTTGCAATATGTGGTCAGGCTTCCACGAAATTTCTTCATGAACCATTTAAACCAACCTACATGTAAATACTTAGAGGAATTACAAACTCAAAATTTTCAGATAACTTTCTCCCCTCTGGTTAAAGAAATTTTAAATTAGTTCAAACATAAAGAAGAGTCCAAAAAAATGTGAAAATTTGTGCTGTGTCTCCTCCATAGTACAGGCTGATTTACCTAATAACAAAACTAGAATTCAAATTTAACATGGCAGAACCAGAGCAAGTACCATGGTATATGAGATGTGCATTGGGTCTAAGATGATAAACTAGTCTTTTATGCGACCTACACTCCATAAACTAGCTTGTTCTAGCCCAGGCAATTAGTTCCAAATGGGATCACGTTATCTTTCTAAAAGCATAAGAGAATTACAAAAATAAGAGCAAATTATGAGGAAACAAAATCAAATGAAGCCGATTACTGTCGAGTCAATTCAGACTCATAGCAACCCTATAGGACAGGGTGGAACTGCTCCAATAGTGTTTCCAAGGCTGTACGTCTTTACGGAAACAGGCTGCCACATCTTTCTCCCATAGAGTGGCTGGTGGGTTCAAATGCTGACCTTTCGGTTATCAGCCAAATGCTTTAACCACTGCACCACCAGGATTCCTTATGAGAAAACAGCCCAAAGGAAATTCCAAAATAAAGTTAATCTTTACCTAATCATGAATAATAGTACAAAAGAAAGAGAAACAATCTGAAGATCAAGAACTATACCACTGTTTGAAGGACCAGGTGAGATTTTCCATTGGTTTAGTTTGAACAGAAGAATGAATACTGAGGAATAAATAAGAGCTGCTACTTATTTGCCTAGAATGGGTCACCTAGGCCCAACATTAAAGGGCTTGTTGAAACTTAAGTTTAGGGAACCACATTTTCATAGTCCCATATCAAAAAAAAACACTCCTGTTGCCATCTAGCCGATTCCAACCTATAGCAACCCTATAGGACAGAGTAGAACTGCCCCATAGGGTTTCCAAAGAGCAGCTGGTAGATTTGAACTGCTGACTTTTGGTTACCAGCAGAGCTCTTAACCGCTACACCATCAAGGAGAAAAAGAAAAAAAAAAAAACCTAGAACAAAAAATTTCATATATAAAACTAAAATCATCTGGTTAAGAAGTTGTTATGGATTGAACTGTGTCCCTCAGACATATATAAATTGAGAAAATATTGAAGTTGTTAGTGGTTTAATTTTATTTGGATCTACAATCAACTCTCTTGTAAATAGCAGTCAGGAAATCAAACAACATATTGAGTTGGGCAAATCTGCTGCAAAAGACCTCTTTAAAGTCCACTTATAAGACAAAGTATAATTGTCCCATAGGATTTCCAAGGCTATAATTTTTATGGAAGCAGAGTGTCACATCTTCTCCCACAGAGTGGCTAACCCATTGCTGCCCAGTTGATTCTGACTCATAGTGACCCTATAGGACAGAATAGAACTGCCCCATAGAGTTTCTAAGCAGTGCCTGGTGGATTCAAACTGCTGACCGATTGGTTAGCAGCCATAGCTCTTAATCACTACGCCACCAGGGTTTCCACAGAGTGGCTAGAGAGTTCCAATCACCAACTTTTCAGTTAGCAGCCAAGAGATTAGCCACTGTGCCACCAGAGCTTTTCCAATGGAAGACAGAAAGAAATAAATTCTCTGAATTTGGAGGAGGTGGACCTGAAGGTTTCAGGGGTCGTGCTGGAGCCTGAAAATTAAACCAGGGCAGAGAAAAAAAGAATCAAGGTATTGAGAAAAATAGAGCTCTCTGGTCTCTGAATTTAGCCACACCTAAAGACAATATGACCAAGAAAATTTTCAATTACCCAGAAGAAAAGATTTCCCCTTGTACCTGCTATGTACTAAATCATATAAATTGTGATCTCCTCATTCTCCCCACCCCCAAAACAAGTATGTGTTGAAATAATAACCCCTATGCCTGTGGAACCCTGGTGGAGCAGTGGATAAGAGCTCTGGCTGTTAACCAAAAGGTCAGCAGTTTGAATCCACCAGCTGCTCCTTGGAAACCCTATGGGGCAGTTGTACTCTGTCCTATAGTGTGACTATGAGTTGGAATCAACTCGTTGGGAATGGATTCAGTTTGGGTTTTTTTTATGTGTTTTTTGGTACCTGTGGAAAGAGCCCTGGTGGTGGGTCCTTTAAGCAATCTGATCCCATAAAGATTACATACTACAAAACCCCATGGGACAGTTCCACTCTGTCACATGGGTGGCTATGAGTAAGAATCTACTCCATGGTACCTAACAATGACAAAATACCTGTGCAGTGCATATAATCCCATTAGGGAATAGAGTTTTCTTCCTTATGTTATTGAGGCCATATAAAAAAATTTTTTTTAATCAGTGTAGGGTGTGTTTTAAACCTAGGATCAGATTAACCAGTAAACATGATATGCACCAGTTTGCAGTGAGCAACTATGCAGGACCTTAATTGTATTTACTTGCTAATCTGTGGTGAGCAGTTTCACATGGGATTCAGCACATCTTTGACTTCGTGGGGGACAGGAGAAATTGTGCACTGCAGATTTGTGGGAAGGCACACTTTGGCCCATGTGGATAATCTGGCCCTACTTAATCCCAATCACTTTTGAGATATAAAAAGTGCAGGTTAGGCACTCAGAAAAGAAGAACAAATGGAGGAAAGATAGATGCCACGTAGAGCTCTCCAAGGAAAGTAGAGAAAAATATCAGACAAGGATTTTCCTTCAGAGCAGGCAGGGAGATCCCTGTATCTGGTACCCTGTATTCAGACTTGTAGCCTCCTCAACTGTGAGAAAATACATTTCTGTTCGTTAAAGCCATCTTTTACTTGTGTTATTTCTGTTATAGCTGCACAAAGAAACTAATACCTAAACCAGTTTATATTGAAATTTTGGACACTTGTAACCAAGAGTTCTGGTACAATAGGGGAAGCAGGCCTATTTAAGCTGAATTATAAAATGATGCCTAATATAAATAAAGTTGTTTCCACTCCTCCGTATGCAAAGATAAAAATCTAGTGTATACCTTGATGCATCATGTAGGAATACAGATTGAGTGTTGTAAGAATTACATAATTTTTAAGAGAAACTAAAAATCTACATTTTTATGTGAAATCTTCTGGTTTCTAAAAGCTGTAAATTAGCTAAAATATTTAAGAATATTCTGTGGACCTAAAATGCTGGTGTGAAAAAGGTCAACTGCAGACATATTGGCTCAACAAATACCAGTTTGAGAACACTGGGGAGAAAACTCCCCCCAATTCTTTACAAAATCTACTGAAAGGAAGAAAAAAAAACTATGTTACTGAGATGTTAGCCACAGGAAAAAGTTAAATCTTAATTTGTGTCCACAAAAAACATAATTGCAGTATTTCTACAGTGCCATATAAGGGCATAGGAATAGACCGAAATATTTAAGAATTAATTCAAAGCCCAGAATTAGCTAATTCGTCAGATTAGTTGGGCTCATCTGGGTAGTTCTGTTCTATTTGGGGTTGGAAATTAAGTCATATAGCATGTAGACTGGAATATCCAAGGAGATAGCTCACTCACACAGCTGGAAGCTGGTGCTGGCTGTAGGTTGGGAGCTCTGCTTGGGGTGTGAACTAGAATATTTCAGGTCTCCTCCCTGGACCTCTCTATCAGTGGTTTAGGCTTCTGAAGACATGGTGGCTGAGGTCCAAGAGGGAACACAAGGGGAAGCTGCATTCTCTCAAGGCCCAGCCTCAGAAGTTGCACAGTATCATTTCTTCCATATTCTATTAGTCAAAGCAATCACAGATCCAGCCCAAGCACAAAAGGGAAGAAAATAAATTGCATTATCTTGTTGGGAGGAATGGCCAAGAATTTGCATCCATCAGGAAATTTGGTCCATTTAATGTGTCAAGACTTCATTTATTTATTTTTTCATTTACTTAGTCAACATGCATATATTGATTGTCCACTGTTTTAAGTTCTTCTCTAGATAATGGAGACACAGTTTAAAACAGATGAATCTGGCTGTATCTAATGCATAACAATCCATAGCCTTTCTTCTCTTTATTTCCAGAAACTTTTCTTCTAAATCTAGCATCCCTGGAAGTCTGTTAAGGCATTAAATGCATGAGAAGGAAATGCTAAATTGTATGATATTTAATGAGTAACTTTAAAAAAGAATCCATGAAAACTGCTAAAAAGCAATGTTATCTATTAGTTATTGCTACAATTAAAACTAAGAATAAGTTACTTATTGCCATAACAACACTGCAGGACAAACGATTTAAAAGTTTGCTGGCTTAAAACCACTAACCTTGCCCATGCAACTGTGAATCAGCTCAGCAGCAGTTAATCTAGTTGGATTTGACTAAGCTTGGCTTTAAACTGAAGGTTGGGTCTAGGTCTATTGCATTTGTCTCTCATGCTCCTTTGACTAATAGATTACCCAAGGCAAGTTCTTCTCATGGCAATAGCAGGAAAGCAAGTAGAGCAGACCAACTGTGCAAGAAAATTCCAAACCTATGTTTTCATATGCATGATAATATCCCCTCAGCCAAAGAGGGTCATACAGTCAAGCACAACATCAATGGTGCAAATTAGACTCCACCCCTAGTAGGAGGAGATTCTGAGTCATGGGGCAAAGAAAGGAAAGAAGAATTGGGAATGATGAAGCAATCTACTAGAGAGGAAAATAACCAAAGATTGTATTAATGACAGTTTATTTCATTAATATCTCTAGTAGACAAACATAGAGTGAACTCTACTCCCTGTCAGTTTGTTAGTGTCCATGATCATATGTCTGTTTATTAATAGTAATTTGTATTCAGACGGCACTGGCTTACTGGGTTTTATTAGCATTATGCAAGGAAACACTTTTTCTGACCTGGTAAATAATTACATAAAAATACCATTTTATTTACTTTAGAAGAATAACTAAAAGTTAGATAGAAAATGTGGAACCAAGATATGATTTCATCTTAGGTCCTTTAATTGGAAACTATAAGCAAAAATCATGATAAAGAGGAGTAAAATGTTCTTAACAATTAGAAATATTTTCTAGAATCCCTTAGTTATGTTTACATTTGTGTAGTCCTAGATTCTCTAGGATTATACAACTTTGCTTTCTGGAAGTGAAGAGGACTTGAAGCACTTACTGATGAAGATCAGAGACTACAGACTTCAGTATGGTTTACACCTCAAAATAAAGAAAAAGAAAATCCTTACAACTGGACCAATAAGCAATATCATGATAAACAGAAAAAAGATTGAAGTTGTCCAGGCTTTCATTTTACTTGGATCCACAATCAACACCCATGGAAGCAGCAGTCAAGAAATCAAATGGCAAATTACATTGGGCAAATCTGCTACAAAAGACCTCTTTAAAGTGTTGAAAAGCAAAGATGTCACCTTAAAGACTAAGTTGCATCTGACTCAAGCCGTGGTGTGTTCCGTGGCCTCATATGCGTGGGAAGGCTGGACAATGAATAAGGAAGACTGAAGAAGAATTGATGCCTTTGAATTACTGTATTGGCTAAGAATATTGAATATACCATGGACTGCCAGAAGAACAAACAAGTCTGTCTTGGAAGAAGTACTGTCGGAATGCTCCTTAGAAAGGAAGATGGCAAGACTTAGTCTTATGTAACTCGGACATGTTATCAGGAGGTCCAGTCCCTGGAGAAGGGCATCATGCTTGGTAAAGTAAATGGTCAGAAAAAGAGAGGAAGACATCAACGAGATGGATTGACACAATGGTTGTGATAGTGGGCTCAACCATAACAATGATTGTGAGGATGGTGCAGGACTGGACAGCATTTTTTTCTGTTGTACGCAGGGTTACTATGAGTTGGAAGCAACTTGATGGTGCCTAATAGCAAAAGATTATCTAATAAATCTTTACGGTGAAACACACAGTACCTTAGTATGCTTCAGATACTGAGCAATCCAAGGATATTCCCAGGATTTCAGCTCTTAAATTTCTCTATCTCCTACTCTCTTTACAATCCCACTCAGTTTACAGGACTCTGTGAAATTGGCATGTAACTCTCAGAGTTTTAATACTTAAAGCCAATAAAAAATACTGCTTATCAGTAAACAGAATTTTGATTTACGTATCACATTCAGTAAAAGTAAATATGCAACTCTAGACATAGGCTGAGCAACAGCAAATACAAATATACAAGCAACAACAATATAATCATGTTGTATATTAAAAGCACAGAAATTATACAAACATTACTAATGATAAAAAGATCCCACCACACTCAGTTCCCGTTCTATACAATCAGCTCAGGAGTTACTTGTGGTTTCTTTATTTATTCTTCCATGGATTGTACTAATTTATAATTATGACAATTAAAATAATTATGTTTCATCTGATTATTATATTTGTATTTGTTTTCCTTATCATTTTCTGTTCATATAATTTATCCATTTTTCTATTGAGCTGGTCATTCTTTTTCTTAAGAACTGTTTTATACATGCAATAAATTTGTGTTTTGTAATATGTTTGTAACCTTTTTATTTTTTCCCTAGTTCTTCATTCCTCTTGATTATGCTTATCAAAAAGAAGACTTTATTTGCTCCTATCTTTGTTTTGATGGAGTCAACTTTATAATCTTTCAGTTTATGGCTCTGGATTTTGTATCATGATTTGAAAGAAAGAACTTCTTCAATGAGAGGTAAGATAATTTCACCATATTTTCATCTAATACTTTTATGATTTCATTTCACTCTAAAGCATTTAGTCCATTTGGAATTTATCAGGTGGTTTTTGTTTTACCCGTGATATTTTTGGCTAGGGTCAGTGTGGTAGAATGGGTTGCTTTTGTGTGGACTTTCTTGACATTGTCTTGTAACTCTCACCCAAGTGATTGGGTGGGACTGTGCAAATAAGGTCATTGTGGGGTTGATCAGTTTTGCCCTCCCAATAAGCTTAAAAGAGAGCCAATTCCACAGCACAGAAAGGATCTCACCACCACCAAGGAAGGAGAGCCAAGAATGAAGTGTGCCTGTTGGGACTCAGGATCCCTGCACTCAGAAGCTCCTAGAACTGGGAACATGCGTGCATGCAAAAAAGAGAAAGAGAGAATAGACAGAGAAAAGTGAGAGAAAAGAGAGAAGAGAAAAGAGAGGGAGAGAGCTATAACACTCAAGACAGTGGTGACAGAGAAATGGCAGCAAGAGAGGCCAGCAGGAAATGGTACAGTGGGCTTCCTGGCCCACGGATCAAGAAAGCTGAGTGCCTTTGGGCTGGAGACTTGCTGGCAGAGTAGGGTGTCTCTGGACACTTGATGGAGCTAGGTTTGCTAACCTACAGAGCTACAGCTGAACACCTTCAGTCAGAGGCTTACTGACAGAGTAGGGTGTTTCTGGGCACTTTTTAGCAGAGCTAAAAAAAAAGGTTTGTTAACACTTGCCTGGGCAGGGCAGAGTCCCAGGGGCCAGAGAGTTGTGTGCCTGCGGGCATAGCTAAAAAGAGGCTGTCCTGATGGAAGAACTGTATCTTGAATGTTCCTTAACGTATATTGTAACCTGCTACTTCCCTAATAAACTCCATAATTAAGAGTATTGTCTGTGAGTTCCGTGTGGCCATTGCAATGAATTATTGAACCTAGCAGATAAGTAGAGAGTGGTGTAGGAGGGACAGTTGGTGTCAAAATTGGTAAAGGCGACAGAGAAAGGAGGCATGTCTGACATCTGCTCATAGGAATCAGCCTTGGGCTGTTGATCTTGATTCTCCTTCCCCCTTGGGGTTGGAGGAGGTCAGATACCTCTTCCACACCATTCTTAAAGTGTCATGTAGGCTATTGTATTAACTGAACATTAGAAACATATAACTGTCAAACTAATAGCAGTAGTCTTTAAACTTGAATGTAAATATATTATAGGCACACTAATTCCTAAAGGGATGTTTTAAAAAGATGTTTTTAACTTTCTGATATCGCACATTGTCTTATAAACTATATATTGATACAATAGTTTGTACTGAGACACACGTTATCTTAGTATGCTTTATTTTAAATCTTAGTACACTTTTTTTACATTGACTCTTTTTTTCATTCATGAAATCTGTATTTCATCCAGCATACAGATATTCCTATGGCTCCTTACACATTTTCTTCTATCTAAAGCTAGGTATTTTAACTATGAGATGAAGAAAATCACTCCATTCAAATGCCCACATTTCTGAAGAATGGATTTGGTGCTTGTGTGGTGAGAGAACTGACTCCCATCTACTCCCTAAAACACTCCTTCAGTCCAGAGTCACAGGAAGACAGTTCACAGCCATGGCTAACAAGTGCCCATGAGCAGAGATGGGCCCCAAAGAATAAAGTGATGGGGCTAAGCTTTGAAACAACAAGCAACTTCCTTTGTACGGAATAAGGACAAGAGAAAAAAAGCCTCATTTTCCTTCTAGCCCTTTTATTAGTGTGCTTTGCCTCCACCCAAGTTGGTACTGAGTAACAAGTGGCTACACAGAAGAAAAACTAACTGGTTTCAAGCCCCTGAAATGCATGCAACTTAAAATTCCCAAAGCACACAATCAATTTCATGTTTGGACCTGATTTTTACTTAGTGGGAGTCCGGTGCTGCTGGGTCACCAGCTGTGGCTATCGTGCTGGTGGGGTTTGGAGCTGCTGCTTCTTTGGCTTCTGGCTGCTGCATTTCAGTTTGCGGATCTTCTCCATCTCCTGCATTTTTCTTACTCTTTTTCTGCTGCCATGGTATCCATCTCCGATGATTTCCTTCAGCAGCCAATCGGTTTCAAAGGAGCTGGGCTGAAGCTCATAAACCTGCACTTGACCTTGGACATCTATGGCTTTCTGTTCAAGTTTCTCCAAGATTTTTCCCTCATGTCAACTTTTATATGACGAAGCACAGAGTTCAACAAATAAATTATGACTGTGTTTACATCATACTGTATTTACTGACAGAATTACTGCTTTTGAATAGTGGTTTTATTTTTTTTCCGTATTTTTCAGCAGGCGTCTTTCTATTCATTCATTGATTCAGTCTTTCATTAATTCACAAACACGAGTTGAATGCCCATTAGTGCCAGGCATTTTTCTGGGCTTTGGCCATGAAAGTATGGATGAAACTCAGACCACAACCAGGTCACAGGCAAAGGAACCAGTAGTTTGTGCTCCTTGGTTTCTTGGTCCCTACAAATCTTACTTCATATTTTTTCTCTAATTAAATTTTGATAATAGGACACTAGATAAAGTCACCAAACATGTCTAAACTAGGGAAGGCTTTGTTTAAATTTTAACATTATTTAACTAGAAAGCTACCAATAGCATTAAAAAGGTATTTTCTCCAGACTGATATTCAAGAAAAAATGATGGCAAAAAGACCAGACTTACTGGTCTGATACAGACTGGAGAAACCCTGAAAGTATGGCCCCCAGACACCCTTTTAGCTCAGTGTGAAGTCACTCTGGAGGTTCACCTTTCAGAGATTAGACAAACTCATAAAAAAAACCAGACTAAGTGAGCACACCAGCCTAGAGGCAAGGACGAGAAGGCAGGAGGGGAGAGTGAAGCTGGTAATAGGGAACTGAAAGTTGAGAAGGGAGAGTGTTGACATGACATGGGATTGGCAACCAATGTCACAAAACAATACGTGTATTAATTGTTTAACAAGAAACTGTCCTGTAAAACTTCATCTAAAGTATAATAAAAAAAAATGGAGGAAGAAAAAAGAAAAGATGGCAAGAACAAGGAGAAAGCTTTGTAATGTCATAATGGAAGTTCTTTTACTTGATACAATTTCTCTTCAGTGGGCTATGGCTTTGATGAACTGTTTCAATCCTTTTCACTATAATAATGTTAATTCTTGAATATTAGAATACCTTACGTAGGCAAGTGCAACTGCACAAGATTCCAGTATCACCTGGGAACTTGTTGAGCTCTTGGGTTCTAGACTGAACGCTGCCTCTAGTGAGTTTAGAAATCTCAGCATAAGATCCTTCATCTTTTTAAAGAAATTATAGTGATTAATCTTGGATTTTATTCTCGGCTCTAAAATGCTGTGATCCTTTGTTTTAATCATTCATCTGGAAACGCTGATTACTGAGTAGTTTAGTTCAAACAACAAAATTTGACCTCAGCACAAAATTGTTCTACAGGGTGATTTTCCAAAATATTGCATGAAGTCTCAATTCTTTTTTTTTTTTAATAAATTCAAGAATAATAAGCATTTGAAATTGTACTTTTTGAGTTGAGGCATAAGTTATTAACCTACAAAATAAATAAATAAATAAATAAATTGAGTGGAACATTATATAAATAACAATGGGGAATCACAGCATTAAAATGTAATTGAGTAATTTCTTAGCCACAAAATCCTATAACCAAATATAAACTCACAGAAGCTTTCGTTCCAGTTTTGAATCATTCAAAAGGTTCAAACTAGCATATTCTGCCATATCAATTTGCTCTGTTTGTAGAAGAGTAACCTTAGTGAACTTTGGCCCATCTATAGTTTCTAACCATCTGCTTCCAAAAGGAAAATGATGCTTTCTTCAATGAAAGACGTAAAAACATCGAGTATATGCCTAATTGCCCAGCTGGCTGAGTTTAGAATAAAACACTGCAAAACTGATTGGTGAATTGATTTTGCCATTTGCTGTGGTTTTCTGCAAACATCTAATCAATTGGGTAGTTTGTGCTGACCCATTTTTAGGTTATTGTGTTCTCTCTGTAATATTTATCATCAATACCATTTGAACCTTGTGTATGTTTATACATTTGTAAAATGAAAGCACTCTTCATGCTGATTTTAGAACTTTTTGTACAGCAGGTATATATTATGTACAAGTACATATAATTTTAAATTTTAAACCAGTGTTCAGCATGCTAAAATGTTTCTGTATCAAATATGTTTGGTATAGAATTTTTTAAAAAATGTAATTAAGCTAAGAGAGAAAACAATATTAAGTTTGAGCATAAGAATTTGAACACTACATCAATGATAAATTTGAGACTTTTTTTTCTTTTATGTTCGCTCCATAAATTCACAGAATCTAGATGTGGAAAAGTGACCTTAAATGTCCTTTAGTCCAACAAGCCATCTGATGCTTGGATTCCCTCTACAACATCTCCACCATGTGGTGATTTGGCCTAAGTCATTTCCAGTGACAGGGAACAGTATGTCCAGAGGAAATTAATTTTATCCTTGTACAACCTGACTGTTGCTCCCTCTTTATGTGAAATCCAAACTGATCTATCTGAAATTCTTAAAAATTCATCTTAGGTCTACCCAGTAGAGCCAATATAAAACCTAACCAAACCCACTGCCGTCGAGTCGGAATAGCGCCCCTATATACTGAGCTTCAATTATCGTCCCTGATGTCCACTCCCCATTGTAAGACCTTCAAATATACAGAGAGAGATATTCCCACACCCCACTGCCATCGAGTTGATTCTGACTACAGAGTAGAACTGCCCCATACGGTTTCCAAGGAGCACCTGGTGGATTCTAACTGCAGACCTTTTGGTTAGCAGTCAGAGCCCTTAATCACTCTGCCACCATAATACTGTCCAAATACCTGCATATTTCTGACTGATCTCTTCTGAATATTCTGTGATGTTGTTAGTTACCACAGAGTCAGTTCCATCTCATGAGGACACCATGTGTGCAGAGTAGAACTTGTCCGTAGGGTTTTCAAAGCTGAGACCTTTTGGTAGCAGATTGCCAAGCCTTACTTCCAAGGTGCTCTGGGAGGGTTTGGACCACCAGCAGGTTGTTTAATAGTCAAATGCTTAACCATTGCCCAACCCAGGCACTCCAAATATTCTCTAGTCTTTTTTTTTTTTTATATTCTATTGAAATGTGGAGCTTGGAACTGTACATTATACAATAGATGGCAGGTGTTTATCAGAGCAAAGTCAAATTATTACTTAATCTGCCAAAATTTGTGATGTGATTCTCCTATTATTACAACCTAAAGCAGCATTGGCTAGAAACTGCACACCACTAAACTATTGACCATCACCCCTAAGTTGCTAACAAATATTTCCCTGTTCTGTAATTATGCAATTTGCTTTTGGCTTTTTATGCCTAATGGAATACATTTAAGTTTGCTCATATTATCTATGAGCTTTTAACTTTCAGCTTTTCCTTGAAATTAAAAGCTTCATGAATTTGATTTAAAATATTGAAATATATTAATTTTAAATTTAATATTTAGTTAAATATTTAATATTCACAGTCCTGGTAGTTACTTCAATTGCATATAAGGGATAAAAATGATCACTCTGGCTTAAAAAAAAAAATTAAAGTTTATTTCTCTCTAATTTGGGAGAAAGGAGCCATGGCGTCACAGTGGAGAAAATCCTGGGCTGCAAACAGAAAGGTCGGTAGTTCGAATCCACCAGCTGCTCCTTGGAAATCGTATGGGGCAGTTCTACTGCGTCCTATAGGTTCATGTGAGCGGACATCGACTTGACGACTGTGGATTTGGGTTTTGGCAATGTGGAGGATATCAGTAGGTATACAGTTCGAGGCTGCTATGGTAGCTTCACACTTCTACCAGGGGCCCAGGTTTCCATGGCCCTTTTCCAATGGGCAACACATGGCATCTTTCGGGTTACCTCATGTCCCATAAGCAGCACTGAAGCTCCAGCTCTCACCTCGAAGATACCAAGATGCCTCCAGAAGAAGGACGGGAGGCAGGAAGGGAAAATAAAGCCCCTTCCAACTGACTCAGTAATTTTTACTGTTAGTTTTTGTTTTTCTTTTTAAGTCTATGGTTACCCATCACTGTAAAAAACATCAGGAAATGTACTTTTTACTCTGACTGATAATGGAACTTAAAAAAACATGGAATTCTTACTATGAATGAAAGACAGAATATACCTTATCATAGAGTATTTTGCCAAAATTAGGCTTTCAAATCTTTGTCATCCACAAATCTGAAAATTTTGTTTCAACTTTTATTGCATTAAATATATATCAAAGATACAAATATCATAAATACAGGTGCCAATAAAATCTGAAAAGATAGGTAAATATACAAAATGTTGCAAAGGACGTCTTCTAAATATAAAATAATGTAATAGCTTTTTCTAAATTTTAATGACAACCTAAACAAGTGTATATCAAATCAATTATCTAAATCAGTGCTGTTCAACAGAACTTTCTGAGAAGAAGGAAATATTCTGTACTGTCCAATATTATAACCACCTGCTACATGTGGCTCTTAAATATTTGAAATGTGGCTAGTGTTCCTGAGGAGCTGAAATTTTGTTTCATTTATATTAAATTCTTAATTCTTACATTTGAATTTAAGCTTGTTATATTCAATTTTCACTCCCCCCAACAAAAGAAGAAAAAAAAAAAAAAAAGGGAAACAGAATGCCAGTCCTATCGGAATATTGACTGATACAAAATTGAGTGCATACTTGGATATTTGGAAAATTTAGGTATTTATATTAAGATTTTCCCCCACGTGTCTGTCAGTTTGTCGAGTTGCAATAGTGAAAGATTCTATGGGAAAAATATTAAATGATGCAGGAAGCATCAAAAGATGATGGAAGGAATACACAGTCATTATACAAAAAAAAATTAGTCGATGTTCAGCCATTTCAAGAAGTGGCATATGATCAGGAACTGCTGGTACTGAAGGAAGAAGTCCAAGCTGCTCTGAAGGCATTGGTGAAAAACAAGGCTCCAGGAATTGATGGAATATCAATTGAGGTGTTTCGACAAACAGATGCAGCGCTGGAGGTGCTCACTCGTGTATGCCAAGAAATATGGAAGACAGCTTCTTGGCCAACTGATTGGAAGATATCCATGTTTATGCCTAGTCCCAAGAAAGGTGATTCAACCAAATGTGGAAATTATAGAACAATATCATTAATATCACACGAAAGCAAAATTTTGCTGAAGATCGTTGAAAAACAGCGGTAGCAGTATATCGACAGGGAACTGCCAGAAATTCAGGCTGGTTTCAGAAGAGGATGTGGAACCAGGGATATCATTGCTGATGTCAGATGGATCCTGGCTGAAAGCAGAGAATACCAGAAGGAGGTTTGCCGGTGTTTTATTGACTATGCAAAGACATTGGACTGTGTGGATCATAACAAACTACGGATAACATTGCGAAGAATGGGAATTCCAGAACACTTAATTGTGCTCGTGAGGAACCTTTACATAGATCAAGAGGCAGTTGTTCAGGCAGAACAAGGGGATACCGATTGGTTTAAAGTCAGGAAAGGTGTGTGCCAGGGTTGTATTCTTTCACCATACCTATTCAATCTGTATGCTGAGCAAATAATACAAGAAGCTGGACTATATGAACAAAAACGGGGCATCAGGATTGGAGGAAGACTCATTAACAACCTGCATTATGCAGATGACACAACCTTGCTTGCTGAAATTGAAGAAGACTTGAAGCACTTACTAATGAAGATCAAAGACCATAGCCTTCAATATGGATTGCACCTCAACATAAAGAAAACAAAAATCCTCACAACTGGACCAATGAGCAACATCATGATAAACGGAGGAAAGATTGAAGTCATCAAGGATTTCATTTTACTTGGATACACAATCAACACCCATGGAAGCAGCAGTCAAGAAATCAAAAGATGCATTGCAAATGACCTCTTGAAAGTGTTGAAGGCAAAGATGTCACCTTGCAGACTAAGGTGCGCCTGACCCAAGCCATGGTATTTTCAATCACATCATATGCATGTGAAAGCTGGACAATGAATAAGGAAGACCGAAGAAGAATTGACGCCTTTGAATTGTGGTGCTGGTGAAGAATATTGAATATACCATGGACTGCCGGAAGAATGAATAAATCTGTCTTAGAAGAAGTAAAACCAGAATGCTCCTTAGAAGCAAGGATGGCGAGACTGCGTCTTACATACTTTGGACATGTTGTCAAGAGGGATGAGTCCCTGGAGAAGGACATCATGCTTGGCAGAGTGCAGGGTCAGCATAAAAGAGAAAGACCCTCAACGAGGTGGATTGACACAGTGGCTGGAACAATGAGCTCAAGTATAACAACTATTGTAAGGGTGGCGCAGGACCGGGCAGTGTTTCATTCTGTTGTGCATAGGGTCGCTATGAGTCGGAACCGACTAGACGGCACTGAACATCAACAACATTAAGATTTTATTCAAGAATGTGTTTTATATTTCTATTTGTTCTTATCTTGATTTGTCTTCCAATTAGAGTTTCAGTTTTACATATGTAAGTACTATGGCTTTCTCAATAGCTTTTTTCCAAGGAACTATTTGTTTTTGTTGCTATTGAACATACAATATTTTCCACACTTTAATTTTTAAATGTTTAATGCTTATGTAAAAATGTAGAGCAGCTGAAAATGTTATTACTGTTCATATTGAATCACTTTAGTGAATTCAGGTAGGGTCTTTATTCCCTCAGGGTCTCTTAAATTTTCTCAAAATGAGAGGGGAATTTCTGGAGTGGCTTCAGTTTTAAGTTAGCAGAGTGTCCATGGGTCATAGTCTTGGGGGTACCTCCAGCCTTTGTCAGACCAGTAAGTCTGGTCTTTTTCTGTGAATTTTTTTTTTTTTCTAGGTTTTTCTCCTCCTCTGTCTTCAACCCTTTATTGTGATCCTTGTCAGAGTGATTCATGGTGGTAGCTGGGCACCATCTAATTGTTCTGGTCTCAGGCTGGTGGAGGCTGTGGTTCACGTGGTCCATTTGTCCTTTGGAGTAATATTTTCCTTGTGTCTTTGGTTTTCTTGATTCTCCTTTGCTCTGGACGGGATAGGACCAATAGATGTCTATTAGATGGTCACTACCAAGCTTTTAAGATCCCAGACACTACCAACAAAGTAGGATTAGAACATTGTCTATATGAACTAAACAAACAAACAAAAAAACCAAACCCAGTGTCGTTGAGTCGATTGCCGATTCACCTGTATGTTCCCATAGACCATAGTCTCCAGCCTTCAGCCCCAGTAACTTGTTCCCTCAAGGTGTTTGGGTGTGTCTAGGAAGCTTCTAAGACTTTGTCTTGGTCATGTTGTGCTGACTTCCCCTATGTTGTGTGCTGTCTTTCCCTTCAGCATAATTAATGCTTATCTACTATCTAATTAGTCATTTCCCTTCCCCTCCCTCCTGCATAACCACCAAAGTTTGTTTTCTTTTCTGTGCATAAACCTTTTCTTCGGTTTTTATAATAGTGGTCTCATACAATAATTGCCCGTTAGTGTCTGACTTATTTCACTCAGCATAATGCCCTCCAGATTTATCCGTGTTGTGAGATGTTTTGAGGATTCATCATTGTTCTTTATCTTTGGCTAATATTCCACTGTGTGTATATACCATAATTTTTTAATACATTCATCTGCTGATGGGCACTTAGGTTGTTTCCATCTTTTTGTTGTTGTAAATAATGCTGCAATGAACATGAGTGTGCATATGTCAAAGTGTCTTTTTTTCACAAGCATTGTATTAATTAAAATATAATACACTTTTCAGTATAGCATATTAATATTATTTATTAATATGGATTTTTATTTTATTACCCAAGTATTCTATTTTCATTAGAATATAGCATTTACTATAACAGTAATGAAGCTGATAGTACAATTCTGTTCTACTTCCTGATATTAGTTAAAATAAACTTAGTATTTTACTGTTTTGAATGATGTTTGTTATTTGCTTTAGGTAAGTTCAGTCTTATCATATTAGTTTCTTTCCACTTAGAGTTTTTTACTAGAAATAATTACTAAAATCTTTTCAAGTCTCTTTCATATCTCTTTGTGATTGCATGTTTTATTTTTGGTTTAAATTTGTTGAATAAAGACATAATAATAGATCTTTTATTGAAACTTCTTTGTACACTTGATAAAGTTGATTTGATCATAATGTACTTTGTGTACATTGTAGATTATTTTGCATCTATATTTAAATGACAACTGATCTATAAATTAACTATTGTCTAATATTTTATTATAACTTAGGCAATTTCAGAAAAATTTTTTTTTTTATATCTTATTCCAAATTCGAAATGAGATGTACTGTGCATTTTATAAAGAAGACAGCTGTGAAATTATTTTATTCTAGTGTTTCTCTTACTGATATATCTAAAATGAAATTTATAATTTTTTCTACTTTCAAGTAATTCTTGCATAAATGTTGATATTTTTAGTTCATTAGTAAACTGTCCCCTTACTATACATCTTCATTTTTTAATATAGAATTGAATCTTTGAATCTTATCTTTATATCTGGTTATATCTATTTCAATTCCCTTACCTTTGTGTGTATGTGTGTGTTTGTCTTGTTTCTTTAGTCTCACAAAGATTTTAATCAATATTTTCATATTTAGAAAAGTCAGCAGTTGTGTTTACTTTTTCTATTTATTAAATTTCAGTTGTTACCTTTATGAAATTTCACTTTTAATAAAACGGCAACTTATATACTTGCTACAGAATTTTTCCAGAACTCATGACCATTTTGATTCTAATGTGGAGAATATTATTGATATAAAAACCAATTTTGGAGTGGGGCCAAGATGGCGGACTAGGTGGACGCTACCGCGGATCCCTCTTGCAACAAAGACTCGGAAAAACAAGTGAATCGATCACATGCATAACAATCTACGAACTCTGAACAACAAACACAGACTTAGAGACGGAAAACAAACAAATACGGGCAGACAGCAACCGTTTTCAGAACTAGGAGCCAGCGTACCAGGCAGGTGACCTTCAGAGTCCGATCTGGGGTAGAGCCCAGGGGGGCAGAAGGCACAGACAAGGGGCCCAGCCCTACCCCCCCGAACCCATCCCGGGAGGGAGTCTAGCTGGTTGGCGAGGGCGGCATAGCGGCGCAGCCGGAGAGAGAAGTACCCAGGAGGCAGTGACTGATCTTGGAGCGGGGAGAGCAGCGTCCCAGCCGGGGAGCCGTCCCGCCGGGAGTTTGGCGGGAAGCCGGCATTGCGCAAGCTGGGGGATCAGCTATATTTCCCTAAAACGGCCCCGGGGCGGGGCCGCACGTTCGTGCGGGGGACGCCCACCCAGTTCGCGCATGCGGCGCAGCGCACCAGAGGGAGAAGTCCCCGGGAGGAAGTGACTGGTCTTGGAGCGGGGAGAGCAGTGTCCCAGCCGGGGAGCCATCCCGCTGGGATTTGGGTGCGCGTGGGCAGGGCGTGAGCACGGGGTCCAATTATATTCCCCTGAATTGACCCAGGGGGCGAGTCCACCTGGTCGTGCGAGTGATGCCCACCCAGTTCGCGCAAGCGGTGCAGCGCACCGGAGGGAGAAGTTCCCGGGAGGAAGTGACAGGTCTCGGAGTGGGGAGAGTAGCGTCCCAGCCGGGGAGCCGTCCCGCCAGGATTTTGGCGGACGGGGGCAGAGCGTGAACGCAGGGATCAGCTCTATATTCTGTGGTGCTACACTCCTAGCTCTCTGATCCCTCCCCCACCCTCCCCAGGCAGCTCCATTAACATCTGAATACCCTGAGCCAGAGGGAGAATTCAGATAGGGATCTGACTGCATCTTTTTATAGCTGATTACCTGGAAAATCTAGTTTCCCAGTGATGGCTCCGAGACAGCAGTCCATATCAAACCACATAAAGAAACAGACCATGACAGCTTCTACAACCCCTCAAACAAAAGAATCAAAATCCTTCCCAAATGAAGATACAATCCTGGAATTATCAGATACAGAATATAAAAAACTAATTTACACAATGCTAAAAGATATCACAAATGAAATTAGGATAAATGCAGAAAAAGCCAAGGAACACACTGATAAAACTGTTGAAGAACTCAAAAAGATTATTCAAGAACATAGTGGAAAAATTAATAAGTTGCAAGAATCCATAGAGAGACAGCATTCAGAAATCCAAAAGATTAACAATAAAATTACAGAACTAGACAATGCAATAGGAAGTCAGAGGAGCAGACTCAGGCAATTAGAATGTAGACTGGGACATCTGGGGGACCAGGGAATCAACACCAACATAGCTGAAAAAAAATCAGATAAAAGAATTTAAAAAAATGAAGAAACCCTAAGAATCATGTGGGACTCTATCAAGAAGGATAACTTGCAAGTGATTGGAGTCCCAGAACAGGGAAGGGGGACAGAAAACACAGAGAAAATAGTTGAAGAACTCCTGACACAAAACTTCCCTGACATCATGAAAGACGAAAGGATATCTATCCAAGATGCTCATTGAACCCCATTCAAGATTGATCCAAAAAGAAAAACACCAAGACATATTATCATCAAATTTGCCAAAACCAAAGACAAACAGAAAATTTTAAAAGCAGCCAGGGAGAAAAGAAAGGTTTCCTTCAAAGGAGAATCAATAAAAATAAGTTCAGACTACTCAGCAGAAACCATGCAGGCAAGAAGGGAATGGGACGATGTATACAGAGCACTGAAGGAGAAAAACTGCCAACCAAGGATCATATATCCAGCAAAACTCTCTCTGAAATATGAAGGAGAAATTAAGATATTTACAGATAAAAACAAGTTTAGAGAATTTGCAAAAATTAAACCAAGACTGCAAGAAATGCTAAAGGAGATTGTTTGGCCTGATGACCAATAATATCAGGTACCAGCACAATACAAGGTCACAAAACAGAACGTCCTGATATCAACGCAACTCAAATAGGGAAAGCACAAAAACAAACAAAATAAGATTAATTCTAAAAAATAAATAAATAAACAAAATAATACACATAACAGGAAATCATGGAAATCAATAGATAAACGATCACAATAATCAAAAAGAGGGACTAATTATAGGAGGCACTGAACTGCCAGATGGAGAGTGATACAAGGCGATATAGAATGATACAAGTTAGGTTTTTACTTAGAAAAATAGGGGTAAATAATAAGGCAACCACAAAAAGGAATATCAATTCCATAACTCAAGAAAAAAGCCAAGAAAAACGTAACGACTCAACAAACATAAAGTTAACCATTATGAAAATGAGAATCTCACAAGCTGCTAAGAAAAACGTCTCAGCACAAAAAAGCATGTGGAAAAATGAAAAGGCCAACAACACACATGAAAAGGCATCAAAATGACAGCACTAAAAACTTATTTATCTATAATTATGCTGAATGTAAATGGACTAAATGCACCAATAAAGAGACAGAGAGTCTTGGACTGGATAAAGAAAGACTATCCATCTCTATGCTACCTACAAGAGACACACCTTAGACTTAGAGACACAAACAAACTAAAACTCAAAGGATGGAAAAAAAATATATCAAGCAAATAATAAGCAAAAAAGAAGAGGAGTAGCAATATTAATTTCTGACAAAATAGACTTTAGACTTAAATCCGCCACAAAGGATAAAGAAGGACAATATATAATGATAAAAGGGACAATTGATCAGGAAGACATAACCATATTAAATATTTATGCACCCAAAGACAGGGCTGCGAGATACATAAATCAAATTTTAACAGAATTGAAAAGTGAGATAGACACCTCCACATTTATAGTAGGAGACTTCAACACACCACTTTAGGAGAAGGACAGGACATCCAGTAAGAAGCTCAATAGAGACATGGAAGACCTACTTACAACAATCAACCAACTTGACCTCATTGACTTATACAGAACTCTCCACCCAACTGCTGCAAAGTATACTTTCTTTTCTAGTGCACATGGAACATTCTCTAGAGTAGACCACATATTAGGTCATAAAACAAATCTTTGCAGAATCCAAAACATTGAAATATTACAAAGCACCTTCTCAGACCACAAGGCAATGAAGCTAGAAATCAATAACAGAAAAACTAGGGAAAAGAAATCAAATACTTGGAAACTGAACAATACCCTCCTGAAAAAAGACTGGGTTATAGAAGACATCAAGGAGGGAATAAGGAAATTCATAGAATGCAACGAGAATGAAAATACTTCCTATCAAAACCTCTGGGACACAGCAAAAGCAGTGCTCAGAGGCCAATTTATATCGATAAATGCACACATACAAAAAGAAGAAAGAGCCAAAAGCAGAGAACTGTCCCTACAACTTGAACAAATAGAAAGTGAGCAACAAAAGAACCCACCAGGCACCAGAAGAAAACAAATAATAAAAACTAGAGCTGAACTAAATGAATTAGAGAACAGAAAAACAATTGAAAGAATTAACAAAGCCAAAAGCTGGTTCTTTGAAAAAATTAACAAAATTGATAAACCATTGGCTAGACTGACTAAAGAAAAACAGGAAAGGAAACAAATAACCCGAATAAGAAACGAGAAGGACCACATCACAACAGAGCCAAATGAAATTAAAAGAATCATTTCAGATTACTACGTAAAATTGTACTCTAACAAATTTGAAAACCTAGAAGAAATGGATAAATTCTTGGAAAAATACTACCTGCCTAAACTAACACATTCAGAAGTAGAACAACTAAATAGACCCATAACAAAAAAAGAGATTGAAACGGTAATCAAAAAACTTCCAACAAAAAAAAGTCCTGGCCCAGACGGCTTCACTGCAGAGTTCTACCAAACCTTCAGAGAAGACTTAACACCATTACTATTGAAGGTATTTCAAAGCATAGAAAAAGACGGAATACTACCCAACTCATTCTATGAAGCTACCACCTCCCTGATACCAAAACCAGGTAAAGACATTACAAAAAAAGAAAATTTTAGACCTATATCCCTCATGAACATAGATGCAAAAATCCTCAACAAAATTCTAGCCAATAGAATCCAACAACACGTCAAAAAAATAATTCACCCTGATCAAGTGGGATTTATACCAGGTATGCAAGGCTGGTTTAATATCAGAAAACCCATTAATGTAATCCATCACATAAATAAAACAAAAGATAAAAACCACATGATCTTATCAATTGATGCAGAAAATGCATTTGACAAAGTTCAACACCCGTTTATGATAAAAACTCTTACCAAAGTAGGAATTGAAGGAAAATTCCTCAACATAATAAAGGGCATCTATGCAAAGCCAACAGCCAATATCACTCTAAATGGAGAGAACCTGAAAGCATTTCCCTTGAGAACGGGAACCAGACAAGGATGCCCTTTATCACTTCTCTTATTCAACATCGTACTTGAAGTCCTAGCCAGGGGAATTAGGCTAGACAAAGAAATAAAGGGTATCCAGATTGGTAAGGAGGAAGTAAAGCTATCACTATTTGCAGATGACATGATCGTATACATGGAAAACCCTAAGGAATCCTCCAGAAAACTACTGAAACTAATAGAAGAGTTTGGCAGAGTCTCAGGTTATAAAATAAACATACAAAAATCCCTTGGATTCCTCTACATCAACAAAAAGAACACCGAAGAGGAAATAACCAAATCAATACCATTCACAGTAGCCCCCAAGAAGATAAAATACTTAGGAATAAATCTTACCAAGGATGTAAAAGACCTATACAAAGAAAACTATAAAACTCTGCTACAAGAAATTGAAAAGGACATACTTAAGTGGAAAAACATACCCTGCTCATGGATAGGAAGACTTAACATAGTAAAAATGTCTATTCTACCAAAAGCCATCTATACATATAATGCACTTCCAATCCAAATACCAATGTCATATTTTAAGGGGATAGAGAAACAAATCACTAATTTCATATGGAAGGGAAAGAAGCCCCGGATAAGCAAAGCATTACTGAAAAAGAAGAAGAAAGTGGGAGGCCTCACTCTACCTGATTTCAGAACCTATTATACAGCTACAGTAGTCAAAACAGCCTGGTATTGGTACAACAACAGGCACATAGACCAATGGAACAGAATTGAGAACCCAGATATAAATCCATCCACGTATGAGCAGCTGATATTTGACAAAGGACCAGTGTCAGTCAATTGGGGAAATGATAGTCTTTTTAACAAATGGTGCTGGCATAACTGGATATCCATTTGCAAAAGAATGAAACAGGACCCATACCTCACACCATGCACAAAAACTAACTCCAAGTGGATCAAAGACCTAAACATAAAGACTAAAATGATAAAGATCATGGAAGAACAAATTGGGACAACCCTAGGAGCCCTAATACAGGGCATAAACAGAATACAAAACATTACCAAAAATGAGGAAGAGAAACCAGATAACTGGGAGCTCCTAAAAATCGAACACCTATGCTCATCTAAAGACTTCACCAAAAGAGTAAAAAGACCACCTACAGACTGGGAAAGAATATTCAGCTATGACATCTCAGACCAGCGCCTGATCTCTAAAATCTACATGATTCTGTCAAAACTCACCCACAAAAAGACAAACAACCCAATGAAGAAGTGGGCAAAGGATATGAACACACATTTCACTAAAGAAGATATTCAGGCAGCCAACAGATACATGAGAAAATGCTCCCGATCATTAGCCATTAGAGAAATGCAAATTAAAACTACAATGAGATTCCATCTCACACCAGCAAGGCTGGCATTAATCCAAAAAACACAAAATAGTAAATGTTGGAGAGGCTGTGGAGAGATTGGAACTCTCATACACTGCTGGTGGGATTGTAAAATGGTACAACCACTTTGGAAATCCATGTGGCGTTATCTCAAACAGTTAGAAATAGAATTACCATACAACCCAGAAATCCCATTCCTCGGAATATACCCTAGAGATACAAGAGCCTTCACACAAACAGATATATGCACACCCATGTTTATTGCACCTCTGTTTACAATAGTAAAAAGCTGGAAGCAACCAAGATGTCCGTCAACGGATGAATGGGTAAATAAATTGTGGTATATTCACACAATGGAATACTACACATCAATAAAGAACAGTGACGAATCTCTGAAACATTTCATAACATGGAGGAATCTGGAAGGCATTATGCTGAGCGAAATGAGTCAGAGGCAAAAGGACAAATATTGTATAAGACCACTATTATAAGATCTTGAGAAATAGAAAAAACGGAGAAGAACACATACTTTTTTGGTTACAAAGGGGGGAGGGAGGGAGGGAGGGAGAGGGCTTTTTATTGATCAATCAGTAGATAAGAACTGCTTTGGGTGAAGGGAAAGACAACACTCAGTACAAGGAAGTTCAGCCTAATTGGACTGGACTAAAAGCAAAGAGGTTTCCGGGATAAAATGAAAGCTTCAAAGGTCAGCGGAGCAGGGGCTGGGGTCTGGGGAACTTGGTTTGAGGGGACATCTAAGTCAATGGGCAAAATAATTCTATTATGAAAACATTCTGCATCCCACTTTGAATTGTGGCGCCTGGGGTCCTAAATGCCAACAAGTGGCCATCTAAGATACATCAATTGGTCTCAACCCACCTGGAACAAAGGCAAAGTAAGAACACCAAGGTCACACGACAACTAAGAACCCAAGAGACAGAAAGGGCCACATGAACCAGAGACCTACATCATCCTGAGACCAGAAGAACTAGTTGGTGCCCGGCCACAATGGATGTCTGCCCTGTCAGGGAGCACAACAGACAACTCCTGAGGGAGCAGGAGACCAATGGGATACAGACCCCAAATTCTCATAAAAAGACCATACCTAATGGTTTGACTGCGACTAGAGGAATCCCAGAGACAATGTTCCCCAGAACTTCTGATGGCACAGGACAGGAACCATCCCCGAAGACAACTCATCAGGCATGAAAAGGACTGGTCAGCTGGGGGGAGAGAGATGCTGATGAAGAGTGAGCTAATTAAATCAGGTGGACACTGGAGAGTGTGTTGACAACTCTTGACTGGAGGGGGGATGGGAAGATAGAGAGAGAGGGAAGATGGCAAAATTGGCACAAAACGAGAGACTGAAAGGGCTGACTCAATAGGGGGAGAGCAAGTGGGAGAAGGGAGTAAGATGTATGTAAACCTACATGTGACAGACTGATTGGAATGGTAAATGTTCACTTGAAGCTTAATAAAAATTAATTAAAAAAAATCAATTTTAGGTGTGTAATGCTTTAAGCCAACTGCTTTGATTTTTCCTTTATAGCATGATCCAGTGTGTTTTGGAAAAAAAAAAAAAGTTCTGCTAGTATTTGAATTTCGTAGACTAAGGCGCTTCTTCAGCACCAACTAATTCGGTGTTTGCTCTCTCCGAAGACATGAGCAGAAACGAGGGAGGATGCCTCCACATCTGTCTCCTCCACGTGGTAGTCGGGCTTCCTTCACCACCGTTTGCTTTGTTAATGCTAATTTAGTCTTTTCAGAATTGGCAACTCTTTTGCAAAATTGAGCAATTTTTCTTTCCCTTAGAGGAAAAGATCTGATAATTTGCAGGACTGATTAAATTTTTAAAAAACAGTTATGTAGTAAGCCTTATGGCTTCAAAGATTTCACTCTGTTTCTCTACCTGAGAGTGCCGTTTACTGGTGTGATGCTCAGCACTGTAAACAAATCTTCATTCCAAGAAAACCTATTCCGTGAAGAATCTGGATAAGTCATTTGAAAAATAAAATATGTGTGTTCTTTTACAAAGGCAATGGAGTCTGAGTCTTATCCTAGGACACAATATGTGCCTTTCTCTCTCAAATCTTTAAACTGTTAAAAAAAAAAAAAAAAAAAGACTGACATAGATGCAGTTGGAGGCAAGATGCAATAACAATCTCGTAATCTTCATGTTTCATCATCGGTCTGTCGATTTTTTGTACTGCTGTGGCTTGCCTGTGACTGTGATGCTGGAAGCTATGCCATTGGTATTTCAAATACCAGCAGGGTCATCCATGGTGGCAAGTTTCAGTGGAGCTTCCAGACTAAGACAGTCTAGGAAGAAAGACCTATCTACTTCAGCAAATTAGCCAGTGAAAACTTTATAGCTCACAAGAGAATATTGTCAGACTTGCTTGCTTCAGACATGTCATCAGGAGAGAGTGATTGCTGGAGGAGGATATCAAATATGGCGAAGCAGAGAGCCAATGAGGACAAAGGAGACGCTCAGTGAGATGGATTGGCACAAAAGCCACAACAGTGGACTCAAACATGATGCAGATCCTGAGTGGATGGGAAAGATGCTTCAGGGTAAGGAAGAGAATATGCTCCATGCAGAGGAAAATGGAGAGAAAGAAAAAAAAAAAACCACTGCCATCAAGTCGATTCTGACTCATAGCAACCCTATAGAACAGAGTAGAACTGCCCGACAGAGTTTCCAAGGAGCACCTGGTGGATTCGAACTGCTGACCTCTTGGTTAGCAGTCGTAGCACTTAACCACTAGCCACCAGAGTGCCCAAAAGTTACATCATGGATAGCTAAGACACACATATGTACATACCCATTACCGTGGAGGTGACTTAGACTCATAGTGACCCGATAGGACAGAGTAGAACTGCCCCATAGGGTTTCCAAGGAGTCTAGTGGATTTGAACTGCTGACTGTTTGATTAGCAGCTGAGCTCTTAACCACAGAGCCACTAGGGAAACAGCACGTCCAAAAGCCTTGAGACTAGAACCTAGTGAGGCAGAGACTTTGACATGACCATTCTTTTAGAATATTAAGGATTTGGGATTATATCCTGAAAGCAATAGTAAGACATTGAAAAAGTTTAAGGGAAGATATTGAATAATCATGCTTGGCACTTCAGAGCTTGGATATTGGGAGCCAGTCAGGCAGCTGACAGATGATGGCAGTTTCATCTCAGGTTTAGTGTTGGAGGGAATGGAAAGAGAATAAGATACTGTATAGAGTCTAAACAGGTATGTTGCTATAATATTATAATGTATAAAATATCTAGATTTCAAAGAGACATAAAACATTTACTAAATATGAATGTGTTTCATTTAATCATTTGGAACTACATAATGATGATCTGTTAAATATAAAAAATATTATTCATGTAAATGGAAATAATTCAATAAAGGCAGAAAGATGAGAAGGGAGTAATTCTACTTGGTTACTGATTTCACTGGTATAATATTCTATTCTAAAAATAATGATCTTAATGATCTTCTGCCTAAAGCTTTAACTAATGCTTTTTATATTTCTGTGTTCATCCTTCTCAATGGTTTTACTTTCTATCATGGCTTTGAAAGTTAACACAATTTCAGAAATAATTGACATATTAACAATTTCAAATCCATTTTGAAGAAGAGATAAAATACAGCAAAGAATAGCAGACTTATTTCTCTTCCCTTTTCAATATTTTCTCACAGAAGAATTGGCGTGCAGTAATCAGTGAAATTTATACAATTATACAATATTAAGAAGTAAAATCTGTCAACAAATAGTTGAAGAAAAATCATCTTCTACTTTAATACGACAGATTCCTGGAAGTTGTTGTGTTTGTTGTGACTTTCTGCCGTGTCAGCTCTGATCTTATGTATAACGGGATGAAACATCTCCCAGGCCTGTGCCATCTTTATGATCATGGGTGTGTTTGAGCCCTTCGTTGTGGCTGCTGTGTCAATCCATCTCATTGAGGGTTGCCCTGGTTTTTGCTGACCCTCTATCTGACCAACCACACTGTCTTGTTCTATTGATTGATCTTTCCTGATGACATGTCCAAAGTAAGTGAACCAAAGTCTCACCATCCTGACTTCTAAGGAGCATTCTGGTTGTAATCCAGATCAATCACTTGAAGGGGAAACTTTCTTTCCAAACTAATTTTGTATAAAAAAGAATATTCAATATTATTCTTTTTATACAAAAATATTACAGTCAGATCAAATAGTTTCCAGACTACATCTTTGGAAATGAGGCTATATGGCAGGATTTTTTTTTTTTTTTTTATCCTGGTGGACAGTTATAAGAGTCACTTAGAGAAAAATTAAAAATAGTATATTTTATCCTGATTTGGTACTTTGTATTTCATCTTATTTTAAAAAACAAAAACACTGCGACCCTGTAGGATAGAGTGGAACTGCCCCATAGAGTTTCCAAGTAGCAGCTGGTAGATTCGAACTGCCAACCTTTTGGTTAATAGCCTGAGCTCTTAACCACTGTGCCACCAGGGCTCCTTTCACCTTATAGTCTACCGTAAATAGATAAATAACAATTATAGATTTTCTCTAGCTAGATCCTGTGTCCCAAATATTAACATATCAAAAAGAATACACACAAAATGCAGAGTACTGTACCTATTATAAAGTTATTTCAAAATTATGATGTACATTTATTCCTCTCCAGAGGACTATGAAATTATTAGCTTTCCTAATACATGTGCTTTTTACTGTAGCAAGTTTTATAAAAGCACCATACTTAACCATGCCCTTTTAATATGCTAAGGGGCTACACATAGAAATTTGACTTTATTTTCAGTTAAATACCACCTTCAACTGCAACTTCTGTGATTCTCTTAATAAAAGCACATCTTGTTTTGCTAAATGCTGGTGCCTTCCCATGTGTCTAGTTCCCTGCCTTCATTTAATGATCATTGGGCATAATTGTTCAGGTTTCACTGATTAGCGTCTGTCACCTTGACAGCCGTTTTAACCTTATTTTGATAAAGGGCAAATACTCTGTCTCATCATCTTTGGGTTATTACACTTGGTTCATACTCAGTGATTATTGACTCTGTACCTCCAACTCAGATTTAAATAAAAGGCCACTTATACCATATTAGACAACCTATGCTTTAATTTTATGAAGGTCATACTTATGTCAGGAACTGTTAAGCCATCAACGTAGACTCAAAACATCTGCTCAGGGTTAGCATTAAATAGATCCCCAGAAATCCACAGTAGAAATACAGTAAAGCTGTATTGGGGGAAAAAAAAAAAATTTTTTAAATACACTTATCTATCATATCACAAAATATCCAAACTAAGTTCACTGAATACTCTATTTGGAAGCTTGTACCTAGTCACTAAAGCTTAGGGTTTATCATAAAACTTGTACATAAACATTTATTGATCCTTGACTGAACAAAATACAGTTCTAGAAACAAGAACAGAAGAAAATATGTGTTTTTTTTTTTCCTTTGTCTTTAGCAGCTAGGGAAGTCCCTTAAAATAAAAACAAGACTGATACACTGTAATAGCAATATTTGTAAACATATTTTTTTACAAATTTGCTATGCTGAACACCATATTTTTACCTTAGAGAAATCACGTCTGCAATGTTTATCTTTATGAAAATATATTTCTGTAATACTGCTAAGAACGATGAGGAAGGGCAATCAAATAATATCATCTTCCCCAAAGTCTGGCAGGAGACTTGTGCTCTGTTCTTAAAGAGAAAGAGGTACAGTCAAGACTTCTGCCTTTGCCGTATTCAGACAGCTCTACTGCTGTGAATTCTTAGTGCTGTGGGCACCAGCTAAAATAAGAAACGTAAAACAGGCCACCTGTTCTTAGGGCTGAGTTACTATTCACTATTTGCTGAATCTGTTCACTGAGTCACTATTCCTTATTTTGACTAATTAGTTAGAGTATTAGCTGTCATAAAATATTGCGTAATAGGTGTTTTTATTTCCTCGGTACAGAGAAGCAAACAGTAAGTTTTCTTCATTAAGGAAAACAAAAAAGCACACTATTAACCTGATTTGCAAAAATGAAATGGAATAAATACTGTGTTACAAGTGTTGCAAGATAAGATTTCTGACTCACATTATTTATCAGAGCAGTTAGATGTCACAGAGTATCTCAAACATTTTGACCTTGATGGAAAACATTTATTGGAATTTCTGATTCATAAATAAATAAATATATTTTTTAATGTCGCCAGAAATTTAAATCAATTATAATACAGAATTTTTACCATTTTGGAGGGGGGCAAAAGTGTAAATTTGTAGTTAATATATAAGTAACTGCAATTATTATAAAGTATTATGCAAAACAGAGGCTAGCCATAGCTCACTAAGGAGATGATCCATATATTTATGGGAACATGATACATGATATAGGTGATACCACAAATCAATGAGGAAAGTACAGGCTGCTTAGTAGATAGTGTTAGGGCAACTGATTTACAACAGAATAAAAAAGACCTAGAGTTCTACCTTATATGTTACAAAGATAAAGGATTAAAAAGATTAAAGGCCAAAATATAAAATGTGAAGTTCTGAAGCTAATATAAAGAAATACAAGAGACCAGTGAAGAAGAGCCTTGTTGAACATGACACAAACAGCATTATCTATCATGTAAAAGTTACCTGGATTTAATTACATTGAATTTAAGGACTTTGTTTGAACAAAGGACATGGTGAATAAACATACCAGTCAGATGAAAGATAGGTAGGTAGTATTTGCAATATAAAAACCCACCAAGAATTATGTCCTTTGGCTTTACTTTCAAAATATTCCAAGAATCCTACAACTTCTGCCCATCTGCCCTGTTACCACCCAAGTCCAAACCATCATCATCTCTCTCACCTGCATGCCATCATAGCATCCTGACTAGTCTCCTTGAGTCTAGTTTTGCCCATTGCATTAGTAATAAGTACTACAAACTGGTGGATTAAAAAAAATAAAATTTTATTCTCTCACAATTCAAAGGGCAGGAGGCTAAAATCAAGATGTTATCAGGCTCACACTCCCTATGAAGTTTCTAGGGTAGAATTTTTTCTTGTCTCTTCCTACCTCTGGTGACCGTTGGCAATTCTTGACATTCCTTGGCTCATAGATGCCAATCTCTGCCTTTATTGTCAAAGGCCTTCTTTCCTGTGTATCTTCTCATGGCCTTCTAAGAACACCAATCATTGGATTTAGGGCCTACCCTTAACCAGTATGGTCTCATCTTAATTATTACATCTGTGAAGACCTTTTTTCTTAATAAGGCCACATGCCGAAGTTTTGGATGGACATGAATTTTGGGGACACTTTTTTTATTCATATTAGTACAGCCTGCTTTCTGAGCCCCTAAAATTTATGTCCGTCCTACATGCAAGATACATTCGGCCCATCTCAACATCCCCAAAAGTCTTAAACAATTCCAGTATTAACTCTAAGTTGAAAAATCTCATCTAAATGTCATCAACCCCAAAAGTTCCAAATCCCATCATCTAAATAACATAAATCAGGTGTTGATGAAACTCTGATATAATTCATCTTGCAGCAAAATTCCATTCCATCTGTGAACCTCTGAAAGTAGAAAGCAAGTTATCTGCATTCATAATACAATAGTGGGATAGGCATAGGACAGGTATTTCCATTCTGAGAGGGAGATAATGGAAGGAATAAAGGAGTCTAAAACAAGTTTGCAAACCAGCAAGACAAATTCCATTATGTTCCAAGATCTGAGAATAATCCTCTGTGGATGGATGCTCTTACCATGGGCCAAGGCTACGCCCTCTAGTTGTTTAGAAGTGGTGGTGGCCCTGCTTCTCTGGCCTCTGCCTTTTTTTATGGGACTCTGTCTTCAGAAAATCTGCCTTTATTTCATCCAATTTCTATCCCTTTCATCCCATACTGGCAATATTTCTCTTTGTATAACACTCATAAAAACCTTTTTAGTCTCCCACGCAGATTATGGAGGTTCACATCATCAGACAAGAGGGTCCTTCATAGATCTCTTCTCGCTTCTGCTAAAATGGTTGATTGGATCCAAAAGTCACACACATGAGTCCTTCAACAAAAGTTTGCCAAGCTACACCCTTGTTGCTCTTTTTAGAGCAGGCTTTATCATCTTTTGCAACATGGATAGGCTGAGAATTTTCCAAATCATTCAATTCTGTTCCTTTTTACTTAATTGTTTCTTCCTTAATTTATCTTTTTCCTCTCTCATTGTACTCTATGCAACCAGAAGAAATGATACCACACATTCCACTTACAAATTCTCATTCCCACTCCCCCCCAAAATAGCCAAATTTTCTACCACTTTATAACAAGAATTGCTTTTCCTCTAGTATCCAGCAAGAGGGTGGTCATTTCTCCTTGAGATCTCGCCAGCATCACTTTTAATGTTTTAATGTGTCCTCTAAAATGATAGACTCTTTCATTTATCTTCACTTCCTTATGAGCCCCCCTAAAAATCACCTTTAGCATCCATATTTCAACCAACTGTCTCTTCAAAGTAATATAGGCTTTTACTGTCAAGTGCCTCAAAATTCTTTCAGTCGCTGCTCATTACACAATTCCACATCCACTTTCACGATTTTTAGGTATATGTTACAGCAATGGATACCCTGGTGGCGTAGTGGTTAAGTACTATGGCTGCTAACCAAAGGGTTGGCAGTTCAAATCCACCAGGCACTCCTTGGAAACTCTATGGGGCAGTTCTACTCTGTCTTGTAGGGTTGTTATGAGTTGGAATCACCTCGACAGCACTGGGTTTGTTATTTTTGTTGTTGTTGTTGTTACAGCAATGCCCACAAAATGTGTATCAGCATCAGTCAGGGACCTTCAGAGAAAAAAAAAAAAAAAGTAAGATATATACGTAGCTATTAAAAAAAAAACAAAACCTGTTGCTGTGGAGTCGATTCCAACTCATAGCAACCCTATACGACAGAGTAGAACAGTCCCATAGGGTTTCCATGGAGTGGCTAGTAGATTCAAACTGCCAACCTTTTGGTTAGTATCCAAACATTTAACCACTGTGCCACCAGGGCTCCATATAGATAGCTAGATACACATATAGAAATAGATGCAGATATAGATTTAGACATAGTCTAAATATAGATAGAAATATAGATGCCAGATTGTTCTTCACATAGTCCAGCTTCTCCAATTATTTGCTCACCATACAGATTAAAGAAATCTTCTTTCCTGATTTTAAACCAAACAGTATCCCCTTGTTCTGTTCTAACAGCTGTTTCTTGGTCTATGTATTGGTTCTGCATGAGCACAATTAAGTGTTCTGAAATTCCCCTTCTTTGCAGTTACCCATAATTTCTTATGATCCACACAGTTGAATGCCTTTGCATAGTCAATAAGGGTGAACACAAATAAACATCTTTCTGATAGTCTCTGCTTATTTATTTTTATAATTATTTAATCCGTATCCTGAGCAAATAATCTGAGAATCTGGACTACATGAAGAAGAATTCAGTATCAGGACTGGAGGAAGATTAATTAGCACCTTGCAATATGCAAATGACACTACCTTGCTTGCTGGAACTGAAGAGGACTTAAAGCACTTACTGATGAAGTTAAAAGACTACAGCTTTCAGTATGGATTACGCTTCAACATGAAGAAAACAAAAATCCTCGCAACCGGACCAATAAACAACATCATGATAAATGGAGAAAATATTGAAATTGTCAAGGATTTCATTCTTACTTGGATCCGCAATCAATGCCCATGAATGCAGCAGTCAAGAAATCAAATGATGTATCACATTGGGTAAATCTTCAGCAAGAGACCTCTTGTAAGTATTCAAAAACAAAGATGTCACCTTGAAGACTGAGATGCACCTGACCCAAGCCATGGTGTTTTCAACTGCTTCATATGCATGGGATAGTTGGACAAGGAATAAGGAAGAACAAAGAATAATTGATGCATCTGAATTACGGTGTCAGCAAAGATTATTGAATATACCATGGGGAATTCTAGAAGAAGGAAGAAATTTGTCTAAGAAGAAGTACAACCAGAATGTTCCTTATGAGCAAGGATGGTGAGACTTCATCTCATGTACTTTAGACATGTTGTCAGGTGGGATCAGTCCCAGGAGAAAGACATCAGGCTTGGTAAAGTAGAGGATCCACGAAAAAGAGGAAGATCCTCAACAAGATGTACTGAAACAGTGGTTGCAACGATGGGCTCAAAAATAGCAAGGATTATGAGGATGGCACAGGACTGGGCGGTGTTTAATTCTCTTGTATACATGGTTGCTATGAGTTGGAACCGATTTGACAGCAACTAACAACAATCTATAGATGTTATAGATACAGATATTGATGTAGATGATATAGAAATGGATGATATAGATACAAAAAAACATTTCAAGGAAGTGGTTTATGAGATTGTGAGGATTGGCAAATCCAAAATCCATAGAGCAGGTTGGAGGGTGAGAACTCTGGCAGGAGGTGACACTGTAGTCCTGAAGCAGAATTTCTTCTTTCTCAGGGAAACTGAAGTTTTGCCTATGTCCCTTCAGCAGATTGAATGAGACCCACAGCATTATCAAGAATAATCTTTTTCTTGTAAAGTCACCTTATTGTAAATGTTAACCACATCCACAAAATGTCTTTACAGCAACACCTAAGTTTGTTTTTTATGAAATAATTGAATATTAGCCTAGCCAAGTTGACACTGGGTAGCCAAGTTGACACTGGGTAGCCAAGTTGACACACAAAACTGATCATCACATCCATCTACTGACTCTTTTCACTCAAGAATCAGAATATTATTATTTTTTTTAAATGTGAGGAAAAATATCCCAGTCCTCTGCTTGACAGTCTCCAGTGGTGTCTCATCACACACAGGGTAAAGTCTACATTTCTTCTCTAACTTTATCTCCTGGTACTGTTAGTCTTTGCTCTATCCTTCTTGTATTTCTTCAAAGGCCCACTTTATGTTCTTCCCTTAAGTTTTTGGTTAACCTCTTCTTCTTAATATTTTCACGTATAATATCTATACCTTCTTCAAGTTTTTATTCAAATGTCATCTGCTTTTTGAATCCCATCCTAATCTCTCTATTTCTGTAAACATTTAATTTTCCCAATATCTTTATTCTGTTCTACTTCATTTCTGTCTACTTCTCACCTTCTAACATACTATTTAATTTTTATTTATTTATTTGGCATATCACTTATTATTTTCTACTTACAGCCTCCCTCCTACAGTTCCAACCGGAATGGAAGCTACAGGTTAAGATAATTTGTTCACCATTATATACAACCAAATCGATTGCTGTCGAGTCATTTCTGACTCCTAACGACCCTATAGGACAGAGCAGAACTGCCCCATAGAGTTTCCAAGCCTGTAATCTATATGGAAGCAAACTACTCTCTCCCAAGGAGAAAGTTGGTGGGTTCAAAGTGTCAACCATTTGGTTAACAGACCAGTGCTTAAAAATGTGCCACTGAGACTTCTTTCACCATTATATGCCAAGGTTTAAAACAACACCTACAACATTATAGGTGCTGAAGACAAGAAAAAAAAAAAAAGCCTAATTAGCAAAGGGATAGATGGATGGATTTGAAAAATGATGGATGGATTTAAAAAAGGAAACTATAGGATACTTTTGAAAATAAACAAAATAAATATCAGAAACCCAGGAGAAAAGTGGGCATGAGCATGATTAGATTATTCATAGATAATAAATTAAAATGGTTAACCAGCATAAGAAAAAAAAAAAAGAGGCGCTCGAATTCACTAAAAAAAAAAAAAAAATTCACTAGAGTAACATAAATTGAAAATATTATGGAACATCAATTTTCATGCAAGTGAATGGCAAAATTAGAAAGTTGGATAATACCATGGTTTGATGAAGGGAAGAGAGGGAAATCCTCATGAACTATTACTATAAACCAAACCCATTGCCACTGAGTCGATTCCAACTCATAGCAACCCTATAGGACAGAGCAAAAGTGCCCCATACGGCTTCCAAGGAGCACCTGGTGGATTCCAACTGCCGACCTTTTGGTTGGCAGCCTTAGCTCTTAACCACAATGCTACCAGGGTTTCCCATGAACTATTAAGGGGTATAAATTGGTATAGCCATTTTGGGGTGTATTCTGGAAGTTTTTTTGTTAAGTAAATTATGTCTATCATCCATAGCTCAGTGATCTCTTTGTTTGATATTCACCCCAGAGGAGGTGTATATGAATATATTTATTGTACTATTGAGTCAGCAAAGGGCTGGAAGTTATACATTGCTAAGGAAATGGATCCCTCATGCATCTGTCAGTTTGTTGTACTATGGAGCTTTATGTGCTGCGGTGATGCTGGAAACTATGCCACCAGTATTCAAATACCAGCAGGGCCCCCCCGACCAACAAGTTTCAGCTGAGCTTCCAGACAAAGCAGTCTAGGAAGAAGGATTCAGCAGTCTACTTCTCAAAAGAATTAGACAGTGAAAACCTCATGAATAGCAGTGGAACTTTGTCTGATATCGTGCTCGAAGATGAGCCCCTCAGGCTACAAGGCATTTAAAAGATGACTGGAGAAGAGCTGCCTCCACAACGTAGGTAATGTGGATGGAGTCAAATTTCCGGGACCCTCATTTGCTGATGTGGCACACTCAAAATGAGAAGAAACAGCTGCTAACACCCATTAATAATTGGAATATGGAATGTAAAAAGTATGAACCTAGGAAAATTGGAAATTTTCAAAAAAGAAATGGAATGCATAAACATCGATATCCTAGTTATTAGTGAGCTGAAATGGACTGCTATTATCCATTTTAAATAAGACAATCAACTTGAAGAGAAATGGCCTTGTATTCATCTTAAAAAAGAACCTTTCAAGATCTCTCCTGAAGTACAGTGCTGTCAGTGATAGGATAATATTCATACGCCCACGAGGAAGACCAGTGAATATGACTTACTCAAATTTATACACCAACCACTAAGGCCAAAGAGGAAGAAATTGAAGATTTTTACTAACTTCAGCAGTCTGAAATTGATCAAACATGCAATCAGAATGCATTGACAATTACTGGTAATTAGAATGGAAAAGGTGGAAACAAAGAAGGATTAGTAGTTAGAAAATATGGCCTTGGTGATAGAAACGATGCCTGAGATCATATTGATAGAATTTTGCAAGACCAATGACTTTTCCAATGCAAACACATTTTTTTCACCAACATAAACAGCAATTATACACTTGGTCCTTGCCAGACGGAATACACCGGAATCATATCGACTACATCTGTGGAAAGAGATGAAGAAAAAGCTCAATATCATCAGCCAAAACAAGGCCAGGGGCTGACTGTGGAACAGACCATGATTTGTCTATATGCAAGTTCAAGTTGAAACTGAAGAAAATTAGAACAAGTCGACTAGAGCCAAAGTACAACTTTGAGTATAACCCACCTGAATTTAGAGACAATTTCAAGAATAGATTTGACACACTGAACATTAATCACCAAGGACCAGATGCCCAGTAGTGAAATGACATCAAGGACATCATACATGAAGAAAGCAAGAGGTCATTAAAAAGAAAGAAAAGACCAAAATGGATGTCAGAGGAGACTCTGAAATATGCTCTTGAACATCAAGTAGCTAAAGCAAAAGGAAGAAATGATGAAGTAAAAGAGCTGAACAGAGATTTAAAAGTGTGGATCGAGAAGACAAAGTAAAATATTATAATGACATGTGCAAAGACCTAGAGATGGAAAACCAAAAGAGAAGAACATACTCAGCATTTCTCAAGCTGAAAGAACTGAAGAAAAACTCAAGCCTCAAGTTGCAATACTGATGGATTCTATGGGGAAAATATTGAACGGCTTAGGAAGCATCAAAAGAAGACGGAACAAATACAGTCACTATACCAAAAAGAATCGGTCAATGTTCAACTATTTCAAGATCTTGGTAGCATATGATCAGGAACCAATGGTACTGAAGGAAGAAGTCCAAGCTGCACTGAAGGCATTGGCAAAAAACAAAGCTCCAGGAATTGACAGAATACCAATTGGGATGTTTCAACCAATGGATGTAGCATTGGAAGTGCTCACTCATCCATGCCAAGAAATTTGGAAGACAGCTACCTGGCCAACTGACCGGAAGAGATCTATATTTACGTGTATTCCCAGGAAAGGCGGTCCAACAGAACAAAAAAAGTATCAAACGACATCATAAATATCACAAGAAAGTAAAATTTTGCTAAAGAACATTCAAAAGTGGCTGCAGCACTATATGAACAGAGAACTACCAGAAATTAAAGCCAGATTTAGAAGAAGACATGAAACTGGCAAGAATTCAAGCCAGATTCAGAAGAGGATGTGGAACCAGGGATATCATTGCTGATGTCAATGTATCCTGGTCGACAGCAGAGAATACCAGAAAGATGTTTACCTGTGTTTTATTGATGATGCAAAGGTATTGTAGATCATAACAAATTATTGATAATATTGCAAAGAATGGGAATTCCAGAACACTTAGTTGTGGTCATGAGAAACCTGTACATAGATCAAGAGGCAGTCATGTGAGCAAAATAAGGGGATACTTTGTGGTTTAAAGTCAGGAAAGGTTTGTGTAAGCGTTGTATCCTTTCACCATATCTATTCAATCTGTATGTTGAACAAAAAACCAAGAAGCTGTACGGTATGAAGAAGAATGAGGCATCAGGATTGGAGGAAGACTCATTAACAATCTGCATTATGCAGGTGACACAACCTTGCTTGCTGAAAGTGAAGAGAACTAAAGCCTTTACTGATGAAGATCAAACACTATGGCCTTCAGTATGAATTACACCTCAAGATAAAAAAAAAAAAACAAAAACCAAGAAAAACCTCACAACTGGACCAATAAGCAGCATCATGATAAATGGAGAAATGATTGAAGTTTGTCAAGAATTTCATTTCACTTGGACCCACAATCAACTACCACGGAAGCAGCAGTCATGAAATCAAACGATGCATTGCAATGAGTAAATCTGCTGCAGCAAGCATCTTTAAAGTATTGAAAAACAAAGATATCACCTTGAGGACTAATGTGCATTTGACCCAAACCATGGTGTTTTCAATCATTTCAAATGTATGCAAAAGTTCAATGATGCATATGGAATACCAAAGAACTGACGCCTTTGAATTGTGGTGTTTATGAAGAACATTGAACATATGATGAAGTCCCAAAAGAAAGAACAAATCTGTCTTGTAAGAAGTACAACCAGAATGCTCCTTAGAAGCAAGGATGGCAAGACTACATTTCACATACTTTGGACATGTTATCAGGAGGGATCAGTCCCAGAGAAGGACACTATGCTTGGTAAAGTAGAGGGTCATTGAGATGGATTGACACAGTGGCTTCAACAGTGGGTTCAAGCATAACAACAATTGTGAAGATAGCACAGTACCGGGCAGTGTGTTGTTCTGTTGTACATAGGGTCACTATTAGTTGGAACTGGCTGGACAGCACCTAACAGCAATAACAACAGGGAAATGGATAAATAAAATATAGGCATAGACACAATGAAATCCTAGGAATTAATTTGAAACAAGGAATTAGATATACATTGAGCAAACTGGAGAGATTATAAAAATGAATGCTGGGAAATATCATGTAACGATATAACTAAAATACAATTTCAGTGCATGTAAATTAAAGATACAACACTGTATTTTATAAGAATACACACGTACTCTTGTATCAATGGAGATACAAATATAGAGATATAGTATAAGATCTATGGGAAGCAAATAATGGGCATGAGAATCAAAGCCAATTGTAATATTTTCAGAGCAGAGAGCAGGATCAGGCTCCCTGGTTTCACTGCAGGATTGCTACTGGCCTCTGTTGTTTCTACAAGCCCCTTATTCTTAAAAGATATTTCAAATCCTTCTGAAACCTTTGTAGCAATACTCTGTATTAAATACCTTGTATGAAATATCTAGAGTGGCTTTCCTTTTGTTGACTAGAGGCTAACTGGTGGAATACTTGATGGCTAGTCTCAATGTCTGAACACTGTGATCAACTCAGTCATCTAAAGCTGAGAGAAAAGAAAGAAAAAAGACAGAAACAACTAAAAATAAAACAATTTTGATTTAATTTATATTCATGTTAGGATATATTTTACTCAGTACCTCTTTACTTAAATATTAGATTTACAAATAATGTATTATAAGATTGTAACATATGTCTTATAGGTAGATATATAGGCAGATATGTGTGTTCATATATATCTTTATCATCATCAACTTGTATCATCTTTATCTGTCTTAGTCATCTAGTGCAGCTATAACATAAATATCAAAGTGAATGGTTTCTACAAACAGAATTTTATTCTCTCACAGTCTAGTAGGGTAGAAGTCCAAATCCAAAGCATCAGCTCCAGGGGAAGTCTTTCTCTCTGCCGGCTCTGGAGGAAGGTCCTTGTCACCAATCTTTCCTTGGTCAAGGAGCTTCTCAGGTGCAAGAACCCCAGCTCCAAAGGACATGCTCTGTTCCCAGTGCTGCTTGATGGTATGAGGTACCACTGTCTCTCTGCTAGCTTCTCTCTTTTATATCTCAAAAGACATTGGCTTTAGACAAAATCTAACCCTGTAGATCTTATCAAGATAACTGCTGCTAATCCATCTCATTAACATCATAGTGATAGGATTTACAACACATAGGAAAATCACATCAGATGACAGAATACTGGGAATCATGGCCAAGCCAAATTGATACACATATTTTTGAGGCATGCATTCAATCCATGACACTATCTATAGAGTAAAAATATATATATATATATTTATATTTATACACACTAATTTTTTTATATATATACAAATATATATACACACATATATCTACCTCTACCTCTACCTCTACCTCTACCTCTACCTCTACCTCTACCTCTACCTCTACCTCTACCTCTACCTCTACCTCTACCTCTACCTCTACCTCTACCTCTACCTCTACCTCTACCTCTACCTCTACCTCTACCTCTACCTCTACCTCTACCCCTCATGGTGCAGCGGTTAAGAGCTTTGCTGCTCACCAAAAGCAAGCATTCAAATTCACCAGCCACTCCTTGGAATCCCTATGAGGCAGTTCTACTCTGTCCTGTAGGGTCACCATGAGTTGGAACTGACTATACCGCACATAACAACAAATACATATATATATATATAGTTAGGGAAATGATCACGTGTCTGTCAGTTTGTCGTACTGTGGGGGCTTGTGTGTTGCTGTGATGCTAGAAGCTATGCCACCAGTATTTAGATACCAGCAGGGTCACCCATGGAGGACAGGTTTCAGCTGAGCTTCCAGGCTAAGACAGACTAGGAAGAAGGACTCAGAAGTCTACTTCTGAAAAGCATTAGCCAGTGAAAACCTTATGAATAGCAGCGGAACATTGTCTGATATAGTGCTGGATGGTGAGCCCCCCCAAGTTGGAAGGCACTCAAAAGATGACTGGGGAAGAGCTGCCTCCTCAAAGTAGAGTCAACCTTAATGATGTGGATGGAGTAAAGCTTTCAGGACCTTCATTTGCTGATGTGGCACAACTCAAAATGAGAAGAAACAGCTGCAAACATCCATTAATAATTGGAACCTGGAAAGTACGAAGTATGAATCTAGGAAAATTAGAAATTGTCATAAATGAAATGGAATGCATAAACATCGATATCCTAGGCATTAGTGAGCTGAAATGGACTGGTATTGGTCATTTTGAATCGGACAGTCATATAGTCTACCATGCTGGGAATGACAACTCAAAGAGGAATGGTGTTGCATTCGTTGTCAAAAAGAACATTTCAAGATCTGTCCTGAAGTACAATGCTGTCAGTGACAGGATAATATCCACACACCTACAAAAAAATTTTTTTTTCCTTTACAAGGAAGACCAGTTAATATGACTATTATTCAAATTTATGCACCAACCACTAGGACCAAAGATGAAGAAATAGAAGATTTTTGTCAGCTGCTACAGTCTGAAATTGATCAAACATGCAATCAAGATGCATTGATAATTATTGGTGATTGGAACGCAAAAATTGGAAACAAAGAAAAAGGATCAGTAGTTGGAAAATATGGTCTTGGTGATAGAAACAATGCTGGAGATCGAATGAGAGAATTTTGCAAGACCAATGACTTCTTCATTGCAAATACCTTCTTTCACCAACATAAATGGCGACTATACACATGGACCTCACCAGATGGAACACACAGAAATCATATTCACTACATCTGTGGAAAGAGACAATGGAAAGCTCAATATCATCAGTAAGAAAAAGGCCAGGGGCTGACTGTGGAACAGACCATAAATTGCTCCTACACAAGTTCAAGCTGAAACTGAAGAAAATCAGAGCAAGTCCACGAGAGACAAAATATGACCTTGAGTATATTCCACCTGAATTTAGAGACCATCTCAAGAATAGATTTGATGCATTGAACACCAGTGACCGAAGACCAGACGAGTTGTGGTTGACATCAAGGACATCATCCATAAAGAAAGCAAGAGGTCACTGAAAAGACAGGAAAAAAAGAAAAGACCAAGATGGATGTCAGAGGAGACTCTGAAACTCGCTCTTGAGCGTCGAGCAGCTAAAACAAAAGGAAGAATTGATGAAGTAAAAGAACTGAACAGAAGATTTCAAAGGGCCTCTCGAGAAGACAGAATAAAGTATTATAATGACATGTGCAAAGAGCTGGAGATGGAAAACCGAAAAGGAAGAACACTCTCAGCGTTTCTCAAACTGAAAGAACTGAAGAAAAAATTCAAGCCTCTAGTTGCAATAGTGAAGGATTCCATGGGGAAAATATTAAATGATGCAGGAAGCATGAAAAGAAGATGGAAGGAACACACAGAGTCATTATACCAAAAAGAATTAGCTGATACTGAACCATTTCAAGAGGTGGCATATGATCAGGAACCGATGGTACTGAAGGAAGAAGTCCAAGCTGCTCTGACAGCATTGATGAAAAACAAGGCTCCAGGAATTGCTGGAATATCAACTGAGATGTTTCCACAAACCGATGCAGCACTGGAGGTGCTCACTTGTCTATGTCAAGAAATATGGAAGACAGCTCCATGGCCAACTGATTGGAAGAGGTCCATATTTATGCCTATTCCCAAGAAAGGTGATCCAACCGAATGTAGAAATTATAGAACAATATCATTAATATTAAACACAAGCAAACTTTTGCTGAAGATCATTCAAAAGTGGCTGCAGCAGTATATCAACAGGGAACCGCCAAGAATTCAGGCCGGTTTCAGAAGAGACGTGGAACCAGGGATATCATTGCTGATGCCAGATGGATCCTGGCTGAAAGCAGAGGATACCAGAAGGAGGTTTACCTGTGTTTTATTGATTATGCAAAGGCATTCGACTATGTGGATCATAACAAACTATGGATAATATTGGGAAGAATGGGAATTCCAGAACACTTAATTGTGCTCATGAGGAACCTTTACATAGATCAAAAGGCAGTTGTTCAGACAGAACAAGGGGATACTGATTGGTTTAAGGTCAGGAAAGGTGTGTGTCAGGGTTGTATTCTTTCACCATACCTATTTAATCTGTATGCTGAACAAATAATCTGAGAAGCTGGACTATATGAAGAAGAATGGGGCATCAGGATTGGAGAAAGACTCATTAACAGCCTGCGTTATGCAGATGACACAATCTTGCTTGCTGAAAGTGAAGAGGACTTGAAGCACTTGCTGATGAAGATCAAAGACTGCAGCCTTAAGTATGGATTGCACCTCAACATAAAGAAAACAAAAATTCTCACAACTGGACCAATGAGCAACATCATGATAAACAGAGGAAAGATTGAAGTCGTCAAGGATTTCATTTTGCTTGGCTCCACAATCAACAGCATGGAAGCAGCAGTCAAGAAATCAAAAGATGCATTGCATTGGGCAAATCTGCTGCAAAGGACCTCTTCAAAGTGTTGAAGAGCAAAGATATCACCCTGAAGACTAAGGTGCACCTGACCCAAGCCATGGTATTTTCAATCGCGTCATATGCATGTGAAAGCTGGACAATGAATAAGGAAGACCAAAGAAGAGTTGACGTCTTTGAATTGTGGTGTTGGCGAAGAATATTGAAATACATGGACTGCCAAAAGAACAAACAAATCTGTCTTAGAAGAACAACCAGAATGCTCCTTAGAAGCAAGGATGGCGAGACTGCGTCTTACATACTTTGGACATGTTGTCAGGAGGGAAGAGTCCCTGGAGAAGAACATCATGCTTGGCAGGGTACAGGGTCAGCGGAAAAGAGGAAGATCCTCAAGGAGGTGGACTGACACAGTGGCTGCAACAATGAGCTCAAGCATAACAACGATTGTAAGGATGGCGCAGGACCGGGCAGTGTTTCGTTCTGTTGTGCATAGGGTCGCCATGAGTTGGAACCAACTTGACAGCACCTAACAAGAACAACAACAACAAGGAAAAATAACAGGGTATCCCCAAAACAGGGCATAATTTTGGGTGGCAATGCTTTCTTACATAAGGAAAATTCCCTAAAAGGGACTCTATTGTGAGCCCTCAGTAGCCAACACTCATGGCAGTTATGGAAGAAGTGCCTTAGTCATGACAGGGATCTGGGCAATACACCACAGGGGTCACTAAGATGCCGTTTAACTTCTCCACACTATCCATTGCACTGAAATGCATTCAGTCCCTTACCGTGCAGGTTGATACCCAGAATGCGGACACAGCCGTAATAAAAAACCTGGAAGAACAGCTCCTTCCCACCTTCTCTCTATCCCTGTCTCCCTGCCTCCCTTCCTTCCTTCTCCCATTTACCAATATTATTCTTAGAATAATTAGTGTTCACACATTTCTTATTAGTGGCAGATCAATTGGGTACTTTGTGCTTAAGAAAATTAGGACAATTTATTCTTTAATTTATTAATTCTTCCATTCATTCAGGGTGATTTTATTGTATAATTAGTGTTATTTAATAACAAAAAATAAACCTTCATTTTAATTTTAAAGGAATCATTGTTCAGCTAAAAATTCTTGCAGTTGTCTTTATATAAATATGTATCTTGATATCAAGGCAAAATATATGGTATATGATGACATGCTAATGAAAGAATTTCAAAAGTCACCAAGAGGAATTGAAATATTAGTTACAAAGTATCCAGATTTTTTTCTTCACTTCTAATCTGTCTTGCAAGCAAAGGTGAAAAAGAGAGATCCTTCAGAAAGCAATCTGCAGGTAAGGAAGCCAATATATTTCCACCTTTTTCCAATAAACATGAATTATAATCTTATTTAGTGGAATTCTTAAATACATTTTAAAAAGCATTCCCTGCTTATAAGAGAATTATAAATGAGCATTCAAACTTCAGTTACACTGATTTTGACACCCAACTATATAGCTCAAAGTATCTGGAATGTTTATTACTGTCTCTTAATTTTTGGTTTGTAATGTATGTAATAGTGTAAAGAATTAATGTTTTGCAGGTGTGTGTTCAAAGTCTAGCTAAATGACCTTGAGTAAATTACTTAATCTCCTTGATTCTCAGTTTCCTCCTCTGTAAAATGGAGATAATCAAACTTATTGGCATTGTTTTTCATTTTACTTGGATCTATAATCAACACCCATGGAAGCAGCAGTCAAGAAATCAAAGCTTGCATTGCGATGGCAAATCTGCTGCAAAAGACCTCTTTAAAGTGTTCAAAAGCAAAGATGTCATGTTGAGGATTAAGGTGCACCTGACCCAAGCCATGGTGTATTCAATGGCCTAGCATGCAAAAGCTAGACAATGAATAAGGAAGACCGAAGAACTGACGCCTTTGAATTATGGTATTGGCCAAGAATATTGAACATACCATGGACTGCCAAAAGAATGAACAAATCTGTCTTGGAAGAAGTATAACCAGAATGCTCCTTAGAAGCAAGGATGGCAAGACTACATCTTACATACTTTGGACATATTATCAAGAGGGATCAGTCCCTGGAGAAAGACATCATGCTTGGTAAAGTAGAGGGTCACTGAAAAAGAGGAAGACCCTCAATGAGATTGATTGACACAGCAGGTGCAACAATGGCCTCAACAATAACAATGAAAGTGAGGATGGCACAGGACTGGGCAGTGTTCTATTGTACTTAGGGTCCCTATGAGTTGGAATCAACTCGACAGCACCTAGCAACAACAACAACACTGGCATTGTAGAAAGAATTAAATTAAGTGTATCAAGGCATATACATAACTTTTTATCTAGAGAAGCTGAAGTTAACTATCTGGGGGTGGTTACTTATGTAAACCTCTAAGGTAATATAGGATGAATAAACAACCATCGTTTTAGGGTAAGGAATCATCAAAGCTTTTGTATTTACGGAAAGTTGCTAATACTTGAGATCCCTAGCTTGCAAAACTGGTCTCTAGGAGGAGACATGGATCAGGGGGACCAGTGCACTCAACCTTGTCCTCCTATGACTGTAATGAATCAGAATGTTCCGTACCAATGATTGTTTCGAGAAAGAACTGAGCCCCTGAAATTAGTGCCTCTTGAAGTAAGTTTATCTACTCCTTAGATTCAAACAAAAGCCTAGGGGTCTATGGACATGCATATAGGCATACACGAGGTTTGTTTGATACTGGAAACTCTTCCAGACTGGAGCTCTAGGGAACAGTGGACAATCACAAGAATATAAAGTTAAAAGAAGCCCCAGTATGAATACTCTTAGGTTGAGCTTAGAATTGAGGGAGGTAATTTTCCTTCCTCAAAGGAGAGCAGAGACTTATTAGGGAGCTAGGCTAATGGTGTCTTCATGGACCGGACAACATCATTAGCTGGTCAGTTAAGGATCAGTTTATTTATTTATTCATTTATTTTTAGCAGTAATAACCTGCAGTACAAAGAAGCCATAGAAGTAGCAGATTTATTGGCTATCACCAGGAAGATGAAACAATTATAACTCTATTTTCTCTCCAGAATTATGGGATATGCCACAGTGATTATAGAAGAAAATGATCATATACCATTCAGCACTACGTCTAGTATTTGGTTCAATGACTGGTGATCTCATGTTACATCTATCTATTATCTATCATCTATCTATCTATCTATCTATCTATCTATCTATCTATCTATCTATCTATCTATCTATCTATCTATCTATCTATCTATCTATCTATCTATCTATCATCTATCTATCTATCTATCTATCTATCTATCTATCTATCTATCTACCTACTTATCTAACACACCTTTAACCTAATATCCAATAAAAAATCATTTCCCAAACTGTGTATTTATTTTTTTCTTTTACCACTGATACTATGATTAAAATTTTGTTCATATCCAGCAATACACAAATTATAGGATTTTAAGAAAAAATTTCAAGAATTTAGTCTGTATTTCAAATTGTAATAGGTCATGTGGGTGGAGTGGGAGGCAGGAGGGAGAGGAAATAAAAAGCATGGTTTCTGACACCAAGGAATTTCACTGCAGTAAGAGAGACCCCACTAACACCATTATACTTGGCATTGGTACATTTGCCATTTAAAATTTATGGTGTCACTGGTTATTAAACTAGACGTTTTGACCATGAGTACACTAATAACCTAAGAAGGCAAAGGCTAGTGTTAACTAGAGCAGTTAAAAGGATTAAGAAAGAAGCTGAACTTGAATTATGAAGAACTTATGAAGAATTAATAGAATTCAATGCATGAAGAATAAAAGAAAAAGAATATAAAGAGGTAAGCATATTCAAAAGCAAAGAAAGAGTCATTTGTTTCACAAATTGCTTAATATCTCCATCATAGGTAGGATTCTCCCCAGGAGCAGACTCTGAGACAGAATTAGAGTTTAATGTTTATTAGGGAGTGCTCTTGGAATCAACACCTGTGGATGGGCAAGGAAGGAAGCAGAATTTGGCCAGAGAAGTCAAGCTGTGACGCATTCCCAGTGAATGACTCAGCCAACATTACAGGGAGCCCTGAACCTGGTATGGCCTTTCAGAGTTTTCCCAAGTTCAGGAGTGAGGTTTGCACACCTGTTTTGATCTGTCATTGAATGCCATCTGCCCATGAAAGGAGATGCAATATTGCAAGAGAATAATTTCTTCAGCTGAGGTGGTCCCCAAAGTGAGCTGACATCTGAAAGCTGTCTTCTGTCAGATTCACAGAAGTTAGGGGCTCATATCTTCATTCCTGAAAAAGGGAGCTAGTCCACTGTATTCTGTAAGGTCCTTTTTTTTTTCTTTCTTTCTTAATGCTAACATAGATATATTTAAATTTTTTAAGTCCATAGGAATGAATATGGCATGGGATAGTTCATATTGGAATTTAATGGGAAACATAATATATAGACCTGGATCCAAGTAAAGGGGGTTATACAATCTGGCAGAGGAATTTTAATTTGATGCAAGTAGAAAAGAGGGGTCCTTTGCTTTTTTGATTGAATTACAATGGCAGCTACAAACCAGTCTGGTGATGGAATGCTGAATGAATCGAGGAAAATGACACTGGAAAGGAGAAATCAACTAAACAACTCTAGGGATAATATAAACCCATTGCCATGGAGTCGATTCCGACTCATAGCGACCCTATAGAACAGAGTAGAACTGCCCCATAGAGTTTCCAAGGAGCGCCTGGCGGATTTGAACTGCTGACCTCTTGGTTAGCAGCCATAGTACTTAACCACTACTCCACCAGGATTTCCAGGGATAATATAAAAACAGAGTCCCAGTGCCGTCGAGGGATAATATAGACATTACTAAATGTGAGCCTAGACTTATTTGATGTGGATAAAATAAAATAGAAATATAATTATCACAAGAAGTATTTTAAAGAAAATAATGGAAAGACAAGACTTAGGCATAAAAAGAAAAATGAGAAAAAAATGAGTTGTGTTTTTTTTTTTTTTTTGCTGTAGTTGTATCAATAGGGAGACTTAGAAACATTTACACCACTGGAAGGATATTTTTATTTTTATTCGACTTTTGCATTAGAAAATGAATGTATTAGTCAGGATTCTTCAGAGAAACAGAATCAGTTAGACAGAAAGACAGATACATAGATAGAGATTGATTTCTTTTAATCAATTGCCTCATATGATTTTGAGGCCTGGCAAGTTCAAAATCTATAGATCAGATGACAAGCTGGGAACTCCCACAGTCTTGTGTCTCAAACTGGTAGACAGGTAGTGGACTGGAGACTGTGCTAGATAGATATGTTATAGTCATGAGGCAGAATAATTGTGCATCTAGAAACCTCATTTTCTGCTTTTAAGGCCTTCAAATGATTGGATGAGCTCCACCTACATTATGAAGGGTAATCTGCTTTACTTAAGGTCAACTGATTTTAATGTTAATCTCATGGAATATCTTCATAGTGACGTTGTGATAGTTAAGATTGTGTGTCAACTTGACTGGGCCATGATTCTCAGTGGTTTGGCAGTCATATGATGATGAGATTTGATAGGACGTAATTACCTCCATGATGGAATCTGCTATGAGTAGCCAATCAGTTAAAAGGGAGTTTCCTTGGGCACGTGGCCTGTATCAAATACGAGTGGATATTCTGGCACAGCTTGTGGGATTTTGCTCACTCTAGATCCTGCATCAGGCTCCTGTTCGTCTGACCTCCAGTCTTGGGACTCGAGATAGCAAATTACCTGTGGTCTTGCCTGCTGATCTTGGAATTCATTGATCTTTGAAGCCTGTAAGCAAGAGCCCTACTCTCTGACCTGCCAATTTTGGGTTCGCCAACCCCTGCAGCTACATGAATTAGCAGAAACCTCTATCCTGACCGATGGACTTGAGATGTTTCAGCCTCTACAAGTGTGTGAGCCATTTCCTTGATATATATGTTTATATGTTTTACTGGTTTTGCTTCTCTAGAGAACCCAGCTTAAGACAAACATGTACACTAGTGTTTGACTGAATGACTGGGCACCATAGCCTAGCCGTGTTCATAAATAAAATTAACCATCACAATGCTGTTATACTAGAAATTGAATTATTAGGGATATACTGGAAATTTTGAATATTGCAAAAATATACCAATTGTCTTCAAGTTGATTCCAACCATGGCAACTCCATATTTCACAGAGTAGAACTGCTGTATAAAATTTTATTGGTGTACTCTTCATAGAAGCAGATTGTCAGGCCTTTCTTTCAAGGCACTACTGGGTGGATTTGAACCACCAAGCTTTAGGTGAACAGTTGATTGCAAACTACTTATTCCACATCCAGAAAAGAAAACATTGCTGTCAAGTCGAATCTGACTCACAGTGACCCTATAAGGGATGCCACATAAAAAAAAAAAAAAAAAAGGGATCTTAAATAACATGATGTAGGTAGACTTCAATAACAACTATGCATGGGTGGCCTTTCAATAACTTAATCTTACAGTGCATTTAGGACAAACAATAACTAGACTGATTGACTTTAGGAAAAAAGACACCAGTAGACATTTATAACCTACACCTTATATTTGTTGCACGTAAAAAGGTTATGCAAGAGGCAGTAGCTGACCAGGAAAAAAACATACTGCAGACCTAGCACTTTTGCGTTATGAGACAGTTCCACTAGCCTCTGAATGAGTGACTGATAGCAGGCTATGAAAACAGCTGATGGGTTGGAAATTTGCCAGAATCTTCAGTTAAGAGCACAATCTATTGTTCTCTTACCACCATCTGATAAACTATAAAATAATATAAAGCTACACAGCCAGAATAAGTTCAACCTATTTTTCTGAAGTTTTTTTACAAGAGTTTTTTTTTTTTTTTTGAGATATAATTCATATATCATAAAAGGCAATCTTTTAAAGTACACAATTCAGTGGTTTTACTCTGGGTTGTGCAAAAATCACCACGATCTAGTTTTAGAACATTTCATCAATCCCTTCCCTCGAAGCACTTGATCAATTAGCAGTCCTCCCCATTTCAGCCTTCCCCTAATCTGGAGTTTTCATAAACGTTGAATCATGTAATATACGGCCCTTTGTGAATAACTATTTTCACTCAGCATAACCATTTTGAGATTAATCCATTTTATAGCATGAATCAGTACTCCATTCTTTTTTATTGTTGAATAACATTCTATTGTAGGGATATGCCCTATTTTGTCTGTTTTTATTTGCCAGTTGATCAATGTTCGGGTTATTTTCACCTTTTGCCTGTTATGTGTAATGCTGCTACGAGCATTTGTATATAAGTTTTTGTGGGGGCATATGGTTTCACTCCTCTTGGATATTATAGCGGGGGAACTGCTGGTTTATTTGACAATTCTAAGTTTAAAATTTCAAGAAACTTCCAAATTGTTTTTCGAAGAGGCTGTTTCATTTTACATTTGCCCTAGAAATGAGTGAAAGCTCAATCTATTTTTAAATGATATTCTGGAACATTTTCTTCTGGGATAAAAATGAAACAAATATAATATTGTGAGACTTAAAAAGAATGCAATTGAGCATATGTATGGGACTGGAAAAGTCATATGTAGTGGATTTAAGGATTAAAAGAGAGGGAACTCTTGTGTTACCAAAATATGAATTGGTGACCATTTTCTTTAAGAAAATTGATTAATATTTTTAAAACTAAGTTTCAAGAGAAAATGTGTGTGTTGGGGAGGGGGGGGAACAACCTACCAGAAAAATGATACCGGTAAAAGTGAAGCATACAGAGAAAATAAGTTTGAAAAAGAATGTGAAGCTAAATTAAATCTCTCCCTAAAAACAATCGAGGAAAAATTGTTTTCTCAGGAAGTGGGGAAATTAGAACAGCTCTCTCAAAGTACCTTGATGATACACATTTTGGTTCTGAACTGAGAATGAAAAAAAAAAAAAAGGAACACTGTTGCTATTGTGTGTCATCCAGTAGATTCCAACACACAGCAACTCTACAGGACAGAGAAGAACTGCCCATAGAGCTTCCTCCTCTGTAATCTTTACAGGGAGCCCTGGTGGCATAGTTGTTAAAAGCTCAGTTGCTAACCAAAAGATCAGCAGTTCAAATCCACCAGCTACTCCCGGGAAATCCAATGGAGCAGTGCTATGCTATGAGTCGGAATTAACTTTTTTTTGTCATCTATACAGGAACAGGTCACCAAGTCTCTTCTCCTGCTGAACCTCTGGTAAATCCGAACTGCTGACTTTTTGGTTAGCAGCCAACCGCTTAAGCATTGCACCACAGGGCTCCTTAAAGTAGCACTAGTGACAAAAAAAGAAAAAAAAAAGCCTAGGATTCAAAACAATGATGCATTTTTAGATTATCCTGGAAAAAATGGACACTTGGCCTGGGTTGACGCACGAAAACTAGGTTACCGAGGATTATGAATACGGTGGCTGAGTCAGCCACAGCCTGTTCCAAACAGGATTTCTGCTTCAAATTGTCCTGTCATCTGACTATGCTGCGCTTTGATTTCCAGATGCCCGAATCTTATAAAGCTCAAAAGAGACAATTTTTTTTTTCAAAGTCCAGTTCTACCATACAAAACACAGGGAAGAGGAAAAAAGTGGGACCTTAAGAAGATGAGGTAAAATAATGAAGGTGCCAGGGAGCAGACAAAAAGTGTCCAATGTTCCTAATTTAAATGAAGTAGCACAAGGATAAAGGATTTCACAATTTAAGTTTTAGTGAGTAATTTTGAAACACTACCAAACCAAAACCAACTCATTGCCGTCCGGTCTTTCTGACTTAAGGTGTCAATACTGTGTATAAGCCTAATAGGAACTATCTTCCTCTTGTCCAGTCATGGAAACCGGGGTGGCGTAGTGGTTAAGTGCTACCGCTGCTAACCAAAGGGTCGGCAGTTCAAATTCGCAAGGTGCTCCTTGGAAACTCTATGGGGCAGTTCTGCTCTGTCATATAGGGTCGCTATGAGTCGGAATTGACCCCACGGCACTGGGTTTGGGTATGTTTTTTTTTTTGGTTTTGTCCATTCACAGTATTGAGTGACATTTCAAAATGTCATTCGAAAAAGCAGTATTTGATCTTTAGGAGAGAATGGTTATCTTTCATTTTCTTTACAATGGACATTTGGAAGAGGTAGAACATATTTTTTACTGATTAAAGCTTTTGACACTGCAGCTGCAAAATGGGTCAAGCTTAACAAAGATTGTGAGCATGGCGCCACCAGACCCAGCAGTGTTGCATTCTGTTGTACACAGGGTCGCTATGAGTTGCAACCAATTCGAAGGCACCTAACAGCAACGACAAAATTAAACTGTTCTAAAAAAAATTAAACTATTCTTCAGTTACAAGTAGTAGTTGTTAGAAAAGGTTTTGTCTGTTTCTGGAATCACTCTTGTTTAATTAAAGTAGAAAAATTTCCTGAAAAAAAAGCAATGGAGTAACTGGGGTTAGTTTGAATGTTGGGTAAATTTTAGATAGTTTGGTCAAATCAAAAGGATCATTTTCATTTCAAAAAATTCAAAATATATTCTTCTTATCCCTCTTAAAAGACTCAGATAAATCATTAGTTTAAAAACGTTGAAATAAAGATAATTAGCTCCATCTCTTTGAAAGTGTTGAATGGGATTTACTTACCACTTTTTGGGCATGACGGAAAGCTCTTTTTAAAGAACTTAACAGGCTCAGCATGGAGATGAACTATTTACCTCCGTTGTAATTGGAAGCTGTTTTTGGCTTAGAATCACTATAATTATATGTTACCCTTTTGCTTTTTATCGTTATCTTCCCTGTTCTTTCCTATGTCTTCCCTTCTTTCAACTTTGTATAATCCTGCTCACAGACCCTTCATTTTTTAGTAAAGTGTAGATGACTGATAGTATCTTAACAGATATTCTTCCTCTTGTTTTAATTTAATAATAATAATAATACTCCAAACAGGTGTTAAAAACTAACATATTATCTAAACATCTATTTAAAAAATGCAAAAAGAGGACCAGAGAGGCTAATTATTTTGAAGCCATTCAGAACTTATAAGATAAAAGGAAATTTTAAACATAAATCCATTTCATATTGTTGTTGTTAGTGGCTGTCAAGTTGGTCCCTGACTCATGGTGACCCCATGAGTTACAGAGTAGAACTACTCTATACAGTTCTCTTGGTTGTAATCTTTAACAAAAGCAATTTGCCAGGCCTTTCTTCCATGGGCAAACCCTGGTGGCATAGTGGTTAAGTGCTAGGGCTGCTAACCAAAGGGTCAGCAGTTCAAATCCACCAGGCACTCCTTGAAAACCCTATGGGGGCAGTTCTACTTTGTCCTATAGGTTTGCTATCGGAATCGACTCGACAGCACTGGGTTTGGCTTTGGTTTTTGGTTTTCTTCCATGGAGTGGCTGGGTAGATTTAAACTGCCAACCTTTGATTAGCAGCTGATTACAAACCACTTGTGCCACCAGGCTCCTCTATTCACATTAAGACATCTTATTTTTTCTCATTACATGATACTGACTCAATTAAAGCACTTGAATGAATACAAGTTAAAAAGAGAAACTTTCAGTCAGCCTACCCCTAAAATCTTCAGGGTCCAGGTTAAAAAAATACACACACACACGTATGTACACAGGTAGTCCCCAGTTTACAATATATTTGAGTTATGATGAACCACACTTATGACCTGCAGTTTTGGTGTTTTTGTACCTCTTATTGTTTTTTTTTTTTTTTATTGTTAGTAATGTGTACTACATACAATGTTGCAGCATGTAATATGCTGATATCATCATATCTTTAAGTTTATATGTAATATTTCCAATCCCCAAATGCAAAGATTGGATTTATAAAGATATTGATATTAAAAGGCAATAATAATGAAAATGAAAAAAAAAAGAAAAAGAGATATTCAACTTACATCAGAACTGACTTACCACAGAGTTCTGAGAATGGAATCCCCTCATAAGTCTGGAACTACCTGTATACTTATACTTACTATACCTATAGCTATCTATCCAGCTGTCCATCCGTCCATCCCTCCATCTTGCTATCTATGTAACTATCTCTGCAGCTATCCATCTAGTTATCATCTATCTAACTGGAAGCCGACAAACTATATGGCTAAATATTTTAACAATACAAATTAAGTTGTTAAATAAAATGTATTCTAATTTCCTTCTACCACAACAAACAGAAATTGATAATACCCTGAAATGCCAGGCTATAACGTAAAGGTCTCACACTTCCTGGAGTTCCATGCCCCAGTGTGCTGAGTCGAAGAAAGCTGATTCTTGACACCCTTCTATCCGTCTTCCACATTCTTCATTTGCTGATCACCTCCACTCCCCTTCTTTTCCCTTAGCGGCCAGTCTCACACCATGAGCTACCTTGTGAGGATGGTTAGGACTCCCCAGGCTGCAACCTACGTATCATTCCTCATCAGCATTGATAGAAGCTGAGCTCTGTCCATCCCTTCCTACAATGACCCCTAAGCCTTTTACAATCTGAGGGTATCTCCCTCTTGGCAGGATCTGCCCTTGGTAGTATACAGACAAGGAGAAAAAGCCTGCATCTGCCCTGGATGTGGGCTTTGGGATATTAGGCGGGAAATACAGAGTCCCAGGTGCTTGTAGTGGTACAGGTAGGGTTGAGCAGGTGCAAGTGAGTGCTCCCTTTCAGCTCCTGTAAAGTTCCCTCCCCATGAGCAGGGTCTCAGGTAGAGGAAGACTACGGCAGCATCCTCTAGTACATAGACCCCAACCAGTGCTTCTTCTTGCTCAGCTTTCTGGGCAGTACAGGCCATAACTCAATTCAGAGTCAGATCTTTCGGAAGAACCCCTCCTTCCTATAGACCCCTAAAGTGCTTTAATTCAATCTATGCCTGTGCCTAGCCTAATTCTGGCAATCCATTAATTAGAATTCCCTCCATCTTTAAAATAACAAAGTCCGTTTGTCAAGGAATGAACATTTTGTCCCTCATCTTCTCTTTATTGAAAGAATAGTGAAAGAAAATTTTGGTAAGGTTATTACTATATATAAGGAAGTTTAAGAAAGCTAAACAATGCATTAAGTAAGGCAGCTATTAATAATCAATTGGAAGTTTAGAAAGAATGAACAAATGTTGTTTATTTTCTAATCCTCTGTAGTATACGCCCTGAAAAAAAAAAAAAGAAAGAAAACCAAATCCAAGCCAACGCAAACAAAGCCCTCCTGATTCCTTGACTTTTAGAGCAAGCTGAAATCAGTGTAGACAGATGAGTGATAAGTTCTTAAAACAAGGTGCTAATATTACATTCTCCTCAAGTATAGAAGGTGAGAGCCAGGTACACCTAACATATGTCAACAGTGAAGCAGTTCAGATTTTTCTATCCCTACAGCAGTTCTGAGACAATGATATATGAAAATGTATTGACTTGAAAGAAAAAATTAATTAAAAATGAGAAATTCATAAACGTGGAGGTTGAAGAATTCTCTGGGGTCACCGCCTTCCTGCAAAGTTAAGTTTCTTCAGGTTTTTGCTCAGAGTAATACTCCCTCTCTGCCGAGTTAGTGTGACGGATGAACGGAGAATGTCCCAGCCAGCTCTGCGGCTTGCCTGTTTTTCACTACCTGTTCAGGTAATCAGTCAGAGAACAATGTGAATGCTCTTGCCCATGTCAATTAAATTAGGTCAAAAGTGTAACAGCAAAGGAAAAAAAAAAGATCAAGCAGTTAAGCAAAAGCCCAAGACACTGGAGCACCTTATGGTATGAGCAAACAATTCACTACACAATTTCTAGAGAAAGTAAGCTCACAAACTGTTGAATACTGTTTTCCTTTGGGTAAATTTTTAATTAAAAAAGCAGCATGGATACAGATTTCAGATCGTCGCTATTCAAACAACTGAGAAGGCTGCTTGCATTTTAAAACTGCATAGGGTATCACTTAAAAAAATTTTTTTTGGCATGGATTTAAGTATGATTTGGTCTAAGTTTGTAGGATCACAGTAGAACATCAGAAACCCAGGATAGGTGTGTGCTAACACTGTGGGGAGCTGTTAGAGGTTGGTTTGCTTAGGTTTTGGTGAAACTGGCCCTTTCCTAAAACAATTATAATGATAAGCAAATAATCGTAAAATTGCTTTAAAACAATTTTATCAAATATCTTGTCTCTTGGAAAAATTGTTGCTGAATGAAAAGAAAATGAATGACAAGAAATCAAATAGTCTTAAGACGTTCTTAGGAATGGACAAAATAAATAGTAGCCGGGAATAGAAAACAAAGACAACAACAAAAAACAACAACAACCAAAAAAAACCAAAACTGGCTAATTAAACTACTTTCTTCATTGCAGAGGTTATATACTATGACATTATTTATAAAACTGGGAGTTGAAAAGCCATCCTTATTGAATGATAGGTAAGTTCCCAAGAAATTGTTAAAAATCAAAGGTACCTCAACACTTTAGAATTGCACTTTTATGCTTCTTTGTTTTTGTTTCATAGAGTTCTATTTAAAACACTACAGTATTTCTAGAAATAAACCATACGACTAGCAAATAAACATAGGCTTTATTTTCCTGGTTCAAGAAATTTCACTATTATGCCCAGAGCAATATTTATCAGTTCAAGAAAATACAGAGCGTAACCACTGAATTTAGTGTTTATATTATAGAGCTTTCCTTGTTATTCCTTTGATAGCATTGCTAACAAAAACATTTTCCACAATGAAAAGTGTAGGTAGTCAAAATTTTATTTATATGAATTATACACATACATAAACAAGGCCTGGAGATTTATGTATTGTGTGACCCTTTTAACTCCCTGTACTTGCTGTTAAGTTGTATATTTTTCCATAGGAGCACGTAACTCATGAGAAAATGACTAACATTGAAAACTCAGTTAAGTCTCAAAAATAGGCATTAGTTCTCAGACATGGGTCTCCTTTTGGGAAATCAAAGTTTTTATTGCTGGATAAATTAATGTTTCAAATGTATGAATACAGATACTGTTTGCAAATTTGTCACAATCTGTCTTTCAGCAGAAGAATTTATACTGTATACAGTAATAGAAAACAGAAAACTGCATATTTCACTAAATTGCAGCTGTGTGGGGAAGATTTACGCAACTATTTTTTGTCAGTGAAACATGGAGTGAAACACCCATGTATTTCACTGGAGTGTTGTAAATGGACCATGTATATTTATTTTTAAACATATTCCACATTTATTTCTTAAAATATATAATGCCCTTATCACATTAAAAAGAGTAAGCGTATTAAATCTGTCCAGAGTAATTTTATTATTTCAAAATCCAGCTTCTATTTAAGATATTGAACAGGTTTTAACTTTCAACATTAAAAGAGTAACCCATATGATTTTCTCTGCAAACATTTTCATAGATCAGGAAACTGTGTAAACATCCCAAAAATAGATTATAAACTTACATAATACATCATGAACTGGATTATTATTGATAATTAAACCTGGGCACTGCAGGCCCAAAGGCGACCTTTACATAGAAAATTGCCTAGTTGTCTATGTCATTGTATGTGCACATAAGTATATATGTGAAGTTCACAATGTCACTTTTGTGCAAATTGTTTACATCCTGTGATATAATTGTGTGGGAAAAGATTAATATTCAGCATATCTCATGGCATTGGATAAAAAATGTTTTAGGTTTAGATTTCAAGTTGGAAAAGAGTAATCTTTATCCAAAGAAATATGAAAGTCCTTCTCCCACCAGCATCTCCCGCAATATTTCCCTGTAGATGAAACTGATACCATTAGAACACTGATCCAACAATGACATACTGTCCAGGAGTCACAGAGCATTCTAACTGGAGACCTTGTAACACAGTCATTTCCAGAGTTAAAAAATTAAGCCAGGATTTGTACTTCAAATCAAATTGAAGCCAAGCTTTATATATAAATAAGTGTAAATAAATAAATATATATGTGTATGTGGGTGTGTATGTATATACTTTAAGAGGAAACTTTCTGGAAAATCCAGAAGAATGAATTGGGTCTTAAGTAGTTCTTGCTTCAGTATCTAACAGAGAAAATTAAAAATGGTAATAAACAGAAAAAAATCACCAGCAGAAGTCAAATGAGGATGCAACCCATGCCATAAACTCTCAAAGTAGACAGCAAAAGAAAATAGATTCTTGTTTCAAGAGGCATGGCACAGCTCCTAACCCAAACCCCATCCTCCAGAATAGAGACTGGAGAGTCAACAAAGTCCTGGAGATTTCATCAATGTTCCCTAATTTGCATAGGAGTGGATCAATATGCATTCTTTTCCTTTTCTTTTTATAGTCTTGGGGCAAGAGGGAAGGATTAGATGGGAGAAGAGAATGAAAAATCAGGGGATGGGACCAAGCAAAAATTATAAATAAATAAATAAAACAATTCATAATCCTAAGTAACCCCTATCGAATTAGGATACAAAGCCTAACAGTAGAATAAACAATACCAGACTTTTAACGCAATATTAGAAAAGAAAGCAGAACTCAGGGTCTTCAAGAAAGACTGCTCTCAGGCTATAGAAAAACGACTTAGGTAGATACTGGTCTCAGAAAGATATGAGAAGAAGTAAATAAATTTGAGCACTATATCTACCCAGTTTAAGTAAGATACATGCCATGATAATTATAAGAAAAAGGAGAAAAGAGAATAAGGCAAAAGCTGTATGAACCGAATTACATGAAGAAAAGGAGGAAAATAGGAGGAAGAGGAGAAAAAAGAAGAGGAGAGAGAAGGAGGAGATTAATGAAAGGGGAGTAGGAATGGAAAGAGAATTAAAGGATAAAAACATATAGCATGCAAATACAGAAAAATAACTCGAGACCCAAAGTCAGAAGAAATTTTCTGATGAGTGCTTTATAAAATGGATGGATAAAAGGAGATAATTTAATAAAATAAGAGCTCAAAGATCACATTACAAACAAAACAAAACAAATAACTGGAAAAAAGGGAGGATTGCAGAACAAAATTAAGGAAAATTGATAATAATAACACAAAGCTAATACAATAGAATAAGCAAGAAGAACTAAAGGTCAAATTATTGACATAGAATGTTTGAGATAATAATAGTGAACACTCATGAATACTTTTGAGAAATTAAAGTAATTAGGGATACAATTAGGGAGACATGGAGGATAAATAAAGACACTTTTTTTTTTTCTTTTGCTTATATTTGGGAGACCTAAATAGAAACAAAACTTAAATAGAAAAAAAAAAAAATCTGCAATAAAAGTAATTGAATTAACAGTGTGAAGGAGCAGTAGCAGCACCAGACAGAAGAAGTGAGATATGGAAACTATTATTTTAGCCACAGTAGTTAAGAATTATTTTGAATCCTAGAAGTCATTTCGTCATCATAAAATTTAATTAACCTAGAGAGAAATCAAATTGAAAAACCGGTAAGGGAGAAGAAGTGGTGCTAAGTCCCAAATCCCTTCCCAAGTTAAATAACTGAATAACCATAGTTATTTTGGTTTCAGAACACACTAAGAATCTTTAAGCCTTATCAGTAAATGATAAACTTATGTATCACAAAAAAATAATCAGGTAGGTGGGAAGATGGAGGATTCTAGTATTCTCTTTTTTCTTAGTAGAAATCAAGCAATATTGTCTAAAAACCAGATAAGTAGTTAAACATCCTCTCCAGTCTCTTTATATATATATAGAGAGAGAGAGAGAGCGCACTGGGTTTTTTGGGATTTTTATATATATATATATACATATTTTACAATTCCTTTTCCTATCCATAAGTGGAAATTGTAGGAAGAAATATTTGTTGAAGAAACACTTTAAAATAATTTAAGAATTCTTTTAATTACTTCAGTTCTTTTTAACACTGGTAAAATTGAAGAAAAACTACATTTTAATACTTAACATTTTATTAAGATATACAACATAAAATATATCCTCTTTCTATTTTTATTTCTACATTTTAATATGTTGATATGTCTATTTATCTAGTCCAAAGATTATCAAACTTTTTGGTTCTATGACCCATTTCTACTCTTGAAAAATTGAGGACTCCAAAGAGCTTTTTTTTAATGTGACTTATATTTGCAGATATTTATCAGTTTAGAAATTAAAACTTAGAATAAAAAATATTTAGTAGTCTATTTAGAATTCAAAAACCATTGTATTTTAACATAAATAACATATTTTAAGAAAAATAATTACATTTTACAAAAAAATTTAGTGAGGAGAAATTTTTCAATCCTCTGTAGTGTATGATTTCATAGAAAGCAACCAAATTCTCAAAACAGATTCTGCACTCAATCTGTGGCAATCTGTATGTGCATCTCACGTACATGAGGAAAATCGGTCCTCATACAAATATATTGTTGAAAAAGAGAAGGGAATAATCATACCCACTACTGTACTAAAACCAGACAAGTGAGAATTAATTAAGGACTAGTTGTGATGTGAAATCATAGCAATAAAATTTTCATGCTCTGGTACATAGAGTCGCTTTGAGTCAGAATCAACTCAATGGCAATGGGCTTCTTTGTTTTTGGCATATTAAAATTCACTGGCCTATCTTACACTTTAAATAGATCATTTAGCAACATCACTTTGTAACACCATGCATTGATCATTTGGAAAATATTGATTTCATAAAATTATATAGATCTTACAAAATATTGTCGGATTTCATTATATAGTCTAAAAATTAAATTGCACTAGTTTTACCATTGCTTTTATCAGGAATATCTATAAGTATTAGGAAGCTGTTAGTCTCATGGGGGGATACAAGTTTTCCATGATTCTGATTTTTACTTTGCGCATTTCATTTTAACACTTTACTTTGTCTTCTCAAGTTGCCATTGAATTCTTTGTCCTTTGAAATCTTTTAAGCTATTTTACTTCATCATTTCCTCCACTTGCTTTAACTGCTCTCCATTCAAAAACAAGTTTCAGAGTCCGTTCTGACATCCATTTTGTTCTTTTCTTTTTTTCTGTCTTTTTAATGACGTTTTGCTTTCTTCATGTATGATGTCTTTGATGATGTCATCCCACATCTCATCTCGTATTTGGCCATCAGTGTTCAATGCGTTAAATCTATTCTTCAGAAGGCCTCTAAACTCAAGTGAGGTATGCTCAAGATGGTACTTAGGCTCTCATGGACTTGTTTCAATTTTCTTCAGCTTCAAATTGAACATGCATATGAGCAATCGATGGCCTGTTCTGCATTCAGCCCCTAGCCTCTTTCTGACTGATATTGAGCTTTCTATCGCCTCTTTTCGTAGACGCAGTTGATTTGATTCCTGTTTTCCATCTGGTGAGGTCCATGTGTATAGCCATCATTTATCTTGTTGAGAAAACGGCGTTTGTAAGGAAAAGGTCATTGATCTTGCAAAATTCTGTTATGTGATCTCCAGTGTCATTTCTGTAATCAAGGTCATGTTTTCCAACTACTAATTCTTCTTCTTGTTTCCAGCTTTTGCATTCCAATCACCAGTAATTATCAATGCATCTTGATTGCATGTTTGATCAATTTCAGACTGCAGAAATTGGTAAAAATTTTCAATTTCTTCTTCTTTGGTATTAGTGGTTGGTGCATAAATTTGAATAAGTCATATTCACTGTTTTTCCTCTTAAGTGTATGGGTATTATCCTATCACTGACAACATTGTACTTCAGAAGAGATCTTGAAATGTTCTTTTTGATGAGGAATGTGGTGCCATTCCTCTTCAAGTTGTCATCCTGGGCACAGTAGACCACATGATTATCTGATTCAAAATGGCCAATACCAGTCCAGTTTAGCTCACTAATGCCTAGGGTATCTATCTGTATGCTGTCCATTTCATTTTTGATGATTTGCAAGGTTCCTAGAGCCATACTTTGTACATTTCACATTCTGATTATTAATGGATGTTTGCAGCTGTTTCATTTCATTTTGATTCGTGCCACATCAGCAAATGAAGGTCCTAAAAGCTTGACTTTATCCACATCATTAAGGTCAACTCTACTTTGAAGAGACAGCTCTTCACCAGTCATGTTTTGAGTGCCTTCCAACCTGAGGGGCACATCTTCCAGCAGTATATCAGACCAAGTTCCACTGCTGTTCATAAGGTTTTCACTGCCCAATTTTTCCTGAAGTAGAGCACAAGATCCTTTTTCCTATTTTGAAATAGTCTGGACGCTCTGCTAAAAACTGTCCATCATGGATGACCCTGCAGGCATTCGAAATACTGGTTGTATAACTTCTAGCATCATAGCGACACGCAAGTCTCCACAGTAAAACAAACTGACAGACACAAAGAACTGGAGTTCAAAAGAGAAGAACATGCTCAGCATTTTTCAAGCGAAAGAACTGAAGAAAAAAATGCAAGCCTAGAATACCATGGAAGGATTCTATGGGCAAAATATTGAACAATGCAGAAAGCTTCAAAAGAAGATGAAATGAATACACAGAGTCACTGTACCAAAAAGAATTGGTCAAGGTTCAACCACTTCAAGAGGTAGCATGTGATCAACAACCAATGGTATTTAAGGAAGTAGGCCAAGCTGCACTGAAGATATTGGCAAAAAAAAAAAAAAAAAGTTTGCAGGAATTGACACAATACCAATTGAATTATTTCAACAAACAGATGTAGCTCTGGAGGTTCTCACTTTTCTATGCCAAGAAATTTGAAAGACAGCTACCTAGTCAACAGACTGGAAGAGATCCATATTTGTGCCCATTTCAAAGAAAGGATATCCAATGGAATGCAGAAATCAATTGAACAGTATCATTAATATCACACACTAGTAAAATTTTGCTGAAGATACTTCAAAAGCAGGTGCAGGGAACTGCAAGAAATTCAAGTCAGATTCAGAAAAGGACATGGACCAAGGGATATCCTTGCTGATATGAGAAGGATCTTGGCTGAAAGCAGAGAATAACACAATGATGATTACCTGTGTTTTATTGACTATGCAATAACTGTGTGGATCATAACAAATTATGCATAATATTGTGAAGGACAGGAATTCCAGAACACTTAATTTTGCACATTAGAACCTATACAGAGATCAAGAAGCAATGATTGGAACAGAACAAGGGAATACTCTGTGATTTATTATCAGGAAATATGTGTATCCTTTCACCATACTTATTCAGTCTGTATGCTCAGCAAATAATCTGAGAAGCCAGACTATGTGAAGAAGAATTAGACATCAGGACTGGAGGATGACTCGTTAACAACCTGTGATATGCAGATGACACAACCTTGCTTGCTGAAAGCAAAGAGGGCTTGAAGTACTTATCAATAAAAATCAAAGTTTACAGCCTTCAGAATTACACTTCAACATAAAGAAAACAAAAATCCTAACAACTGGACAGATAAGCAACATCGTGTTAATAAGGAAAAGATTGAAGCTGTACAGGATTTCTTTTCGCTTGGATCCACAATCAACACCCATGAAAGCGGCAGTCAAAAAATCAAATAACACATTATATTGGGCAAACCTGCTGCAAAAGACCTTGTTAAAGTGTAGAAAAGCAAAGATGTCACTTTGAAGACTAAGGTGTGCCTGATCCAAGGATTAATATTTTCAGTATCCTCATATGTGTTTGAAAACTAGACAATGAATAAGGAAGACTGAAGGAGAATTGATGCCTTTGAATTATGGTGTTTGCGAAGAATACTGAATATACCACGGACTGCTAGAAGAAAAAACAAGTCTAACTTGAAAGAAGTTCAGCCAGAGTTCCTTAGAAGAGAGGATGGTGAGACTTCATCTTATGTACTTTGGACATGTAATAAGGAGGGGCCAGACCCTGAGAAGGACAGAGAGTCAATGAAAAAGAAGATCTTGAGGAGATGTGTTGACACAGTGACTGCAACAACGGGCTCAAACATAGCAATAATTGTGAGGATGGCTCAGGACAGACAGAGCTAACTCAATGGCACTTGTCATGGATTGAATTGTGTCCCACAAAAATGTGTCAACTTGGGTAGGCCGTGATTCCCAGTATTGTGTGATTGTCCTCCATTTGTGATTTTCCTGTGTGTTATAAACCATAATCTCTGCCTGTGGTTAAAGAGGATTAGAGTGGGAGGTAACACCCGTGCTCAGGTCACATCTCTGATCCAATGTAAAGGGAATTTCCCTGGGTTGTGGCCTGCACTATCATGTATCTTACAAAAGGTAAAAGGAAAGGGAAGCAAGAAGCACCGGGAGCAGAGCACGTCCTTTGGACTTGGGGTTCCTGCATGGAGAAGCTCCTAGCCCAGGGGAAGATTGATGAGAAGGACCTTCCCCCAGAGCTGACAGAGAAAGAAACCCTTCCCCTGGAGCTGACACCCTGAATTTGGACTTTAGCCTACTTTACCGTGAAGAAATAAATTTTTCTTTGTTAAACCATCCACTTGTGGCATTTCTGTTATAGCAGCATTAGATAACTAAGACAACGCCTAACAGCAACAAACAATTTTTACTTGAAAGCTTGAATTTTATCAATGACAGTAAATATTGTCAATTATTTTCCTTGAAGTTGCAAACTTGTGTCATTCATTTTTGAGAACACATCTGCCAAATACTCAAGTTTGAATAACCAGTTTGTCTTTCAGTCATTTCTCTACGTAAAAACATTGTTCCATGAAGAATGTGGCTAGTTTAGCACACAACTCAAACAAGGAAACAAGAGCTTTCCATTAAAATAATTAGGGTATTGGAATATAGCAGAAGCACTTTATGAGCCTTCCTATTTTGTCATTCATACTGTTACAAAGACGTGTATTCAAGGGAAGAGATTTCATAAAATTGATGTGTGCGTATATATATATATATATATGTATTACTCCTCTCTCAAGGACATTAAGTGAAACATTTTTTTTAAACTACTAGTGCATGATGGTGAAGAATGTGATGACTATAAATACTTTTTTGTGACTTTTCCTTAATTTGTGCTAAGGAGGCAGCAGTATTAACCACCCTTACTTTGGCTTTATCAGTACAAGAATCTACACAGTGGAAAAGATAAATATGTCTTACTATTATTATGAAAATAGTTTGGACCTTGCATACTCTCTGGATTTCAAGGGTACCCAGGGCTTTGCTGACCAGAGTTTGAGAACTACAGATCTATTTTATTTACTCATCCATCAATCTATTAGGCATTAGCACATACCTGTAATAGTATTCTTATAAATAATGGTAATTTCTAGCATTCAAGAAATCAAATGACATATTACATTAGGCAAATTTTCTACAAAAGACCTCATTGAAGTGTTAAAAAGTAAAGATGTCACTTTAAGGACTAAGGTGCTCCTGACCCAAGCCGTGGTGTTTTTTAATTGCTTGCAAAGGCTGGACAATGAATAAAAAAGGCAGAAGAAGAGTTGGTGCCTTTGAATTATGGCATCGGCAAGGAATATCGAATACACCATAAAGTGCTAGAAGAACAAACTAATCTTTCTGGGAAGATGTACAGGCAATATTCTCCTTAGAAGCAAAGATGACAAGACTTAGTCTTACATACTTTGGTCATGTTATCGGGAGGGACCAGTTCCTAGAGGACAACAGGCTTGGTAGAGGGTCAGCAAAAAAAGAGAGAGACCTTTTATGAGATGGATTGACACAGGGGCTGCAACAACGGGCTCAAGCATAACAACAGTCATGGGGATGGCCCAGGACCAGGCAGTGTTTCGTTCTTTTGTACATGGGGTTTCTATGAGTCAGAACTGATTCAACAACATCTAACAACGACATTTCTAGTTCATGGGATACGGAGTGTTTTTTATTTCCTTCCTTGTACTTTGCTGTAGTGTTTCAATCATATATAATGAGTAAGTAATATTTTTGTAAAGAAATTAAGTCACATTCTTAAAAACAAACAGAAAGCATGAGAGAGATTCATTGCTCAAAAACAACTCTAAATAAGGGAAAACAATAAAAGTAAAGATAGTAATAAAAACAAGGCAGCAATGAAAGATTATTCTAGAAAACAGAACACTAAATGAGGCAAGAATAACACGCAGTGTACGGAAGAGATATCAAACCAGAGAGAACATAAAGGATTATCTTACAAACACCAGGGATCATCACTGTTTCCTTATTGAGAAGGAGCTAGAGGCTGATATCAGAACAGACTGTACATTATTTATCCTTTGATGCTTAGTAACTTGTAGATAATTCTCCTAACAGCGTCTGGGCTTATTCATTTTAAACAAATACTTTTGTAATCTTCACAAAAGTTCTAGCAAAGGAACATTCTAAACGTAAAATTCTGGTGTCCAGAGTGAGCAAAATCAGATAACGATCCCCCTCTCATAGAGTCTCCACTTTGCTCCTCTTCCCCAACTCTACACATGCTCTCACACACACAAACCTTACAGAATTATGCTTAAATCAGGCTATTTGTTTGGACGTGACACATATAGCATAAGAGTAAGCTTTAGATTTCTTATTTTTGACAACAATATATTATTTTGCTGGCAGTAAATTAAATAGAAAAGTCGCATCATTCATTATATTTCTAACAAACAAAAAAAGGACCATTGTAAATTATTTTTGAATTGTACCTAAAACATAAACACATGCAACTTAAAAACAGTAGAATATCTTTACATGTTATTAGAACAATTGTATCTTATGGAGTGCTTACGGCCATCTTGTTTTCTTGTGTCATCCTTTTAGTAACAAAGATTAAAATTTGGAGCCAACCTTTTTCAGCTGTGAAGTACTGTATCCAATTACTCACAGCAACTAAAAGCAGAGTTTATTTTAATAGGATTTGCAATAAAACAAGGCATATAAAAATCAGATGCAAAGGCAAAGACTTTTTCATCTTTAATCATTAAACTACCAGTACAAATTGAGCCCTGAAGTTATTTCATTCCCTAAGGAGATCAGAGGTTTAAAGAATTCAGGGGGATTAAACATTCATGTTTGAGTGAACATGCTAAGTGTTTTGTGCTCACTATCATTAAAATAGTATTTTCAATACTTTAATTTAGATGCATATCGCATATTTTTCCACCTTTCCTAGATGATGGTGTGTAGCTTATTCTAGGCATTGGCGTTAGACTGAATGTTTTATCATTAAGTTTCCCTTAGTATTACTTTAGACATCTTTAAAGTAATCCCTCCCCCCAGGATATCCTTCTTCCATAGACACCTCTGAGTCTCTAATTGTCCTGCCTACCTTTGATTTTATAATTTTTGTGACAAGGAAGAAAAGTCAAAAAAGAATGGGAGAAGAACCTCTCATTAAGCCATGGCTTCTGAAGGAAATTTTACTGGGTGACTATGCAAGATTCTAACACAAAATTTACAAAGCTTTAAAATGTATAAGATAAAATACTAGCACGCAAAAGCTTTTGCAACTTTGGATATATAATTAATTGCACATTTTTTATTTTCTATTTCTTTAGGATAATGGGCTCCAATGATACATTTCCCTGTTGCAGGCACAATAAGCCGATGCATAAATAACAAAACCATCACGGTTGTATGTTGCAAAAGTCAAACAAGGAGTTTCATTCATTCAAAAACATACATTGAATGCTTTCTATGTGTCAGGTACTATTTTAGCCACTAAATATAAATTATAAACTAATTGAATATCAATAACAATGTTGTTTATAAAACAAAATATTAGAATTGAGGAAGTAGGCAAGGATTGTATGAAGATTAGGTTAATTAGCAGTGCTGAAGGCATGTCTTGACAAAGGCGGCATAAGAGCCCACCTGTTCTAGTTGAAAATAGAACTGTGCTAGATGCATTACACATTTATTTCATTCATTTTTTACAGTTCAGTTGGCTAGATTGTGTATCAGTCACTGTGTTCTTTTGCACATAACAGAAAATGACAAATCAAATTGGTTTAAATATTAAAGAAATTTAATATCCTACGATAACTGAAATTTTAGCATAAGGCAGGCTTTGGTACAGTTATGTCTTGGGCTCACTGATGTCATCATAAACTCAGGAACTTTCTGATCCTCTCTTCTGCTTTGTTAACTCTTGGTCTTCCTTCAATTTATTTCTCTTCATGGTACAAGGAATAAAAATTGAAGGCAAATGACTACTTGTTTAATTCCATTTGGAAGGGAAAGGAGAAACTCAAGCGTATTATATACACTTCCCTTCAGCGTGGTTTGGTCTGCTTAAGTCATAGGCTCACTCATGGATAAATGGCAGAGCCTAGAGAAATGTCAAGGATTGACTTAGAATAACTAGGGTCCATTCTTGGAGCTGGAAGTGGAATCAGCTTTTCTTGGAGTGATTTGGGGAATATGTATATTCTTGAACAATATTGGGAAGAAAGAAAGTGGGCAAAGTTGTGGACGATGTTGACCAGATGGTAGTCCAATGAAGACAGATATTTTTTTATTACTATTATCAATTCATAATTCTGTAAACTGATCCATAAAGCAGCCAAGTAACTCATGAGGGGAAAGACATCTACAAAAAAGGAAGACTTGGGCTTTGTAGCCAGGCTGTCTGGTATCAGAGCCTGTGCTCTGGCTCAGCATTGCAATTGCTAGATGAGAGCCATTAGGTCAAGATCCTGTCTGAATAGCTCTGGATAGCAAGCCCTCCAGCAGCCAAACCCAAGCAATCTCTTCCCAGAGAGGCACAGAGAGAGTCATCTGGTAAGTGCATAACACATCTGGTCTGTTCTGATTACCATATCACGTCACACTAAAAGAACTAAAGCAGTTTTTTTGTTTTATGCTGCCAAGTAGAGTGATTGCAAATCCTCACCTACTAGTTGGCTAGATTTTAAAATTATTTTCAAAGAAATATTTCAGGCATGCAGAAAACAAAATTATATATATATGTATATATAACATCCAGCTTTGTCAGATTTTTTTGTTTGTTGGCTTCAGGTATATATTTTTTAAATATCTTGAATTTAATAACATTTACTATACCAGACCATTTTTATTTATCTCTCTGTCTCTCCCTCCAAATATAATGACTTATTTTAATTCTTCGTTTGCCGTTTGTCTGGATATTCTATACCTTTACTATGCATGTGAACATTTATAAATAATATTTACTATTGTTTTGAACATTTTAAAACCTTGTATTTATTGAGTGTGTTCCTTTTTTTCACTCAGCATTATGTTTTGGAGATATGTCCATGCCAATATATGTAGCTTTTATTGATTTATTGCAACTGTATTGTGGCATTTTACTTTATGGATATTTTACAATTTATTCTTACATGATCCTCCTGATAAAAATTGTTCCAATTTCTAAATGCCTTTTGATATTTTCATACTCTTAATATTTTGCCACACTGAAGAATGAGAAATAGTATATCATAAAGCTCTAATATTTAATTCCCTAATTACTCTGTGGCCAGGAAACTTGTCATATATTTACTGACCACTGGGTTTCCTTTTTTTTCCTTTGTCTTTTTTTTTTTTTTAATCCCCTTACTGGCTTGTCTGTCTTTTTCTAGTTCTTTTTTATGAGTTCTTTATTTGCTCTATGTCTTAGAATATAAATGTATATACATATACCTATAAAGAAGTTCACTTCAAGGACATAGTTCACACAACCACGGGGGCTGGCAAGCCTCAAATCTGTGAGTTAGGCAGCAGGCTGAACCCATCTGCTCACTCACATGGTTGTAGTGGCTGACAAACCCAAAATCTACAAGTCAGATAGTAGGCTGGATGCCTCTGCTGGCTCACAGGGTTGCAGGGTTTAGTGAATCCAAAATCTACATGTCAGGTGGTGGGTCAGAGTCTTATGTCCTAAGAACTGAAGGCCAGGCAACAAGAAGAATGCAGATCAAGAAAGAGTGAGCTTTGCCAAAACATTCATTTATAAACTAGAGGTAGGCCATACACGATCTCCTACTCACCCCACCCTCCGGCCCTGGAAACTCCCTTTTTGACTGATGGCCACTCATGTCAGGTCACAAAATGGAAGGTAATTACATTATGGAAAAGCATATGTCAGACCACCAAGAATCACAGCCTAGCCACGTTGACACATAGTTTTAACCATCACACTCTTATTACTGCCTCTTTGCAGATATTGCATGTTCTGTGCTTGTCTTTTTACTTTGTGATATTGTTTATTATATAGATATTTTAGTTTAATATATTCAAATTTACTACTTTATTCATTGATTTTTTTTTTGTGTGTGTGTGTGTATGTAGACCCGTTGGCCTCCATGCATCTGTCACTTCATTGTACTGTGGAGGTTTGTGTGTTGCCGTGATGCTGTAAGCTATGCCACCAGTATTCAAATACCAGCAGGGTCACCCATGGCAGACAGGTTTCAGCTGAGCTTCCAGACTAAGACAGGCTAGGAGGAAGGAACTGGAAGTCTATTTCTGAAGAGAGTTCACCAGTGAAAACCTTATGAATAGCGGCGGAACATTGTCTTGGAAGAAGCATGACCAGAATGCTCATTAGAAGCAAGGATGGCAAGACTGCATCTCACATACTTTGTATATGTTATAAGGAGGGATTGGTACCTGGAGAAGGACATCATGCTTGGTAAAGTAGAGTGTCAGTGAAAAAGAGGAAGGCCCTCAATGAGATGGATTGACACAGTGGCTGCAAAAATGGGCTCAAGCATATCAACAATTTTAAGGATGGCTCAGGGCCAGGCAGTGTTTCATTCTGTTTTGCACAGGGTAGCTAGGAGTCATAACTGACTGGACAGCACCTAAAAACAATAACAACAGATCTGTTGTACAAGGCAATCTGCCATGGGCCATGTTCATTCCTGCATGTTTTTAATGTATATGTTAAGGATGCAAGGTGTTGACTGCTCTTTGCAAGAGCGATTTCTCATGGTTGTGTTTGCAACAAGCCACTTTAAGGGATGAAGTAACTCCTCTCTCTTACCGCTTGTTCTGGATATAATTGTGTCCCCCCAAAATATGTGTTGTAAACCTTAACTCCTAACCTGCGGATGTAATCCTATATGAGAATAGGGTTTTCTTTGTTAATAAGGCCGTAGCAGTGTAGACTCTGACTTAAACCAATTACTTTTTAGATATAGAAGAGCAGATTAGGCACAGAGGAAAGCAGACTGAGGCAGGAGAGCTGCACTCTCTGAAGACAGTGGAGGCAGACCAGTCTACAAGCCCAGGAATTCTAAGGATGATTGCCTAGAGAAACTGAGACAAGGATTTTCCCCCAGAGCTAACAGAGAGAGAGTCTTCCCATAGAGCCTGTACCCTGAATTCAGACTTTTAGCCTCCTACATGGGAAAGAATAAATTCCTGTCCACTAAAACCACACATTTGTGGCATTTCTGTTATAGCAGCATTAGATAACAAAGACGCCATTCATCTGAAAGAAGCAAATTCCCCTAGCTTAGTGACTGTGTTCGCTAAGCTTCAATACACACTGTGTTTGCCGGATTTACCTGGGCCCATATTGCATCAACCCATATTACTTCTATATTTGTTCTACATCACGTAAGTGTGGTACAAGTCAGTGTTAGTATGGGTCCAGATGCCATTATCATTTGAAAAGTGGGATTTGCGAGGGGAGGGAGGAAGCAGGAAAACTCAACATTTTAAACCTGGAATCATAGTGGAAAGAGACCTAATACGAAACAAAACGGCATAATATAGAATAACTAGTTTTATCTTATTTTGAAAATCAATTCAGATCTTCTGCATTTGGGTATGTTGTGGTTGTTAGGTGCTGTCAACTCAGCCCTGACCCATTGGGACCCACGCACAATGGAACAAAATGTTGCCTGATCCTGCGCCATCTCCGTGATTGGTTTTGGATTAGAATATTGCGATGCATAGGGTTTTCATTGGCTGATTTTCAGAAGTAGATTGCCAGGCATTTCCTCGCTGGGAAAGTGAGGGATTTTCATTATCTTAGTCTGGAAGCTACGCGGAAAACTTTTCAGCACCATAGCAACACACAGGCCTCCACTGACAGACTGGCGGTGGCTGTGTATTACCTGAGATTTAGATCTGCATCTCCCCCATGGAAGGTGAGAATTTTACTAGTGAACCAACATTGCCCCCTGCATGTGGATATAAAGGTAGTTAATAATTCCTGTGAGTTATAGGTGTGAACAGACAAACTGAGGGAATGGAGACCATTGTGACCCTGCACAGTTAGCACTCTTCTGGCATTTTGTCCAAATGCATAAAATACAACTGCCAGTAGAACACTAGAACAAACTCTCACGCACGCACATGCACACAAACAAAAAAACAACAAATCTATTTTAGACAAAATAAGGGAAATTAAAAAAAAAATCAGTTTCAATTTAACCTTTCATGCCCAGCAATACATACAGTAACCATGAACTTTTCAGCCTCTGGGGCTTATGGGGAAGCTGCTGTACCATTGACAGTACATTGACAGTTACAAGGCGAGGAGCTTTGTTTCTGTTTGAAAATAAAGAAATGGAGATGTACCACAAATAACTGTTTCTACAGAGTATTGCATGAGATGTCTGAATTATGGGGGAGGAAAAATAGAAATTTTGAAAATTTTTGTTTGTTACACATATGTACCAATATGTGTAACTCTGGGGTATAATTAGTGGTACTTCATATGTATCACTAAACACTTACAGTAGGCTGGGGGGAAGGGGGCAGGAAAAAAAAAATCCATACTACTTACCAAAAATTCAGACACACTCAATGATTCAGAATGCTTCCCTTAATGAAAACACAGGGTATCAACAAAAAAATTCAAAGCAGAAAATAATGAGGTCACCAAAGGGTTAATGTTATTTGGTGTTAGGATTAAAGAATAATAATTCCAGGGATATCTTCAGTGTTCTCCGTGAAAGAAGATTCAAGATCAGTGGGTAGAAGACAAGAACAGATTTTAAATACAAGATGTTTTCTGTAATATTTAGAATTGTCCAGCAATGTAAGGAGTTGCCATCCCACTTCTGAGTCTTAGAATGTTGGAACTGTGACTTATACATTAAACAGGAAATTGCGTAAGATTTCTCCAAGGCGCTTAGCAATTAAACATTATTATGGCATGTTGATTGATTTTCTTCCCCCCTCGGTAAGAATGCAGCCTTCAGACACAAAATTGCATAACTTTGTACCCAGTTTTAAGTACAACCGGAACTACCCCCCTACACTGAAAACCAGTTCCAGAAAATACGAATTGCCAGCATAAAAGCTTTTAAATGGAAGTGAATATTCTAATTAGTGGAAAGAGCTGGTGGCTATTTAAGGAACGGAATTTAAATAATGGAAGGCTGTTGTTTTATATCTCTTAATTAAAATGAAAAGTATATTAAGATAGCTACTTTATTAAGAATATTGAGCTTTTCCAATTTTCTTAACACTTTTTTATTTGTTTTGGCTTTGTTTTTGACTGAGTGATATTGCTCAGAAATAATGGCATAGCAGAGTACTCACGATGATTCTTTCCATAAAGTCTTTAGGGAAAGTTCAAGAATAATTCCTGAAGTTTGTTTGAATAGTGTTTGAATCCTGAATAGTTTTATTCATCATAAGTTATGTACGTATTTATTCTTTACAATGTTTCATACATAATTTAATATTTAAACCACTTGCCATCTTTGGGAATTTAGCTTGACATTTCAAACAGCATCAACGAGGCCCTTTGTTTCTAATTACATTTTTCAAAATTCCTGCTTGTTCTGTTTTCTGCTTTCAAAATTATCTCTGAAATTTAATTGACATCTTAATGAATACATATTTTTTTCATATCCTTTGAAAGTAAGCCAATTATAGAAGCTTTCCTTAAAAGGTTGAAGCCCCCAAAATGATTATAATTCAAAAAGTTTGAGGAAATAATAGTAATTTTCTCATAAAATAATACTGTTTAGAAATAGAATTTAGTCATTTGACTTTCTGTTTAAGAGAGAAACGTTTTGTAAGTTGTTGCTAAAATGTTGCTTTTGAAAGGGGAAAACATTGGGAAAAGAATCTAAATATAATGCTATAGAGATATACATTCAAAATATGTAAAATCTTTTTTTAATGATTATTTTATAGGAAAAATATAAGAATAAAGAGTCCTTATAAGTATCAGTAATTTGTAATTACAACTGTTGTTTCCAAATTACTCTAGAAAACCATTTGAAACTCTTTTTCATCAGTCAATGCGTCATATTTGTCTTTATGCCTAATGGCGGTATAGTGCAAAAGACATATTGTTTCTTTTAACAAGCGTACTCAGTAACAAATTTCATTGATAAATGAAATGGTAATTACAGAAAACTCATACTGCTCGGACACATTCTTATAACCTTCTAAAAATTTCATGCTAAAATAGCATACATACCTACACACAAAATAAAAGAAAGAAAGAAATGAACAGGTTTTAAGACAATTTGTTTCTAAAGACAATGATAGTACTTTCGCCTGGGAATCTGAAGCTTTCCCCTCTCACATAACATAAATTTAAATTGATTGAACTTTATTGGTTCTTAAAAAACAGTGTAAGAAAGAGTATTAGTAGGTACATTACAATTGCTTACACATGTAGAACACTTCAAAATTTTCAATGTATTAGTACTACTATCTTATTTTATATCTATGAATGGTATCTATGAATGGTATCATGGTAGACTTCGATAACAATTTGTTGACAGGGTTTTTTATACCTACTCATCTGCTCTCTAAACTCCATTCATTTTTTTTTTTTTTTTTTTTTGTATGCATGCATTTGGATGGTAAATACTGACTTTAGTGCTAGGCTGTGGGGGTACAAAAATAAATGAGAAAATATATATATTTCACCCTTAAGGAACTTGCAATCTAGTACAGGAAGACAGTTAAACAAGTGAAGTTAGATTAAAGCTATTCTCTGAGAGAAAGCAGAGAAATTTACTTTGGGGGCCTAAAGGCTAGAGTCTTCCTTTGTAACTGGAAGGCCATGAGGCTTCACAGAAGCTATGACTAAGGTGCAACTTAAAAAATGAGTATATTTTGGGCGGGCATATGAGGTTGGGTTAGAGCAGTGTTTGGCACTCCAGAGGATAGAAGGCAATGCCTGGAGACATTTATGGCTGGCATAACTAGTTGGGAGGGTGCTAATGGCACTTAGTGGGTAGAGGCCAGGAATGCTGCTAAATACCCTACAATGCTTGAGGCAGCCACTCTACCGCCCACCAAAGAATTGTCTGCTCCGATATATCAATAGCACCAAAGTTAGGAAGCCTGAATTAGAGACATCATAGGCAGAAGGGATCCATGAAGGAAAATATTCTATAGAAGCTAAGAAAATATAAATTGTTCAATACGCATAAAGGAATTGGGGGAAGGAAGCACGGGAGTGCAGACTGGATCAAGGACAGTGTCACAGATTGAATTGTGTCCCCCCAAAATATGCGTCAACTTGGTTAGGCCATGATTCCCAGTGTTATGTAGTTGTCCTCCATTTTGTGATTGTAATTTTATGTTAAAGAGGATTAGGGTGGGATTGTAACACCCTTACCCTGGTCACATCCTTGTTCCAATAAAAAGGGAGTTTCCCTAGGGTGAGGCCTGCACCACCTTTTAACTCTCAAGAAATAAAAAGGAAAGGAGGGGCCTCACACCACCAAGAAAGCAGTGCCAGGAGCAGGGCATGTCCTTTGGACCCTGGGTCCCTGCACAGAGAAGATCCTAGTGGGGGTGGGGTGGGGTAGTGGGGATTGATGAGAAGGCTGAAAGAGAGAAAAAGCCTTCTCCCTGAATTTGGATTTTAGCCTACTTTACTGTGAAGAAATAAATTTCTCTTTGTTAAAGCTGTCCATCTAGCAGCACTAGATGACTAGGACAGGAAGAAAAGAGCTTGTATTCTATGGTAGCACAGATGTAGATAAAGACATTTTTGCTTCTGTATAGTATAGCAGTTTCTGTAGGGTAGTAGAAAATTAAAATAAAAATAGACTTTAATTCTTCTACCCTAAAGAGATAAAAATTACCAGAATCTAGGTGGTTCAGTTAGATGGTACAAAGATCTTTAAGTATGAAGAAGCTAAATGAGAAGTAATATTATGTTGTTTATTTAACATAGGTCAGGGTCTAACATAGGTTGTGTGCGCACATGCATGCGCGTGTTTAATTTTATCATATCGGAAATACATTGGGGGTCTTCACATCACATGATAAGGCCTTCTTCTGCTTCATAACATTCAAACTTAGAAGAGGTTAACCAGATGAATCAATATTAGGCCCAGAAAAAAGGTGACCCTTGTGGAATAAATACCACATATAAAATTAAAACAAATTAGATTGTAGGTATACCATGTGCATGTAAAATGCTACTTGTCTAAAATGGTGCTTTTGCTTAAGTAAGTGTCTCCCACAGTGTCTGGAAAATAGTGATTGAATGGTTGCTTAAATAAATAAATAAATAGAAGGAGAAAAAGGAAGGAAAGAAGTTAGGGAGGAAATGTGAGATTAAAAAAAAAGGAAAATAGAGGGATACCTGTTAAAATCTCAGAATATAAGCTTTATAAGGGCAAGGATTTTTGAGTGTTTTGATCACTGCTGTATCCTCAGAACCTAGAAGTGCGCTTAACACATATTAATGATCAATAAACATTTACTGGTAACTGGATACCCCACCGTTAACCAATTCCCCACTCTTTACTAAGTATACGTTTTTGCTTTTTAAGATTTTAAAGAGGTCTTTTGCAACAAATGCGCCCAATGAAATACATCATTTGATTTCTTGACTGCTGTTTCTACAAGTGTTGATTGTTGATCTAGGTAGATTAAAACCCTTGGCAACACAGTTTCTTCTTTATTTATCATGATGTTGTTTATCAGCCCAGCTGTGAGGATTTTCGTTTTCCTCATGTTCTAGTGTGATCTATACTGAAGGCTGTAGTCTTGGACCTTCATCAGTAAGTGTCTCAAGTCGTCTTCATTTTTGGCAAACGAGTGTATCACCTGCATTATCACAGATCTTTAATGAGTCTTCCTCCAATACTGTTGTTACATTCTTCTTCATACAGTCCAGCTTCTCAGATTATTTGTTTAGCATACAGATTGACTGGAAACCCTGGTGGTGTAGTGGTTAAGTGCTATGGCTGCGAACCAAAGGGTCGGCAGTTCAAATCCACCAGACGCTCCTTGGAAACTCTATGGGGACATTCTACTCTGTCCTAAAGGGTCGCTATGAGTCGGAATCGACTTAATGGCACCAGGTTTGGGTTATACAGATTGAATAAGCAAGGTGAAAGGATACAACCCCACCACATGCTTTTTCCAATTTTAAGCCGTGAAGTCTCCCCTTGTTCTGTTTAAATGACTGCCTCTTGATCTATGTACAGCCTCCTAATGAGCATAATTAAGTGTTGTGGAATTCTTAATATGCCGTGTCCTACCAGGATAATAAGCAAATCAATTTTGGAAGAAATCCAGCCAGAATGCTCTTTAGAGGTGAAAATAACGAGACTTCAAATTGCTTGCTTTGGACACGTCAACAGGAAGGACTAGTTACTAGAAAAGGACATCCTGTTTGGAAAAGGAGAGAATCCGTGTAAATGAGGGAAAACCACAATGAAATGGATTGACACATTTGCTGCAACAGTGGGCTCAAACATATTAACTATTGTAAGGATGGCACAGGACCATCAATATTTTGTTCTGTTTTACACAAGACCTCATGAGTGAAGCCAACTCAACAGCAGCTAACAAACACAACAACTATGCATAAAAAAATTGTTGGGAATAGGAAAGGCAGCACACTCCTTAATAATTGTATCATTGGTGGCTGCGTATTTGGGCAACAGATATATTTACTCACTGCTTACTTTATTTAAAAATGTCTTTGAATATGAATATGAAAATTAATGCTTCAGCAATGCTTGAATCTTTAGGAATAGAATATCTTTGCAACTTTAGATTTTAAGATCAGGAATTGTATACCTGTGCATATGTGAGAAAGGGAAAGAGAGAAAAAGGAGAGACAATATACTGATAAGAGAGACAAAGAAACAAGATGTAAGAAGCGGCAGGAAATATCAAGTTCTTTCTCTCTCTTTTTTTTTTTTCTCTCTGCTGCTCACAAGCTCCACAGGTACCTTAGTGTATTCTGGCATTTTTAATGTTTATTAGAAAGATCTTTTCAGAGGAATACTTTTTCTTGTCCTCTATTTTATTTCTCAGCCTTCTATTAAAGTACAAGATTCAAGAAAAATTCTTCTTTTGTAGCAATATTTGAAGATGTAAAATTATTCTGGGTCCTCTTATCATGAGTTAACAAAATACGTTAAATATTTGGTGTTTTTGTATATTAATTGTAGGCTTCTAAAAAAAAAAAAAAAGAAGCTCTTCAGAGAAGGTAAAAGTAAACTTAAAAATAACACTCTTCGAGAAGCCAGCACAATTAAGGTACCAGATTTTGTTTTCGTTTCTTGCATAAAGACACAAACAACAATATGTTCAGCATATCAGGTATTTAACACTTTTTATAGAGAGTTCTAGAGTCCTGATGGCACAGTGGTTAAGAGCTTAGCTGCTAACCAAAAGATCAGAAGTTCGAACCTACCAGCCACTTCTGGAAAACCCTATAGGGCAGTTCTACTCTGTCCTATAGGGTCCCTCTGAGTTGGAATCGACTCAAAGCAATGGGTTTGTTCTTCTGTTTGTTTTATGAAGAGTTCTGTGTAGAGTATTTAATTCTGAAGCTTTATCTAGCTCTCAGCTGGACTTCTGCCTCTGTGACCTTTATTTCTTTTTTCCTCAGTGTTATTGTCTATTGAATGGGAATTATAGTTCCATCTCCACTAACCTAAAGACTGAATGGAAAAAAACAGACTCAAAAGCAATTCTGAAAATTAGATTTGATACCAGAATACTTTATATTAAAGAGTACACAGTTATACTATTTATTACAATAAATCCATGTTGTAGGCCAGAGTTTGTTTTTACTGTATGTCTTTGGAAGATAGCAATTTATTAATTTAAAAAGGCTCTGTAATGTTTTGCGATTTTTGAGCATTTTAAATGTTTTTTTTTAATTTGGAAGATTTTAAATTATTTACCCATAACTGACCTTTCAATGGAAGTATGTAATATTAAATATAGAGGAAAAAAATCCAAAGGTTAAAAAAAAAAAAAAAAAAAACTCTAGAGGTTAGAAGCTCCTGTTTGCTAAAAAAGGAATTTTTTAAATTTCTTTTTATCTTTTGAGATGAACTATCTCCTTCTTTAACAGTATGCAAAAAAGTGTATGTCTTTTCTTTAAAACTCTTAAAACTCACCTGAGTGGTCACTTCTAATAGCCTTTGGACTTTTTCATGATTTCTTATATCTGCATTATTCTAGAAGTAAATTATTAACGTGGGAGCTAATTGGAAATCCCGTACAAAAGTTCAGATTACTGGTTTGGGGTAATAGCTTCACCTCCGTGCTCCTTTTCATCCAGCTTGGGATCTTACTGATGAAGACGTAATGATTCTGTTCGTTATTTTCCTTTGTTTTAGTTGCGGCCAAAATATCCACTGTGAAAAAAAAAAGTTTCAGAGTGATTGTGCCTTTTTAAGTATCATAAACATTAACAAATGCTGTTTGATTCCCTTACAAATTATAGGAGAAGAGCCATGAAAATTTCCTAACCTTTTCTGTCGCTCAATAAATCACAAGCAGACAAGAAAGTTAAGCACTACTTCAGTGGAAAATCAGCAGACAGATGTAGCCCACATTCCCCTCCAAATAATTCAGAACCTGTTTCAATTTCTCAAATGCCTACTTTATCTGTCAAAACAACGTCCTTTCTCAAATAAAGGGCATTGTTTCTGTAGCGAGAAAAAGGTTCTGATGTATTGGTATCTGCAAATGGATGGCGGAATAATGGAACAACAGGCAGTGTTTCAAACTAAGAGATCAAAGGCCGGAATGCATTACAAATCTTGTTAAAATAAATGAGGGTAAGAGCGTAATTCCAATAAAGACATTTATAGTCTCAAACAATCTCTCTCTTCTTAAAAGAAATCTTTAAATATGAACCCAAATCCCCCTACAAATACCGAAAGGATTTTGCTGCTTCCCTCAGAGAAGTTCAGAATGCAAAGAAATAAAGGTTTGCAGAACCCTCGTGCACGCTAGATACGAGCACTTTCTATACGTGCTGACATTGTAGAACTTTGTCGATGCTGATAAGCTTGCATTTGTCTATGCATATGGTAATCGAGGAGGGAAACTCTTATTCATACAATATCAAAATCAAAGAAGTTTTTCTAATGAAAATAATAAATACACTTAATTGGCCAAATTCAGCTGAAAAGATAGTGTACCTTATTGCAAGAGACTTTTCTTCTTAAGTTATCTAACACTTGAATATATAGTATCTAAAAATAAAACTTTTAGTTCTAATTCGATATGAAGCATTTCCTTCTTTAATGACGTCAAGAGCATTTAAATAACTAAGGCAACACCGAGCATTAGAGTTGTACCTAATCATTTAGTTGTTCTTTTTTAGCCATTGTTGTGCTCGAACATTTCCTTAACCTAAACTTGTCAGATATTTATGAGGATTTCTGCAGCCTTGGTTGACCTGGAGCTGAAATGTGTCAACGTAGCCTGTTGTAGCTGCCTTCTGTAGGACTGCAGGTTGCTCTCTTTATTCTAGCTCTTTGTTTTATTTAGTTTTGCTTTTTAAATGTAACCATGCCCTTTGACAGTTGCTGGCATATCTTCTTAAAACAAATCTATAATAATCTTGTCTTGAAAAGAAATTCTATATTCAGAAATAACCTTTGGAAATGATGCCTAAAAAATGCATTAATTCATGATCATCTAATGATAACACAGGCATTTGTGACCATACATGTTTTTAAAATGCTATGGTTGAATAGTCTTTAAACACAGCTGGAGAGTTATTAAACTCGTACTGACCACATCAAGCATCTGAGAACAATTCTGGGAAATGAAAGATGTTTTCTTACCGATAATGTAGATTGTGATGTTTGCTGCCTGGCCCGAAGATTGTATGATAGTGTGATTAAGCACAGTTTCCACAGCTAAAACATTCTTACCTCTGCCAACAGAATAGTTGAATTAAACTAGAAACATTTAAAGTAAATGTGAATCAGTCAGTAAAAGGCTGATATTAAGTTAAAATTATGACTTTCTTGCAAACATGATCTTATATTGTGGTTCACTAAAATCCTAGGCAAAAGGAGGCTTTCATGACCACCCTTCCTTCTCACTCTTGTACACAGCCTATAGGAGGAAAGTATTAATTGGCCTCCCTGTGGGACTTTCATATAAAAAATTATCTAGTCAGCCTGCAGAATTTGTAACAAAGTGTTTCAACAGAGACCATAAACACCTATCCAGGACAATCCACACAGTCTCTAATTCCCTATTATGTACCATAGACTGTGTTAAGCATCAGAGATATAAAGATTACTAAGACTCTGCCCTGCCCTCAGGTAGATCACAAACCCATACCAAAAGAATTCCTTGAAACTTTCAATTGTTTTGTTTACATTCTCCCTACCATCTCATGTATTCTAAGTAAGTTATAGGTTTAGTTGATTCAATTGAAATAAAAGACCAGTCTTCAAGTTAAAATTTAAAAATAATTAAAAACTCCACTAATGTTTTTGTTATTCATATTCTACTTCAAAAAATAAATGTAAGTACACAAACATTCTGTATACACGTAGGTCCATTTATATATATCCAGGGAATGTGTGTAGATACACATACATATACATACGGTCATCTATTTACCCACTAGTCCATCCATCCAACAGTGGTAATTAAGACTCTACTGCTAGAGTCAAACAAATCTGAATGCAAATGCTGCCTCAACCCCTTGCTAGCTGAACAAATTAGTACACCTCTGTATTCCTCAGTTTCCTGATCGGTGAAATGGAAATACTTATACCTATTAGGTGAGGAATAAATTTAAAAAATGCATGCAAAGTAGATACCTAATTTTTTATTAGTATTGGTAACTACTCAGGACTCAATAATTGTCAGCAATTTTTCCTAGTGACCTTATTCTTATTTAGGCAATATAATGTAATGTTCCTAAACATAGGTTTTTGAACTTGATTACTTGATTAAACCAAATCACTTGCCGTTGAGTCTACTCCAGCTCATGGCTACTCCATGTGTTTCAGAGTAGAACTGAGCTCCATAGGGTTTCAAGGTTGTGACTTTTCAGCAGCAGATTGCCAGACCTTTCTTCTGAGACACCTCTGGGTGAGTTTGAACAGCTAAACTTTTGGTTAGTAGTCAAGTGCTTAAACATTTGTACCACTCAGGGTTTCTGATTATTTGTTTACTTGGATCCAAATTCTAGCTGTGCCACTTATCTGCGTGGCCCTTGGGAAGTTTCATTAATATTTGGTACCTCAGTATCCTCATACATAAAATGGGGAAAATGGTATCTACTTAACAGAGTTATTGATGTGTATTGGTATGTTCTATCTTAAGTTTATATATTTAAATGTATACATGTATGTGTAATATATACATTTAAGGTGCCACATCATGATAAACAGAGAAAAGATTGAAGTTGTCAGGGATGTCATTTTACTTGGATCCACAATCAACACCCATGGAATCAGCAGTCAAGAAATCAAAAGACTCATTGCATTGGGCAAATCTGCAGCAAAGGACCTCTTTAAAGTGTTGAAAAACAAAGATGTGACCCTGAAGACTAAGGTGCGCCTGACCCAAGCCATAGTATTTTCAATCACATCATATGCATGTGAAAGCTGGACAATGAATAAGGAAGACTGAAGAAGAATTGATGTCTTTGAATTGTGGTGCTGGGGAAGAGTATTGAATATACCATGGACCGCCAAAAGAACAAACAAATCTGTCTTGGAGGAAGTACAACCAGAATGCTCCTTAGAAGCAAGGATGGCGAGACTGCATCTTACATACTTTGGACATGTCGTCAGGAGGGATCAGTCCCTGGAGAAAGACATCATGCTTGGTAAAGTACAGGGTCAGCAGAAAAGAGGAAGACCCTCAACAAGGTGGACTGACACAGTGGCTGCAACAATGGGCTCAAGCATAACAACAATTATAAGGATGGCACAGGATCAGGCAATGTTTCGTTCTGTTGTGCATAGGGTCACTAAGAGTCAGAACCAACTCAATGGCACCTAACAACAACACAACAACATGTATATGTGTATGACTGTGTATTAAGAAAGAGTGTCAGGCATACAGTAAGCACTATATAAGCATTTGTTATTGTTATTACTTTTTAATAACTGAATCACCATGTCTGCATTGAACAAGTGAATCAAACAGTTCAGTTAAAAATTGAGCAGTGTTTGTACTCAACACGTTTCAGGAAAAAGGAATTTTCTCAATTGTTTTAATTTGTTTAAGCCATTTGCTTCACTTGATGTGCCTCTCTTAGTTATATGAATAGTTATAAAAGTTCAGGGCCAGCTGAGGGCATACCTTTATAAAAAGTCTTAGATCAAAGAGGTCAAATATTGTGGACATCATAGTTGTTTCCATCAATAATTTCCACCTAGTTCTTATTCAACCTCTTTCAAGTGTTTCCTTTGCCAAGTATATTGAACACCATGGACTTTTTCACCGGTGTTCCCTTTTAAGCCCTTCTCTAAACCAGGATGATTACCATATTTGAGCCTATCCTTTATTAACTGATTCTTTTGAAATCAAGATAGTCATTTTCCACTACTCTCACATCCATCTTTCCACTTCCAAAATATTCTTTAAAACAAAGTTAGATATTGACCTCTTTCCTTTTAGCCCTCTGTTGATTACACTTCTCCCTTTCTGAAAGTCTGAACACTCTCGAACACCCATTTTTTAAAACATGTTTTTGCCACTACACAGGCCATTGCTTCACATGACAGAGGATGGTATCTGGACTATTTTAATTACATGTCCTAACACAGAAGTGATGGGCATGGTAATTTTGCTAATTACATCCGTCTATGACCTTATGGAAACCCTTGTGGCTTAGTGATTAAGAGCTATGGCTGCTAACCAAAAGGTTGGCAATTCAAATCCACTAGCTGCTACTTGGAAACTCTATGGGCAGTTCTACTCTGTCCTATAGGGTCACTATGAGTCGGAATTGACTCGGGGGCAGCGGGATTTTTTTTTTTTTTTTTTTATGATCTGCATGACTGAGAGGGAAGAGCAACAAGTCTCACTTTCTTCTTAAGTAAACTTAGTTTCTGGGCAGAGATTTTGCCTGGAGGAACTTTGCAAGATGTGTTATTTATTGAAATATGTGAAATGTATCATTTGGGAAAGGTGCACACAGATCCTCACATGATATACTTAGGTTAATCATATTTGTTTTCCAAAACGAAGGGGAAAAATTAATTGAATGATGAGGATTACAGAATCCTAGATCAGTACAGGGAAATTTCACCAATGGTGTTCCAGAACATATCTTTATTTAAAAGAATATATTTAGAGTAAACATTAGGCCTTCTTTCCCACTACTATAACCCTCTAACCATGATAGTCACCTTTCCGGACTTTAAACCACACTATATCCCTTTGTTCTGTTCGAACAACTGCCTCTTGATCTTTAGACAGGTTTTTCAGGAGCACAATTAAGTGTTCTGGAATTCCCATTCTTTGCAACATTATCCATAATTTGTTATGATCCACACAGTCAAATGTCTTTGCATAGCCAATAAAACACAGGTAAACATCTTTCTGGTATTCTCTGCTTTCAGCCAGGATCCATCTGACATCAGAAATGAAATCCCTGGTTTTGCGTTCTCTTTTGAATCCAGCTTGAATTTCTGGAAGTTTCTTGTTGATATACTGCTGCAGCCACTTCTAATTGATCTTCAGCAAAATTGTGCTTGCATGTGATATTAATGATATTGTTGCATAATTTCTGGGAATGTTGGGAATGCTGCCATTGTTGTTGTACGTGCTGTCAAGTAGGTCCAACTCATAGAGGCCCTATGCATAAGATCAAAACACTGCCCAATCCTGTGCCATCCTTACAATTGTTGTCATGCTTGAGCCCATTGTTGCAGCCACTGTGTCAATCCACCTTGTTGAGGGTCTTCCTCTTTTCTGCTGACCCTGTACTTTACCAAGCATGATGTCTTTCTCCAGGGACTGATCCCTCCTGACGACATGTCCAAAGTATGTAAGATGCAGTCTCACCATCCTTGCTTCTAATGACCATTCTGGTTGTTCTTCTTCCAAGACAGATTTGTTTGTTCTTTTGGTAGTCCATGGTATATTCAATATTCTTCTTCTATGCCAGAACTCAAAGGCATCAGTTCTTCTTTAGTCTTCCTTATTTATTGTCCAGCTTTCACATGCATATGATGCAATTGAAAATACCATGGCTTGGGTCAGGTGCACCTTAGTCTTCAAGGTGACATCTTTGCTCTTCAACACTTTAAAGAGGTCCTTTGCAGCAGATTTACCCAATGCAACACGTGTTTCGATTTCTTGACTACTGCTTCCATGGCTGTTGATTGTGGATCCAAGTAAAACGAAATCCCTGACTTCGATCTTTTCTCAACAGCAGTATATCGACGGGGAACTGCCAGAAATTCAGGCAGTTTCACAACAGGACATGGAACCAGGGATATCATTGCTGATGTCAGATGGATACTAGCTGAAAGCAGAGAATACCAGAAGGTTGTTCACCTGTGTTTTATTGACTATGCAAAGGAATTTGACTGTGCGGATCAGAACAAATTATTGCTGGGAATAGGCAGAAATATAGATCTCTTCCAGTTGGTTGGCCAGGTAGGTGTCTTCCAAATTTCTTGGCATAGACGAGTGAGCACTTCCAGTGCTGCATCCATTTGCTGAAATGTCTCAATCGGTATTCTGTCAATTCCTGGACGCTTGTTTTTTGCCTCTGGCTTCAGTGAAGCTTGGATGTCATCCTTCAGCACCATTGGCTCCTGATCATACACTACCTCCTGAAATGGTTGAACATCAACCAATTCTTTTTGATATAGTGACTGTGTATTCCTTCCATCTTCTTTTGATGCTTCCTGCAAAAAACAAAAATTACAAATCCATTGCTGTTGAGTTGATTCTGACTCTTAGCATCCCTATAGGACAGAGTAGAACTGCCCCGTAGAGTCCAAGAAGCACCTAGTGGATTTGAACTGTCGACATTTTGGTTAGCAGCCATAGCAGAGTCATTTAATATTTTCCCCATAGAATCTTTCAATATTGCAACTCAAGGCTTGAATTTTTCCTTCAGTTCTTTCATCTTGAGAAATGCAGAACATGTTCTTCCCTTTTGGTTTTTCATCGCCAGGTCTTTGCACATATCATTATAATACTTTACTTTGTCTTCTTGAGCTGCCCTTTGAAATCTCTTGTTCAGATCTTTTACTTCATCATTTCTTCCTTTCGCTTTAGCTACTTGACATTCGAGAGCAAGTTTCAGAGTTTCTTCTGACATCCATTTCGGTCTTTTCTTTCTTTCTTTCTTGTCTTTTTAAAGTGTTTTTAAACTGTTGAAAAGCAAAGATGTCACCGTGAAGACTAAGGTGCGCTTGACCCAAGCTGTGGTGTTTTCAATCGCTTCCTATGCATGTGAAAGCCAGACGATGAATAAAGAAGACAGAAGAATTGATGCCTTTTAATCGTGATGTTGGAGAAAAATATTGAGTATACCATGAACTGTCAAAACAACAAACAAATCTGTCTTGGAAGAAGTACAACTGGAATGCTACTTAGAAGCAAGGATGGGGAAACTGAGTCTTACATTCTTTGGACATGTTGTTCAGGAGGGATCAGTCCCTGGAGGAGGACACCATGCTTGGTAAAGTACAGGGTCAGTAAAAAAGAGGAAGACTCTCAAGGAGATGGATTGACAGAGTGGCTGGCTGCAACAATGGGCCTAAGCATAGCAGTGATTGTGAGGATGGTGCAGGACTGGGCAGTGTTTCGTTCTGTTGTACACAGGGTTGCTGTGAGTTGGAATGGACTCAATGGCACCTAACAACACCACCACCCATGATATGTGCTGTGCTTTTAGTTATTTAGCAGTTGTGCTCGTGTTGACCCCAACTCATGGCAACCCCATGTGTGTCAGAGCAGAACTGTGCTCCACAGGGTTTTGCATGGCTGATTTATCAGAAGCAGATCACCAGGGATTTCTTCCATGGTCTTGTGCTTAAGACATATTATTGAAAGTAGAGTTATAGGTGAAAGAAAAGAACAGCTAGACAAGGCACGGAGTGGGAGTCTTCATGGCAAAACTTCTATCTTGATAACACTCACAGGGCATTGTGATTTTGTCTTAAAAGACTCCTTCTGGAACTAGGGAGGGCAACAGCAGTACTGATAGCTCAAAGTACTTGACTATGGGGTAGGGTTTTGTGGCAAAGAAAAGCCCGGCAGCCTTTAAAAACAACTTATTGTTTACCTTGGTTGTATGTAAGGACTAACAGCTGCTGTTAAGTTGACACTGACTCTTGGTGACCCAGTGTGTGTCAAAGTAGAATGCTGCTGCTTAGGATTTTCAATGGATGATTTTTTGGAAGTAGATCACCAGGCTTTCCTTCTAAGGAACCTCTGAACGGACTCTAACTTCCAGTCTTTTGGTTAGCAGCTGAACCTCTTAATCTTTTGCACCACTCAGGGACTCAATGTAAGCATTAAGGGCCTGTTAAAATGCAAATATGGTACCTATTTGTAATGATATATTAAACAATTATATACATTAGTATTAAATAAAAACAAAGACAATTTTGTTGATTAGTTATCAAAACAAAGTAAATTTTATCAACCCAAGATTAGGAAATATCCGTCAATGAAAAAATGATATACTCCCCACACCTCAAGAAGACTAGCAATGTGAGGTCTATGAAGAGAGAGGTAAGAAGAAAGGGTCACTCAGGGAACAACTTTTGTCTAAGGCGGCCCTTGTTAATAATCTATCTCTACATGCTGAATAGGCAACATTCGGGTTGAATTTGGAGCCGTGGCTGCATACTGGTTAAGAGCTTGAAGGCTAACCAAAAGGTCAGCAGTCCGAATCCACCAGCTGCTCTTTGGAAACCCTTATGGGGCAGTTCTACTCTGTTCTATAGGGTCTCTATGAGTTGGAATCAACTGGATGGTAACAGGTTTGGTTTGGGTTTTTGGGATGAATTTAAAGGCTATACAATACTGATAAACTATGGTTTCCCTGTTTCATTGGACATTGAGTTAATTTGGTAAACCCAATGGGGAGAGAAAAATTAGTAACACAGGTTTGGAGTATTTTACTGTGCAAACTATCAATTGATTGTTCATATTTCTCATTTGTCAAATACTTACAGTAGCATTATAAAGTATTATTTAAAAAGTAAGGTAATGAGTTAAAAATGAATCAGGTAAAACAATTTAATTGCAGGATATTGTTTAAATTGATTATTTTTTATATAAACTGAAAATAAGCATTTAATTTTGAAACTGTTATAAGTATTGGTTAATTATACCACTATTGCATATGTATTAAAATACAAACAAAAAATCCCAGTCATCTTTTGATCACATTAGGACTTATCTTGTTTTAATGTTTCTATGAGCACAATTAAAAGTATTTTAAAATCTTAAAAGAGAACTTAATAGAATTAATAAATATCCCCTTAAAATTATGGGAAAACATAAGACATTTTTCACTATAAGAAAATTTGACAGTAAAAGTATATACTACCCAGACTTCTGATAATATAAGGAAAACTGTAACAAACCAAAGCAGATGTAACGGCACAATGATTTAAAACAACAAAAATGCCTCTGTAAATATTAAGTCAATAACTTTCTTCTGAAATATAAAATGTGCTTGGCCCAGAAAATTAATATGATTTCTCACATGTAAATTACTGTATTTTAAACAAGAGATATCGTCAAGAACCATTTTAATCTTTGCTGTATTTTACATAGGGTACTTTCAAATTCATATTTCAGTGTTGACATATTTCAAATAAAGAAAATGGACTGTTGTAATCCTCTGTATGGTGTTTTCATTCAATTAGCTCTATCTTTCTTTTTCTAAGCAAACAAGATGGCAATTTACTCAAAGTCAACTCATAATAACATATATCAGCCAGAGTCGAACAAACAGAGTGTTACTCATGCCACACCTTTTAAAATCAAACAATTTTAAATAAAAGCAAACATGAACATAAATAGTGTTTCCTCTTGGAATATGACTGTTGACAGGAAAATGATAAAAACATAAAAATGGTTTGAATTTGTAAGGAAGTTAAATAATTCAGGAAATGTTTTATTAACTGATAGCAGTGAGAACAAGATTTTGGTCTTTGCATTATGTAGTAATGAAAGAATAAAATATATGATATGTGGCTTTTTTTTAAAAATAAAAACAACCCTTCCTAACTGTATTAGAATTTCATAAGGTAGTTGAAAACCACATTCTTATCAAGCACCCACAAAAATATAATTCTGTTTAAATATTTTTTTTTTATGTTAGTTGCAACATTTTCAAAGGTTAAAAAAGAAGCTGTGTGTCAGTGTATAGGTTTTAAAAAGGACTTGCGGTTTATATTTTCAACATAATTTAACAGAAATTCAAAGGAAGTAGAGTCTGAAACCACAAATAGATAATTTTTTTTCCTTTTAATATTTTCGGTTTGGAATCTGTGAACTGTTAGCTGTATAGAAATAGTCTTATTACTCTAATATGATAAAAATAGAACGCTTTCTTCTCCAAAACATTGTCAAATAACCTGTTTCCTCTTCATTTGAGCAAAAAAACATATGAAAGAAAAATGTTATTATGCAAAATGGAATTTCCTATATTTTTTTATAATTGTGTATTTATATTAAATGTATTAATTTCAAGAATAAAAGTAAATTTTCTCATAAAGCTTAATCATTTAATATAACCATGTTCCAGAAGATAGGTAGATTTCACAAATGTATCAACAGCTAAAACTATAATAATTTCCTACCCACTCCTATATAGTTCAAATCAGATATTAGTTTTATAGAGACATGGAGTTAAACACTCCTGGGCTTAGATTCTAGCTCCTCTATTTACTAGCTATGTGATATTTGGCATGTTTTCATTTTTGGTTTCCTTATCAGGAAAAAAAATGGGCATAATAATATCTACTTAATTTGCTATGGCAAGAATGAAGTAGTGAAATGTATATACAAGACATGGCATCAAAGAAGCAGTATTACTTGGTCACCTGTCTCAAACATCTTGGTTTGTCCTACATTATCTTGCACAGTGCCTCCTCATGGTGGGGCTTAATGCACGCAATCTGAGATAAGGAAGAAAAGATGAATGAAAGGAGGTAGTTTTACAGTAACTTTAGCAAAATTTATGCCTCTCTTTTTTTTTATCTGAGTTGTGATATAATTATAGAACTTTATTCTTAAACTTGGTAGTCATTTTTTTGATTAAAAAGTATAAATGCTGAGAGGAGTATTCTCATCTAAAGCTGCTAGTATAGTAACTTGGTACAACTTGGTTGGTATGTGGAACTTGGTATAACTGACTTGTGCAAAATATGTACAATATATAATCAGAGCCAAGAAATGTTTATGATTTTTGACCTGATAATTCTGCTTCTGGTACTTTAATCTTAAAATATTATAGAGAAAACGTAAAATAATGCAAGCGTAATCTTGTCATCATAGCATTATTTAATATGAGGAATCATTTAAAATAATCCATAAAAACTTGAAGCATAGAAGCTCTTAGCTATGATACCTAGCCCTATAGTTAATGACTAATGAACGTAAGAATGAGAAAGAAAATACAATGTGTGCAAGAATAAACCAAAACCAAAAAACCAAACCCAGTGCTGTCAAGTTGATTCCGACTCATAGCGACCCTATAGGACAGAGTAGAACTGCCCCATAGAGCTTCCAAGGAGTGCTGGGTGGATGTGAACTGCCAACCATTTGGTAAGCACCCATAGCACTTAACCACTACACCACCAGGGTTTCCAACAGTTAAGTCAATTATTCCCTGGATCATATATTATGCACTATGGTGATGGCAGTTAAAATATAATGCAAATATATATAAAAAAAGCAAATATAGGAAGTATAAAATCACATTGATATGGTGGTGTTGTTTGTTAGGTGTCATGGAGTCAGTTTTGACTCATGGTGACCTTACATACAACATAACAAAAACACAGCCTGGTCCTGCACCATTCTCACAATCGTTGCTATGGTTGAGCCCATTGTTGCAGCCACTGTGTCATTCTATCTTGTTGAGGGTCTTCCTCTTTCCCAATGCCCTTCTACTTTACCAAGCAGGTGGTCCTTCTCCAGGGACTGGTCCCCCCTGATAACATGTTCAAAATATGTGAGACAAAGTCTTGCCATTCTTGCTTCTAAGGAGCATGCATTCTGGTTGCACTTCTTCCAAGACAGATGAGTTCGTTCTTCTGGCAGTCCATGGTATATTCAATACTCTTCACCAACAGCATGATTCAAAGGCATCAATTCCATTAGGTCTTCCTTATTCATTGTCCAGCCTTCGTACGCATATGAGGTGATTGAAAATACTATGACTTGGGTCAGGCACGCATTAGTCCTCAAAGTGACATTTTTGCTTTTTAATGTTTAAAGAGGTCTTTTGAAGGAGATTTATAAATGCAGTATGTCATTTGATTTCTTGACTGCTATTCCTACCGGCATTGATTTTGAATCCAAGTAAAATGAAATCCTGGACAACTTCAATCTTTTCCCCATTTATTATAACATTGCTTATTGGTCCACTTGTGGTTTTCTGTTTTCTGTATGTTGAGGTGTAATCCATACTGAAGGCTGTGGTCTTTGATCTTCCTCAGTAAGTGCTTCAAGTCCTCTTCACTTTCAGCAAGCAAGGTTGTGTCATCTGCATAACACAGGTTGTTAATGAGTCTTCTTCCAATTCTGACGCTGCATTCTTCCTCATATAGTCCAGCTTCTCAGATTATGGTGAAAGGATACACCCCTGATGCACAACTTTTCTGATTTTAAACCAGGCAGTATCTATCCCATTTTTCTGTTTGAACAACTGCCCTTTAACATCTACCAAAAAAGTAAATATAGGAAAATAATTTTTAAAAAATATTAGGATAGATTTGGAGGATGATCTCTTCTAATTTTAAGTGTATTTATTGATTTTTTTACAGTTAAAAGTTAACGAAAAAAGCAAATACAAAAATAAACATAGATGTGCATTCTTCATTGTACTGTTCATCAAACTTTAGGAGAAAAAATGTGATAAATCTCTACTTATTGTTATAATTTTCCATGCATCTTAAATTCCAATCTTAAAGCTGCCACCATCTTCCTATTACTCTTTTATTTCTCATCGGGAGACATTAGTTCATAACCACTGATGGAGGAAAAGTAATATGGGTATAGAGAAATGAAGTATAAGAATGTTCATTTTTCAGGGCTGATATCGAAATGGAAGACTATACATGGCAGAGCAAGTACAATATAGCCACTGTTTAAATAGGTTTCCGAGAGACTGTCTATGTGTGAATAGGTGTGATATGGACACTGCATGTAATCATTATTTACCTGGACAGAACCATTTGTATGAGCACGGCCTCCACAAATTTTGCTAGCTGACACTACAAAAACACATTCTTCTACTGTACGCACACAAAGCTTTCATATTAGTGAGGGGATTTCACAGTCATTTTCACACACACACAAAAAAAGGTGAGTTTTCAGGAAAACTCTCATTTAAATCATCTTTTTTTTTTTTCTTTTTTTAAGGAGGTTATTTTATTTTTTAATTTTTTTTGGTGAACCTTTACAAATAATATCCTTAGATAATTTTGTAAACAACATATTTTCTTACAAAATTATAAATACATAATGGTGCCAGATATGTAGTTAGCTCACTTACTGAGGGAAAATATTTCTACAGTAGGATTTTTTTTCATTTAGAAAAAGAATAAAAATTATTCACGTGTTCATGTACAGATACAACTAAATATGCTTCATTTTTTCGGTATTGCAGTGATGGTTAAGATTATGTGTCAACTTGGCTGGGCCATGATTCTCAGTGTTTTGGCAGTCACATAATGTTGTGATCACTTCTATGATGAGATTGGATATGTGATCACTCCCATGATGGAATCTGCTGTGAGTAGCCAATCAGTTGAAAGGGAGTTTACTTGGGCATGTGGCCTGCATCTGAATATAAGCGGACATTCTGGCAAGGCTCAGGGGCTTTTGCTGGCTCTGGATCATGCGTCTGGCCTCTGGTTCTTGGGACTTGAGCTAGCAGCTTACCTACAGTCTTGCCTGCATATCTTGGAATTCATCAGTCTTCACAGCCTGTGAACAAGAGCCCTGCTCTCCAACCTGCCGATCTGGGGTTCACCAGCCCCTACAGCTATCTGAATCAGGGGAAGCCTCTATCCTGATCCAGAGGCTTAGGGGGAGTTTCCAGCCTCTACAACCGTGTGAGCGATTTCCCTGATATATATTTTACTGGTTTTACTTCTCTAGAGAACCCATCCTAAGGCAATTGCTAATCCATGTAATCACTCACACAAATTATCCTCTCCACGGCTGCCATGTCCATGCACATCTGTATGATAGGTCAGAAAACAAAGCAAAAAATTCTTTTAGTCTCTGAGATGAGTTTCAGTCTAGAGTGTTAGGCAGATCTTCTCTCTGTTTTCTCCATATCATCTTGTTTGTACTTAGAGTCTACTTCCAATCACTCAAGATTAAAATTCTAGAAAAAAATATTTAGTTTAGCATAAAATTAATATTGGCATAATTTCATACAATTAATTTAAATCAAAGGACATCATCCTGGATGTTTATCTAGAGACACCAGAAACATTTATGGGGACGATAATGAAGAAACATTGAATAAAGATCAAATGGTACTGTCAAAGGGTGGTAATATTTTTTAATGCTTGACAATTTTCCCGGCACTGTGATAACCTTGGGGCCCTGGTAGCACAGTGGTTAAGAGCTTAGCTTCTAACAAAGAGGTCAGCAGTTCAAATCCATCAGCTGCTCCTTGGAAACCCTATGGGACAGTTCTACTCTGTCCTATAGGGTTTCCATGAGTGGGAATTGACTTGATGGTTTTGTTTTCATTTTGTCATGATAACTTAATTAAAAAATATATCATTTTAAAGGCTGGAAGAAAAAAAGTCGCTTTTTTTTTTTTCTGGTAATTTTTAAGATCAGGCACGTAAGTCTCAGAATATTTAGAAACTTTCTTTAGGATTCTCAAGTATTTAAAATCTTGATTGAGTAACCCCTGTTGTAAAATACAAATAGTCCTTTTAACACCATAAGGTGTAGGCTACCATGAAATTTAATTCTAGCATACGTAAGTGGTGAACATTGTCTGTGAGGGGAGCTGGCATACCAAAGCTAAATAAAAATGAATGAAAGCAAAAAACAAAATTTTTTTCTAAAAAAAAAATGGAAGAATCATGTTCTGGTCTAAAATATCCAATAATTTCAAATCTCACAGCACAGTTTTAACTGCAAAGCCTGTAATAAACAAAATTGATGCAATGTGAGTGCAATATAAATAATAATAAAATGAAATAAGACATTTTTGAAAAAACTTAAACCAAACACCTAAACCCGTTTCTGTCAAGTCAATTCTGGTCCATATCAACCCTATAGTCAGAGACCCATATTTCGTTTAATGGATGCAAATTTTTATCCTAAAGTTCAGAAAATGGAGACAGCCTATGATTCTTAGAAAAATTTGTACTGACAACCATTTATCTTCCTAGGTAATAATAAGCATGACACTAAGTACTGTAGTATTTGGAAAGATATACAGTAGAAGTGATTGCTTAATGACAACTTCAAAATGAAAAATTTCTTGCCTAATTAAAAGAGTGATAATTAATGATATCCATATTAAATGTTTCTGGAGTTCTTATCCACTCTGAGTTACAAATCAAAATCTAGGCATGTCCTATGCTAGTGTGTGTGCATTTCAAGACCAAAGTCAGTTAGTGATTTACGATTTACTCAACTAAGTCTTCCCTAAAAAGATTACTTGGGATTATGTGTGGCATAGAGTTCTATGTGTGATACCTGAAATCACTTTCGATATGGCCCATGGCCCAGGCCCAAGAATTGAATAATCCTATGCTTATTTGATGATTAAACATTGACTCATGATTTGACAAGGCAATCAGTAGTGATAATATTGGTAATTCTGACAATTAATGCTAAACTAAAATTAATTAAAAAAAATTGGCTTACACACATATATAAACTTAGTCTACAAGCGTATGTACCACCATAGAAAAAGGCAAATGGGACTGTTTTATTCCAATTTCACACAGTCTCCTGAATGCTTTATTCTCCTCTATGATTTACATATTTATTCATAATCTTTTTTGTTTATTTCTATAACCTAATTTTATTTGTATCAGGCCATCAGGAATTATCAGGCTAAGTTACTGGAGGTAAAAGGGTAGAAACTGTCAATAGTGACTAGGATAATGCATCCAGTAATATAGGTATCAATATGTAGGCACTGAAGACTTTGCTAGGACACAGGACAAGTTCAAGGAAATAAGCTGCAGCAGAGGGGAGAGATTGAACCCAAGAGTTTTAAAAAGTGTTTAGAGTCCTGGGAGTCTAAGTATTCGCAAGCCAAGTGGATATTCCACTTGCTAAGATAAGAGGTCTTTAGTTCTCTGACTCTCTTTATATTGATAGGTAGTTGTGGGGCAGTCCTGAGAACGAAGATGTTGACCATAAGCAGAAGAAAAAATGGGTTAATTTTCTAAATAGGGCACAAAAAGGTGACAAGATTACACCCCAGGGTAGGGATGGGGGCAGTAATTTACCATCCCAATGCCCACACATAACTAGTCATACATCTGGTGAAAAGAGCCCCAAATTGAGACTTTAGTATGCATTTTGAACTTATAGACTAATACTTATTTCATCACATTATTTTATATGAAATGAAGAAATTTTGATTGTAAATATATCTAAAGATTATTAATAATTATGAATATTAAAACTGTCTTATGTAGTAACATCTAATAATAATAATAAAGCTGGGTAGTTATCAACACAAGTTCCCTTGTTAGCACAAGCAAACCCACGTTTGCTTAAGAGGGCATACGCACTTTTTTTAAAAGAGTCTTCAACACAGTATGGAAAGAAAACAGTTGTTTCTTGCTGTTAAGAAAAGCATATTTAGTTGGAACAGGGGGAGGAAAAGTAGATAAGTTTTTACCTGTCCCAAAGAGATTCTGTTCTCTAGGAACCTCAGTCACTAATGCCTAAGATATCATTTTTTATGTGTTCCATTTCATTTATGATGACTTCCAATATTCCAAGATTCATACTTGGTACATTCCATGTTCTGAATATTGATGGATGTTTGCAGCTGTTTATTCTCATTTTGAGTCATGCCACATCAGCAAATCAAGGACGCTAAAGCTTGAGTCCATACATGTCATTAAGGTCAACTCTTCTTTGAGGAGACAGCTCTTCCCCAGTTGTATTTTAAGTGGCTTCCAAGCTGAGGGTCTCATTTTCTGACGCTATATCAGAAAATGTTCTGCTGCTATTCATAAAGTTTTCACTGTTTTTTTTTTTTTTTTCAGAAGTATACAACAGTGTCCTTCTTCCTAGTCTTGTCTTAGTCTGCAAGCTCTGCTGAAACCTGTCCATCATGGTTAACACTGCTGGTGTTTGAAATACCAGTGGCAGAGCTTCCACCATCACAGAAACAAACAAGCTACCACAGTATGATAAACTGATAACAATTAATAGTCAGTACATGGAATTGAAGAAGTATTGTTGTTAAAAAAAAAAAAAAAAAAGGTGCCATCCAGTCCATTCCAACTCACAGTGGCCCTCTAGGACAGAGTAGAACTGCCCCATAGGGTTTCCAAGGAGTGGCTGGTGGATTCATACTGCTGACCTTTTAGTTAGGAAGCTGAGCTCTTAACCACTGTGCCAACAGGGCTCAGTTCTGACTTATAATGACCCTATGCACAACACTGTCTGGTCTTGCTCAGTCCTCACAATTGTTATACTTGAGCCCACTGTTACAGCCACTGTGACAATCCATCTCATTGAGCGTTTTCCTCTTTTTCAATGACCCTCTACTCTACTAAGCATGCTGTTCTTCTCCAGGGACTTGACCCTCCTGATAACATGCCCAAAGTATGTGAGACAAAGTCTTGCCATCCTTGCTTCTAAGGAGCATTCTGCCTATAATTCTTCTAAGACAGTTGTGTTTGTTTTTCTGAAAGTCCATGGTATATTCAATATTCTTTGCCAACAGCATAATTTAAAGTCATCTATCAGTCTTTGTTATATATAGTCCAGCTTTCATGTGCATATGAGGCAACAGAAAATATCACGGCTTGGGTCAGGCACACCTTATTCTTCAAAGAGATATCTTTGCTTTTCAGCACTTCAGAGAGGTCCTACGTAGCAGATTTGCCCAATGCAATACATCCTTTGATTTTTTTGACTACTACTTCCACATGCATTGATTGTGGAAACAAGTAAAATGAAATCCTTGACAACTTCAATCTTTTCTCCATTTATCATGATGATGCTTATTGGTCCACTTGTGAGGATTTTTGTTTTCTTTATGTTGAGGTGTAATTCCTATGGAATGCTATAGTCTTTGATCTTCATCAGTAAATGCTTCAAGTCCTCTTCACTTTCAGCAGGCAAGGTTGTGTCATCTGCATATCAATCGATCTTCCACCAATCCTGATGAATCTAGGAAAATTAGAACTTGTCAAAAATGAAACAGAATGCATAAAGGTCAATATCCTAGTCATTAGTGAGGTGAAATGGATTGGTACTATTTTGAATGAGACAATTAGATGGTATACTATGTCAGGAATGACAAATTGAAGAGGAATGGTGTTGCATTCATCATCAAAAAGAACATTTTCAAGATCTATCCTGAAGCAAAATGCTGACATTGATAGGATAATATCCATACACCTACTAGAAAGTCCAGTTAATATGACTATTGTTCACATTTATACACCAATAATTTGAAGATTTTTACTAATTTCTGCAGTCTTAAATTGATCAAATGTGCAACCAAGATGCACTGATTACTGCTGGTGATTGCAATGCGAAAGTTGGAAACAAAGAAGAAGGATGAGTAGATGGAAAACATGGCTTTGGTGATAGAAAAAACATTGGAGATTGCATGATAGAATTTTGCAAGACCAATGACTTATTCATTGCAAATACCTTTTTTCAACGACATAACCAGTGACTATATAGGTAGACCTTACTGGATGGAATACACAGTAATTGAATAGACTTCATCTGTGGAAAGAGAGCATGGAAAAGCTCAATATCATTAGTCAGAACAAGTTCAGAGGCTGACTGCAGAACAGATCATCAATTGCTCATATGCAAGTTCAAACTGAAGCTGAAGAAAATTAAAACACATCCACGAGAGCCAAAGTACAACTTTAAGTATATTCCACCAGAATTTGGAGACCATGTCAAGAATAGATTTGACACATTGAACACTAATGACGGAACACCAGACAAGCTATGGGATGATAGCAAGGACATTATACATGAAGAAAGCAAAATATCATTAGAAAGACAGGAAAGAAAGAAAAGACCAAAGTTGATGTCAGAGGAGATTCTAACACTTTCTCTTGAATGTAGAGTAGCTAAAATGAATGGTAGAAATGACTAAACAAAAGAGATGAACAGAAGATTTCCAACAGCAGCTTGAGATGACAAAGTAAATTATTATAATGGAACGAGCAAAGACCTAGAGTTAGAAAACCAAAAAGAAGGGCACATTCAGCATTTCTCAAACTGAAAGAAGAAAAAATTCAAGTCTCGAGTTGCAATTTTAAAGGATTATATGGGTAAAATATTGAACTACTCAAGAGCATCAAAAGAAGATGGAAGGAGTACACACAGCCACTTTACCAAAAATAATTGGTTTATGTTCAGTGATTTCAAGAGGTAGCATATGATCAAGAGCTGATGGTACTGAAAGAAAAAGTCTAGGCTTCATTGAAGGAGTTGATAGACTACCAACTGAGTCGTTTCTACAAATGCATGCAATGTTGGAAGCACTCATTCATTTATATCAAGAAATTTGGAAGATAGCTACCTGGTCAACTGACTGGGAGAGATGCATATTTGTCCCCATTCCAAAGAAAGGCGATCCAACAGAATGCAGAAATTATCTAACAATATCATTAATGTCACATACAAATAAAACGTTGTCGAAAATGATTCAAAAATGGTTGTAGCAGTACATCTACTGGTAAATACTAGGAATTCAAGCCAGATTCAGAAAAGGACATGAAACTAGAGATATCAGTATTTATGTCAGGTGGATCTTGGCTGAAAGCACAGAATGTTCAAAAGATGTTTACCTGTGTTTTATTGACCATGACAGGCATCCAACCGTGTGGATCATAACGAATTATTGATAACATTGTGAACAATGAGAATTCCAGAACACTTAATTGTACTCATCCAGAAACTGTGCATAGACCAAGAGGCAAACATTCAAACAGAACAAGGGAATACTGTGTGGTTTAAAATCAGGAAATGCGTGCATCAGGGTTGTATCCTTTAACCATACTTATTCAATCTGTATGCTGAGCAAAATAATCCAAGAAGCTGGATTATATGAAGAAGAATGTGGCATCAGAATTGGAGGAAGTCTCACTAACAACCTGTGATACGCAGATGACCCAACCTTGCTTTCTGGAATTGAAGAGGACTTGAAGCACTTACTGATTAAGATCAGACTACAGCCTTCAGTATAGATTACCCCTTTACTAAAGAAAACAAAAATTTTCACAACTGTACTGATAAGCAACATCATGATAAATGGAAAAAATATTGAAGTTGTAAAGGATTTACTTGGATCCACAGTCAATGCCCATGGAAGCAGCAGTCAAGAAATCAAAATATGTATTGCATCAAGCACATCTGCCACGACAGACCTCTTTGCAGTGTTCAAAAGCAAAAATGTCACTTTTGGAACTATATTGTTTTTGACCCAAGCCATGGTATTTTCAATTGCCTCATATGCACATGAAAGTTGGACAATGTATAAGGACTGCCAGAAGAACAAATAAGTCTGCCTGGCAGAAGTAGAGCCAGTGTGCTCCTTGGAAGCTAAGATGTGGAGACTTAGCCACAGGTACTTTGGACATATTATCAGGAGAGACCAGTTCCTTGAGAAAGACATCATGCTTAGTGAGGTAGAGGGCCAGTGAAAAAGAGGAAGACCCTCAAAGAGATGAATTGACATAATAACTGCAACAATGGGCTCAAAGATATCAAGGGTTGTGAGAATGGTACAGAACTGGGCAGTGTTTCCTTTTATTGTACATAGGGTCACGATGACTTGGAACTGATTGGACAGCACCTAACAACAACTGGAACCACAGAGGTCATAAATGATCTACAACATCTGAAATATGTTCTAAAATACTTTTGTTTTCTCTTTAGTGGCCATTCCCAACTGAGAGCTTTACTTTGTGTTTATTCTTGAAGCTTACATAGATTCTGACTGTGAGTCCTGAAGACTACAGAGATAAGCACTTGAGGCAGACTTTAATTTCATTTTACATTAAGTAATAGATGTAGCAGGAAGCTGAGAAGAGGCTTTGCAAGATCACTGGAAAAATTTCCTGTGATCTTTTTTGCCCTCATCAATGACTTACTGTTGCTCCTGTACCTAAGAAAATTCTCCTACCTTTGATACCAATGTAAGTCCAACCTACCATCACAAAGTCATTCTATGGTATGCTCAAAGTAAACTACATGCATTCCCTCAAAACACTGTTCTGTTTTCCTTGTCAGTGTGATTTTATTCCACCTATATCTCAGCAAACATACATGAGATGCACTCTTGTAATTATTGTATACTCATCTAAATCTTTTGTTGAAAATAAGAACTGTGTCTTCTTCCATCTTTGTGTTTCTGGCCACACATGACAAATTGTTTTAGCAAAACATGTGCTCTCAAATAACATAGTTTGAACTAAACTGAAAAAGAGATTCCTACAATTGGATTAGAAAAAGTATTATATATGACTTAATAAACAAAGTCTGAATTATTTCATTATAATTTTTAAAGTGCACTATATATAAAATATGAATTATACCCTTTCCCATTACTGTTTTACTAGAGAACAGTTAAAATTGTATTAGACTAGTGGGATATCATTGGGACCTCATGAGTTTGAATGTGGGTTTTAATTTTTTAAAAAAAATGCAAAAATGATTCTACATACAAATCAATTTATGACATAAAAGAATAAAATATTTTGTATTTTAAAGTGTTACAATTAAGTAAAAAAACATTCAAAGTAATTGAAGAATAATAACTAATTTTTAAGTATTTTACCATGTGATACAAACCTTGTAGTTATTTATTTGTTTCATATATGCAACAACTTTATAATGTAAGTTCTTTTATTATCCCCAGTTTAAAAATGAGAAAATGAAGGCTCAAAGGGGTTATATAGCTTCCCAAGGTCACAAAACTAATAGATGGTGGAGCTAGGATTTGAAACCAGGCATTTTCAGCTCTGGAGTCTCTGTACCTAATGTATAATGAAATTTAAAAAAGCAACTTATTACACAAGAAAAAAAAGGCAAGTAAATTTAGTAGTGTAATTACGTATTCTTGAGAATGTGTGCAAAGTTTTGACGTTGCTGTTGTTGTTAGTTGCCGTTGAATCAGCTCTGACTCATGGAGACTTTACATATAACAGAACAAAACGTTACCCAGATCTGCACTATCTTCATGATCATTGGTATATTTGTGTCCATTATTGTGGCTATGGTGGATAGACTACTGACAATGGTTTAAGTAGGCTTTTTTTATAAAAACCACAGCTATTTAAAAGAGAAACCTTGTAGGGTTCTCTTGGGAAAGAGACAACTGGACCAATAAGCAACATTACTATAAATGGAGAAAATATTGAAGTTATAAAGGATTTCATTTTACTTGAATTCACAATCAAAGCTCATGGAAGCGGCAGGTAAGAAATCAAAAAAATCATTGCATTGGGCAAATCTGCTGCAAAAGACCTCTTCAAAGTGGTAAAACGTAAAGATGTTACTTTAAGGACTAAGGTGCACCTGACCCAAGCCATGGTGTTTCCAATTGCCTCATATGCATGAGTAAGCTGGGCACTGAATAAGGAAGACTGAAGGACAATCAATAGCTTTGAATTATGGTGTTGGCGAAGAATATTGAACATACCACGGACTGCCAGAGGAACTAACAAATCTGTATTGCAAGAAATACAGCCAGAATGCTCATTAGAAACGAGGATGGTGAGACTTTGTCTCACATAATTTAGACATGTTATCAGGAGGGGCCAGTCCCTGGAGAAGGATATCATGCTTGGTAGAATAAAGGGTCAGTGAAAAAGAGGAAAATCCTCAATGAGACAGATTGACACAGTGGCTGCAACAATGGGCTCAATCATAATGATTTTGAGTATGGCATGGGACCAGGCAGTATTTCATTCTGTTGTACAAGGGTCACTGTAAGTCATGGCACCTACCACCTGCCAACAACAACATATCAATGCATGTATGTATATATTGGAGCCCCGGTAGAGCAGTGGTTAAGAGCTCTGTTGCTAACCAAAAGGTTGTCAGTTTGACTCCACCAGTCCCTCCTTGGAAACCCTATTGGGCAGTTCGACTCTGTCCTGTAGGGTCAATATGAGTAGGAATCAAATCAATGGCAAAGGGTTTTTTATGTAAATATTACCTATGTATATAAGTATTTATGTTTCTGTGTATCTATCTACTGAAAGAGACTTATTTTAAGGAATTGAATCATGCCATTGTGGGAATGGCAAATCCAATACCTGCAGGTGGGGCAATGGACTGGAGATTCCATCAGTCTGGGTTCCAATACCTTTAGCTCAGGCAACCGGAAGAGAAGAGTGAAGGAGTTCTGGTAAGATGCTTATTTATAGTCTGGCAGTATACTATACCCTAAGGAAAATGCCTTTTTTTTCTCTTAAGGCTTATAACTTATTGGATGAGGACCAACCACAATATGGAGAGTAAATCTGCTTTACTTAGTGTCAACTGAATTAATCCCATGTAACTACTTCATAACAGCATCTACACTAGTGTTTGACCAAACAACCAGGTGCCATAGCTTAACAAGTTGACACATAACGTTAACTATCACGCTATGTATCAAAATATATGACAGCAGCAACAAATATACCTGCATCAATATGAGTATTTACCTTTAAACTGTATGCTTTATGAGGGCAGAAAGCTGGCACCATGCCTGTCATGCTCACCTCTGCATCTCCCACATTTATTATATAGAACATTTTTCATGTTTGTAAAAAAATGGATACATTGATAAATGCTGTATTGCAGCATTGCATAATTCTAACCTCATGTGTTTGGATTCCAACTCTTACGTGATTCCTTAACACTTTCAGGCCTGACTATTTCTTACAGACATAATTTCCAGTATAGCACCTGAATAAATGTATCTAGCACATTATTTAAATTGCTAGCATCTTTTTCCTCCTTCAACATGTACATTAAAATAGTGATAAACAAGCTTTCTGTGAAACAGAGCTTTGTAACTTCTGGGGGAGATTATTTGTCAAACTTGTCAATTTTTTATTCAGTAGAATAATATAAAACTACAAATGTCTTTTTCTGGTTAAATCCTGGAGAATGAGTCAATTTTAAACTTAACATGTAACAAATACATATTATACAATATATTCTTTGTGATTTTAAATTTAATTGTTACCAACTAAAGAGCTTATGGGCTAGAAGAGGTCATAATAAGAGATTAGGGGTGCTTGCAGTGATACAACCAAGTAGCATTAATACTTGTTGTTAGGTGCCACCAAGTTGTTTCCGACTCATAGTGATCATGTGGGCAACAGAATGAAACACTGCCTGATCCAGTGAGTCCATCTCATTGAGGGTCTTCCTCTTTTTTGTTGACCCTCTACTTTGCCAAGCATGATGTCCTTCTGCAGGGACTAGTCCGTCCTGATAACATGTCCAGAGTTCATGAGACAAAGTCTGGTCATCCTTGCTTCTAAGGAGCATTCTGGTTGTACTTCTTCCAAGCCATAATACTTAGCTTTGTTTATTCTGATCACATTTCACACTTAGCTTTGTCATAAACAATAGTCAAACTTGCTGTTTTCTGCTATGTTATTATAAATTTCTGAAAATAAAATTACAGCTTTACATCAAGTCTCTTTTGTAATGGTACCCCTGACCTCATGGTTTTCATATTTATCTAATTCAAGAAACTTCCTTTATGCTTAAAACCATCATTATTATTTCTCAGCTACATTAAAAGATCAGGAAACATTGTTACTCATGACTTTGTACGTAGGTGTGTTGTTGAGTATATGAGCAGACAGGCTTAGTACCTTTGTAGCTCTGAGTCTGCTTAGAAGAATCTACAAAAGTTACATCAACAGATGTCTTAAAGGAGCACTACTAAAATCTAATCGCGTTGCCGTTTACATGCCTATCGGCAGCTTTTTGGAAAATGGATAATCTTGGATCAGTGGTTTAGGACAAAATGTATTTACAACTTGCTATATTGAAATTAAAATGAAGTACGAACAGGCTAGATACAATTATCATCTTACATGAGCATCATTTAGATACAAATAATCTAGACTGCTAAATGAGTATAAACTCACATATAATTTAGGTTTATAAAGATTGTCTCATTGGTAAGATCAATTGTAATATTTTTCTTATGAAAGTGAATAACCAGGTAGAGCATATTACTGCTTTGTGTTTTTCTCTGATTTCACCCACTTCATATTTAGCTGCATTACAAAAGTGTTTTTCACATCCACAGAACACTGAGCTTTTCAATCCACTTGGTTTGACCATGGATTTTGTCAGAAACAGTATTTATCATAAGCAGAGGGTATTTGTATTCCTTTTTTTTTTTTTTAATTCCCACTCTGAAGCTTCATCCAACTTCCAGAATACAACAAAGTGGAGCTTGACAATGTTTCTTAGCCAACATTTTGTCAAGACTACTATTCAAACACTTTCACACAGAACCCTGAAACTAAGCTTTCCTCTCTCCAGTCATTGTTAGTCAATGGTCAGGGATTTTATTATTTGCAAAATGATGCTTAAAGGTTGAGTTTCCACTTTTCTCCATCCTGTACTGATGCAGAATGTAGATTTAAATACAAGAGGTCGTTTAGGACCATGGTATTTAAGACTTAAAAAAGCACTAGTCCACATATAGATTTACATTATCACTATATTGTGCAAGCAGTTCCTATGTATTTCATCCATTATATTTGAAAATTATTTCCTACTTTCTTATACAGTGAAGCCAGTGAGAGTTGGAACTCAACAAGACTGCCTTGTTTTTCTGGGTCTCCCAAGTTTTCTGCCTTTGGCAGGGTGCAGTCTTGCAGCTTTTCTGTCACTCATTTTAGTGGTAAATACTTGAATATTCCTTCCCTGACAGGTTTCTGCTTTACACAGGTTCTGGCTTTCACAGGTTTTACTGTATATTTCTTTAGAAAGTGTTTAAAATTGATATTTTGATAGTATATTCTAGTGATTAAAAGTGCAAGCTTTAGTCAAACAGATTTTTATTCACATCTTAGTTCTTCAGCTTACTAAATTGGTACCTGTTACAGTTTGAATTGTGGCCCCACAAAGAAATGTTGAAGTCCTAACAGCTGATACCTGTGAAAATGACTTTGTTTATAAATAGGATCATTAAAGATCTTATCAGCTAACCTGAGGTCATACCAAGTAGAAAACCAAAACCAAACCAAACCTGTTGCCATTGAGTTGATTCCAACTCATAGCGACCCTAAAGGGCAGAGTAGAACTGCTCCATAGGGTTTCCCGGGAAAGCCTGGTGGATTTGAACTGCAGACTTTTTGTCAGCAGCAGTAGCTCTTAACCACTATGCCCTGCCATCTGAGTAGTATTTTATATGAGGACAATAGATCCAGAGAGTTAGACAGAAGAAGAACCCCAATGTGATGACTGAAACCGATGCAGCTGAAGTCAAGGAATGCTATGGATGACCAGGAACAACCAGAAGCTAGGAGACAGGCATTGAACAGTTTCTCTCTCAGACTCTTCAGAGGTAATGGACGTGGCCAATACTCTGATTTGGACTTTCAACTTTCAGAACTGTGAGACAGTAAATTTCTGTTTTTAAAGCTACCCACCACTTTGCAACATTTCGCTACAGCAGTTCTGGGAAATCCAGCAGCGCCCTTCGAGAGCCCATCAACCTTTCAAAGCCTAGACTCCTTATCTACAAAATGGAGAAAATAATTGTTCCTATCTAAGAAGAATGATGGAGCCCTGGTGGTGTACTGGTTAAGAGCTTGGCTGCTTACCAAAAAGTCAGCAGTTCAAACCCACCAGCTGCTCCTTGGAAACCCTATGGGGCAGTTCTACTCTGTCTTATAGGGTCACTATGAGTGGGAAGTGACATGAAGGTACCTAATTTTTTTTTTTTTTTAACAACAACAAAGAGGTATACTGTGAGGATTAAAGTAAAAGTTGTTTGTAAATACTGAAATTTCCAGATACTAATTCATAGATACTTAACATGTGAAATTGCAGGAAAGGTGGAATGGGCCCAGAAGCATAATGCACATAAACAGAGCCTGTAATCTCTAAAAAAAAAAAAAAAAAATCACTTCTTCATGTAGAGTCAAAGCTGAAAAAGAGCAAACGTTGCATAGACAGACTAAGAAGAATAGTCTAATGCCTAAGTTGATGGAAAAAGTTTTTACAATCAGTTCCTAAGAAGAGCAGCTACTGACACAACCACTCCTTTTTCTCAAGGTTTTAGAAACAACCATATAAGAAGCTAATTTCTTCCTTTAATGTCTACCTTATTTTCAGGGAAAAACCTTCTGGGCCAAAAGTAAATAACCCACATTCATTGCCGCCAAGTTGATTCCAACTCCTCGCGACCATATAGGACAAAGGAGAACTGCCCCATAGGGTTTCCAAGGAATGCTGTTGGATTTGAACTGCTGACCTTATAGTTATTAGCTGAGCTCTTAACCACTGAGCCACCAGGGCTCCAGGTTTAGACAAATAGGCAGCTAGAGGCCCCAGAAGAGCCATAACGTGGCATGCACAGCTGTGTGTGTCCTGATTATTGGTGCTGCTGCCATATGAAGGTGTTTTGAATATCAGCTCTGAATAGAGGGAATTAAGATTAACACTTCATTTTTGTTTTAAGTTTCAGAAGTAGATATAATCTAAATATTTTAAGATAAACATTTTAAGGTAAATCAACGATCCAAATATAAAAATATGTAAGTAAAGCAAAACAGCATATGCCATAGGTTTCAGAATTGAGAAAGTGTTAGATTTTTAAGTGCTCAAACCTTTATTTATTTTGAACTAATGGAGAAAGTTAAAATTTTTAAAAAATGACAAAATTCAACCTTAGCTCTTTTTTCCCATACTGTGGTAATTACTACATGGGAATTTACTACAGAAACAGTTTAGTTTTTAAAGACTTAACTGTAAATAGTCTTATTAATAGAAATTATCAACAATAACTATCTGGTCTATTGAAAACTGTCAATTCATATTGCCTTGATGTCTGAACTAAAACTTTTAATTTCAGTGACATGCATTATTGAGTATGGGATTTTCTTTATTTTCATTGGTTAATACACAGACTCTTATAAATCATAGAATTGTAAACTGATATGAATTTTATAGCTAGATCATCTAGTCTACTCTACCCATTATATAAACTAAATAATCCTAAAAGAAGGACATTTTAGTGATTTGACCAAAATTACACTACAATTAGGGGAAGAAACAAAGATAAAATTTGCCTTAATCTTTCCCACCATTAAAGGAGAGAAGAAAGATTAAAAAAAAAGAAAAACTATAAAGTGTTTGCAAAGCTCCAATGTGTGAGTGTTTCCTCTATTGTTCGCTTCCTCTTTTCACAGGTATCACGTGAGTATGACAGACAACAACTAGACAATTAAAAAAAAAAAAAGACTGATTACTTATATTCAGATTCATGACTGGAGAAAGCCAAGAGCTTACAGATTACTTATAGCTAGTATGCAGGGGGATTCTGCGGTTCTTTCTGTAGTAACCCTTATCATAAAATCATGCTCTAGTGGCCTGGACAAGGAGCCCTAGTTGCACAATGGTTAAGTACTTGCCTGTTAAATGGAAGCTCAGCAGTTCGAACTCATCAGCTTCTCCATGGGAGAAAAGACCTGGAGATCTGCTCTTGTAAAAATTACAGCCTAGGAAATCCCATGGGGCAATTCTACTCTGTTATACAGAGTCATCATGAATCTGAATCGACTTGACAGTACACATCAACAACAGTGCCCTGGAGAGGACATTCTCTCACTCCTGAGTATATGTTATGAAGGTTTGTCCTCACTAAATAATAAAATGTCCCATTTCCCCGGGGTATACCAAGTGCAAATTTAAATAGATCAGTTCCACATTTGGAGAATCAGGAAGCCCAGTGAACAACTAATGAGTTCAGCTGCTTTTAGCAGAAACTTCATATAACAGTGATTTAAGCAAGATATGGAGCCCCAGGGGTGCAGTGGTTAAGCTTTCGCCTGCTAACCAAAAGGTTGGCAGTTTGAATCCACCAGATGCTTCTTGGAAACCCTATGGGACAGTTCTGTTCTGTCCTATGGGGTCGATATGAGTTGGGATAGACTCCATGGCAATGGGCTTGGTTTGGTTTGATAACCAAGACATAACTTCTCTCATATTTCAGTGAAACAGGAAAGGAGATAAATGCAGGATCACATAATTCTGAATTTTTTTGTGGCGGCAAGAGGAGGTGAGGTTCTGCAAACATATGGGAGGATTGATCTTTGTAGGAAATAAGGACTCTTGAGCCACCCTAACAGGAAGTAAGAAAGAACACATGGGTAAGGTGAAGACAGATTTGTTCATTCTGATGGTGAGAAGATGAGGAAGTTTACATATTATTTCTCGATTTTTTGAAAATGACTTTGAGATGAGATCATTAGCAGAGCAGGTCTTTGGCCGTGTATACATGTAGGGAAAGTGGGGATGGAGACTTTATGGTAACTTGGAAATGGTATAAGCTAGAGAGGGCTATAAAGAAATAGAGAACACAAGATAAAATTCTGATATGTGAGTACATCCCGGAAGATTTTCAAATTATATGGAAGCTAAGTGTATGAATAAAAATGGTCATCATGGTCAGGTGGTCATTACACTGTGCCATATCTGTTCAATTATTTCTTCCCTCTACCAGACTGTGCACTTACCAAAGGTAGTGACGTTTTTCAGTTCTATATCCTTAGCATTTGACGTGGACCATGTCAATGAAAGTTTGCTGAATGAATGAATGATGCACACTATTAAAAATGTGTGGTAATCACATTTTCTCAGGTCTGTACGTTGTGTTCAAAGATGAGTTTCTGTTTAATAGAGCTTTCTCTTTGCTCTTTACTAAAATACATTCAGCCCATGGACCCTGACATTATGAGAAAATGAAAAACACCTTTCAGATAGAATCTCTATTTTGGTTTAGATTCAGCACGAATGCATTGCTCAAAAAGAACAATGAGATTTCTGTCTCAGGCCACCTTGATTTCTACGTTATAGGGAATTTCTAAGATTTTAACAACATTGCTTCTAATAGGCCACTCTGTTTCATTCTAACCTGAACCCTAAATAGAGCAAGTATTCTATTCTCTGCAAGCTCTATCATTCAGGTCTTTTGAGTATCCTTGAAAGAGAAAACATTTAAAAATAAAGCATAGGAACACTACTAAATGGACATAAAACCCGTTGCAAAATGGAATATATTGATTATTTTAGTACCAGAGATGTTCCCTGGTTCAGTTTTGGCACCTTTTGAAGTTGCATTTACTCTTTTAGGCTGTTAAGGCACTATTTAATGAATCAATTGAGTCATTTAGTCAATAGGAGTATTCTTGACTTCTAAAAGAGTTAATACACCTTTTCCGTGGTACTTCCCTTATGAGAAAGGAATACTTTAAATGCCTGACAAATCAGACTTAATATTACTTAAAAATGCACGTTTTTCAAAAGGATGGACACCACGCTTCCCCTGTGGTATACATCTTGTTTGTGTATAAACTCACAGACCCGCATAGGAAGAAACAGCCTCTGTTTGAAAATGTCAGTGGAATGAAATGCTGTCATAGAATAATGATCTCTTGTTTCCACAGAAATACCTAGGGAGAACTAAGATGTTCATTTTCAAAGAAGGAAACATTGATCCACTGGGCATGTCCTATTAAAACGACTTTATTTTATTCCATCAAATAGCTGATGTAAATTCAGTCATTTAGTCTGATAGATGTGGGTTCCAGGGAATGACATTTGTGCGCCACAGTACTACTAAGAAGATAAAAATCATTGCATTTGCTGCAGTTTATTCGTGAGCAAAACAGAACTAAGCTTGTTCACGAATGCTCTGAGGTTTAATAGTGGCAATTTAGAAGTGATGTAAGCTGATTTTTTTTTCTCTGATTTCTTTAAGTAATCCTTCCTTTTCTTGTTGTTCTAATGGTTGTTCAGTTACATAATTCTCAATTACATGCATTGTACTGAGAATTTTACATATTTTTATATGTTAGGAAATAGGCACTATAACATTTAAAGATTTGTGGCCAATGACTGCTCAAATGAAGGTAAATATTAGCTTTATAAAAAAGTGATGGAGAAATATATATGTTTTTGATAGTTAGCATTTTATTCTGAACAGCAAAAGGAAAAGATGGCCAGAGCTTCAGGGGAAAAGAGGAAAAAGGAGAGAGATTTATATATTCAAGTTATGTGCAGGTACATACGATTTGCAGATGAACATATTTTGCGTTGTGAACAGTCACATAACCCCCTAGGACAGGTTTTGTACCTGCTCCTGTGGTATACACATTGGTACACACTTTGGTTTATCAGCAGTTCACTTTTAGTAATGCAAATTAATGCACTCAGAATAAGATTTTATATCATTATTATCATTATTTCCTTTCTTTAGGATCTAACTTTCATGTTACCACCATCTGTATGGCTGGAAAATGCAGTGATTTTTTTTTTTTTTATATAGTACATAAAACTATAGAAATAAAGGTAAAGTCAAAGAAAAATGTTCTTTTTAATTGGACAGTGCTTATTTCCTTTCAAATTGAGATCATAAACATATAGCATTTCTAAAATGAAAGACTTTAAAGGATAGTATTTGTAGGAGGAGAGCTGTACCTATATTATGAGAATATAGATTTTTCTCAGCGTTTCTTGTATTATTTAAAAAAAATAAGTTTTCTATTACTGGCCAATATATTTCAAGAAAAGATAGAATCACGTTATACTCTTATCATATAGTGGCTTTCACTCCAGCCTCTCATATTATGCTTCTCATATTTTTTGTACCTGTAACAATTGGTCCAACTTATGTTCTGGTTGCCTTTGCTCTCTGTTTGGGTATTATCTTTTCATGGAGCCACAGGCTCTGTGAAGGCATAACGCTATTTAACCTAAAATGGTACATCCAACCACATCAGGTGGGGAAGACATTGAGAAGTTGCACCTGGTGGATTACAGGGGTAGAAAACAGGGCACTGCCGTAAAGATGAGGTAGGAAGCACCCAAATGGGTACTTGCCATGGGAAAGTAAATAAAAAACATGGTTATTATAGGTGGGGTAGAGTAAAAATCAAGCTTTCATAGACATTGAGTCAGCAGTCATGTGGCTCAGACTAAATGACATGCTTTTTAAGGACAAGCTGGGAACAGAGATCCAGCAAAGTTCCAGAGTTCTAGCCTATATAAAAGGGAAATGGCCTTACTTTTGCAAAGGAGATCATTGCTGAGGGATGTAACCAAGCATATCTGTACAGGACAGCCTTTCATGGGCTTAGGAGATTTTTCTCTATTTCCCTAAGCATAAGAATTTAAATAAATAGCTGGACATTTTCCAAGCATTCACATATCCTTACATTGGTTAGTCACCTACTGTTGGTGACACAAAGTCACCGCCCCTCAACCTAATCCTTTCCAGTACACACACTAGACATTAGATGAAAGGATTATTCTAAGACACGTTTGCATTTCACAGTTACGAAAAGCAGCAATTCAGAGCCAAGACTGCTATCTTATCTCATCTAGCCTTTGAAAAACTGCTTACTCTCTCATTTTTTCCACCCATCTGACCCTTCAGATTTTGACACACTGTACCATTTTCCCAAGTAGAATTTTGGATCTCAAACAAAGACAAACAATGGCAACAAAAACAACAAAAGTCTCTTCTGCCTTGGTATCTCAGGTGTACTGTCCTGGGCCTCCTAGGTTAATTTCTCCTTCTGTTTGTACTCTGGCCTGGTGTGTTCCCACTTCTCTGCTCCACCTCACCATCTGCTGTATTTCTATCAGCTTATTGTTGGCCAAGAAAATTGAAATCAAGAGATTTTCTCCATCATTAAATATGTTATTTTAGAAAATTTTCCCAATTACCTGACACAACTGATTAACCACAACTTTACTTAGAATCTCCTTTAAAATCACAATCAGTATGTTGTTGCTGGGTGCCGGCATCTTGTTCCGACTCATAGCAACCCTACAGGACAGAGTACAACTGCTCCATAGGGCTTCCAAGGAGTGGCTGGTAGATTTGAACTGCCAACCTTTTGGTTAGCAGCCAAGCTCTTAACCACTATACCACCAGGGCTCCTACAATCAGTATAGAAAATACATTTTCTTTTAATACTTAACTCAAGAATAATTAAAAAAAAAAAAAAAAGAGAAATTCATTCCTCCCCTACCTATGTTTTTATACGTTTCACCAAGTGCTATTTTCCCCAATTTATTCTATCATCATAAAGATAAAATAACAGTGCCATTTCCTTTCAAATCTACTTTTAGTGACTCTTTGGCTTTATGGAAAAAATCAATTTAGGCATACTTAAATACTCTAATTTAGTATCAAAAATTACAATCAGTACTACTAACACTTTCTTGATTATATTTCTAAATGAAAAGTGAAATGAAGATATATATTGGCACTTTTAACTGAATAAATCAATGCAATCCCAAATCATGCTGCTTTACTTTAAAGTGCCTTTGTTAAAAAATCTATAGTGACTAATTTATGAACTCCTAGAACCGTTTAATAACATTGTTTAACCTTTGAAATGTTTCATAACTTTAAAAAGCACAAAGAATAACTAACATCCTCCGAGTAGTGGAGTATATACAAAGGGCCTAGATTCTCCTTAATTTTACTGAATGCACTTCCTCCTATGACCCTTTCCACATATCCATTATTTCTGCTACGGTAAGTCAAAAAGCCTATTATGTTTAGAAATGCTGAGAGCAGGAATGGATTTGTCCAGCTTGCCTGCTTAGAGTAAATGAAAATGTGCATTCCCAGGAAACAGGAATATTTTAAAGGTAAGCTACATAGGCAGGAACCAATTGTCATCAAGTTGATTCTGACTCCTGGTGACCCCATAAGGGTCAGAGTAGCACTGTGTTCCATGGGGTTTTCAATGGCTGATTGAACTTGAACCACTCACCTAACCAGTTATTCTGCTGCTAACTGAATACTGGAGGTATGAGTCCTCCCAGAGGCACCTCAGAAGAAAGGCCTGGTGACCTACTTTTGAAAAATCAGCCATCGAAAAACCCTGTGGAGCTCAGTTCTGCTCTGACAACATGGGGTTGCTTCAAATCAGAATCAACTGGACAGCAAACAGGACTTTGTTTGCTTGTTACGTTTCATTCACCAACTGTGTATTTGTTTCCTGTTATGAACCAGAAGCTATATGATTACAGAATTTTGAAAGTAAATATCAAGGATTAGGTAAATCGGCACAGCCTAGGTAGGTGATTTTGATAGCTCTTTTACAAAGACACTGGCTTAGTTTTCTAGCTCCTTCAGTTAGCGAGTGTGTATAACTTTTGAAAACTACAAACGTTTATTAAATAAGAGCTTAAGCTTTGTTAATAACACAGAAAACAAAATATATAAAACATATTTCCTGGTCACAAGTATAGCAGCCTCAGTGGGAAAAACAAGGCAACAAACACGAATCGAAAGAAAAAATATATATAGAACTATACGTCATTTAATGTCATGTTTTCTGTCTAATAGTTTCCGTAAGAACTTAGGAGCCTGAGATAAATAGAAGCTTAAAAGTCAGAAACAGGGTAAATTGCAAGGCAGTGTTTTACCTTGTACTGGCAGACACAGAGAAAGGGTACAGGCTAGAGGTATAAGGAAAGGCTTTCTGGATTATTAAAAAGAAAATCAGCATGAATGCAGAGCCCACTTACATCATTACTTAAATCAGTCGTTCTCAACCAGAAGCAACTGTAGTCCCCTCACCCCACCCTCCAGGAGACATTTGGCAATGCCTGGAGACATTTTTTTGATTATCACAATGAGGGTGAAGCTGTGGGGGTTGGAGAAACTGGGAGGTGGGCTAGGATGTTTGGTTTGCCTCTGGAAGATAAAAGGTGAAGAATGTTGCTAAACACTCTACAACACACAGGATAGCACTCTTACAACAAAGGCTTATCCCGTCCAAAATGTCAATAGTGGCAAGGTTGAAAAATCTTGGCCTAAATGTGATAGCCTGGCAAGCGAGTTTCTCACAGCTTCATTCCATATCAGGTTGTAGGAAGGCCAAAGAAGGGCCCTCACTTCATTTATCTAGCTAGACAACTAGCAGTAACACTACATTTAGATTCAAATGAAAAGAAATGATAAAAGAGTTTATTCTGAACCCACTAGTTTGGATCACCAAAACCAAATGAAGTATTACTAGCAGTGTGTACCACAGTGTATACCATAGAGACAGAGGATGTCTTTCCATTTGTTTGGGTCTTCTTTAATTTTTTTAAACAATTTTTTGTTTGTTTTAGCATCCATGTCTTACACTTAGATTTATTCCTAAGTATTTTATTCTTTTTAGTGTTATTGTAAGTCGAATGGTTTTCTCGTTTAGATTTTGTGTTCTTCATTGATTTTTGTATACTGAGCTTATAAACCACAACCTTGCTTAATTGGCTTCTTAGTTCTAATAGTCATTTAGTGATTCCCTAGAATTTTCTGTATACAATATCAGGTTATTGGGGAAGAAAGACAGTTTTATGTCTTCTTTTCCAATCTCGATGCATTTACTTTCTCTTTCTCTTTATTTTCTTTCTTTTCATTTCTTCTTTAATCATCTTGACTAAACCCTCCAGTGCAATCTTAAATAAATGTTTTGAGAGAAGACATTATTGTCTTGTTCCTGATGTTTGGAGGAAAGCATCGAATCTTTCACCATTAAGTATAATGTTAGCTGTGAAAATTTCACAGATGTCCTTTATCATTTGGGGGAAGTTCCTTTCTATTACAGTTTGTTGAATGTTATTTTTCACTCCGATAGAGTTTTGCTCAAACCCGCTTTCTTTGTGCTTTTATTATCAAGTAATTGCATTGTTATGTGTTATAATTCTAATAATACAATTGCATAAATATGGTTTTATGCAATTTGTTGTTAAGAAGGAGGAGAAAAGTAAATAATTTCTTCTATAAGAATCAGCACAAAGATGATTCCTACGAGGCAGAGGTTAAATAAAGATGTCCCAAACGTTCAACTTTTCCAAGCTACTGCACCACTCCATCATCTCTGACGCCAACTACTTCCTCTCCTCTCAGTACTCTCCCTCCTGTGTTTGGATTCCCTAACTGAATTCCCTAATTTGCTGCCACATCTCACAAAACTCATGAACCGTATAAAGGAAATAGCTCACACAGTTGTGGAGGCTGGCAAGTCTCAAACTCTTGGGTCAGGCAAAGACTTCTCCCTGGCCCTCAGTCTCTGCCCAAAGGCACTCAGCTTTCTTGCTCTGTGGGCAGTTGGAAGCCCACTCTGCCATCTCCCTCGGGTCTCTCCTTCCTTGGTGATGGTGGTCTCTTCTTTCTCTTGCCTCTGGGGTGGTTCATTGCAAGACCAATCCCCTTGGTGAGCCAAAATTACCTTATCACATAGTCCTATGCAATCATCCAGGTGGGAGTTAGAAGACCATGGCTACAAAGGTCACACAAAAAGCCATCCATTACACTGCAAAGGGGTAAACAATATGCAATCAAACTGTATTTTATACTTATTTTTATGTTTTTGTATATTCAAATTACTGTCGGTGTCACGAGGTATGAAAGCCTGAAGAAAGGACTTCCTTTAATGTTTCTTGTAGATTAGTTTTTTTTTTTAAATTGTACATTAGATGACTATTTACCGAACAAATTACTTTCTCTTTAAACACTTAATACACGTATTGTTTTGCGACATTTGTTGCCTACCCCATGACTGTCAACATTCTCCCCTTCTTGACCTTGGGTCCCTGTTTACCAGCTTTCCTGTCCCGTCCTGTCTTCTCATCCTTGCCCCTGGGCTAGTGTGCCCGTTTAGTCTCGTTTTGTTTTATGGGTCTGTCTAATCTTTGGATGAAGTGCAAACCTCAGGGGTGACTTCAGTACTGAGTTAAAAGAGTTTCTGGGGGCCATACTCTTGAGGTTTCTCCAGTCTCTATCAGACCAGTCAGCCTGTTTTTTTTTTTTTTTTTTCGTGAGTTTGAATTTTGTTCTTCATTTTCCTCCAGCTCTGTCTGGGACGCTCTGTTGTGATCCCTGTCAGAGCAGTTGGCGGTGGTAGCTGGGCACCATCTAGTTGTGCTGGACTCAGTCTAGTGGAGGCTGTAGTAGTTGTGGTCCATTAGCCTTTGGACTAATCTTTCCTTTTGACTTCAGTTTTCTTCATTCTCCATTGCTCCAGACAGGCAGGGACCAGCAGAATATCTCAGATGGCCACTCACAAGCTCTTAAGATCCCAGATTCTACTCACCAATGTAGGATACAGAATACTGTCTTTGTAAACTATGTTATGCCAATTGAGCTAGATGTCTCCCGAGACCATGACCCCCAGCCCTCAGCCCAGTAATTCGGTCCTTCAGGGAGTTTGGATGTGTCTGTGAAGCTTCTATGATCTTGTCTTGGTCAAAATGTGGTGACTTCCCCAGTATTGTGTATTGTCAATAGACAATATAGTCTAGTTAGTGTTTTTCCCTCTTACAGAGCAGTTCCGATAGAGGAAAAAAAAAAAATTCTGTAAGCTTTTATTTATCTGGAAATGTATTTATTTTGCCTCAATTTGAGGGAGTTAGTTTTACTGGTTATAGGATTTTTTTTTTTTTTTTTTTTAACTTTCAGCACTTAGAATATGCTCTCCTTTTGTGTTTGGACATCCATTGTTTCTGATGAGAAGTTAGCTATCATTCTTTTTTTTTTTTTAATAACTTTTATTAAGCTTCAAGTGAACGTTTACAAATCCAATCAGTCTGTCACATATAAGTTTACATACATCTCACTCCCTACTCCCACTTGCTCTCCCCCTCTTGAGTCAGCCCTTTCAGTCTCTCCTTTCTTGACAATTTTGCCTGCTTCCCTCTCTCTCTATCCTCCCATCCCCCCTCCAGACAAGAGTTGCCAACACAATCTCAAGTGTCCACCTGATATAATTAGTTCACTCTTCATCAGCGTCTCTCTCCCACCCGCTGACCAGTCCCTTTCATGCCTGATGAGTTGTCTTCAGGGATGGTTCCTGTCCTGTGCCAACAGAAGGTCTGGGGACCATGGCCGCCGGGATTCCTCTAGTCTCAGTCAGACCATTAAGTTTGGTCTTTTTATGAGAATTTGGGGTCTGTATCCCACTGATCTCCTGCTCCCTCAGGAGTTCTCTGTTGTGCTCCCTGTCAGGGCAGTCATCGATTGTGGCCGGGCACCAACTAGTTCTTCTGGTCTCAGGATGATGTAGGTCTCTGGTTCATGTGGCCCTTTCTGTCTCTTGGGCTCTTAGTTGTCGTGTGGCCTTGCTGTTCTTCATTTTCCTTTGCTCCAGGTGGGTTGAGACCAATTGATGCATCTTAGATGGTCGCTTGTTAGCATTTAAGACCCCAGACGCCACATTTCTAAGTGGGATGCAGAATGATTTCATAATGGAATTATTTTGCCAATTGACTTAGAAGTCCCCTTAAACCATGGTCCCCAAACCCCCCGCCCTTGCTCCGCTGACCTTTGAAGCATTCATTTTATCCCGGAAACTTCTTTGCTTTTGGTCCAGTCCAATTGAGCTGACCTTCCATGTATTGAGTGTTGTCTTTCCCTTCACCTAAAGCAGTTCTTATTACTGATTAATCAATAAAAAAACCCTCTCCCACCCTCCCTCCCCCCTCGTAACCACAAAAGTATGTGTTCTTCTCAGGTTTACTATTTCTCAAGATCTTATAATAGTGGTCTTATACAATATTTGTCCTTTTGCCTCTGACTCATTTCGCTCAGCATAATGCCTTCCAGGTTCCTCCATGTTATGAAATGTTTCAGAGATTCGTCACTGTTCTTTATCGATGCATAGTATTCCATTGTGTGAGTATACCACAATTTATTTACCCATTCATCCGTTGACGGACACCTTGGTTGCTTCCAACTTTTTGCTATTGTAAACAGAGCTGCAATAAACATGGGTGTGCATATATCTGTTTCTATGAAGGCTCTTGTATCTCTAGGGTATATTCCTAGGAGTGGGATTTCTGGGTTGTATGGTAGTTCTATTTCTAACTGTTTAAGATAACGCCAGATAGATTTCCAAAGTGGTTGTACCAAGCTATCATTCTTAATGGAATTCTTTTCTAGGTAATGAGTTTTTTTTTCCTGCTTTCAATATATTTTTTCTTTGTCTTTGCACATTTTAAGTGTGATATGTTTGGATGTTGTATAATTAACTAGGGCTGTTATAACAAAATACCACAAACTGGGTGGCTTAAGACAACAGAAACTTATTGTCCGACAATTCTGGAGGTTAGAAGTCTGAATTCAGGAAATCAGCAGGACCATCCTTGCTTCAAAAGCTTTAAGAGAAGACCCTTATCACTTCCGCTTCCAGTGCTCCCTGACAATCCCTGAAATTGCTTGGCTTTTAGATGCATCATACCAATCTCTGCTTCATCTTCCCATCGCCACTGCCCCGGTGTCTCCATCTGGACCTCTTCTTCTTTTTTATAAGGACAACACTTATGTTGGATTAGAACCTCCCCCTACCCTAGAATTATCTCATGTTAACTGATAATATCTTCAGAGGTTCTATTTCTAAACAAGTTCACATTCAAAGGTACTGGGGGTTAAGACTTCAACATATCTTTGAATGGGGGCACAATTCAAGCCATATCAAATGTTAATCTCTTTGGAGATTGTTTAGTTTCTTGGCAATATAGTTTAATGTCTTTCTGTTACTCTTATTATACATGAGGAAGTACTTAGTGTCACGTATTTTTCAGACATTCTGCCATTTTTCTTCTTTTTTTTCTCTCTGCTTTTCAGATTGCATAATATCTACTGATCTGTTTTCAAGTTTGCTAATTCTTTCTTCTGCCAGTTCAAATCTACTGTCTACCTGTTCCAGTGATTTTTCATTGTTGTTATTGCATTTTCAAATCCAAAGTTCCCATTTGAATCTTTAAATAATTTGTGTCTTTTTAATAATATTCTTTATTTGATGAGATATTTCTATTTTACCTTCCTTAATTCCTAAGGTATGATATCCTCTAATTCTTTGAACATATTTGTAATGATACAATAATATAATAACTGCTTTGGAAATTTTCTTTGCTAAGTCCAATATTTTTCTTTGCTAAGATCAAATATCTCTTTGTTAAATACAATTTCTTCAAAGAAATTTCTACTGATTATTATTTTTTCCTATATATGGTTCACATTTTCTTATTTTCTACATGTCTCATATTTTTTGTTAGAATCTGGACATTTCAGATAATATAGTAACTGTCAATACTGTTCTCCCTACCAGAGAGATGATGTTGTTATTATTGTTACTTAGTCATGTGTTTATTTATTTAGTGACTTGGCCAAACTAACTTTGTGAAGTCTATTTCCTCTACACTGCGCAGTCCCTGAAGTTTCTTCTCAGATTATTTTTATTGTTTTAATCTTTTAACCTGGCTACCTAAGTGTCACACTTGCGTCAGCATAAATCATTTACTGGTCAAAGGATGTGCCTAAGTGCCAGGTAGATTGTTGTGCCATACCATTAGATATTTTTGTGTGTGTGTGTGTCTGTTGGATGCTGTTGTCACAGTTCAAGGGATTTACACTTTGCCCTGCTGCAATCAGTTTGGGACTAGTAGTTTGACTTTTCCTGCTACAATCACTCCTTAGAAGATGTAATCTCAGACATGCACACAGTCTCCTACTGCCAGGGATGTATATGGCTTTATTTTTAAGCCCTGCTTCCAAAAAATTCTCCTGGGTCATAGCAGCTTATTTTTGGCTGGTGTTTGGTCAAAGATTGTGCTTATGCCCCTAGCTCCAGTGAAGCTTCCATTCTCTTTTGATTGATCTTTGTGCAACCTGTGGAAGGTTTTCAACTCTTTCTCAAGCCCTCGTCTGATTACTCCTGAATGCATGCTGTGTAGAACTTATGCACAGCCTTCCTCACCTCCAGAGTTGACTGTGATACAAGGATGGCTTTTCTTGACACTATCTTTTCGCAGTTATCTCTGGTAAACTTCTGATTGCTCTGCATTTTCACTAGTAGCTATAGTATCAAGGAACTGTAAGTACCCTCTTTATTTCTCTCATTGCTTTTGACAATGCTTTTATACATGGAAATGTTCGTGCTTTGTTCCAAATAAAATCAGTCTCCTCAGGCCAATTCTAAAGCTCTTAATTCTTGTGGCCTGTCTCTTTCCTTGGGAGAACCTGTGCATCACTGTACACAAGATCTGAGGGCAGGAATTGCCACTTCTTTCTGCCAAAGTGATATCCCTGCTCTATGAGTGGGTACTGTTGGGGTGGCACCTCATTTTCTTGGCTTTACCATCCCAACTTGGAACCGCCACCCTTCACGCTAGCTGGGGTGGGCCCATTATTCACAATCTGTCACACCTGAGGTAGAACTGCCCACCAAGTGGGGGCTGATTAAAGTAAGGCAGCCCAATCTTCTCAGCTGTGTCTGTCCAGAAGAGAGCTTCTGCAACACAGGGCTGAGGGAAATGAGACACACCATTAGCCTGCCTCACCAGGGGTGAAACTGTAGCTTTAAACTGGAAGGGAAGGGAAAGGGAATCTTGACTTCTTGATTACACCCATGTAGAGTAAAACTCTCTGGAAAAGGAAGGTGGCTGTGGTTCAAATGCCACATACTTTTGTTGCTCTTGTTTAGATTTAACAGGTTTTTTTTGAGCGAATGTTTCTTTATTTGCTGTATACACCTAAGATATTTCCGGCGACTTTAAAATGCTTGCTTTTTTAGTTTTTTTTTTTCCATTTAAGAGATTTTTTGTGGGGGAATCTGCCTTGCTCCTCACTCTGCTGTCTCAGAAGCCAGTTATATAACTTTTTTTTTTTTTTTTTAACTGCTGACTGCATCTTTAATCCTAGTGCATTTAATAGAGTGTTCTATGGATACAGGGACAACTGATCCTAGAGTGTGTGAGTAGATTCTGGCAGAAATACATTGTGAGGAGTTCCTTGATATCTGAAAAGTTGTGTATATGTTAGGCGTGAGAGAAGGTTGGAGAAGTGGGCCAGGAATATGATCTACAAAACAGAATACTACCATAAAATCCACTGCTGAAAAACACAAAAGCAAAAAACAAAAAAGGCAAGTTAAGGAAAAACTATTTCCAATACTATTTTAAAATGTCTATTTAATTCAGTTTTAAGACAATTATAAATAAAATTATGTATAAATGTTTAACGCAAGTATGTCTGTTAAAACAATTGCCCATTTCTCTTATGTGCTATTAAACCATTTGTAAAATTCAGGTGAATTAACCCTTAAATATCAAATTATCTTGAGATTTTAAAACGTGTTTCCCACAGCTTCAGAGAAATATAAACTTCCTCTGGCCTTACTCTTTGTGCATATTAAACACTGGTTTAGAGTATTCTTTAGCTGATAGTTCATTCTTCCTGAAATATTGCCTCTAGAGAAATCCCTTAATGACAACCACTCCTCTAAGCACTTTATTACAACCGCTTATCAATTAATTAATGAACAGAGGGATATCTTTAATGAAGCTTCTCACCTTTTTGGGAAGGCCAAATTAAAATCAGAAATCTCCTCTAGTGTAAACTAACAATGTTCCACTTTAAGTTAAACGATGTTATCAAAACCAAAGTACCAACTGGTGTGTTTCCATTTACTGGCTATTTTTTCCAGCATCCACCATTTCCAAAGCTGACAGCACCATATGTATATCATTGATCTAAATGCTCTCTCTATAAATCATCACAGTGCAGACACAAGCCATAGAGAGAGAGCATAGTTCTATCTGCCATTGTTAGGTAAAGATAGAAAATAATTCCCTCGGTGTAAAGAACTTCAACTTACAGCTGTTTAACTGAGTGATTTTTGATAGTTAAGGAATTATCCAGTTGGCAGAAAAAGTACAAAATGATAGAAAAGTTTCTATTACTATATGGGATATTCTTTCAAATGGATTAATGTCTTTTGGCTTTCCATCAAAAAATAAATAAATAAATAAAAAGATTACTTGCCTGATTATTATATCTTTATCTAACCAGAATATTAACCATCCAATTAATGTAATCAATATAAATTCTGGTTAATTTAGGCTCCAAAAGCACTCTTTAGACATTTGTGAGAGGCAAAATACAGTATAAACTTTCCAATATCTTACTTGTATTGACAAAATAATACTGGCCTTGTGTAGTCAGTATGGCTTTTAACTTTCATCCAAATGTAATTTCTCTTCAGTTAAAGATAAAACAACTTTTAAATGATTCTTCTGAACCTCTAAATTAGGGATAAAGTTGTTTATATATATATATATATATATATATATATATATATATTTAACAGTCCCTTATATAGTACCTCAGAGTCCCTGGGTGACACAAACAGTTAAACACTCAGCTGCTAACTGAATGATTGGAGGTTCCAACCCACCCAGAGGTGTCATGGAAGAAAGGCCTGACAATCTGCTTTTAAAAGGTCACAGCCATAAAAATCCTATGGAGCACAGTTTTACTCTGATACACATGGGGTTGCCATGAGTCAGGATCGACTGTTTGTTTGGTATGTAGTGCCTAATATATGTCAGGCGCTCTTCTAAGTGGTTTACTAACAAAAATACATTTAATCTGCTTAACAATACTGTAAGATAGGTATTACCATTATTTCCCCTAACAGATGAGTGAACTGTGACAAAAGAGGGTAGTTCCTCACCGGAAGTCACAAATTAGGTAAGTTATAGAGCTGTGTGTTCAGATAGAGAGTACATGTTAGTACCCACTACGTTACGCTGTCTATTTTGAAAAACATCTCTAAAATTGTCCACCTGATTTCATTATCATCATCATCATCAAAGCATTAAAGTATTGGGTGGTGCCATGCAATCTGTTCTGTAAAAAATCATTTAGTCACACATTTTTCCTTCTAAGAGGTTCCAGTTAAGTATGGCTATGTAATATCTAAGTTTAACATGTATTATGACAACCCTAACACTATTATTTTCAAAACATTCTGTTAGTTTGGCTGATAATCTTCTTTCCTGCTGTAGAGAGAAATATATGTCGTTAAGGACACTTTTCAGATATTTATTTCCCAGATCTGCAAAGAAATTTCCACCTCTATTCTTCTTATTGGGTTTTTTTTTTTTAATTCTTTTTATTAATTTCTGTTTCAAAACATGAACTATATTTTTTATGCGGCTAGTAAAAGATTGGAGGTCCTCGAGTGTCATGTTGGAGTGTTCAGATAGTATTCAAAGGAAATTGGGAGTCATCAAATACATTTTTTCTTCAAGGAATAAGAAAAAATCTGTTCGTATTTGTGCTTTTTATAAATTTTAATAGGTAAAAAATATAATTAAAAATCACTCTAAAATCAAATATAAAGCTATGCTTTGGGGAGGTTTTTTTGTTTGTTTTTTAAGCAGTGAAAAGCCAAGAACAGTGCATATACTACATATATTTATAATCTGACTTACTTTAACAGGCTGGAAATTTTGCTTCTGGTAAGAATTATTTTTTCTTATTTGACTATGAATAAGTTAAATATGCATATATAACAATAAACATTCTATATAAAATATTTTCTAAGAATAACATACTTTTTATTAGACAATGATTGTATGTGAGTTAATAACACCAGAAGTATTGCTTAAATTACATTTATTTGAAATAACTTGAAAATGTATCAGGAAATCAGAGAGAGAAACACAGAAAGAAATGGCAGATAAAGTGGAGCTGAACTTCTTAAGGCTTCAGGAAGCTATCTGAAGAATCAGATTTTCAAACTATACTCTTTCATTCAATGCTCCGTCTGACAAGGCAATTCTGTGGTAAACAAAAAAAAAAAAAATCGTTACCTTAGAGTGGATTCCGACTCACAGCAATCGACTAGGACAGAGTAGAACTGCCCCATGTGGTTTCCAAGGAGCGCCTGGTGTATTTGAACTGCCAGCTTCTTGGTTAGCAGTCACAGCTCTTAGCCTCCAGACCGCCAGTGTTTCCAGTTCTATGGTAGCCTTTCATAATTTCCATGTGTTTGTATGCGGGTGTCTCAGGGAGGAGTGGGGGGGAAGGGCACGTCTTCTGCTAAACAGAATATCAATACAGCAGTTTTATTGCCGTCAATTCCATCACTTAATAATACGTTCTTTCTCTGCCTTTATTACTTTCTCATAGAACTGAAATACTTGAAAGCAGTGGTTGAAGATGTTGTCGTCGTTATTGTGTGCCCTTGAGTGGATTCCTGCTCATAAGAGCCCTACAGGACAGAACAGAACTGCCCCACAGGGTTTCCAAAGAGCAGCTGGTGAATTGGAACTGCCGACCTTCTGGTTAGTATTCTGAGCTCTTAACCACTTCTCCACCAGGACTCTTATTTTGAGTTTCTCCCCAGTCTCATTTAAATAATTATTTTTTAAAAAATGCATATTTACCCAAGTAGTACCTTTTGTAGTTCTAAATTTATTTATGGTATTTCTACAAGAAATGTTTAAGAAAAAAATGTGTCTTTCTCATCTGATTAGCTTGGGCTTTGGTCATCCCTTATTGGCCATTGGACCTTCTATTCCTTTCTTTGTGGACTCGGTTTCCTTGTTTTTAAAAGTCTCGATATTTATTTCATAGAGTAGCTATGAAAATTAAAGATTAGACACACAGGAATATGTGCATAATTAGCTTAGTAGGTAAATTACTCCTAAATACTCAATAAATATTTATTTCCCTGATATTCCATAACCATTCAATTATTCATTTACCTATACATGTACTTATTCAACCAGCGCACCAAGGCTTTACTATATCCCATTCAACATAATTTTGGAATATACAATAACTAAGACTTGGTCTAGGTCCCCACAAAGCACACAAGCTAATGGGTAGATATAAAGATACTTAATTACAATAATTAAGTAAATGTGATAAATGTACCAAAAGTCATTTGTCCAGGAAAGGATTACTACTTTTTTATAATTCTTTTTAAAATTCTATTTTTCACACTTTATTTTCAGAAGTTCATATATAAGTTACACATTTATCAATGAAGTACATCTTTTATTGTTTCATTTTCTCCCTTTGAAAAATAGCTTTTTGATTTTAAGTGACATTATATAGCAAAAGACCTGCAGTACAAATTTGATTTCTGAATCTGCGTATGAGCTTCTGACTTTTTTCCTTGAGCCTAGTGGCATTTAAATATGTTATTTGAATGATTCTATTTGTAATAACTGTAAATTCTCCATTGAAATTAATGGCGTTCAGTTGACAACAAATGCTCCATTGATATGAATTGGTCTTAGTAGCCAGTCATCCCTACTGAAATGAATGGCATGTGTAACTTATAGACCATATAGTTAAAGAAGGAAGAAGCATATTAGATCACTAATTCCAGGTTGCCTGCTTGGATAGAATATAGTCCCCAAATAGAGGACAGAACACTTAATCTTAGCCAAAAGGCCAAGAACAAAAGCTATTTTAATTTATTGCAATTAAAATGAATGGGATTCAATCTAACACATTTATGAGGATGCGATAACTATCGAATCACATTCATTTCAGTGGGGTGTGTTAGTCATCCAATTCTATTCATTTCCATGGGGATCCATTATTTATTGAATCACATTTATTTAAATGGGGATTCATTAGCTAAAAAATCTAATTAGTTTCCATGTGCATGCATTAGCTATCATGTCATCCTTCCTTTCAAAGACAATTCTCTAGTTATCAAATCCTATGCATTTATGTTTGGATTGGATTCTAGAGCTTGAAAAAGCTGTTACCCTTAATTAAATGGTTGCAATAAACTGTTATTGTTATTATACTGTTGCATATTTAATAGTATTTTCTAAATATCCAAAGACTTAGTCACCCCTGTTTTCAACGGCTAAATGAAATGATCTCTCAAACAATAAAACACTTAATTTAGCAGATGTCCAAAGTACTGATATGATTTTTAAAATATGAGAGTGATATTATGTTTGAGATCAGGCTGTATCATTTTTTTTTCCCCTGAAACCTAATTATTAGGTGAAGTTTTCATGTACAGAGAGATTTTCAAAATTAAGAAAAAAAATGCAAAAAAAAAAAAAAAAGAATTGCTAAAAGGCCATAAGAATTAGGTCCTTAGATTTATGAGTTACGTACACTAAGATAACGCAGCAGTATATGTGTCATTAGAATCATAATTGAATTGATTCCTTTGTCATTCCTTGGACACAATTCCAACTCCTCAATTTTTTTTTTAAATCCGTATTTTGGAGAAACCAGAGCTTTTTTATGCCAAATTTATGTAGTACCAAGTTGAACAGAGCCCTGGGTATTAGTCATAGTTGAGGTAGATTAAGCAGCAAATTTAGTTACTTTAAACCAATGTATACAACTTTCTTAGATTGCTGTGATGCATCCCCAACTTATGCAGATAATCATAGCTTTCCCTGGCCTTCAAATAAATTATCTTTCAAGAACTTAAGTGGTTTAAGTCACTTCAGCTTATGAAAAGCTCAGGAGTAGAGTATAATGTGCGAATATTATATTGGTAATAATCTCAAGGCTGTGTTGACACAAGGGATCTCTTGAATTACTATGTGCTTGATAATTTGAGGTGATTGTTCAGTTATTTAGCTCTTTTTCAACATCACTATCACATTTCATGGGTTGGATGGTCATAAACACCTTATTTCACTTACTCTCAGTTTAACAGTGCCAATTTGTGTGTGTGTGTGTATGAATGAGTTCTTTTGAGAGAAATAACTGGAAGATGGAGGAATCATATATAAATAATTCCTCACAAATTCTGTGAACTAACTGCTAATCATTGCAGATTGCTTTTCAAATTAAATCTTTCTAAAGTTACCAAAACTAAACCCAGTGCCGTTGAGTCTATTCCGACTCATAGTGACCCTATAGGACAGAGTAGAACTGCCCCATAGAGTTTCCAAGGAGCTCCTGGCAGATTTGAACTGCCGACTCTTCGGTTAGCAGCTTTAGCACCTAACCACTACACCACCAGGGTGTCCTTCTAGAGTTAGAAAAGTGTAATATCTTCCCAGTATTTTTGTAATACTCAAATTTTGTTTTAATCATTATAAACTTAAATTAAAAGAAAAGAAAAAGAAAAGCAAGCATTCAAAAAACATAAATTTATAGTGATGTGTTGTAGTGTCAGAATGCATAAAATTGAATTCCACTGGTGCCATCTGTTACCTGAGATCTTGGTAAACTTACTTAATTTTCTAATATCTAAAGTTCTTCATCTATAAACTGAAGAATAAAATCAAAGTTAGCTCACATGATTCTATGAGAGTTTTATAACCTTTGTAAACTCTTCTCTGTAGTAACTGTATGAACTCATAATACATGTATGATTTTAGTATGGGCTCAATATAAATTATCTATTATTAATATCACTGCTTTTTTAAATGACAGGAAAAGAAATGAATAATAAACCATCATCTGCAGAGCTCTTCATTTTTCCTTTTAAGTAAAAGTAGCTATAAAAATATAGTTCTTTATTTAAAATGCCAATTTATCATCAAAGACAAATAAAATAGTTCCGGATTTATCAGTAAGTTGCCTTCTACAATTATTTTGGAGTTAAAACTTGTTCTCCCACAGATACAAAATTCAACTTGATACATCAATCACACACCGTGCTGATAGGAGGGTGTTGAGTGAATGTAGAAAGCAGCTAGACAGATGAGCATGTGAATGGTGTCCAATGGACATTGACATTTTCATGTGTCTTTGTGAGGGAATGTGGAAGTGCTGAGAAGGTTAATAAACAAACCAAGGTCTGGGCATGAAGTGAAGTATTCACTTTATTCATTGTCTTAGTCACATAGTGCTGTTATAACAAAACTGACCACAAGTGAGTGGCTTTAAAGAACAGGGATTTATTTTTTCAGGGTTCTAGAGACTTTTTTTTTTTTTTTTAGAGACTAGAAGTCCATCTAAATTGAGGGCTTGGCTCTAGAGGGAGGCTTTTCATTGTCTACTTTAGCTTTTTGTAGCTGCCAGCATTCCTTGGAGTTCCTGGGCTTATGTGTCTTCCGTGTTTATTCTACTTTTTTTTATATCTCAGAAGTGGTCAGATTTATGACTCACTGTACTCTGGCATGACCTCATTAACATAGCAAAAGAAATACCTCTATTTCCAAACAGTGTCTTATTTACAGGTACAGGGGTTAATACTTCAATACATTTTTTGGGATGATGCTACTCAATCCACAACATTCAGTAACTTGAGTCTCAGAGTGAAATGCTCAGGACCTTAGTCTCAGGCTGTGGACACAAGCATGGATTAGTAGCACATTAGTGGTCAACCCATCTTAAGGAAAAACCCACACTAAATCTCATAAGTCACTTATCATCACCGCTCATCTCTCTGATTTATACCCAGATATTATACTGCATAGAGGGCAGGGATAAAAGATCAGATACTGAAAGGCCATTAAAGATAAGTCATCCAAGCAACTGAATACCCAAGAGGTTGTTTAAATTATAGAACCCAATGGAAATTATTAGCTTCAATGAATCTAATGTTTGTGAATTATAAGATTCATTATAGAAAAATACAGAAGCTTTATTGTTTTGATAAACATGTACCTAAGTCTCATCAGATTTTGATCTCATATCCTTTTAATCACACATCTCACTTAAATAAGGGGTTTTGAATTCCTTTCTCTGGATAATTCTGGGTATTTTCAATCGGGAGAATTGGGAATCCACAGATGCATCCTCGAGGTAGCTTGACTCTTTACTGCTCTTGTTGAAAAAAAAAAAAAAGCCACCTCCTTTCATTTTGATATCACTTCAGGAAACCCTGGTGGCATAGTGGCTAAGAGGTCTGCTGCTAACCAAAATGTCAACAGTTTGAATTCACCAGACACTCTTTGGAAACGCTGTGAGGCAGTTCTACTCTGTTCTATAGGGTCATTATGAGTTGGAATCGACTGGATGGCAAGGAGTTTTTTTTTTTTTTTTTCCCTTGTGCACTTTTGTTCTACCATACTGCTTTTTTTTTTTTTTAGGTGAAAGTTTACAGAGCAAATTCGTTTATCACTAAACAATTAATATGCATATTGTTTTGTGACATTGGTTGCCAACCCTACGATGTGTCAATGCTCCCCCCTTCTCTACTTCTGGTTCCCCATTTTCATTCAACCAGCTTTTCTGTCTCATCTTTTCTTCTTGTCCTTGCCCATTTAGTCTAGTACACCTGGTTGAACTATGTGTGTTATTGTTTCTTTTATAGCCTGTCTAATCTTTGGCTAAAAGGTGAACCTCAGGAGTAACTTCAGTACTGAGTTAAAAGGGTGTAGGAAGCCATATTCTTCAGGGTTCCTCCAGTCTCTGTCAGACCCGAAAGTTTTTTTTTTTTTTTTTTGTGGGTTTGAATTTCGTACATTTTTATTCAGCTCTGTTTGGGATCCTCTACTGTGATCCCTGTCAGAGCAGTCGGTGGTAGTAGCCGGGCACTATATAGTTGTTCTGGACTCAGTCTGGTGGAGGCTGTGGCAACTATAGTCCATTAGTCCTTTGGACTAATCTTTCCCTTGTGTCTTTGGTTTTCCTCCTTCCTTGCTCCGGAGGGGGTGGCACCAGTAGACATATCTTACATGGCCACTCACAAGCTTTTAAGACCCCAGATGCTACTCACCAAGGTACTATGTAGAACATTTTCTTTATAAAATATATTGTGCCAATTGAGCTGGATACCATACTTCATTCTCTCCCCCAGTATTATTCAGCCATTTGAGTAGGTGGCAGATGATCAAGAACCAATGGTAATAAATGAAGACGTCCAGGCTGCACTGAAGGCATTGGTGGAAAAGAAAAAACAATGCACTAGGAATTGACAGTATACCAATTGAGAATTTTCAACAAATAGAAGCAATACCAGAAGCTCCCACTCATCTATGCCAAGAAGTTTGGAAGAGAGTTACCTGGCCAACAGGCTGGAAGAGATCCATATTCGTGCCCACTCCAAAGAAAGGAGATCCAACAGAATGTGGAAATTATCAAACAATATCACTAAGATCACATGCAAGTAAAATATTTCTTAAAGATAATTTCAAAAACAGTTCCAGCAGTACATTGACAGGGAACTGCCAGAAATGCAAGGTGAATTCAGAAGAGGACTTGGAATGAAGGATATCATTGATGGTGTCAGATGGATCTTGGCTGAAAACAGAGCATACTGGAAAGATGTTTACCTGTGTTTTATTGACTATGAAAATGTATTAGACTAACATATTGTGGATAACATTTTGAAGAATGAGAATTCCAGAATACTTAATTGTGCTCATGCAGAATTTGTACACACATCAAGAGACAGTCATTCAGACAGAACAAGGGGACACTGCATGGTTTAAAACTCAGAAAAAGTGTACATCAGGGTTGTATCCTTTCACATATTTTTTCAATCTGTATGTTGAGCAAATAATCCAAGAAGCTGGACTACATGAAGAAAAATGTAGCATCGGGATTAGAGAAAGGCTAATTAACCACCTGCAATATACATGTGATACAACCTTGCTTGCTGAAAGTGCAGGGAACTTAAAATACTTACTGATGAAAATCAAAGACTACAGCCTTCAGTATGGGTTATGCCTCAACATAAAGAAAACAAAAATCTTCACAACTGGACCAATAAGCAATATTATGATGAACACAGGAAAAATTGAAGTTGCCAAGGATTTCATTTTATTTGGGTCCACAATCAACACCCATGGAAGCAGCAGTGAAGAAATCCAGTGATATATTGCCTTGGGCAAAACTGCTGCAAAAGACCTCTTTAAAGTGTTAAAAAGCAAGGATGTCATTTTGAGGACTAAGGTGAGCATAAACAAGCCATGGTATTTTCAAGTTCTTGAAAAAAAAAAAAATTTTTTTTTTCATATGCATGCAAAAGCTGGACAAGGAATAAGGAAGGCTGAAGAACTGATGACTTTGAATTACGATGTTGGTGAAGAAACTTAAATATACCATGAATTGCCAGAAGAACAAATCAGCCTCAGAGGAAGTACAACCAGAATGCTTCTTAGAAGCAAGGATAGGGGGACTTCATCTCCCGTACTTTGGACATGTTATTAGGAGGGACCAGTCCCTGGAGAAGGACATCATGCTTGGTAATCTAGAGGGTCAGAAAAAAAGAAGACTATGAATGAGATGGATTGACACAGTGGCTACAACGATGGGCTCAAACATAGTAACAGCTGTAGGGATGATGCAGGACCAGGTAACATTTCGTTCTGTTTTACTTAGGGTCTCTATGACTCAGAGCTAACTTGATGGCATCTAAAACAACAACACTGGTATAGACCCTTCTGTCAATTGCTCCTGTGGCAGCTATAACCAAGACACAATCTTTAGCATGATTTTAGCAAATGCTTAGGAACAACAGATAGGAATTATAGAGCTGCTTAAAACAGGAAACTATATACAGTTGTTCTCAAAGTTCACGGAATCAGGCCACTCCTTAGATATCTTCTCTTAAACGTAAGTCTTCTTAACTTCCAACTTGCCATCAGGTAGTAACAGATAGCTTTTCTCTCTGTAATAGGAGGACCCGTGGACATTTCTATTCTACCTCAATTCTTGGTCTTAACTGTTAATACCTAAATAAAAGAGAAAGCAAGCAAGAAAGAAACATCCAAGCAAGCAAAAAAGAAAACAAGCACTCAAGCAAGTAGGCAAGAAAGAAAGAAAGAGAAAAGAAAAGGGAAGATAAGAAAAGAAAGATCAGTTTCACTCCTACCTCAGACAATGGGCTTCCAAAGCCCTTATTTTTCTGTCATAATATGGGCTGCTTGTTAGAAAATCTTCTAAAAATGATTGACAATGGAAAGATCTATCTCTAGGAATTGTCTTCTTTATAGAGCTCCTACCAAGACAGGCCATAAGAACAGAACGACCAGACATCTAAACATTTACCGACATTTAGGTTGTTCGTCATTGAGTAATAGTGCGCATAGAGCTTCCTATGAACAGCCTAGGTTGGACTAGCAAGACAAGTCTAACCTTTTTCAGGGTTCTAAAATGATATGAGGCAACCTTCTTTAGTATTTTAGCCAACAGTTTTTCAAACTTCACCATTCTCAGAATAGGGTCTTTACATTTCCATAATTAAAAGATCCCTAAAAATGGTTTTCCAAAAACTAAGGACTTATACCAAAAAAAACCAAATCGTAGCCTTTGAATTGATTCCAACTCACAGAGACCCTATAAGACAGAGTAGAACTGCCCCATAGAGGTTTCAAGGCTGTCAGCCCTTGTGGAAGCAGCCTGCAGTACCTTTCTTCCACAGAGCGGCTGGTGGGTTTGAACCACCAGCCTTTTGGTTAGTAGTTGAGGGCTTAACCACTGCCTGTAATAAGGGCATGGTGGTGGCCTCTGACCTCCTCTAATTTCATGAGAAAGAGAATCAAGATCCACAACCCAAGGTTGAGCGGTATGAGGCCCAGGAAATTTACATCTGAAAAGTCATGCACACCCACACAGAACTGCTGAGAGAACAGGAGATTTGCACTTGAAGGAAGGATCTGCGGGGGGGGGGGGGGGGGGGAAGGTTGTTTTGCTTTTGGAATTTAAAACAAGCAGTTCACCTTTGGATGCATTGAGGTAGGAAAAGTCAAAGCACATCAGAAGACCCCCTTCCAGGACTAGAAGTTAAAGGAAACTGAAAGTAGAGAGCATGAAATTCTCTCTTGAGGTGACCACCTGGGTCTACTCGAGAAGTGGGAGGGAGGTGCTGCAATGAAGAGAAAGGATGAATTTGGACATGTTCCACTGGTGCCCGTTGACCTAGCCCACAGGGCTAGGGATGAGAGAGAGAGAGAGAGAGATAGGGCTGGCTGGTCTGAAGTGCAGAGAGGGCTGTGGACTTCTGAGTCTATGGTTGGTATCCATTGACCTAGCCCATTGGGGCTAGGGGTGACCTGATCAGAATGAAGAGAAATGTTTGACTCCATTAGCTGGTGTAGATTGTTGCAATTTGATGGCTTACTCTGGCCTGAATTTTGCTTATGGATGCAAACGCTCAAAGTTCCAAACAGAACAGAAGGTTTCTTTAGATCAAGAAAAATGCTTATCTCCTCAGAGTACTGATTTCATACGGATAGGCAATTTAAACGTTGACTCTCATCTAAAATGAGGGGCAGGGATAAATGCATGAAGTGGTTGGCTTACATAATTTTGAGTGTGCTTACATTAAATGAGGGAGGCAAGAGAGGAACCCACTGAATAGTTAGTTTCCTCTTTTCCTGATGGGTCTGGGGAAGAGAGGGTAGGGAAAGAAGTGGATAGGATTATATAATTCAGTTGTGAGTGATGAATGTTAACAGGCCTAATTGTGATTGTAAAAAATGTAATTTTAGAAGGTGTAACTGTGAAAGAGTAGATTAAGGGGAAGGCACGGCTGACTTGGAGTACAGTGGAGTCCCTTAAAGGTTTTACTATGCAGATACCTCATGAGGCTCAGAGCAAGGGAATAATCTTTTCTCAGTTAAATTTTATCAGAGACTACAAAGGGTGAAGATGAGATGATTTTTGGAGAACCTGACCAGATCAGATGCATACACAGAGCAAGCCTGAGTGGCTGGTACCTGAGTGGCTGTTACCTGAGTAACCTCACCCTGAGAACTCTTCTCTACTGAAGAACAAATTGTTAATGACAGTTTTGGACTGGTAAAATGATTGGGAGGAGGAAGTTACCCTCCAGGTATGAAAGAACCATGGCTAGAAAAGCCAGAGGGTGTCCTGAAGTGATGGATTGCTTTTATATGGCCTTTCTCACCATGGTCTTGCAACTCCAATCAAATAACTGGATAGAACTATGCCAGTAAAGTTCTTGTGGCCCACCAAGGGGATTGGACAGCTTGTTAATAAACATAAATAATGTGCATGGTATCCTAGTGGAGGCGGGACAATGCCAATAAGGTATAAAAAAAAATATGGAACCCAAAAGGGTGGATTAGTCAGATTTTCCAACATGCTAGGCTTAAAAGAGAGCCAATCTCAGAGCAGGGGGGCACCTTACTACCACCAAGGAAAGCAGACAGGAGTGGAGCATGTTCTTTGGAACCAGGTCCCTGAACTAGGAGCTTCCTAAACCCCAGAGAAAGAAAGAGAGCTGTAACACTGGAAATGGTGCAAGATGACTAGAAGCAGTGGCCGAGGAGCAGGGCAGCAAAATTGTTGCTGGAATTGAATAAGATTCTTGCCTCTCACTGGTCAAGAATGAGCGGGTAAGGCACAAAGACTTTTCCACAAGAGCAAAGATTTATTGAAGAGCCTTGCAAGTGGAGATGAGGAGGGGCTAAAGCAACGCTTACCCCGTCTCACAGAGCAAAGGACTTGCCTAGGTTTTTAAAAGTTCTTGGGTGGGAAAAGATTCATAGGCATAGGTAGGGATATGTTAACTATGGTGCACGTGCAGCAGCTTTCTAAGATGACTTCTGTCCCGGAGGCCTCTGGGATTCTTAGCAGGACTTATTATGGGGTATTGTACCTGCACAGTCTCTTGCTCCCTGAGTTCGATTTCCTGGCTGCTGCTGCTACCCCTCATTCATTGCCCCTGGTGGAAGGTCATAAAGCAGTCACAGGTGGATGTTCTGCACATGTCCCTTGGGCTGGTTTTATCCACCTGCTTCTGAAAGACAACTTTAAAGATGTTTGTGAGCTGCTTTCTGATACCTTGTCTTATTGTTCTGGGGAATGGCTTTGTTTCTACACCCAGGCCCATTTCCTGTTACTTTGTTTGCAGATTTGGGGGGCTCTCTGTTCCCTGTCTTAGAATCAGGAGACCAGTACAATATACCGCAGTGGGCTTTCCAGCCCAAGGAGTAAGGCAGTTACAGTGGGTGTGCCAATGCACAGAGCCAGAGACTGAGAGCCTTCAGGCAGAAGGCTTCCTGGGAGAACGGGGCACCCCTGGTCACTTATTGACGGAGGTAAAGAGCTTTGTAACACTTGGCCCGAGCAGGGCAGAGGCCAGGCTGCAGGGCCCAGGGGCAAAGGTGCCTAGACCCTGAGGGGCTGAGGGCTGAGAAGCCAAGGGCCAAGGGAAAAGCCTACTTGTGGGGGGCTGAGAAGCTGTCCTGACTGAAGAACTGTATCCTGAGAGTTTCTGAACCTGAATTGAAACCTGTTACTTCCCTAATAAATCCCATAAACTTGAGTATTGTCTGTGAGTTCTCTGTGGCCATTGCACTGAATTATGGAACCCAACTGCACCACCCAGAGACTCCCAATTGACGGTTCACTACTGGTGAATGTGACTTTTAATTTTAGAATAAAATAATAGAATTCATTTATCGATAAACATTTATTAAATAGCCACTAAATTTAATAAAATAACTACTTCACGGGCAAGGAACAGTAAAAGAATTTGTAATACAGCATTATTCCTTGTAGACAATGTTAAGTATACACTATTATAAAAAGCTAGGAGTATGATATTAAGTTTTGTTATACAGGCATTTTAATAAGTGTATTTTTCATAATGCAATTATAACACTTATGCACACACCAAAAGATGAGAAAGCAAAAATAGATCTTAACATCAGGGTTAGAATATTCCTGGCTTTCAGCAGTAACTCTTAGTTTCAAAAGAACCTTTGTGTGCATCTAATTTCTCAAAGACAGAACCATATGAATTATAATTTTGTATGTTCTTAATCAGAAATTTTTAATACCTCATACTGCAATGATGACTTTTTATGCTGGAACACCCATCCTTTTTTTTTTTTTTTTAACTCCTGAGAAGGTATACGATGTATCATATGGCTGGTTCTTGGCTTTCAAAAAGCCCCCTGTATACCTCAGAGTTTCTATTTTGCTATAATGGTAACAGCTTTTCTGAGACATGCCGCAGTACGCAGTATGCATTTTAGAGTAGCATCTACCCCTCTCCTGTAAACCATTGTGCCTTCTGGGGACTTCATCATTTCTGTTAATGGAAGCAAGATGTTTAAAACATTTGTGCGGTTATTGTATTTGTAGTCTAATCCACACATGAGCTCTAGTACAAGGACATTTGGTCATGTGTCCTATAGCACCTTCTTTTCAGCATCACTAGTGAATAAATGAGAGAAAATATTTTTTCACCTAATGGGGTGCTCAAATAAAACACTTATATTCAGAGACTGAACTACGTAGACATAGTTGCTTCAGAAATAATTTCCATTAGATAGCTTTACTGTCAAATATCTAGTGATGAACAAGGTACTCAGAAAGTACATTTTATCTTTAAAAATGATGATTTTGTAAACCAGAAATCAACACTAGAAGGTTATGAATTGTCTCAGAGTTGTCCTGAGAAATATTTTGTTTTCCTAACAGTGAATTATTACCTATTTTTGTAAATGGCCAAGAGTAACTAAGAAAGTCTACTAATATTTTTATATGAGTAATTTTAGAGGAGTTTTTATTACTTTTCTGATTCTAAATAACAATGGTCATCAAAATAACAATTCATGCCACTAATAGAATCCTTTTCTAAAAACAGATTCCTAGGTTACCTCATTCTTTCCACTATCTGTATATAGTAAAAAAAAAAGAAAAAGAAACAATATTTATCAACTATTTTTTCCCCTAAAGCAGTTCGGGAGGTAGTTTGAAAAAAATTCACAGGGTGCAAAATGTTCATTTTGGATTTTACCTTTTTATTCCATTGAGTATTGGTTATATTCATTGAGAAACACAAAGGATTTTTGTTATTATTGTTGTTTTCTTCAAAATATTATCTACCAAAAGACAAAGTAGTTTCCAAAAAGATTCCCTTCTGTCATCACTTTTTCATGCAGCAACAATGATGATGTTTTCTGGTACATTTGATTTTAGGAAAATACAAATTTAAAAAACCCAAGCTTATACCTAATTGAAAATTTAAAATACGTGCCAGATCTTAGCAGTTTTCAGATACCGTGTCTATTTTCCTGTACCTGTTAGTTTTATCTCCTCTTGAAGGATAATTCTAAAACCTTGTGTGTATTGGTGATTTAATTGTCTATGATTTAATGTAATTATAAGAATAGGAGGCTGATAGCATGAAACTGTGTTTTGCTGTACTAGAAAAGACTTTTCACCATAGGAGGCAAAACAAGGAAAAAAAAAATAACACAAGTTTGGGGAAGAGGCCAGTTTCTTAGTCTATATTGCTGGAACTCCGGAAACAATGCTCATTTAGGAAAATGCGTAATTATAGTAAGTCCTGGAATGATGAAATGGAACATAAACGTCAAAATTAGAAACAATAGCAAAAGAAAAGTAACATTTTAAATTTATTTCCAGCATAGTAGAACCTAGTCTTCAAAGACTCTAAAGTCAAGTCATTAAATAATAAGGTAGTTTTTATTGAGTAGACATGCAGGATACTCAATATAATTAGATAGTAGGCCTTAGAGGATTTACAGGATTTAGGATTTTTGTTAGAGTCAAAGAACTAAGCAACCTGGTACTAAAAGACCTACCCCTGATATGAGTAAATCCCACATCTGTAAGCTGTTTTGGAATTTTGCTTTGAAACTTGGGAGGCACTGTAATCCAACAGTCCCTTTTCTTCCACTGGCTTCTTCCACTTTTAGCCTCGTATTAGGCAGTTTTATGTCTCTTTCTCTCTCTCTCCTTCCAAACTCTATTCTTTAAGTGGAAATCTCTCCTTCAGATCATTCAAATCAAGCACTAAAATACTTTCAATACCAAAACGTTATTTTTAAATGCTCTATTTTAAACAATAGAGGAATTTTGCACTGCTTTTTTAATTTTTGATGTTGAATGGAAATATATCTTTTTAATACAATTGAACTCTCTACATAGGCATAATTTTCTGAAGTATTCATACTGAACTCTTAATTTGGAAAGGGGAAATAAAGGAACCAACGTGATTCACATGTTACTGGGAATTTTATACACAGAAAATTCAATAGTTGACCAAACTATGTTTTGTACTCTGAGAGTCAGTCTAAGGCATTGTTTAGATTTATTATATTTCCCTCCAGTTCAATCTTGTCTTGTAGCTTTTCTTGTCTCCCCCCGGGGCCCATTGCTCTTGGTTTGCTTTGTCTTCAGTGTCTAAATCTGGAAACCTCCTTTCTTCACTTTCCCTCATTCTTCCCTTACAAAAAAGGTTTCTGGGTGTAAGTGCTTTCCAGTCATTTTAATTTCTTAAACACATAAAAGAAAGCTGCATGCATGTATTAATACATTTTTAATAGCCACTACTGACAGACGGGGCATTTTCTTGGTATTGTTTTGAATTGCTATTATCTTAAAAGAGTTTTATTTTTATCAGTATCTATTGTGACATCCAGTTAAAATGACAAAGACTCCCATGCTGGGCAAACTGAAGAAACTCTTTAGTTCACAGAATAAAGGACCGAGGCTGGCTGTAGAGAATTGTTTTCCTTATTTTTGTTTATATTCTATTGATGCTACAAACCCCAAAAAAAACAAACCCATTGCTGTGGAGTCGATTCCAACTCATGGCGACCTTATAAGACAGAGTAGAACTGCCCCATAGGATTTCCAAGGCCGTAATCTTTTTTTTTTAATCTTTATGGAAGCAGACTGCCACATCTTCCTCTCACCAACCTTTCTGTTGGCAGCCGAGTGCTTAACCACTGCACCACCAGAGCTCCTTTTATTGATGGTATAGTTCTTCTTAAATAATTTTCATGTACTTTATTAAGAAAACATGGTACTTAGTATACAGATAACTTTTTCACGGCTTCTGCTCTGAAGCTACATGAGTTTTGGTATGTTGCTGCCATCTATGGACGAGAAATGAATACTGATTCTAACTTTAAACTGTACACGTTAATGATATTTTCACATATACTTAAAACATTATCTTTCACAAAACTCTAAGGAATAATTGCTCGCTTCTCTATACATATAAAGATAATCTACCTATTAACATCTATTAAAACGCTAGAGAGAGTCAATTTAAGAGAAATGGATTCAGAAAGCACAAGTAACAACATGTAAGCATTGTATAGATACAATATATAGCCCCTTACAGTTGCCAAAATATTTTCACATACTTGTCTTTCGAGAGTATTGTTCTCAGTGTTCTTGATGGTTGCTATTGAGTCAGCTCCGACTCATGGCAGCCTATGTGGAACAAAATATTTCCAGGTCCTTTGTCATCTTCAAGATCTTTGGTATGTTTGAGTCCATTGTGATTATTGTGTCAATCTATTTTATTGAGAGTTTCCTCATTTTCGCTGACCTTGTACTTTACCAAACATGATGACCTTTTCTATCTATTGGTAATATACTATGTTATTAGCCTCATTTTGCAGATAAAGATTAAGCTAAGAAAATGTAAGAGCCCAAGTCACTGAGCTGATGAAGGGGAGAGATGGGGCTTGAACCCTGGTCTTCTGATCCCACTTCGTGGGATCTCTTTCCTGTGCTTTGCTGGGCCTGGACTTTTAGAACACTTGTTCCTCAACCTTTGCTCAAGTGAGCCTTTATGTATAAGCAGCTACTACCTAATCAGATCTCTGCTCATTCATTCTTTCAACAAATGTTTGAGGGCCTACTCAGTAACAAGAACTGTTTCAGGCATACAAAAGAATTAAGGAAACTGCTGGAACCACGGAAGCCAAGGTCCCTGCAGTCTTAAGCTCACATTCTAGTGCAGGGGGATACAACTAATGCCAATAAATAAATGGGTGAGCAGGGTCAGTTCAGAGGGTGGTAAGAGCAATGAAGAATATATAATTGATTGAAGTGATAGTGAGGACCAGGGCACTGCTAACCATATAGAAATATAAAAGAAGTAAAATATACAATCAGTGCTTTCAGGAACTTAGAGCCTAGTTGAGAAGACAGAACAAATTACGCTATAAATAACAGTACAACATAATGAAGTCAAGATCAGGGATTGGCAATATAAAACAGCACTTCCCTGTGCTTGTATCTCACACTCTATGAGCTTCAGGGGCACAGAGTTAGTAAAGTTCAGTACTGGCTGAAATGGTAAAGGATGCTTTCAAAATGAATAGGTAGGATAGTTTTAACAAGGCTTTGAGCGAGCATACAATTTCCACAGAGACAGTACTGACTCAGAGGAAATATTTTAGCAAAGACACGATTGTGGGGCATAATGTGGACTCTCCTAACACAGGTATTTAGCGCCACCTCAGGCCTTGTTAGATATGGCACTTCCAGACATCTACTGGTTCTTTCTTTTCTTTTTTCCTTTGGCCTTGGCTCTGTGTCCAAAACGACATTCCTATGATAATCTTATTCTGAACTCATGGGGTTACTTCAAAACAAACAATCAAAAAACTAATACCACCGTAATCTGGATTATTTTTATGTGTTTATTTTGAAGTGTATTTCTGACATATTTATTAAAATTTAGCAAATAAATTAGCAAGTAAACTTAGAAAAATTTAGCAAGTAGGTACTTGCTCATATGCGGTATCTGCTGCTATAACAGAACTACCACAGTGGTTGGGTTTAACAAACAAAAATTTATTCTCTCACAGTTTAGCAGGCTGGAAGTCTGAATTCGGGGCACCAGCCCTAGAGAAGGGCTTTCCCTCTCTGTAGACTCTGGGGAGAGTCCCTGCTTCTTGGCTCCTTGGTGATCTTCATGTGATGTGACATCTATCCTCTTCCATCACTGCTTTTTCTCTATGTCTAATCTGCTCTTTTACATCTCAAGAGAGATCGACTTAAAACACACCCTACACTAACACAGTCTAATTATCATAACTAAAAAAAAAAAAATTCCCAAATGGGATTATAATTACTGGTATAGGGGTTAGGATTTACAACACATATTTTGGGAGGATGTGATTCAACCCATAAAATTTGGTATTCTTTGTACAATGTAAGAATTTCTTATTGAAATATTCTCTTCCCCAACAGTATTTCTAATTGAGTCTAGCTTTTTAAGATATATCATGAAATACATTATCCTTTTTAAAAAATAAATTCAACTTAAATTCTAATAAATAATTTGTTACTTAGAAAACATGTATACATGGCACTATATGCTTGCTGTTGTTAGATGCCCTCGAGTCAGTTCTGACTCACAGCGACCCTATGTACAACAGAACGCAACACTGTCAGGGAACACTAAAATGGTAGAAAATTCACATTTGTTTTTTTTTGCAAAAAAATTAATTTTGATAAAAGACTCTTTATTCCATTTCTAAAATGCATCATCAAGCAATGTACCATCTATCTAAATAAAAATGTCTCAGATCAAGTAGTGGTAAGCAAAACATATATGGAAACTTTCTTTTTCTTATGTCAGGAAAATAGAAATTTGAGACAGAGAGATTTTTCAAATGATTCGTAGGTGTATTTAAGACTAAGTTAGGTCTTTTTTTTTTTTTTTTTTTAGGTCCACAGTGTGGAGATTTAGCACTGAAAGGGTTAATTTGGTCAGTGTAAATAACCCATTTTGAATCTGAAACTCAAAGTGGCTCTTTGGGTGTGTAATTGAACCAATGAATTGAAGAATTGTCAGCTCACCTCGCTGTGCTATTTGGTGGCACTTGACTCTCTCTATAAAGGCAATGATACTAATTGAAAGCACAAGTACCCTTTAGCTGTTATTCAGACAAGACACACATTAATACACCAAATTTTCTAGTTTTATTCATCCATCATGAATAATGTTATTACTGTGAAATACGTTATAGAAGCTATATTCTATTTTCTTCACAAATGACATGAAATGAAATCTGAACTGCTCATTTTTATAGCACGCGGTATAATGAGCTTTTTTGATTCAAGTCCTTTCAGTGTTTTTTGCCCTGCTCCTGAAAACTGCCATTTTTTAAAGCACCATTACTAACTTAAAATGATTGACATCATTAAGGAAAGGACTATAATAAACTGCCTTGGACCTTTTTCATTTAAGTGTTACTGTAAGTGATCGTGGGCATGCCAGTCAAGCATGGATAACGCCTCTTTCAACTCAGTTTCTAATTTAAAGATGAAGTACCTGGAGATTCGCTGCATTTGTAGCTCCACATCAGCTTTGTACCTATGATTTACAATATTCGTAGATTCCTAATCCTCTTGACTTTCTGAATATTCTAATACAGAAAGGTATTTAAGTCACATTTTCTGTACCTTTTGCTTTATTATAGTTTTTATATCTGCAGGCATTTATACTTATGGAGTCCCTGAATGACACAAATGGTTAATGTGCTCAGCTGCTAAGCAAACGTTTGGAGGTTTGAGTCTTTCCAGAGACTCCTCGGAAGAAAGACCTGATGACTTACTTTCAAAGAATGAGCCATTGAAAACCCTACGAAGTACAGTTCTACTGTGACACACATAGGGTCACCATAAGTCATAGCTGACTTGATGGCAAGTGGTACTGGTATATTTATGGAAACTGCCAGATGCATAATTTAAGTCAGTTTAAGATTAAGGTAAAGCCAAAGGTTTTTCTTCAGAAGGTGTATTTCTGTTCAGTTTTTGAGATCATGTAGTCTCACGTATTGAGGATAAAGGTGTGGTGTGAGGATGAGCATTCCAGGAAGAGAAATGAGACAGTGAATTTTGAAAAAATACAAAGGTATACATAAGCTTACAGTATTTGGAGCTTGAGATGTATAAAGGAAAGTGGATAAATGTGAGTCTAGAGAGTAAAGTGGGAGCTGGATCATAAAAGTCATTGTATCTCATGCTAAGAATTTTAGTTTATCATTTTGTAATGGGGTGGAGAGGAGATGGGGAAGTGGTTTGAAATATTTTAAACTGAGGAATGATAGCATAATTAGATTCTACTTTAGAAAGACCATTTGACTGGAGTATGGAGGATGGATTGGGTTGGGGATTTGTGTAGAGCTGAGGAGATTAGTAGCCCAGGTTATTGATGACCCAAAGCTGCGGCTTTAGGATATAAAGAAGGAGAGAGAAAAGTGGAACATTTAGGTGGTACAATCATCAGGGTCTGCTAACCAAATAAATGTGTGTGCTGAAGAAGAGCCCAGGGAGTAGGATGACTCCATACGTTCTGCCATGAGCAAGTATGAATGGTGATGCCCTTAACTACAGTAAATGAGAGAAGAGTAAGATTTGATGGGAGAAATCATGAATTCAATTTGTTCCTTTTTTATTGTTGAGTAGTATTACATGGTGTGGTTGTAAAACTGTTTGTTTAATCATTTGTCCATAGAAGAACATGTAGATCGTTTCTAGATTATGACAATGACAAATAAAGCCATAGTAAACATTCACCCACTGGTTTTTTGTGTCAACACAAGTCTTCATTTCTCTGGGTAAATGCCCAGCAGTATAATTGCTGGGTTGCATGATATTTGCATGGTTAGTTTTAATACTGCTAAATTGTTTTCCAGATTGCCTTTATTTTATATTCTCAGTAGCAATGCATGAGTTATCCCATTTCTCTGCATCCTTGCCAGCATTTCATATTTACACTTTTTTTTTTATTTTAGCCATTCTGATAGGTCTATAGTGATATAACATTATCATTTTAATTTGCATTTCACTGATGGCAAATTATGTTAAACATTTTTTCATGTGTTTATTTGTTGTCTGTTCATCTCCTTCGGTAAAATGCCTGCTCAAGTCTGGAAGGAAGCTTTTTGACGCTATAGACAAGTTAGGAGACTACTACAGTAAACCAGAGGGAAGGAGAGGGGAACCCAAGCTAGAAAAGTGTTGGGGAGGAAGGCTGAAGAGTTAAGTTCAAGAGAGCTTCAAAGATTGGCTATTTGGAGATGAAGATGTGGAGATAAGTAAACTCATAGATAACACCTAAGTTTCTGGCCTGGCAGTTTGTTGTAAATTGAATGGCCAGTTCACTTGGTTGAGGAGAAAGTCAAAGGGAAAGAGTACTATAAGCTAGAGATTTTTTTTGAAGAACTTTGAGGTATCTATAAATACATGTGAGATGATGATTATGATAATTTAAGAGCTGTAAACATTGTTGGAGGAGCCCTGGCTGCACAATGGTTAAGTACTCAGCTGCTAACTGAAAGGTTGGCAGTTCGAAAGCATCAGCCACTGTGGGAGGAAAGCACTGGTGATCAGCTCCTGGAAAAATTTCAGCTTAGCAAGAGCAACTGTTGATTTGACTTGTGCAAAGAAAAAAGGATGAAACAGAAAGTGCCCCGAGGAAACTCTACTCTGTCCTATAGGATCATTAGGAGTTGGATTAGACTCTGTGGCACCTAACAACAACAACAAACATCATTGGAGTCTGTCATTAAATTTGTTTATTTTGTTAGATAGATTATTTCAGTTTGTCAGTGAAGTGTGATAGCCATGAAATTGGTTGCATTATTCTGGAGTGTTGATTTTAGATGGAAAAGAAATGATTGTACATAAAGCACAAATAAATAAATAAAGATCATTCACATTTGAACATTTGAAAATAAATTGCACAGTAAATTTTTTTCATCCTTTTTGTTCAAGGAATAGAACCGCTAGCTAATCTGCTGATGAATAGAGACTCCAATGTTTATTATATTAAATACTAAATAAATGTGTAATTTTTCTTCAAATACATACACAAACGAACACACACACACAACTTGAATCATGTTCTCATGATACAATACGAAGCAAAACGAAGAATATTACTTTACAATTTTATATGCATATTTTAAATAAGAGTAGACTTTGGGGCTACGTTACCTAGGAAATTGCAACAATGCTACACAACAGATAGGGAAATTAGTGTCTTCTGTACAAGGAAAGCAGAACACCACAAAAATTTAGTGTAAACTTACTAAGTAAGAAGATATAATTTTGATTCTTGAGTCATAAGAAAATAAGTTGTAAGTGAATAGATTATAGAGCGTGAAAGCCAAATAAACATTTTCATTGGTAAATATTTCCACAAAGTCTGCACATGATAAGGGTTCAGTTAATGTTAACTTGATGAGACCGAGTAAATGATTGTGCTCAGGAGGAGCTGGATAAGTTTAAAGGTTAATGGCTGCTTGCATAAGTGTACACACTGTATTTACATAGGCATCAATCCCCATTATAAAGAATTGTTCCAGGGAGACAAGCACTTCCAGTCACGAACCACCAAGCTGCATTCTATACTAAAAAGAAGGGCAAAGTGTGATAAGAACGACCATACCAGATTCTCTGTATTGAAGTTGGGTAAATTTTTACTTTGTGTCTAAAACATATTTCAGAGTAAAAACAAAACTGATGAAACTCAAAAAAATGTGGAGGGGTTTTGAATTCCAAAGCATTGGCTGAAACTTGGGGGAAGGATTTAAAAGAAGACAGTGCAATGAGAAACAGCTAGGACAAATGTGTTCTTTATCTTAGAAAATAATTTAAATCTGATATATATATATATATATTAGAATAGTGGTTACCGTTATTTTGTGCAAAAAATTGTGTGTGATTATTGAAACATGCTAAGTAAAGCATTTGCAAGACATAAATTAGAAACGAAAAGACAAAGGAAAATCCAATTACTATGACACATTAGTGATAACCATCTTCTTTAATATTTGATGAACGTTTAATTTTTTTAAGTTGTCATGCAAATACAATTATCATTAAAATTCATTACAATTACACACTCTACAAAGTAAAAAAAGGCTTGGAAGATTCTATATTTCATAAAACAATTCACAGGAGAGAAACATTTCAATGGTTTTCACTGACACTTGTTTCACGTTTATTTTATGTTGTTTTCAATGTGTAGCTTCTCTGATCTGTGTGTTTTTTTGTGGAAATGTTGAGCTCTTAAGCACTCCTGATTTTAGTTATACAGGCCTACCCCCAACCAAAAGTTCAGCTAATGACTTCAAAATGGCTGCCCTAATTTGCATGAAGATATTGATATGCCAAGTATTTCGCAGATACTGATCTGTCAGTCAAATCCTTTATCTTGAATATAATATCTAACTTCCACAGTATAGAAAGCTGTCCATTTATCTAAGACAGTCCCAGGCAGGCAGGAATATGCTGTCTTGGACTACATCCTTTCCTTAATATATAACCCATGTCTCATGAATTGTCAGGTAATTTGAAAGGAAAAGTATCACTGTACATCTTTCTCATTCAAATTACATTGTCCATCTTCCTTCTCCTAGCCTCTACCCTGCCTGTATTTCTTGGAACTCTTTCAGCATATAAAATTAACCAGGCAAAAAATAGGGAGGTTACCTAACCAGTTATTGAAATACGAAACTAAATTCTCAGTCCAATTTCTTTTCATAGCCTGGCTTATTATAAAAGCACGTAAACAATTTAAGTATACGTTATTGTACCTTTGAGGAGTTGAAGATTTATAAGAGAAATGCTCAGATTTCTATCTCAGTGAAGCAGAGGGCAGAGAAGAAGGAAAGCTTTTTCTTGGTTTGCTGAAGAGGCCGAGTCTCCATGAGATGGGGACAGAGAGGGGTGGTCTTGGCAACCAAGGTTTGTTTCCGAGGTGAGGTGGGAGCAAACGCAGGCTTAATTGTTGCTGGAAGAACCAGGTTACGAGTGTTGTGTTCTACTATGATGTGTGCTATCGTAAATGCATTGCATGCTAAGGGAGAGCTCTACGTACTTGTGTGTGTGGCACGCACACTCATTTCTGAGGTTTTTTTTTTTTAGTTCAAGGCATACTGAGAAAATGAAAGAAGCCCTGAATGAGTTGGGTATGTAGAGTATTTATTTATGCAACAAGTTAGGGAAGTCTTAGATGAAGGGCCTTAATTTACCTTGGGCTGCTTTATGGGCAGGCTTTGGAAAATTCTAAGTGGAAGCGTTCCTTGGGGAAGAGATTCTATAATTTAATCAGATATTTGAAGGTTTGTGTGACCCATGGTGACTTCATAATCAGTGACTTAGTGTAAACATGGACAAACTAAAAGTACTCTGGACATTCTCTTTGGGGCTTCTGTCCATGAGAAATTAATTCCCTTGGGATGTTATCTAGCAGAATCCAGGACAGCTACAGCACACACACACAGCATGAATTTTGAGTTCTGACGAAGAGAATCATTTCTGAACTGACCTAACGTTGGAGCTGTGGTGCAGACTCAGTGATTAAGAAGGCAGCAAGGGCAACTACCGATTTGACATGTGCAAAGGAAAAAGGATGAAACAGAGGGTGGAAGGAACTTATGATCACCTCTTTGTAAATCTTTTTCTCATGCATTACTAAATAAATTTACGTATTTCAAACTGCAACTTCAAGGTGAGAAACTCTTAATTGGGTGGGCCGGTGGGGGCAGCCTTCAGTTCCCTTATATGTAAAATCAAGAACTAAAAATCTCCTTCTGGGCCACAGATCTCGGATATGGTTTCACAAAAAGAAAAAAAAAAAAGGCATTCAGATTTTATGTGACTCTCATTGAAAGGATTAAGGATTAGTTTAGTAGAAATTATAATAAAAACTATTTTCAAATAGTCCAAATTACATATGGCAGAATCTTTTAGTATTTTTCATTAAATTGTTGAAGCTTGGAGGCTATTTGCAAATACACTATTTAGAATTTTTGATAAACATGGTATAGTGTGTTTAATTAAAACTATTTGTTTACCAGTCTGATACTGTGCAAATTACTCTGTAAGGTTAAGAGGTTATCAGATTCACTTGGTTCAGACATTCTAACACGCTTTTAAAAGATTCCAGCCGTGGAATATTTTTGTTCTTAAATATAGATATACTTTTAGAAGGTGATATTTTTCAGAAAGGACTATCAGCAACTAGGAGATTGACGAAAAAAAAGAGAGTGAGAGAGGGAAAGAAAAGGAAATGAATCTTGGAATCTTACCGGAAGAGCCACAATGCGCTCTAGTGGCAAGATGTTATAATGTCAAGCATGGATAAAATTCAGCAATGGTAGATCGTCTTTCCCTCATCCCTTCAGCGAAGATTTCTCAGTCCTCAAAAGGAAGATTAATTTGTGGAAAGAAGTATTCCTCTAAATCAGGACCTCATTACCATCCACATAGTATTAACTACCTGGGCTGGATATCCATAATTTATGCATTGCGCATCATTTATCTTGCATAGTTTTTGCAAAACAACATCAAAGAGATCATTCTATTAACAGTCATATTTTATGCTTGAAATGTCATAACTTACACTGCATTGGATCAAGTCATTCTTAAGTAAAACTTGGATTTTAAAAGACTCTTGATTTACGTGCTATGTACTTGATAATATATGTGTGCCATCTCGTCCCTCTGCTCCGCCATCTGCCGCCTTCACAAACACAGGCATGATTTTAAAACAGGAAGAGTGTTTCTTTTTTTCTAACGGTGACAAAACTGTATTTTGATTCTTCAGTCCACGGTAGTGACAAGGTACAAATATGACTTAATAAAGACATACCAGATATCAGTTCAAAGAAGGCTTTAGTTTTTTGTTTTTAATCTATTTCCGCAACTTTAGGCAGAAAGGTTTTATTTTTTCATTGGTGTTTTTTTAAAGCTTTTTTCATTGAATATTTATTGAGTAGCCAAAATGTGTCAGGGACTGTGCTAACTGATGGAAGCTGTATATTTAAATGCTTTATCGAATTTTCTCTGAATAGCAGCCATCACTTCATTAACATGATCTCCACTTCCCTGAAGAAAATAACTAACAATGTTCAGACCTGGGATTTGAACTGAAATGATTCCTCTTCAAATCCTGAGCTCTTAATACCATATCTCACTGCTGCTGTTTAAGTTCTTTTTTAGGACGATTCATCACAATGATATAAAAGTACTACTACTACTTTATATACTTTATATTGTGCTCGATTTTACTATTTATTAACTGCTCTCACATGAATTATTCTATTCGATCCTCTCAGAATAACTCTAGCAGTTAAGACAAGACTTTCTGTTCTACTCATAAAGTTTTCATTGTGAAGTGTCCACTACTCTTAGAGGACTTTTAAAACAATGTTTCATCTGATCTCAAATAGCTCATAAAGAAAAATCATCATGGCCTTAGTCCTTAAACAGAACATGGCTACCTGTTTATCTAAGCGACAGAAAGGTGGAGGAGGACTTACCTTAGGTATGATATTTTGTTCATCTTTCTTTACAGCACTTCCACTTGCAAGTCTAAATTAGTCAGGGATTTTGATCAGGTCCAAATGGAAGGAACTTTGAGTGTGGACAGTTTTGCCATATGGGATAACAGCATGGGGCACTAGACAACCACCTCCCAACCGACAAGAGTGTAGAAAGCTGTTTAAATGGACAAGAGTGTAGAAAGCTGTTTAATGCCTGCTAAATACATCAATTAAAAATCCTTACTAGTTGTAAAAAAATGTCATTTAAGAATCATGTTATTTAATAGCTGTTCTATTACTTTCCCTATGGAATTATAGAACTCCATACCCTACTTCAGTCAATTCTAGAGAGATGACATGTCATGTTTTACACGACAGGAATTTTGTATCTCAAAGAGTATTTCTGGGTTAAATTTTTGCATTGGCCTCATGTTCCATCAACATATTTATTCAACTTTGTATAATCAAAGTTCTGTAAAAATAAAATAAACCCACAATCATGGATAATAGTTAAATCTGGAGCTCAGTGAGCCTGGTGGGTTTTGAAATTTTTAATTCTCACAAAAGCTTCTGAATTCTTTATCTATCTATCCATCTTAGTTATCTAGTGCTGCTATAATAGAAATACCACACATGGATGTCTTTAAAAATCAGAAATTTGTTCTTCACAGTTTAGGAGGCTGGAAGTCTGAATTCAGGGCAACAGCTTCAGAGGAAGGCTTTCTTTCTCTGTTGGCTCTGGGAGGAAGTCCTTGTCATCAACCTTCCCCTGATCTAGGAGCTTCTCAACACAGGGACCCTGGGTCTACAGGGTATGCTCTGCTCCTCCACTTCTTTCTTGGTGGTATGAGGAATTTCCTCCCTGCTGAATTCTTTCTTTTATATTTCAAAAGAGATTTACTTAACATACAAACCAACCTTGTAGATTGAGTCCTGCCTTGTTAACATAACTGACTCTAATTCTGCCTCATTAACATCACAGCAGTTAGGATTTACAGCACATAGGATAACCACAACAGATCATAAAACGGTGGACAAACACACAATACTGAAAATCATGGCCTATCCAAGTTAATACACATTTTGGGGGTATATGATTCAATCCGTAACACTATCTTCTCTACCTCTCCTTCATTAATTCTCTCTATATCTCATTTTCTCCATTTGAAATCTTGATATTGGGGTGCCTATAATTCAATACACTCTTTTATAGTTAATTATTTTTAGTTACCAAATCCCAATTTAAATGTTCTTACATTTTTTTTTTATTCCAAGGACAATTAATATTAGCAATAGTCAAGTATGACTTCTACATTTTATGATGCTACAGTCTCCATTAGCTTCTACAGTGATATTTCATCATTTTTTATAACTACTACTGTCAGGGAGATAGGCAGTAAGCTTCTAAAGCTTGTCAAAAATCTTTATTCCTAAATTTTTGACCACCAGACTGCTGTGCTTATCGTGGGTATCTCTCAAAAATGCCTTTGCCTGTCAAATGTAGAAACATACTGACATTTCAAGGACCAAAAGAGTCTATAGTGCAACTGAATATTTTAATGAAACATTTACAATGTCTTTTTAATGATAATAAAAAGTGGACATTAATGTTCTATTGTTTTATCATAGAAGTGTAAAAATTATATAAAACACAATTCAATAAATCCTTGTTGTTGTTGGGTGCTGTCAAGTTGATTCCCATTCACAGCAGACTCATGTGACAGAGTAGAACTTCTCCACAGGGTTTTCTTGGCTGTAGTCTTTAGGGAAGGAACCCTGGTGGTGCAGTGGTTATGCACTCAGCTGTTAACCCAAAGGTCAGCGATTTGAACCCACCAGCAGTTCCACAGGAGAAAGACATGGCAGTCTGCTCTCTTAAAGATTTACGGTATCGAAAACCCTACGGGGTAGCTCTACACTGTCGTATAGGGTCCCTATGGGTTGGAACAGACTCTACCGCAATGAGTTTGTTTTTGTTTTTTAGTTAACCTTCTTGGAAGTGGATTGCAAAGGCTCTCCCTTGCAGAGCTGCTGGGTGGGTTTGAACTGCCAACCTTTCAATTAGCAGCTGAGAGGTTAACCCTTGCACCACCAGGGCTCCTTAATAAATCATTAAAAGGAGATAATATGCATTAAAAAAAAAATAGCTCTAGTTAAATAGCAATACAGGTGAGGTGATCAGATATTCAACAAATTCTTATTCACTTAGACTAACCCTATCAGAAATCAATTTATTCTCACAAAATAAAACCAACGATAGAAACATTTACTCTATGCTAACCAAGATGCTCTTGAAGTAGAGAAAACATATTTTTTTTAGTGTTTTAGAATTGAAGTAGAGAGAATATATTTTCTAATGTTTTAGTATAACTGTATAAGCTTGTCTTTGAAATGTAATTACTTGCTCTGGAATCTGTCCCACAATTGTTCCTTTAAAGAAAAATAAGGTGATCAGTTTTTAGTTGCTGATTAAACTATGGTCCTCTCCCAAGGAAAAAATACACGAAACCAAGGTAGCTGAACAAAGCTTAGATCTGTCTTGTGACAGAAACCGGGATGACATGAAGAGACTTGCAGAACTTCAGGATGGCATGAAGAGACTTGCAGGACTTCAATAGTAGATCACTTTATCATTGTGTCTAGCTCAAAGAAAAACCAACATTCCTGAAAACCTCTAAACCCTGACCTTCCCCTTATATAAACTCTTCAATGAGTCCTCTAGGTTTAGACAGAATTTGAGAGAAATTTAACCCTCTCTGCCTCTCGTACACTGGTGTTCAACAAAGCCTTCTTGCTGCTTACTTCCTCCTGTCTCAGTATTGGCTTTGCGACCTGCGGCTCAAGTCCGCGTTTTGCAGTAACACTCTTCTCTCCTTAGCTAACAGAAGGCTTTAATCAGAGATGAAGTACCTAATCACTCTAATCCACAGAATGAGCTGCTGCTGCTTTCTTCCATTTGAAACTCTAACGAATCCTTCAGGTGAGTGTATCCAAAAAGTAGAGAGATGCTGTTGTGATTAATCACACATTGACACCATAGCAGCTCATTGCCTCCCCGCCCCCAATCACTAATATCAAATAAAGAAGCAACCTAGGTATCACCTCATAATTCCTGGCTGTCTTAGTCACCTAGTGTTGCTGTAACAGGGATGATACAATTTAACGAAGAGACACTTATTCTTTCACAGTCCAGTAGGCTACAAGTCTGAATCCAGGGCTCTAGCTCCAGAGGAAGGCTTTCTCTGTCAGCTCTGGAGGAAGGTCCTTGTCACCAGTCTTCTCTTGGTCTGGGAGCTTCTCAGCACAGGAACCTCAAGGCCAAAGGATGCACTCTGCTCTCAATGGTGGTTTCTTGGTGGTATGAGGTTCCCATGTCTCTCTGCTCACTCCTCTTATATCTCAAAGTATTACCAGAGAATGGCCTCAGTTCTTGTCTTCGGTGAAGGAAAGAATTCAAACACTGAGACAAATAGTGCCAAGTGAGCAGAGGTTTATTAGCAAGCAGAGGGTTAATAGTAAAAGTACACTTGACTAGGGAGCATCAAGCAGGCTACTGAGATAGAGAAAGAATCTGAGTGCCCCATAGTCATTTTCTTAGGGTTTTATACTCCTTTTTTTTCTCTTGATCTATCTCTATTAACATTTAAAAGCCAGGACAAGAGCCCCCTACGAAGACAATTTCCTTGGCTTAAGATTCAATTACCAAGTTAGAGATCTTATCAAGTTAGGGACTTTATCAAGTTAAGGGCTTTATCAAATGAAAGGCCCCTGTAAAGCTCATTTCCTTGGTTTAAAGTTTAACTATGTAAAAAAAAAATGTAGGGACCATCTTATTGAGGAATGTCACCAGCCCCTGTCTCTTCCTTTGTTGGGATTGTCTTATTGAGCACTGTCAGCACCCCCTGCCTCTTCCTCTGCCCGAGTGCAAGCTCTCCCCTACCCCCTTACAAAAGGAGATTGGCTTAAGACATCATCTAATTTTTTAAACCTCATCAGTATAACTGCCACTAATCCATCTTATTATATCATAGTGATAGGATTTACAACACATAGAGAAATCACATCAGAAGATAAAATGGTAGACAATTATACAGACATACGAGGGAATCACGACCTAGCCATGTAGACAGGTATTTTCGGGGGACACTATTCAATCCATGACCCTAGCCAAAAAGCAAGATCTAAAAATAGACGTGATCAAAATTCCAGATATAGGAAAAACAGCACTTTAAGTTTCGATGAATACAATTGAGGCAAGTCTTAGGCCACTGCAGTATTAACAATTCAGTTGTACTGACTGTGCACATAGTGACATATTGAGCAATAAAAATCCAGCAATTTTTATTAAATAATATCCTCTAACGAACTTTGTTTAACGAACTGATACACGTCGCCATTAGTAGTTTGTACTACCTTTCAGTCAGACCACTTGGTTGGGGCATTAAGATTTAAAAGTAGAAGTATGATTTTTTTTTTTTTTAATCTTAAAGGAGATCAATGAAGACTCATTTTTTTTCTTTAAAAAAAATCTATCAATTCATTTAATGCGGAACTGTAATTAGTGCAGTTGAATTTTAAAATAAACTGGGTATTTTTTTAAGATATTATGTAAGATCAAAAAGATCGTTTTTTGGGGGGATTGTTCTACAAACTTCAAAAATTTCACTAGCAAATAGGGTGCTTAACTGTCAGGTTACCCTGAGGAGAAGGCCCTCGGTGAGATGCATTGACACGGTGGCCGCAATAATGGGCTCAAACAAAGCAAATATTGTGAGGATTGCACAGGCCTGGGCATGGGGTTGCTATGAGTCGGAACAAACTAGACAACACCTAACAACAACCCCTACCTGGGCTTTTATAAAGCCAATGACATTTACATAATTAAGATCCCGAGACAAAGCTTCTTCCCAAAGAGTTAATGTGAACAGTTCTTGGACTTGATGCATTGAGTGCTTCAAGATAACATAAGATTGTCGTCTGAAGCAACAGTGCATTTTCATGAAAAATCAAAAAGTGTATGGTTAGTTTTCTCATGTTAATATCTTAGAATTGTTTTCATTTCCTCAAGTATTTGATATACTTATCACCAGCTTCACACTCAATTTGATATTTCCATTTTAGGAAAAGGTTCAGTCTGAAATCACATGCAGTTGCTCATGTGATCTGATTGGCCTGAAGTGGTGGGTCGTAGAAGACTTGTAATATAACTTCCAGGAATGATGACCCAGCATAGCCTGAGAATGTCAGTGGCAGATGGTTCAGGGGGTCCGCCTGAGCTATTGTTCCCCCAGGCTTTGAGACAGGTGTCTGGTCATAAGTATTGAACAAAAATAATTCCATGCTGCATACATAGTACTGAAATTAAGGTTTTAGGTTTATTCTTAGAAAAGAATTCTCAAACAGAATTATCATCAGTTTATGCTATAGGTCCCTGTAACTATGCACCCTCTTTTAAAAAGAAAAAGACAGACATAATTAGTTCTGGATGATGTGAGGCTTGATAATACCAAGGTTTTCATCCTAGAAGAGTAAACATCTCCCATGGCTGTTACTGGTCTTCAGTAGAATGCAGAAAGTTGATGTCTCCGAGATGACTGTAGAGACTAGCTGAATAAAACTGAATTTGGAGGCAGAAGTGAAATACTTAATGATGTATTTTTATCACTTGCTAATTGTTTGTCTTAGGGCCACTGAATTTACCTGTTAAATTTTGTGGCTTTATTATCTGTAAAATAACCAAATCATATATCTTTCTGAGGGGTGTTGAAAGGATTAAAGAAAAAGTGATATGGAAGTATTTAGAAGAGTACTTGTTACATAAAAGAGTATTTAGTAAATATTAGTTTGGTTAGCTTAAAAATATTACTATAATTTTATATGTCCAAAAGATTTAAACTGGTCTTTCAGTCCAATACAATAAAGTTGTATTTATGTATTTTTATTTCACAAAAGTTTTAAGGCTATTATAAAAGTATATCATGTTTATAAAAATTGTTGCATAAGTTGGATAATCAGAAATTAGATGAGGAAACTTTAAGATAGATAAGATTAGCATATAAATATGTACACCCCTTGACCCAACACTGGAGTAGTGTAACAAATTTTGCCCTAAATCTTTGGTAGCTAAAGAGAAAAATATTCTCACAAGACTTATAATGTGCATTAAAAAACGTTGTTGTTGTTGTTAGAATAATTTGACACTAATATTTATGATGTCAATATAAAAGTCCTTACAGCTATGAGAAAATCTTAAGCCAAACAAAATTCATCTCCAAGTCATTTGCCACCAAATGGTACCTTCTCAGATTCCCTACAATAAACAAAATTTGAATGCTTGCATATTAATATTAAGTGATTAAATAATATAGGGCAATAACTTCTAGCATACTTCTCGGAGGTAAGAACATAACTAAAATATAAAAAGATACAATTTTATATTTTAAGGAAGTATATTTAAAAAACAGTATTCCATAGACTGTCTAAAGCTTAATCCTTTGTCATAAGAAAATTGAGAAATAGTCTTCAGTCGTCGATCTTTTTATTTCACTTCTTAACCAGATCTATTTTCATCATTTGTTTTTTCTAAACATCTTTTTAACTTAAGAAATATACCACATTAAAATGACTGCAAATACTAAAGAATCTAGTTTAACAACAACAAAAAAGTCCTCACTCACTGCTGCTTTCTATCTTTTTTCTTGATATACATGCATTTAATAATATAACCAATGGAGGTAAATGACTTGCAATCCATTGAAAGCAATCAAGGCAGTATTTTCTTTGTAATTGTGTTTTCTGCCTATTTCACAATTGATCAGATCTTATGTTCAGACGTGTGAAAACGCTGTTACTAATGCTGTGGTTCAATTATTTAGATACTCAGGAACAGCTATAGTTTAATTTCTGATTTGAACACATAATGCTGGTATGAGTTTGTGAGCACCTAAAAATATCATTCTGTTTAAATGCTTCGTGAATGGCAATAAGATTGATGCTAAGTTTGTAGTATCTGGAAACGCTGGTGATGTAGTGGTTAAGAGCTATGGCTGCTAACCACAAAGGTCAGCAGTTCGAATCCAGCAGGTGTTCCCTGGAAACCCTTGGGGCAATTCTACTCTGTCCTATAGAGTAGCTATGAGTCGGAATTGACTCGACAGCAACTCGTTCCGGTTTTTTGTAATACCCATCTTGTGATATCAAGAAACCTCACAGTAATCTTTACAATTAACTCAGTTAACAAGGTCACTGAAATCAAACTCAATGACACAGCTTTACTATGCAGTATAAATATAATTGTAGATTGGGCAGTGGCTTTTTCATGCATTCTTCTGACTCACAGAGATAGCAAACTGCCCTTCCTTTGCTCAGCTTATTAATTTTAGGCCAAGTGAGTCTTCAGGGCTTTCATCTCTATACAACTGGAGTAAGTATTAAACAATCAGCTACACTCTTGACTCCATTAAGACAGAGAACAACATGATCTAGTTTCAGGAACTACTTTTAAACTCCGGCTGCAAACACTGTGTCATTTTTATACTGATCATCTTAGCAGAAAAATAAAATATAGCTCTCTAGGCAGAAATCCTCTTACAAAGTGCATGGACCTTGTGTACCCAGTGACAACATAGATGATAAATATGAAACAGGCTCAGGAAAAAAATCCCCCAGCTTCCCTGCACCAGTGTATCCATTACGCTGGCATATAAAAAAGGCCATGCGCTCTGGAAAATGAAATCCGAATGATCCATTCTTTATCGTACAGCCCATCCTTCATAGGTCATATGAATATTATTCTTACAACCAAATGGCAAGTTCTAAATGTACATTTAAAAAATTCAATTTGACAGGCATTTATTGGGCATACACTATATAAAAAAAAAAAATGGTAGAGAGACGAAGAATACATAAGCTTTCTAGGTATGCATTCAAGAAAATCCTTATATTAGAAATAAGGTGAAAATGATATTTTTAGTTATTTAGAAAATACATAATTTCTTAATTCTAATTTGGGGCCTAAATTCTTATAATTTGAATGCTATTAGTCTTGTCAGTGTGCAAATTCTTTCACTGTAAAGAAATGATTAATACTTGTAACTCTGCGTGCACACATGCTTCTGTGAGTAAATGCTTCCATTCTCATAATGTTTAATATCCCTAAATATTTGTTCAGTTTATTGTAGAATACACATAAGAAAATTATTCAAAAGAAAGAATATTAATCCTTAAATTTTAATTGGTGTGCTTGCAACAATGTTACACAATTTCAAGTTACAAATCTTCAAAAATTCACTCATTCTGTTGCCAGTTTTTATTTCTAAATATAATCGTTTTTATTCAGAAAAAAACTCTTTTTTATATTTTCAGCTGGCCAAAATAAAGGAAGGCATTGGATTTTCACAGATGGCCATAAATGATGGATAACATGTAACAGTTTGAGCAAAAAATAAACTTTTTCTTATAGCATGTGTAGCCTAGAAACGCATTTTATATATGGTGAGATATTTTGAGAAGTAATTATGCAGTGTTTCACCTTTGAATTACATCATTATTTTTTCTTCACATTGCTGTCACAAATCTATCATAAATTTCTGGTTCCTTAAAAATCTTGAGATTACGGAACTGAATATGAAACATATCAATCAAGGATTTGTTTGTCAGAAGCTGGGAAAAAGAAAAAAATAATGACTTTGCAAATTTGATTTTACAAGATTAAATTAAGAAGAAGACAATAAAGGAGAGGGAACTTTGGGCATAACTAGAAGACATGAGCCTTAATTTTATCTTTAGTCTTGTCTGTGATCATAGGTAACTGACTTAATCTTCGGCATATTCAGTTTTCCTTCTTTTAATTTGAGTCTTAACTAGAAATCTTTTATGAATTGTTTACAGGAATTCTGCAGTATACCCACTCCTCCTTATTGTACTGACATGGTTAGGTTCCAAAGATCAGGTCATTATGTAAAAATCAGCAATATTTGAAAATGGAGGATGACCACATCAGATCACAAAATATCACTATGGACACATACGTCCCTCTGGACCCAAGAGGTGGAAAACTTAGGTAGTGGGCACCGTAGGTCCAACTGATCATGAAAAGGTTACTGCTAGACTTATGTTGTTAATGCACGAAATAGTTGGACAGTGGATTTCGTACTATTGTAAATGTAAAATGCGGGATAACAAGATAGTAGATAATTGAAAAATAGATGTACTTAGTTATTGAAGGGAAATATATTAAGGAAAATGCAATCTGATCCAATCTTGCTCTAAGAAACTGTTCACTAAGCATATTCTACAAAACCCCAGAGGTTTCCAGGATCCCTGTGGTCAAAATTCTTTTTGAAATAATTCCCAAACATTATTTACCTTCTCCACTGGGTTGATATTTGCATTGATGGTAAAAAAGTAATCATGGGTAAAAATGCTTAGCCTCTTGGGTAAAAGTGCCCTATCATGAATCAAGGTAATGAACCAATCTTAAATTGTAGTCACTGTATTCTTCACCAGCACATATTCAAATTATAAAAACAAGAAAGCAAACTTCACTGAAGAATGTCTTGAAATGAAGCAGTAAATTTTTTTTCACTTTTAAAAATCATAACTTTTGAATATGTCTTTTTAATACTCTGTGTGATGAAATGGAAAGTATAAATAAAGTACTTCTGCTGCATATCCAACTACAAATGATTATCTTGAGTAAAAGGCAATTTGTATGTTTGAGAGCTGAACTAGCCGCTTATTCACTGAAAGTTGTTTTTACTTGTAAAAAAAAAAAAAGTAACAGATTGAGCTTTTTGGCAGGTGTTTTCTTAAAAATTAATAAAGCAAGCTTGTCACCTTAAGGAAAAAATGAGATCACTTCTGTCAGTGATAAAATTCAAGATTTTAAGTGAAAATTAGAATTTTGGAAAGATAATATCCTCCCATGTGAGCTTGACATATTCCTACCACTAAAGATTTGTCTCATGAGATTGGTGGTAATATTAATAAATTTATTTTTTTTATTAAAAAGTGTCAATATTGGTAGATACATATAACTCAGTGAGCCAGTACAGGCAGTCCCCTGGTTACAGTTGCGAACTTTCGAATTATCTACAGCCATAGTTAAGAACCAACTCCTGTAAAGCCTACCAGGAATAAACTGACTCGGTGTTTGGCTCCTACAAAAGGCCAAGCTTCTCCCTCGGTTAGTCCTTGGCAGCCGCCGGCGATGGGGGCGCCCCTTCGGACATGGTGTGCCCGGTGGTGCCCTGCAGCAGCGAGCAGAGAGCCCACATGCACGCACCTCCCTCAGAGCTCTGATAGGGCCCGCCCCACCGTCTACATGCTCCAAGCACCACCCAACTGCTTTGCATCGCAGGCCTGCAGGTGGTGGCGGCCGGCAGCTGGATGCAGGCTCCGCAATTCACGTGTTCTCTGAGTACAATTGGTCAGGGCGCCCTGCTGAGCACATGGCTGGGCCTCGGTGTCACCTCCTAGCCCAGCTCCTCCCCACCCATCCCGACAGGCCCTACGTGCTGTGCAGGCAGGGGCCATGACAGCACCTCCCTGAGCTTTTGTTTCCCCTACGTTACATGTGGGATTTTGCTATTTCAACTGTTCTTGGCCTTTTGGTGGCTGAAAGGGAGGGGGGAAGTCTTAGATTTCTGACCTCTTTACGTCCACGTGGTTTCTGGGGGTCCGCGGACAACTACAGACTTGGGTTTCCCTAAGCGTCCACTTTCCAACCCTTGGGCCCCAGGCTTGCTCTCAGTATATCTTGAGCTGTACTTTTTCCCATGCATCCTGAGGCATGGGCTTCGTAGTAAGCATAGGATTGACAGGACTGGTGAGAAGGTGAGGGTGGAATGATCTGCCTGGCCCCAGCACCATCCTGCTTATGCTCCCAACCTGCAGAGAAGGAGGCAAATGGGGACACTTGCCCCAGGGTGCAAGTCCAACGCAGCGCCAAACAAGGTGTGGAATGACATTCCAAGGCGCCATAAATATGAAAGGCTCCTGACTGAGCAACCAGACAAGAAGGGGGAAGGCGTTTCTGCTGATGTGTCACCCTGATCAAAGTTTATTTGTCTTGAAATTGGGGAGGGTGGACAATTTAGTGCCCGGGGGCTCTCGAATTGAGGGAGGGTGCAACTTAGAGATTGCCCCTGGACACTCATTACCCTCCATACACCTCTGCCCCAACCCTCCCTGCCACTGCTGAGAAATAAGAAACTCAGCAGAAAAAAGACCCAGTGGTACAAAGCAGATTTTTTTTAGTTCAGAGTCTACAATGAAGTATCCAATTGGTCTCAAAGATTTTACAGAACAGAATCTTCTGAGTATTTTGGGTACATTGGCCCTGTAGGTATCTCTTCAACTGTGAAAAAGGCACATACAATTATTTGTAATAATAGGTGCTTCTTTGAGATGTGCATCAAAACATTATCACTGCGCTATATTAAAGATGTTTTATTATGTGTTATTTAATGTATCTGGAAGTATTTCTTTAATTTTTTTAATGCATAGAAAAGTACACTGTACCTATACAGTAAGACAAACACTTGACTAACTGACGTTAGATACCAACCATACAAAACTGTTCCAATTTACATACAAATTTGACTTAAAGACAGATTTAAGGATGGGACTCACTTGCAATCCAGAGATTGTATTTTTCAAAGACCGTTAAATGATACTGTAAAATTATATATGCATAAAAGATACATTCAAAGGGCAAAATAGAATATTGAGTCAATGGAGCAGAATACAAAAAGTTCATTAATTTGGCTTCAGATTCCTCATTGTTATTAATATTTAAGAAACCACCACCTGTCCATTTTGGCATAGTTTCAGATAAGAATATCTATAATAACTGAAAAAGACTTAAAGTACTCCCATTTCAAAAAATATATCTGCCCGAGGCTAGGTTTTCTTGAAATATTTTAACCAAAACATATATCACAACAGATTAAGTGGAAAGGAAGATAGGAATATCCAGCTGCCTTTTATTTTTTAATTTTATATATTTTGTTGTCGATGTTGAGAATATACACAACACATACACCGACTCAACAGTTTCTACAGGTACAATTCGGTGACACTGATTACATTCTTTAAGATGTCCAGTCATTCTCACCCTCTTTTTCTGAGTTTGTTTCTACCTTATCAATATAAATTTGCTGCACTCTTGAGGCTCGTATTTAATCTTTCAAGTTGCTACTGTCAGTTTGATTCCATACAGATAGTTCTTAAAAGAGCCTAAGGCTTAAAAGGCAGACATTTTTTACTAGTTAAGCTAAATTATTGTTTGGTTTTAAGAAGACTTAAGGGGGTATTTTTGGTTTAAGGTTTAAAGATTATCTCAGGGCAATATTTTGAGGGATTCATGCAGTCTCCATGGCTCCAGAAAGTCTGGAAAGAATTTGAAATTCTGTTCAGCATTTTCCCCTTTTTAATCAGGATTCTTCTGTAGAATCTTTGATCAGCATGTTGAGTAATGGTCGCCAGACACCAACCAGTTCTTCTGGTCTTATGGCAAAGGAGGCGTTTGTTCATGGAGGTAGTTAGCCACACAATCCATCTTTTCTTCCTATTCTTGACTCTCCTTCCTCTGTTGCTACAGGTGATTAGAGAACAATAGCTGTGCCTTGGATGACACCTTGCAAGCTTTTAATATGCCAAGTATTTTTTTTAATTGTGAAAAAAAAATTTTAAATGATGCCATTCTTCTCAATCATTTTGATCAAGCTGGCTTCAATTCATAGGACCTTTTATGTCTAATGGAATAAAACCTTTGCCAGGTCCTGCTCAGTTTTACATCCATCGATGGAATATTGTTACATAATAAAAAAAAACTAGCTTTCAAGCCACAAGAAGACATAGATAAACCTTAAATTTTTCATAAACATATGCTATTTATGTTAACATGTAATAGATTTATTGTTACTTATAAATGAACTAATAAATAAATATTTTTCAAATTTCTCAATATTAATTTTAATTTAGTAAACACTGGTAGATGAAATCCAAATTAAAAAAGTGGAAGTTCTTTGGGGTTCTCAATACTTCTTTATAGAAACTTTATTTTTTAGAGGAGTTTTAGCTGTAAAGAAAAATTGTGCAGAAAGCGAGTTTTCTTACCCACTTCTACCCCTGTGCATTTTTCCTACTAGCATTTTTTATTAGCATCATTATTAGCAAATGTAACTTTGACACATTAGTTACTATCAGTCGCATGATTTTTATACATTTTTATTAATTCACATGCATAATTTACATTGTTGTTGTTGCTGTTAGTTACCATCTAGTCCATTTCAATTCACGGCGACCCCATACGTGGAGAGTAGAACTGCACTACATGATTTTCAAGGCCGTGACCTTTCGGAAGGCAGATGCCAGGCTTGTCTTCCAAGATGCCACTGGGTGGGTTCAAACTGCCAACCTTTCAGCTAGTAGTCAAGCACTTAACTTTTTGTGCCCTCAGGGACTCCTAATTAGGGCTGACAATTTGTGTTGTTCAGTTCTACCGGTTTGACAAATGCATAGTCATGCGTCCACCATTACAGTATCATGCACAATAGTTTCATTACCCTAAAAACATTCTGTGCTCCACCTATTCATCATTCCCCCTTCCACTTTAACTCTTGGAAACCACTTATTTATTTTTTTCCATTGTCTCTTTAGCTTTGCCCTTTCCCAAAGGTCATATGGTTGGAATCATACAGCATATAGCTTTTTCAGACAGGTTTCTTTGACTCAGCATTATTTATTTAAGGTTGGGCCATGCCTTCTCATGGCCTGATAGCTCATTTTTTTTAATCACTGAAAAATACTCCATCATATGAATGTAAGGGGGTGTAGGATTGGGCAGAGTTTCATTCTGTTATGCATAAGACAGCTATGAGCATACCACAGTTTATCCGTTCACTTACTGACAGGCATCTGGTTTTGTCCCACTTTTTGACTATTCTAAGTAAAGGTGCTGTTAACTTTCTTATGAAGGTTCATGTGTAAGCATATATTTTCATCTCATTTGGGTAAATATCTAGGAGTGTGATTGCTGCATAGTAAGCCTATGTTTTGTTTTGTAAGAAACTACCAGTCTGTGGACCACAAAGTGGCTATATCGTTTTACATTCACACCAACAATGAATCAAAATTCTTGTTGTTCTAATCCTCACCAATATTTGGTGATTTTAGTATTTTGAATTTTTAACCATTCTAGTAGCGTGTTGTAGTACCTCACTGTTTTGATTTGCAATTCTCTAACGACACGTAGCAGGAAACCCTGGTGGCATAGTGGTTAAGTGCTGCAGCTGCTAACCGAAAGTTCAGCAATTTGAATTCCACCTTGGAAACTCTATGGAGCAATTCTACTCTGTTCTATAGGGTCACTATGAGTCGGAAACGACTGGACAGCAACGGGTTTGTTTTTGTTTGTTTGTGTGTTTGTTTTTAATGACATATGAGGTTGAACATTTTTTTATTTGTGTATTTGCCATCCATATATCTTCTTTGGTGAAGTTTCTGCTCAGACTTTTTGACCATTTTAAATTGAGTTGTTTGTTTTCTTATTGTTGAGTGTTAAGAGCTTTTTGTATTTTTTTGATACAAATCCTTTATCAGTGTGTGTTTTGTAAATATTTTCTCCAAGTTTGTGGCTCCTCTTTTCATTCTTTTTAAGATTCTAGCTTTTACATTCAACTGTCTCAGCACAGGCCTTTCACAAATTTCAGCCACTGGAAGCTTATTGTTTTCCAGAATTAAGGTAAATTGTTCCCATTTGGTTCATGGCACCTAGAGACAATCAATGCACAGCTTTTTTCTCTCTATTCCTGCTGGGGACACTGCAGCTCATCTTTCCATGAGGAACCTGCGTCTCCTCAGTTTTTCTGGCTACCTCAGGCAGATGAGAAGAATTAGACCCAATAGCACACCAGCAAAAGCCAAGTCTATTCCCCACACTTGAGGGTCAACTATGTACGCATGGTGAGGGTTTGCATTTTGCAGCCAAATGCACTAGCAGCCCCCAGAGCTGTGGGGGCTGGGAAGGGAAGCACATGTGTGGTATTGTTGTCAGGTGTCCTTGAGTTGGTTCCTACTCCTAGCAACCATATGTACAACAGAACAAAACATTTCCTGTCTTGAGCCATTTTCAAAATCATTGTTATACTTGAACCCATTGTTGCAGCTACTGTGTTAATTCATCACATTGAGAGTCTTTCTCTTTTTCATTGACCTTCTACTTTACCAAACATGATGTCCTTCTCCATGGTCTGATCCCTCCTGATAACATGTCCAAAATATGTGAGACACAGTCTCACCATCATTGCTTCTAAGGAGCATTCTGGCTGTACTTCTTCTGAGACAGATTTGTTCATTCTTTTGGCAGTCCATGGTATATTCAATGTTCTTCGCCAACACCATAACTGAAAGGTGTCAATTTTTCCCTGGTCTTCCATAGTCATTGTCCAGCTTTCACATGCATGTGAGGCCATTGAAAACACCATAGCTTGGGTCAGGCGCACCTTAATCTTCAAGGTGACATCTTTGCTTTTTAACACATAAAAGAGTTCTTTTGCAGCAGATCAGCCCAATGCAATTCGCCATTTGATTTCTTGACTGCTGCATCCATGGGTGCTGATTGTGGAACCAAGTAAAATGAAATCCTTGACAACTTCAGTCTTTTGTCCCTTTATCATGATGTTGTTTATTGGACCATTTTTGAAGATTTTGTTATCTTTATGTTGAAGCGTTATCCATACTGAAGGCTGTAGTCTTTGATCTTCACCCCTAAGTGCTTCAAGTCCTCTTCACTTTCAGCAAGCAAGCACATGAGTGGTAGAGAGACAAATTTTCCTAACTTGTAGGCTTGCCGTTTGTTCAGCTTTTGGTTAGGTGTTGTATCTCTTTGACTGATTTCCAGAGTTCTGGGCCCATTAGGTCCACTAATTTGTTTATTTCTGTAATTTTTGTGGGAGGGTGCAGCATTCAGCTGAGTATGCTGCCGTCTTGCCTCACGGCTCATCCTTTCATCCTCTTAACATTGTTGTTCACAGAGCACACGTTTTAATTTTAATGATGTCCAATTTACCAATTTTTTATTTTATGAATCATGCTTTTGTTGTTGTATGTAAAATAATAACTAAACCACAGGTCACCTAGATTTTCTGCTATGTTATCTTCTTAAAGTTGTATACTTTTGCATCTTGCATTTAGGTCTATGATCCATTTTGAGTTAATTTTGTGAAAGATTCATTGTTTTGCATGTGACTATTCAGTTGTTCCCATGCCATTTGTTGAAAGATTGTTCTTTCTTCATTGAATTCTCTTCGGTCCTTTGTCTAAAATCAGTTGGCTGTATTTGTGTGGGTCTCTCTATTCTGTTTCATTGATCAATTTGTCTATTCCTTTACCAATATTATACTGTCTTAACAAAGTCCCGTAGTAAGTCCACTATTCATAATGTTTTAACTGGCCATTTTTTTTACAAGTAGATCACTAGGTCCTTCTTTCTAGTCTGGATTAGTCTTGTTCTGCTAAAACCTGTGTACCATGGGAAACCCTGCTTGTATCTGAAATACCAATAGCATAGCTTCTAGCATCAAAGCTGGATTACACTTCAACATAAAAAAAACACAAATTCACACAATTGGACCAATAAACAACATCATAATAAAGGGAGAAAATACTGAAATTGCCAAGGATTTCATTTTGCTTGGATCTACTGCCAATGCCCATGGAAGCAGCAGTCAAGAAATCAAACAACATATTGCACGAACTGCCAGAAGAACAAATAAATCTGTCTTGGAAGAAGTACGTCGGAATGCTGATTAGAAGCAATGATGGCAAGACTTCATCTCACATGCTTTATCAGGAAGGATCAGTCCCTGGAGAAGGACATCATGCTTGGTAAATTAGAGGGTCATTGAAAAAGAGGAAGACCCTCAAAGTGATGGATTGACACAGTGGTTGCAACAATGGGCTGAAGCAGAACAATGATTGTGATGATGTCACAGGACAGGCAGCGTTTTGTTCTGTTGTACATGGGGTCGCTGTGAGCTGGAACTGACCAAACGGCACCTATCAACAGCGTATGTTATGCCAACCAACCCTCTCTCCAACACACTTAGCTAGGAACTATAATTTCTCCCAATTTACAGAGGAGGAATTGAAGCACAGACACATTAAGTAGGTTTCCCTGAGTTACACAATAAATAAGTGATAGATTCGGGATTTATTTCTCATCAATTTGACTCTGGAGACTAGACTCTTATCTACTAAATCATGGGCCCAAGAAAGAAATACTGTGTCTCAGACAGGGAGACTTTATAGTGGCCCAGTGAAAATAGCCTCCACAGTAAACTACTTTCCTTTGCTTGGAATGTCTAATCACCTGATAATCACCACTTTTTTTTTTTTTCCTTATCATAATTCAGCTCAAGAAACAATCATCTTTAGGTGTTCTCATACTGAGTTTTAGAGCTAAAGTGAGGTGGGCTAGACCACTCGACTACCAGCCAAAATGCTGACAGTTTGAACTCAACTGGAGGCACTTCAGGAGACAGGCCTGGCAATCTGCTTCAGAAACATCACAGCCTTGAAAATCTTATTAAAACAGTTTTACTCTGACACACACATGGGATCATCATGAGTCAGAATTTAAGCAACAGCAACTAACAACGATAACAACAGACTTGGTGTCTAGGAGGCTGGGTCATGGAAACAATTTGTAATAGGCTGCTAACCAAAAGGTTGGTGATTGAAACCCCCTGGATGACTGTAGAATTAAGGCCTGGCAAACTGCTTCCATAAAGATTACAACCAAGAAAATCTAATGGAGCAGTTCTACTCTGTAAAACATGGAGTTGTCATGAGTTAGGGGCTGATTCAATGGCCGCTCACAACAACAAAGACCTGGTGCTGTGACCTCAGGGGTGGGGGTTAGGGGCTCCTCTGGGAAGGTCCTTGAGAGCAAGTTGACTTTCTTAGCCCAGATCATTCCCTTGTCACAGAACTTCTCCTCTGCCACCCAGGACAGAATATTTAAAGCTCAAACTTTTTCACCATTTTTTTTTTTGACAATTTTTTAATGATGTTATGAGATATGAATTGTTATTTCTTAAGAAGTAAGAAATATTGTTAATATATCATATGGCACAGAAGCGGCCACAAACAGGGCTTGGAACTCTGCTGCCCCAATGATTAAATCCCATGATTTTCCTCCACTCAGTGTTGCTACTCTCAGCTGCTCTGAGCCCGTTTCCTTATCTTTCACATATAAGTTACAAAAGTTGATCTCAGAGGAGTTCATTTCAAGCTCCATCATCTATTTACTGAGCTAAGAAAAATAAACAATTTTAAATAATATAAAAGTAAATATAGGAACGAAGTAGAAAATCAGTTTGGTTTTTAAATATCCAGAAAACATATTGCTTTATTCTAAGGGGATTAAGGAGAAGACTGTTCAATTTCTATACGGATTTTGCCTGGCCAACTGTTTCCTCAGAGATTATGATCTGTTTCTGTGTGCGACTTCATAGAGGCTCTCATATGCTTTCTAAATTCCTCTTATCCTCAGACTCATTCTCAGAATAGACCTTAGTGGTGTTATAAAAGCCAGTGACGTGCTTACTTTCCAGCAAAGTTGGGAAAGAGTAACTATATTCCTTTTACTTTAAAATAATAAGGTGTACGACAGAATAAGGAGCCCTCATGGAGCAATGGTTAAGCCCTCAGCAGCTAACCAAAAGTTGGCAGTTTGAACTTACCAACCCACTCTGTGGGAGAGAGATGTGGCAGTTGGCATCCATGAAGATTTAGTCTTGTAAACCCTATGGAGCAGTTCTACTCTGTTCTATAGGGTTGCTATGAGTTGGAATCGACTCCATGGCCAATGGGTTTGGTTTGGTTTTTTACAGGGTTGCTATGAGTTGGAATTGACTCGATGACAATAGGTATGACACTTTAGTCTAATGAAGTTCCATGGAGCTGAGTAAATTAGTCTACGAAGCACAGGCCTGAAAACAAAAAACAAAAGAAAAAAATCTGTATTTTTAAAATTGATTCTGCTGTGTTCCTCTGGGTAAATTACATAACATCTCTGACATGGTTTATTCATCACTAAAAATAAAAATGAAAACACTGAGGTATAAATAGATCACAAAACATTCCTCACAGCGGTCTGGCAAATAGTGAGGTGTAATAATTGTTAACTATAATATTAGTCTTATAGAGGAACAATTTCCTTGTATTTATCCATCCATTAGTGTTCTTATGTACATGGAATGTGCAGCTTCTGATGGCCAAAATAAATTAAATGAAGATGGTTCTAAAAACTGGACATTAGAATGCTGAGACAAAATGGGATAATATTAATTCTGAACATTGAGATTACTTGAAATTAACCCTTTTGTGATATTCTGAGAAAATGTTCATGTACACAAATAGGGAGTTATTTTAGCAATATTGATGTTTCAGGCATTTGATAGTATAGTACTCCTTACAAATATACAATTACTGTTAGGAAGTTTAGCAACCAGTTATACATCTCTTCATCAATTAAAAGCGATAATTTAGGAAAAAAATGGAAATTATTCTATAGAATACAGAACTAGGTAACATTAATGATAGGTTTAGTTCTAAAAAGTAAATCATTATTAGTTTTATTCATATTAAGTATATTAAAAACTTTGAGACTGGGAAATTCCCTTTAATATCTTTTTGACATAATAAAGATTATAATTAGCAAAACATAAAATCAGGATTACCACAAAAGGACTTAATATTTATCTCGAAAAGGACAGTATCTCTGAAAAAAAAATAAAAATCTCAAAGAAGACAAGGAATTTTCATAGGAAGATCAAATCTCCCTGTTGTGTGTGTGTGTTTCTTTTTTTTTTTGCTTGTACAGCCTATAAAAATGCATATTTGATTTTGAAGATGATAAATTAAGAGTAGTAAAATGTGTTAGCACTAATATTTACACACATACAATATGCAATACTATGTAGGGCAAAATTTTAATTAACACTTCATGAACTTAATAGAGATTATAATTTACGTTGGTATCAATATTCACTCAGAGGAATCCATTAGTTTTGATTTGTTTCTTTCCATACCTCTGGGTATGGGTTCCTGTGGTATCACTTTCAATTAGATTAATTTATTGTGTTTATTTTCTCTATACATTCAATTTAGCATTTTTCAACACTCTGGAATAGTGTGAGATGGATAGAAATGGTATAGGCTCAATTAATTAACTCTTTTTTAGCATTCTGTACCTTTTCTTAAAGTTTTCTATCAGTAATCTGCATATTTAGATTTGTCCTAGTGGGAGGGATTTAATTTCCTCAAAGAAAAAAAAATCTAGGAGTTACTCAGTAATTTTTCTATTGTCATGTTTTATACACCTGAGATTGTCATCATAAGTAGGCTGGAGCTTTTTTAAGACCCCAACCAGGACCTATACTTCTCGGGTATTCCACCCAAACCCTGACACAGAGTTGTTTAGTCATGCTCCTTGATTGACAGATGAACAAACTGAGATCCAAAGAAATAAAGTAACTCACTTATCAAAGGAAACTCAATAAATAGAATTCATAGGGCGATTATTCACATTTCTCAATTGCCAATCTTGACCTTTTTCTCTTATTTTTCTCTTTTACTTGCTCCGCTGATGCATTCACAAATATGCATTTTTTCATGAACAACCATTCAATGTTATGTACCTCTAAGGCCTTTTCATAGGATATGAAAACTCATAACTTAAAAAAAAATAATAATATTAGGACTGGAGACTCAATGTAAAAATATACTGTACTCTAGAGTCATATAACACAGTCCTAACAATTTTGAACCACACTACTTACTGACCACTATTAAAAAAAAAAAAAATAGGACTGATTTGATTCTTCCCAAGGCAGTGAGAGTAATCCCTACACAATTTCCTAGTCTAACTTGTTTTATATTTGGGTTTGCTAGCACATGGAAGGAACATGAAGTGACACAGCATGTAGAGATCTATTTTACACTAGGCTGCTTATCAAAAGGTTGGAGGTTTGTGTCCATCCGGAAGAAAGGCCAGGTGATCTAGTCTAAAAAATTAGCCATTGAAAACACTGTAAAGCACAGTTCTACTCTGACACACATGGCATCAACTTGACTAACAGTGACTCAGTGGCAACTGTTATAGTTCTGTTTAATAAGAAAATAACTAAAGTGGATGTATTGCGTCAATGATGTATTTTGGTAGGCCTGGTAAAAGTGTATAATAATAACGAATTATTCAAATAATAGCAGCACGTGTTAGTATAGAGATCCTGAACTCCCAAAGACATTTGACAATAGTGAAAAATGTCATTCTCATGTTAAAACCCGTTTTATTTCACCAAAATAATATTGCCTGTCACAGAAAGTGATGCCCATATTTTACCTGGATTTTGTGTTTGTAAGAGATGTACAAGAATAAGTCTTTAATAAGAAATTTTAAATTTGCTAGATACAAAAGTAGTATTGTAACTAAAATAATTTAATTAAAAACTGAGTGTTCATGACAATATTTTGTAAGGATAATGCAATCTTCATGTTTGAGAAACAAATATTTAACTTTAAATACATCTAACTGTTGAATGATATGGTAACAATGCAGTAATTTTTCAGATTCTAATAGAAGTGCTGTTAGTGTTATGAATGATGTGTCAGATACAATTTATGAAATGAAAGATTGACTTTTATTTGTTGTTTATTGTTGTTGTTGTTAGGTTCAGACTCAAAGCAAACCTATGTGCAACAGAATGAAACACTGCCCTGTCTCGCCATCTTTACTTCTAAGGAGCATTCTGGCTGTATTTTTTCCAAGACAGATTTGTTCTGCTAACAATTCATGGTATATTCAATATTCTTGGCCAACACTGTAATTCAAAGGCACCAATTCTTCTGTGATCTTCCTTATTCTTTGTTCAGCTTTCACATGCATACGAGGCAATTGAAAACACCATGGCTTGAGTTAGGCGCTCCTTAGTCCTTAAAGTGACATCTGTGCTTTTTAACGCCTTAAAGAGATCTTTTGCAGCAGATTTACCCAATGCAATGCATCCTTTGATTTCTTGACTGCTGCTTCCATGGGCGCTGATGTGGATTCAAGTAAAATGGAACCCTTGACAACTTCATACTTTTCTCAGTTTATTACGGTGTCGCTTATCTGTCCAGAGTGAGGATTTTTTTTTTTTTTTTTTTTGTGTGTGTGTTCAGGCATAATTCTTACTGAGGCTGTAGTCTTTTATATTCATCAGTAAGTGCTTCAAGTTCTCTTCACATTCAGCAAGGAAGGTTGCATCACCTGCATAACACACACTGTTAATGAGTCTTCCTCCAATCCTGATGCCCTGTTCATCTTCATAAAGTCCAGCTTCTCAGATTATTTGCTCAGCATACAGATTGAACAGGCATGGTGAAAGGAAACAACTCTGATGCACAACTTTCCTGACTTTAAACCATGCAGTATCCCTTTGTTCTGTCTGAACAATTGTCTCTTGGTCAATGTACAGGTTCCTCATGAGCACAATGAAGTATTGTGAAATTCCTGTTATTTGCAATGTTACCCATAATTTGTTATGATCCACGCAGTTGAATGCCTTTGCATGGTTAATAAAACACAGCTAAACGTATTTCTGGTATTCTCTGCTTTCAGCAAGGATCCATCTGACATCAACAATGACATCCTTCCTTCCACTCCTTCTGAATTCGGCTTGAATTTCTAGCAGCCCCCTTTCAATGCACTGCTGCAACCACTTTTGAATAATCCTCAACAAAATTTAACCTGTATGTCATACTAATGACATTGTTTGATAATTTATGCATCCTTTTGCATCATCTTTATTTAGAATGGGCACAAATATGGATCTCTTCCAGTCATTTGGTCAGGTAGCTGTCTTCCAAATCTCTTAGCATAGATGATTGCATACTTCTAGTGCTCCATCTGTTTGTTGAAACATCTCAATAGGTTTTCTGTCAATTCCTGGAGTCTTCTTTTTCGCCAATGTCATTAGAGCAGCTTGGACTTTTTCCTTCAGTACCATCAGTTTTTGACCCTACGCTACCCCTGAACTGGGTATTCCTTCCATCTTCTTTTGATGCTTCCAGTGTCATTCAGTGTTTTGCTCATAGAATCCTTCGGTACTGCAACTTGAGGCTTGAATTTTTTCTTCAGTTCTTTTCCCTTGAGAAATGCTGAGGGTATTTTTTACTTTCGGTTATCTAACTCCATGTCTTTGCACATGTCATTATAATACTTTGCTTTGCCTTCTCAAGCCACCCTTTGAAATCTTCTGTTCAATTCTTTTACTTCATCATTTCTTCTGTTCACTTTAGCTCCTTGACTTTTATGATCAAGTTTCAGAATCTCTTCTGAATCCATTTTAGTCTTTTCTTTCTTGCCTGTCATTTTGATGACCTATTTCTTTCTTCAAGTATGATGTCTTTGGTGTCATCCCACAACTAGTCTGGTCTTTGGTCATTAGTGTTCAATGTGTTGTATCTATTCTTGAGGTGGTCGCTAAATTCAGGTGGGATATATTCAAGTTCGTACTTTGGCTCTTGTGGACTTGTTCTAATTTTCTTCAGCTTCACCTTGAACTTGCATACGAGCAATTGTTGGTCTATTCCACAGTCTGCCCCTGCGCTTTTTCTGACTGATGATATTGAGTTTTTCCATCCTCTCTTTCCATAGATGTAGTTGATTTGATTCCTGTGTATTCTATCTGGCAAAGTCCACATTTATAGATTCCTTTTATGTTGTTAAAAAGGTATTTGAAATGAAGTTGTTGGTCTTGCAAAATTTTATCATGTGATTTCTGGAATCGTTTCTTTCACCAAGGCCATATTTTCCAACTACTAATCCTTCTTTTTTGCCAACTGTTGTGTTTCAATGACCTGTAATTATCAATGCATCTTAATTGCATTTTTGATCAATTTTAGACTGCAGAGGTTGGTAAAATTCTTCAATATCTTCAACTGTGGCCTTAATAGCTGGTGGGTAAATTTGAATAATAATATTGACTGTTATTCTTTTTAGGCACATGGATATTATTCTATCATTGACAGCATTGTACTTCAGGATAGGTCTTGAAATGTTCTTTGGACAATGAAAGCAATGCCATTCCTCTTTAATTTTTCATTTCCAGCAGAGTAGACCATATGATTGTCCTATTCAAAATGGCCAATGCTAGTCCATTTCAGCTCACTAATGCCTAGGATAGCGATGTTTATGCATTCCATTTCATTTTGACAACTTCCAATTTTCCTAGACTTATACTTTGTACATTCCACATTCTGATTATCAATGGATATTTGCAGCTGTTTCTTCTTATTTTGAGTCATGCCACATCAGCAAATTAGGCTCCCAAGAGTTTGACTCCATGCATGCCCTTAAGGTTGATCTTAATTTGAGGAGGCAGCTCTTCCCCAGTCATATTTTGAGTGCTTTCCAACCTGAGGGGCTCATCTTCAAGCACTACATCGAACAATGCTCTGCTGCTATTAATAAGGTTTTCACTGGCTAAATCTTTTCCGAAGTAGACTGCCAGGTCCTTCTTCCTCGTCTGTCTTAGTCTGGAAGCTCAGCTGAAACTTGTCCACCATAGGTGACCCTGCTGGTGTTTGAATACCAGTAGCATGGCTTCCAGCATCACAGCAACATGAAAGCCACCATAGTGTGACAAACTGATAGATGTGTGGGGTTGTATTCATTATTTCTATGGAATTATTGCTATAATTGGTTTTGTAATTAACCTAAAACAAATCTTATTCATGGTAAGCTATTCTTACAGTTTTGTGTTAGATTTGGATTGTTAGTATTTTATCTAATATTATTTGCCTAAATTTAGATTATAATGAGATGACTCTATTATAATACTTATTGTTTTGTATTATCAGCCTTTATATGGGATATATGCTTTTCATGAAATTAATTGAAAAGTTTTTCACTTTTTTATTTATTTTGGAATAGATTACATATAAATGGTCAGCTCCTTGAAAGTTTGAAAGAATTCTTCTTATTCTATTTTTGGGTGCAGTTCTTTAATAGATTATTGGCAATGACATATTTATTGCATGCACATTCTTTGAGTATTCTATTTTTATTTGAATTAATTATGATAATTTATCAGAAAAATAATATTTTATCAAGTTTTTAACAGTTGGTGTCATTGAATTTTAAAATAATATGTTGCTATATCTGCTTTATCATTTTTCTTTTCATTTTTGATCAAACTGGATTAAATTAAACTTCTGTGCTGTATGATTTATTTTATCAATTGACATCTTTTTAATGTAATAAATTATACCAATTATTTTCCGTATCTTCATACTTTTACTAAAATTATTTTATTCACTTATTTCATTACATTGCTGAGTTAAGGAACTAGTTACATTGAATCTTTTGTTGATAAACCATATATGGCTATGATACATTTCAAATATCAGCAAGACATATCTCACTGATTTATATGTATTTTCATTTTTGTTTTTATTTCCTCCTTCATTCAAAGCTGGTTTGACACTGTGTTCTATTTTTCTGTTTGTTTGTAGGTGATCGTTTATTTTTACTTCTATTACCATTATATAAATTTACAGAAAATATGGTCTGAGTGCTTTCTAATTTGGGAAATGTTTTGGAGTTTTTTTAAGATTTTATACCTACCCACACATACATACTTTTTTTTTCCAAAACATCTTGCTAGTTTAGGAAAATTTAAAAAGAAGATACATCTTCCGCTTATAACATGGATTAAAAAAGTCCTAGCTATTAAATATATTTTATTAATTTGATTTTTAGTATCATCTACATCCTTGCTTTTTTGTTGATGTTTTTCCTGAAATCTGAGAGTTGTTAAGGTTCTAATTTTCATTGAATTTATATGTTTTGATGCTATAATATTTCCTATGGTGCTATGTTACCAAGCTTTGATGTTTCAGATAATAAATTTCCTATAATGAATTCAAATTACAATTTCCAAATCATTTTAGAAGACATTACGTAAGTATTTAATGAGCACTACATGTTATTGTGGAAACCCTGGTGGTGTAGTGGTTAAGTGCAACAGCTGCTAACAAGGTCGGCAGTTCGAATCCACCAGGTGCTCCTTGGAAACTCTACGGGGCAGTTCTACCCTGTCCTATAGGGTCGCTATGAGTCGGAATCGACTCGACAGCACTGGGTTTGGTTTTGGGTTTTTTGGTACATGTTATTGTAAAATTTGTCTTCTAAACATAAAATATTCATTTCTATTTAAACGTTTTCTTTGATTTCTAAGACATGATCTGTTTTATTTAAAAAAAATTAATAAGTACTTGTGCAGAAAACATGAAAAACATGCATTAGAAAAAAAAGATTTATTATTTACTTACATACGACTTTTCCTAGGATGGTGCCTTACAAATATGAAGACATATCTTTAACTAAAAACAGAAAGGCAGAAAAAAAAATTGGATGTAGATTGAAGTGGAGTAAAAATGAAGTGTGCTTGCCATGATAGCCTATGCATTATAACATCTGAGCCATTAATTTGATTCTTTGTTTACTAATAGCTTTTTTTTTTTTTAGTGTAGAAAGAGAAGCCTTTTCAGGTATCCAAATAGATGTCTTTTTGAGGTAAAAACCCAACATATCAAAAAAAAAAAAAATTTACTTGCTCAGGAGAATTAAAGCTGTCCTTTGTACTTACATTGGAGAGGAATTAGTTTTGCCCTAATTGGACAAATTAAAAAAAAGCTCTTTGGGAGTGAATGAAGAATATTCTCATCATCTTTATAGTGAATTTTATAAGACTGTTTTTTAGAGCAGCCTTGAATCTGATGACCTTGAATCCAAGTGCAAATCAGTAAAAGCGGTTTTATGGGAGACCAATACAATATAAACGAATGTGGTGTGTGAGGGTCCAGGGGTGTGTACTGGTCAGACAAGGTGCCCAAGATTTACAAAACCACCCGGCTAGACTCAGTCTATAAAACTGAGAGAACTTGATTTCCCAGGGGTCAATCAGAATCAAGGCTTTCACTGTCGCCTTCCCCAGCCTCTTTCTTTGGGTACTGTTACTACAGAATCTCACCACATTGCCAGATATAAAGGCCACATTCCATCCCTTCCCGATGGGATAAACAATTCGGGGTCTAAGTGACACTGGTGTGAGTGAGTTGTACTGCTTCTTCTGTGGAGGGCCTATCTGGTGAGACAACAGAAAGAGAAGCTTAGGAAATTTACTAGAACAAGATAGGTCAGGCCGGGTGGCAGATTACTCCTTGCTTGACTAGTATTAGATAGTAGATTACTTTCTAGAGTGAGATTTACTCCTAAAAGTTTTGTCAGACTGAATTTCAAACGAGGTACATTTCCTACAGTGTCTGAAGAAAGCACCTCCATAGTGAATTCCTACCAAGGAAACACCATACGTGGTATTGGGGAAGGGAAAATTACTGTTAGAATTATGAGCAGTGTCTCCCAAACCCTGGAAGAATACATGGTGGTCAACTGTTTAGTGTTCATATATATATATATATATATGTATATATATATATACATACACACGCTTATTGGACTGGAGTTGCCTAAATGCAGGTCAGCTATCAGACAGGATGGAGCCTGGTACAGGGATTTTATGGTTTATTGGATTTACCTTTTTTTTGTCTCTTAAAGCTCTCTAGTTGATAATCCTTCAAAATACTTGAGAAATACTGTTTCTCTCTTCACTGTTTCAGAGATCTGGAAATTTTCTTTCTATGCTTATTTTTGATTCTTCCATTTGTTCTTTTGGTTTTTCTATAATTTTTTTACATTCTGTAAATCTTAGAAATTCATAGGTTGTATTGTTTTGGGTTTTATTGTTGGGTTATATACTCTGCTTCTTGGTTTTATTAGCTTTCCATGAAAAGACATATAAAGTTATATCATATCTTCTTCTGATGATTAACTAAGTCAAGACTGCAAATGTGGCGTCTGTAGAGAAAAAAAAGATTAAAAATTCACTTTTCGAAATTAGACAGGTTAATCACATAAATTCATAACTGAAATTCTAACGAATTCTCATGTGAATATGAAAAAAAATCAGAAATTTGAGAAGTCTCTCATTTCCCACAAGATGGCGTAATTTCTTTTGATTCTTCCCAGTAAGACACTACCTAATTTTCATAGCCTACGTTATTGTGAAATATAACACATATGTAGAAATGTGCACAAAAAAATATACATCTCAGTGCATTATGTCACAAACTAAACAGAAAGGTAACCATACTAGTAGTCTCTAGGATTCTTTTCATGTCTTCCCCCAATGACTGCACTGTTCTCATCCAAGGTAACTACTGACTTTTATGGTAAAGTTTTTCATGCCTTTCTTTTGATTTTTAGCACCTAAGCATGTGTTCCTAAACATTTTAGTTGAGTTGTATAGTTTAATTTTTAATTAATGGATTAGTTTACATATTTTAGAAATATTCATGTATGTATCAATGTGTATCTTATAAAACTTATGAATTATGCATAATATTGGTGCCCATATATACGCATTTCTGTGTAACTGTTGCTAAGAGTAAAATTGCTGGCTCATGCAGTATGCAAATCTTCAATGTTAATATTTATGCCTAACTAATTTGAAAAACATGTACCAATTAAATCTTTGAAATTCATAGAATGTATTGCTGGTTTATATACTCTTGATTCTTGCTTTTATTAGCTTTCCATACAAAGATAAAGTTATATCTTCTTACGATTATTAACTAATTTGAGACTGCTAATTAGGTGTCTGTAGAGAAAAAAAGATTAAAGATTCACTTTTAAAATTATACAAATTATACTCCCACCAGCAGTATATTAAAGTTCTGGTTGTTCCAGATCCTCCCTAAAGCCTACTATTGTTAAGTCTTAGTTATAGTCCACCTGGTGGGTGTGTAGTAGTATCTCATTGTATACATGTGTATATCTGTTTGTGCTTTTCAGAGATACAGTCAAACACTATCTTTATGATCTAAGAATAAAAAAAAAGAATGCTATATAATAATAATATTTGAAAAATATAAATATTTGATTACTAAACATTTTCTTAATTTCTATTCATCTGATTTGAGCACACATATCCTATATTTTTTCTTAAGAAGTAAAAGGTAAATCCGTGGTCAGTTATACATGTACATAATAATATGCATTACAAAACTCATTCTTGAGTTCCTTTCTCAGGTAAAAATATTGGTATTTACAAACATAATTAGAATCTGCGACGTATTTTCTTTGTAATATATATTTAAAATAACTACTTCGAATGTGTTATTGAATTCTGACATTTCAACATTATCGTATTTAGTTTTCAGATTCATTTATAGTTTTTAGTTAACTTTAATATTAATTTAGAGAGCAAAAAAATACATTTTTAAATTATTTTCATAACATTTGAAATAAAAAACCAATAGTATTTTAGTCTGAAATGCTAACATTTTGAAATATACTTCAGGTCTTTGCTTTCATTTTCAGAATCTAATTTCAATGTAGGACAAATTAGTACAAATTGCTTCTTGCCAGATAAGTTTCCTTCCATTGTCACATTTTGCTAAGTACTAAATAAATCAAATCATATATGTGCGTGACCACTTGTGGAAGCTCTTTCAGAGAAATATTGAAAATGTTGAGACGTCTTGTAATTGCTGTTGCTCAGTGTCATATATTCAGCACCCACTTATAGCAAGCAACCTTATGTACAACAGAGTGAAACACACTGCCTGGTCCTGCACTATCGTCACAAGGTGATAGGGCTTCTTAAGGTGGTAGGGCTTCTTGAGTATGTGGCTTGATATTTTATTTTTCTTCAGTTTTTCAATGTTCTCAGTTATTATCTCATCAAATATTGCTGTGCCTCATTCTCTTTCACCTTTTTTTCTGAGACTCCCGTTATTTATATGTTAGTCCTTCTCTCAGTATCTTTTCTGTCTCTTACGGTTTCTTCTGTAGTTGTATTTTTTTTGCATTGCATGCCTCATTGTATTTTATTTCAAATTTTCTTTTAGTTTATAAATCTTAAATTAATAACAATCTTCTCTTAAGCACATCCATCAGTTTCTTAGGCTTGATTATTGTACACTTACATTTGTTTGTTTTATAATATCCATCATGTCTGTATTCTTTATAGTCTAGTTTAATGCCAGAATCTTTCATATTTCTTTAACCTACTTAAACATAGTAAGCATATCTATTTTCAGATTTGTGGCCTAAAACGGTAATATGAGGAAATCCTGTGTCTATTTCTGTTGTTTGTTGCTTCTGATGGCTTTTGCTTATATATATACATACATACACATTATTTTTCCTCTTCACCTTCTTGAATATTCAGGAATAATTTAACAGTACCTGAAGTCTATTCTCTTTCCCATTAACACTGAGAAATCAAGCTCAGTCTTTTAAGTTTGAAAAGACAAAAACATGTTGGAGAAAAGCACATACACGTGTTGATTTTATCTGTCTTCAGCTTTGTCTTCCTCCAGAACCTGGTCTGGAAATATTTAACTAATAATTCTCTGATGCCTTTAAGCAGAATATGAACACACGCACACACACACCAAATTTGGTGGTTGTATATGTGTGTTATGCATGTGACTTTTGTGGTGTTTTTCATAGTCCAGCTCCACAATTGTCTTTAGCAGGATGGTTCACCTGAACTGCCAAGAATGCCATTGCCAGAGTTCATTTTATTGTAATATGTTCTCTAAAATCCTATTCTTGATAACTTGCTGACATGTCCCTAAATTTTAATTTTCTGCAAAGAACTTCAATGTGTAATATTAATCTGAAATCTCCACATTGTTGTTGAAACCATTTTCTTCCAGTAAATTTGCCATCTCTCTGTGAACCTTAAGACTACATTTTTTTTTTTTTTTCTATCTTAGAAGAATTAGATCAATTTGTTGACTAAAGAGAAAGGGGCTTTCCTTTATTTTTCTCATATTGACCTTCTTTTGTTACTCTTTCTTGTTTCTAAGTAGTTTTCACAGTACATTGTTTTCTAGAGTTGCATACAGAATTCATTTGTAGAGTTATTTGTAGACTTGATTAAACCTGGAATAAAATATAAACTCAGCTATATCTGTACAACTACCTAAGGATTGCTAATTCCATATTGTTATTTCTTTTTCAATTGTAATCATATGTTGTTGATTCAGAAACATTGGGATTCTTGGCATTTGATTCCTGTACTTACACATTGCTAAACATCTCTTTCTAGTATTTTCAGTTTTTCTTATACCAATATTCTATCCTGCTTTTTTTCCTTCCTAGATTTGCTATTTATTATTGTCTCACAAATGTATTAAACTATTTCTTAAGGATTGCTTCTAATGACCTACAATCTTGAAGGTTATCTGGCACTAAGATATAACACTCACTCCCTCTTTTACCTGGCCAAGACCTGAGCTGTTAACTGTCAAGTCTAGGACAATCACTGACAGATTTTTATTTTTTACGTTTCCTCGGTTTGGCACTGATTAACCCAGTGCTATGTAAAAAAGGGAATACAGTGTCTCTTGGTTTGTGGGAAAGAGTGAAAATTATGGTGTTGATTTTGTTCTAATCACTAGAACTTTTCATAAAATGAGGGATTTACTTGATGAAAACTCCAATAATAGTGTATTCAGGTAATTTATTTACATTAGTGTTACTTTGTCATAATGTAATTACTGAAAGTGTAATCCATGCATAAATCAAATTAATTGATACCATAAAACAATAGCTATAACAATTCTCATTTTTTCCAGCAATCTTAATCAATAATATGAAAATGAGAAAGCAAATAAAAGTATAAAATCAGCCCCTGTCAAAAGTAAGTAAGCACAAGCAATCCAGAAAAATCAATTACCATATAAACTTGATTTATTCAGTCACTGACATTCTATTATTTTATTTGCTTAAGTATATAAAATTAATGGTAACAGAGTAATTTGAGTATAAAAAGGAAGAAATATAAGTGTTGTGATAGTTTGCTGTCCAAGTTCTCAACATACTTGGAGAAAAAACAGAGGCATCAATGAAATCTCACTAAGATTTTAACTGAATTTTTCACATTCACTTAAACCTTTTCAAATTGAAGTGTTGGATAGCTGACTTTAAGTTTTCTTTAGAATTATCAATAAATTTGTATTGTAAAATAATATTAGATATTTACCCATATGATCAATTTTTACACAACATTTGTCGCATTGGTTAGAGAAACACCAATAACTCCTCAATTTAAGAACTTATATTGATTCTGGCTAAATAGACCTGCCCAGCTTTGGGATGTAATTCTCTTGTTTAGATATGCAAGGGTGAGTCTTTACGCAGTTATTTTGGTTTTAAATTTAGTCCATAAGTCATCCATGCCCAAAAATCTCTATTCAAAAATGTCATCAATACAAACATTGTCCAACTAAATGTTTCCTACTCTGATCCAATCTGAAGTAGTGTTATTGGCAGAAATAGAAATTTCCCCTAATTAAATTGCTAAATATTTTTAAAGAATGTCTCATTCTGTGCCCTTTACTTTATTTCATCTATATTACTTAAAGCAATTATCCTAGAATGATTGTTTTGTTAAAGATGGAAAACCAAACTTTACTACTGTTATCAAGAGATGAAATCCTATTCGAGACTGTGTTTTATATCTCTGAATGCGTTCAGAAAGGTTTGGAAATATAACATGTATGTTTGTTTATGAATTTATATAAATGAAGTCCGGATTTCGAGAAACTTAATGTTTTAGTAAAGGAAAATTATAAAAAGTAAGTACTTTAGCTTTTTGAATGAAAAGGATTATACTTCCACCTAGAGTATTCTGTAAAAGATTCATGGAAGGGAGAAATCTGAGTTTCTTACAGAGAGATTGTGTGAAACCTGCTTTAGTTTTTCAACCAGATGGCTGATTTTATAATGAAGTCTTAGGAATCAGACTTGGATCAGGAAGAGTAGTTAGCTTAAATGATAACAGTGAACCTTAGAACATGGTTTCACTTTCCCCATAAGAAGCAATGATGACATAAATAATGGTATTAAAATTTGTCATCCCATCCAAAGGTTCACAGCACAAGAAATGAGGTCACAACTGAGAAGATCAGAAAATGTACCAATACAAAAACAGAGAGGAAATCAACAGAGAGTGTTAACAGTAGAATAGGGTATATTATAATAACAAAATATGATGCAGAAATCTGTGAATTGTTTTTATTGCTCATAATCTATGTGGTGCAACCATAAAAGATGGATTTTTTTTTAATAACCATTTTCCTTAAATCTCAAATTTTTCTTTAAATTTTGTCAAGAGTCTGAGAGAATCAAATTCACAGCCAATTTCTGTAGCAGAGTGGATGGCTGTTGTCAGTTGCTCTCAAGTCAATCTTGACTCACGGTGACCCCATGTAGGCAGAGTAGACAGCTCCATAGGGTTTTCAAGGTTGAGAGCTTTTAGGAGCAGATCAACATGCCTATCTTCTGAGGTGCCTGTGAGTGGGTTCAAACCACCAGCCTTTCAGCTAGTAGTTGAGTGCTTAAATGGCTGTGCCACCTAGGGACCTAGAGTAAGATTAAAAACCAAAAACCCAGTGCCGTGAGTTAGATTAGATAAGTCTAAAATGGCATTTGGGTATTAGTATGAACCTAAAGTTATGAGATAAGCAGCTTACATTTTATTCCACTGGCAAGATAATTTCTTGTATCCTTTATCCAGTTTCTCCCAATATTAACATCTTGCAAAGCTATAGCACAATGGCACAACCAGAATATTGATATTGGTACAGTTAAAACTCAGAACATTTCCATCGCCACAAGCATGCCTCTTGTGGCCTCTTTGCAGCCACACCTGCTTCTCTCCCACTTATACCATCTCCTTAAGCCCTGACAACCACTCATCTCTTCACATGTTTTTCTTAAACTTCATTGCTGTTGTTGAGAATATACAGAGCAAACCATAAACCAATACAATTGTTTCTACATGTACAATACAGTGACACCAATAACATTCTCTGAATTGTGCATCCATTCTCACCCTCCTGTTCTGAGTTGTTTATCCTTCATTAACATAAACTCACTGCCCTCTGAGGTTCCTATCTAATTTCTCCAGTTGCTATTGTCACTTTGATTTCATACAGATACTTCTTGAAAGAGCACAATGCTTAAGGCAGGCATTTTTTACTAGTTAAGCTAAACTATTATTTGGTTTTAAGAAGACTTCAGGGGATCTTTTTCGTTTAAGGTTTAAAGATTATCTCAGGACAATAGTTTCTGGGGTTCCTTCCATATCCGTGGCCCCGGAAAGTCTGGAGTCCATGAGAATTTGATCTTCACTTTTATATATATATATATATATATATTTTCATTTCAAGAATGTTGTATAAATGGAATCTTAGAACAATATGTGACCCTTGAGGTTGGTATTTCCCCACTCATAATTCTCTGGAGAGTCATTCAGGTTGTGTCACATATCAGTAGTTTGTTCCTGTTTATTGCTGACTAGTATTCCATCGTATGGATGTACCACAGTTTGTTTAAGCATTCACCCCCTGAAGGGTATCAGGACCCTTTCCAGTTTTTGAATATTGTGAATAAAGCTGCTAGAAACAGTCATGTACAGCTTTGTTGTCAACATTAAGTCTTCATTTCTCTGGAATAAATGTCCAGGAGTGCATATGCTGATCCATATGGTAGTTTCATGTTAAATTTTACAAGACATTGCCAGATTTCCTAATTGTACTACCGTACATTCTCACCAATAATGCATCAGTTTTTTTGCATCCCTCCCAGCATTTGGTGGTGTCACTATTTTTATTTTAGCCATTCTGATAGGTAGGTAGTGGCAAGCATCTTTCAAGAACATAGATACAAGCATCTTCAAAACAGTACTAACACATAAAATCTAAAATACAAAAACGTAAGTGAGTTTATTAGCAAGGCTACAGGTCACAATGTTAACATGAAATTAATCACATTTCTATATTTAAGCAATGAACAATTGGAAAACAACATTTTAAAATTATACCATTCATTATAACTCCTAAAATATAATGTAAAAAATTTAGAAGTTGCTGAAAGTCTAAATAAACAATGAGGCATGACATCTAAGATTCAACATAGTAAAGATGACAGTTCTTCTCAAAGTGATCTTCAGGTTTACTGTAATACATACAGAAATCTTAGCAGAATTTATTTCTAGATATAGACAAACTGAATCTAAAATCTCTGCGGAAAAACAGAGGAACTAGAATAGTGGCAATAATTCTCAAAAGAAAGAACTGTGTTGTAAGAAACTAGCTGTCCAATTTTAAGAATTAGCATAAAGCCTCAGCAGTCAAAGCCTGTGTGGTATGGAGAAAGGGATAGGTACAGAGCTGAATGAAACAGAAGAGAATCCAGGAACGGACCAACACGGTTATGTCCATTTGCTCTTTGACAGCGGTGAAAGTTTAGGAAAACATGAGAACCCTTGGGGTAACGCTCCACATGCTCATACAAGCCTGGGATATAACGTCCATCTTCAGTATCCAACTTGTCCTTCATCAGTAGATCCGGACAGACACCTGGAGATGTCTCTAGAGTCCTGAGTGGTGATGCTATATCCTTCGCAGCCCATGATAAGCAGTCAATTGATGCAGGTGTTCCCAGGCGCCCTCTAGAGGGAACTGGACTGGAATAGTCTTGGATATGAGATAAAGAGGAAACAAATTTGGGGGGACATCACGAATGAAGATTCCATCAGGGATGGCAGTTTTCAGTAATAGCAGCTATTACAATTGTTCCCAAATTAGGCGGGACTTGCCATACTTTGTTACGTACTAACAGAGGGCACATGCTGATAATGGTGACACCAGGAGGCTCATCTCAGCAAAGGCAAGCAAAGACCTGGAAACCAGCAACCATGTTATGTCTTTTCTCCCTTCGTGAACCTACTTAAAACTCTTCTGAATTCAAATGTTATGTTGGAAATGGGTTCTCGGTGTAGGATCGGGGAGGGGCACTTTTCAAAGGAAAGTAATTACACTGGTAGGTTTAAAGTATATATGAATATCTTCACCACCTTATTCGAATTTGTTTCCTTAGAGTTGTAAGGAATCAAATAAAAGATGCTTTTATTAGCATGTCTGCTAAGATCTTTATTACTGAGTTTTTATAAACAATGGCCTGACATAGAAGGTTAATAAGAAGTTAAAAGCAAGATTTTCCTGGGGTTAATTTTTTTTATACATGTAGTTAATAGTCTATTGTATTGATTTTTGTAACTCGTATAATGACAAAGAAACAAAGCAAAAAAATTTTCTTTCAAGAGCGTGTTTGATTTAATAGACAATTTATCAAAGTATAGCAAATTATTTTCAAAACTTAAACACATATTAAATAACACGAAGGAACAGTTAATTTTTTTAGACAATGTGAATGCTTTTGATTTATTCTTTATATGATAGTAAGCTACCCAAGAAGAGATTTCTTAAATACATCTTTTGTTTCGTTTTCTGGCATTTGAAAACAACAACAACAAAATGAGGGCAAAAATATTACCTTTTCAAAAATTACCAAATTAAATAATCTATTTAAAAACGTGCTTGTAAAATTATTTGCTTTTAACTTCTTATTAATCTTCTATGGCTGGCCATTGTTTATAACAACTCAATAATAAACATTACTTAGCAGATACAATAACAACATATTTTATTTGATTCCTCACAACTCTAAGGAAACAGATTCAAATAGGTGTGGTGAGAATATCCATACAAACTTTAAACTTATCAGTGTTATTTCTTCCTTTTGAAAAGTACTCCTCCCACCCCATCCTACATCAGGGCCTCCTTTTTTTTTTAAAAAAAATTCAGGAGAATTTCTATGTAGCTTTATAATTGGTTAATACCATATTTCACCACCAGATGGAGGTAGAAGATCGGCTAATATTGTTTGCACACTCAAGTGTGTTTTACATTATTTTAAGTTTTTGGTCTTTTAGAAGCCGTTTATCAACACACATGTATTAAATAATTTCCCAGCTCTCTACACATGACACTTTCTTTTCAGTATAGAACTGTGGTTATTGGAACCTGTAAGTTTTGGGGGTTATAACTCAGTAAATGATAGAAGGAAAATTCTCAGCCATTAAAAAAAAAAGAAAGAATAGATCAGTAGTTAGGAAAGAAGTTAAAATGTTAGGCAATGACTTGTTAAGTTCTTTCTCATCAAATTGTTTTAGGAAAGTATACCAAGTATGTGTGTATATATATATATATATATATATATATATATATACTGCATATTCTTTATGCTATGTACATATAATGTATAACTGTTCATAAATAATTTAAAAAAATAATTTTTTATTTATAGAATGTGAAAAATCTACCTTGTGGAAGTTACTTAAGCATATACACGAAGTTTAATGAACAAATGGATTTAATATGCTATCTGCGACTCAATACTTAACACCACATAAATAACAGAGTCTTACTTCGCAAAGCAGATAATTGGCTTTGTAGCATTTTCATGTGGGTATAATACACAAAAGTGGCTTTGTTGGGGGCTCAGGGAAGGACATTGAGGCACAAAGAATTAAGGGTCAGGCTAAATTTCCTTGGGAGGTCATTTTCAGAAATAAATATGAATTTTATATTTTCCAGCTTTTGCACCTTTTTGTAGTTATTTCTCACTTCGTTTGACACATGATCTCTTTTTCATAATTAATTCTCTCCATATTAAATTTTAATTGTCTCCACAGGTATGTTCAGACAGAATTTTAGATGTTTAAAATTTTGTACCATGCAAAGTCTGAGACCCTTGAGGGTTTTCTTTTTTTGCCAATAAAAAATTCTTAATATCTTCATTTATCAGATTCTCAAGGGTAGAATACAAATTATTTCCTGAAGTCTTTTTTTTTTCTTTTTCTAATAGAGATGAATATCTACTATGGTAATATGAAATATTTTTTTAGAAGAGCCATCTACTGCATTCTAGAGCAAGTGATAAAAAAAAATATTTTATTAAATACTTTCAGAAAATGGCATATTTCAAATTTGCATGAAGTTTTTTCTTTTCATCTGGTGGTAAAATAACTGGATATATTTTGAGAGTTTAGTAGGCTATGATGTAACAGATAAGAACAGTTATATATGTATCTGATTTTAATAAGAATGTGCCTTAATTTTACCTCAAATTGAAGTAAAATCATTATCTTTGTCATTGATATACTGGCAGATGCATATAACCTTTGTGCTATATTCTTGATAAAACTTTCAAGAAATTCAAGTATGATATTCCATTTTAAGTATTTATGCTTAATTGGTGTGTGCATTGCTTGCCTGTCTGCATCTCACAGGCAGGCAGGCTGTGCTGCAAACATCCAGGCAGCCATAAGACTGCTGGGAATGAAGTACATACACCCACTGGCATCAGCCATTCCGTGAGTGCTACCTCCATCTGAGATTAAGCCGAACATACAAGAGGCTTACGAAGTATTGGCAAAGTGAAAGCCATAATTATTATCTATAGAAAGCTAATAGTAAAAGATAACAACAGATTCTCAGAAGGGAAATGCTTATCCTTCCCCACATTACCCATGCCCATATTTGTCTCTGGGCAGGCGGCCCGTGGTTCAGGTCAGATGTCAAATGCTTTCTTTACGTCACAGCTGCCTCCAGCTACTACCACGCTGCTGAGGGGTTTGCAGACTCCAGAGGCATATCTAAGCTTCTGCAGGTATGGCACGCGTACTGGAGCGCCACTTGAAGGAAGGGGGCGCCACTGAGCAGTTCCTATTTACCCGGTAGGGTCCAATGTCCTTCTCTAAGTAGGGTAGACACAGAGTCGTAGCAAGGGGGGGATAGAGAGAGCACTTGTCTTCTGATACCAGTCCAAGAGGGTGCCAGGTGAGGCGCCGCGGCATGACATTCTTAGGCGCCACACATATGAAAGGTGCCTGACTGAGGCAGCTGGACAAGAGCGAGGAAGGCTTTTCTCTTGACGCATCACAGCTATCAAGGTCTATTCATTTTGAAATTGGTGGGGTGGACACCACTTAGAGATTCTCCCTGGGTGCTCGAATGGAGGGCGGGGCAACTTAAAGATTGCGCCTGGGTACTGTTACCTTCTTTATACCCCTGCACGGCTCTTGAGGCTTTAGCACTGCCGCTGGCCCTCACTGGCCTCTGCTGCCAGCTCCAGCCCTGTTACCCGACCTATGGGACTTTCTTGCCTCCACGCTATCCAACACCTCCCAGGGTGAGAGGTGTGCAGCCTCTGCATGGGGCACACTCAAGGCCTCTCTTGCCCTACACAAGCAAGTGTTACAGATTAGCTCTTTTAGCCTTCTGCCCAGACGAAACCGGCTCCACCCTGCTTTAGGAAGACCGTTGTACGGAATCCTTCAAGGCAACCCCTGCATGGGTACACTCAGGCTTCAGCCCTGCATGGACAAGTGTCATAGGTCATTTAGCTGTCTTTCACCACTTCACAGGGGGTTTGGAGATTTTATATATATTTATAGTTGTAGCATGCCATGGGGTGGATTCCAACCCATGGTGACCCCACGTCAAAGAGGAGAACTGCCGCATATGGTCTCCTAGGCGGTAATTACGGGAGCAAATAACAGCAACAACAACAAAAACCCTTGGCCGTGGAGTCGATTGAGACTCATAGCGACCCTATAGGACAAAACATGACTGCCCCGTACGGTTTCCAAGGAGCCCTGGGGGACCTTTTGGTTAGCAGCCTAGCTCCCTGTAGCTCTTAACCACTGCATCACCAGATGGCCAGGACTTTTCTCCTTCGGAGCTGCTAGTGGGTTCGAAACACTAACCTTTCAGTTAGCAACCAAGAGCTTAACCATTGTGCCACCAGGGCTCTTATAAGCATAAATATTAAAAAAAAAAAAATCTGAGTCTGCATTTCTGTGTGGCAGCAGTCCGCTTAGATATGGGTAGTAGCTGCCGACTTTAGAGTGGGCGTACCTTTGCATTTTCTCAAAGGCTTTGTAAGTACCTTTTGGGTTCCTGAAGCTGGTCCCCAGTGTTCATTATCACTTGTTATCACATTAATGTGTTGCTCTTTCCTAGAGGAATGAATTCTTTCTCTGTCTTCATGTCTCTCTCAAAAATGGAAAAAAAAAAAAAAAAAAGCTAAAGAGAGTACAAGCGGCAGGATAAATGTGAAAAAGCTTACCACTCTTTGTGAGCGAACAACATTTTCATTCATCTAATTAACACCCGGTCGTCATCTGGACCCTGTGGGAATAGAAATCTGTCCTATTTAAAACTTACCCAATATAGTATTCTTTGAAATTTGCCCATTCCAGGTAAAGTGGTGTGTCTGCATTTTCCTTTCCCAAAATAGAATTTGATGAATTGTTCCTAATTTGTTACTTGCAAACTCAGGGGTCCCAAAAATATTTCTCTACACCTTTATGAATTTTTAGACTCCCAAAGAATACTGTTTTTTCTCTTTTATTTCTAATATGTATGCATTTGAGCACTACCTTTGCCGAGTAGATTGTAGTCAGCTCTCTAAGGGAAAAACTCGAATGGAAGATTTCAGACATGATAACAGGAAGATGAGATGGCTTGCTAAAAAAATATATATATATATATATATATTTTCTGGTTTCTCATTGCATACAAGATATTCCAACCAACGTGGCATGACAAATAGGATTCTTTTTTGCTTAGTCCTACTCTCCAAATTTTCAAGAGCTTTCCCCTGTATGCTTTCAGAGTTATCATCACAGGAAACTGCTAAATAATCCCCAGCCGTGTCATACACAATCACGCTCACAAGTGTGTTCTCTCGTTCCTAGAATCAGAAACACTTCTGAACTTCTACAAGTCTTTCAAAGTCCAGGTCATAAGGTTGCCTCTCTCAAAAGTGTTTGATGTTTCACTTCCCAAAATGAGTTTTTCTCTTGTGTGTTTGTTCATAGTTCTTTGTACCTAATTCCAATTGTGTACTTTTTTACATTTTAATTGCTTATTTAAATGTCCATGTCACGTTTCACACTTTAACTTCCTAGCACCGAACTTAATATATGGCACATGATAGTGTTTAATAAATGTATGCTACAGTAAAATGAAGGAACCCTGGTGGCGAAATGGTTAAGTGCTCTCAGCTAAGCAAAAGGTTGGTAGTTTGAACTCACTCAACTGCTGCACAGGAGAAAAGACCTGGCCATCTACTCCTGTAAAGTTTACAGCCTAGAAAACCCTATGGGGTGGTTAGTTCTACTCTGTCACATTGGGTCACTACGAGTCAAAACCCACTTAGTGGCACCTAACTACAACAACACAGTAAAATAACATAAAATAGGACGTATACGAAAATAGATTAGGGGCAAAGAGGAGAAGCGACTGAATTATTGTGATATCAGGATATGTATAACCCAAATCAACTTTTTTTTTTTTTGCTTTTAATGAAAATACAGCCTGACTGCCTGGGTGAAAATATTGACCTTTTCACTTTCTAGCTTTATACTTTAGGTCAAGTTTCTTAGCAAGTCTGTGTTGTTGCCTCACCATAAAATGAGGATAGCAAGTCTATACCTCATAGGATGGTAAAGATGATAAAACAAAATAATACCGGTACAGAGCTTAGAACAATGCCTTGCAATAATACATACTCCATGAGTATTTACTATTATCATTACTATTGAAAAGGCTACGTTTTAAAGAATTAGTGTGATTTTTGCCCAGTTTAAAAATCTCAATACATACTTTTAAAAATATAAAAGCATGAAAGATCTGGTACAGAAAAAATAAACAGTATTTTTAAATTAAATTAATTAGGGTAACATGGAATACTACTCAGAAATAAAAAGTAACAAATTATTGATGCATGTAGCAACTTGAATGAATCTCCAGAGTGTTATGCTGAAGAAAAAAGCCAATCACAGAATGATGCATACATTTATGCAACATTCTGTTGTTGCTGTTGTTAGGTGCCATTGAGTCCATTGCATCTCGTAGAGACCCTATGTACCACAGAAGGACACACTGCCCCGTCCTGTGCTATCCTCACAATCATTGTTATGCTTGAGCCCATTGTTGCAGCCACTGTGTCAACCCATCTCATTGAGGGTCTTTTTTTCCACTGACCTTGTACTTTATGAAGCCTGATGTCTTCTCCAGGGTCTGATCCCTCCTGCCATGTCCAAAGTGTGTCAGACGCAGCCTCGACATCCTTGCTGCTTGGGAGCATTCTGGTTGTACTTCCAAGACAGAATGTAACATTCTAGAAATGACAAAATATATAAATGAAGAACAAATCAGTGCTTGCCAGGATGTCGAGGCCAATTTTGCAAGATGTTATTGTTGAGGAAAATGTGTAAATAGTACATGAAAGTTCTATACATTATTTCTTACAACTTTTGAATCTACCACTACTCAAAAATGAAAAGTTCAATTATTTAATTATTTAGAATCATTCTCACCATTGGCTTCAAAATATTTAAGTATTTATAGGTAGGCATCTAATTCAATCTAGGAATAAACTCAGGTAGGTTGTATTTATAAACAAAAAAAAGTTAGGATAAAAATATTTATCTTATTAACATATCCCTTATGTTGTCTGTATTTTCATGAACAACAAAGAAAACAGAAAATTCACTGCATTTAGATATTTCATTCTATTGTGTTATTAATCAACCAATAAGACAAAGTAGCCTTCTTCCCTGCAGTTGTCTAGCTGATGAAGTCCTTTTACATATCCTTTCACATGAAACATTCCCATCTTTGCATCAACGTATTTTTCCCATCTTTAGCACTGAGATGAGGAATGATTGAACGAACCCTAATCCCAGACAATGAATGGGTATTGAGATCCACCCAAAGAGCTTAGACCAGTCAAAGGTTTTTCAGGGGGAAGAGTATTTTATTACTGACATTTTTTAGCAGTACCAGGTCATGGTGATAACACAAAGCTTTTACATGATTTTGTTATCTTTAAATTCTCTACAGATAACGACCTGCCCTTCACATCCTCACTCTCCCATCGGCCCACTTCTTCAACCTAAGCCCCCTAAGAATTGTTCCTACCCAGTTTTCTGCCCTTGACATGCCCTTGCTAATAGACCAAAAACAGCATGTCTGTCTTGTAGTCAGCCCAAAGACATCATGGAATATAAAATGTATCAAAAATCTAGCAATTTTGCAGGATGTGTCAGGATAGGTTCACGGAGAAGGTGGTAATGAGAGAGAAAAAAGCATTTAAGGAATTAAATAAAAAGATTTTTTTTTTAATTCTGAAAATTCCATGCAACTTTTTAACTGCATGGGTCAGAGTGTTACAAGCCCTGTATTTTTTAGTGATACCCAGTACTTTGAATCATGTACTCATGTTAAATGACATACACAATTTCATAGACTTAATTAATTGGTTGCAGTTAATTAACTGGTTGCAGTTAATTAACTGCAGACCCAACCCTTGGACTTGGGTGTCTTGGTGACTCGGTAACTTACACCATATTTTTGTGCTTAGACATAAATACATATATACATACATAAATACAATTTCCTACACTTTACACATCATAGAGAATTACATAATCAGGAAAAAAAAACTACTTATCTTTATTTACTTATTTTATTATTATTTTGGTCACATTTTCAAGCAATTTCTACTAATAACTGGAGAGAGAAAAGCCCATACCCTGCACCACCACGACATTACATTGCTTTATTCTTCGGAAAACATTCCTCGGCAAGGCCCATCTCACTACTTTGTATTCAGTAGACTGACTTCATCCCATTTGACCCCAGTATCTCATTGATCAGGGTCCTAGTCACGCCTGTAAAACAGGTTTAAGGGTCTTAAGATCCAGAATGATATAAATTAGGTGAGAGCTCCTCTGTGGGCCAATGAAACAAAAGCTGATTAACTTTCTACATTTGCTGACCTTTTGATCCTGCATTTGCAAAGGGAGTACAAGCTCAAGGGAGTTCTGGACCTCCAAGAGGCCATTGAAATGACCTATCGGGCCTTTTAACCTTTCCTTAGAAGTTTTTTCAGCCTCTTGAATCACTCAAATGGTGAGTCTATTTTTACGAGTGATTTTTAGAAAGGTGCATATAGAAGTCGTTTTTCTACTTTAGTTTTCTTCAAAATGTTTTTGTATTTTCTCTTGGGTTTGATGATACATTAAGTTCTACCTGCAAGACAGAAGGTGTTTGCATGCTTGAGTGGAGACAATATTTCTGAGATGGAATGAAAGATCACGAAAGAGCTAACCTTCATTTATTGATATAAAATATTAAAGCCTTTATTTTGAAGCATTAAAATTGAATCAAGATCAGAGGATTCCAGGTAAGATCATCTGAGATGTTATTTGTTTTAAATAAGAATGTGGTGAAGAAATGCGTCAACTGATAGCCTGCCTCCATTATTTTTTTCAATCATTAAAACCCATGTTTTCATGACATTTTTACAAAAATGTGCTCATAGTTGAAAAATAGAATGAAGGTTAAATATTAAATTCCCACAGATAGATATTTTCAGAAAAAAAAATTGAAAAAGTGTTGAATGGATTTTACCATTAAATTGCAAACACCATGGAAACAATTTAAACTTTTATAAGATCATTTAGTGTCATTCTCTACCATGACTGAGTGGCCATGCCCCTGTTCCAGACTCCAACAACTTTCAAAAAATTGGATGGAAAGTCCAATGTTAAAAATGGCAGCTATAGAAAAAAAGTATCTTAAAAGTTTTCATGATTTTTCTCATTGATTATGTTATTCCTGTTTTGAGTAAATGAACTGAAGGTAAACACTGATTTTTTGTACTATTAAACTTAATGAGCATATATAGCATAAACACAGTTATTTCCTATGCTGGCATTCATTTATTCTTCCAATTATTCTTTCATTCATTCATTCAGCACTAATATCTTGGGTGGTTGCTCTGTGTCATGAATTGTGCCAAGTACTAGTGAGACACAATAAATTATGTTGTCAAGATCTCTTTTTGTCATGGAGCTTATGATATCAAAGTGAGAGAAAACTAATCAAGCAAGTACTTAGATAAAATTCAAGGGCGGTATGGGAGCAAATAAGCAAACTGACTGGTGGGGATAAAAAGGCTGACTAATGGAAGAGAGGCAAGCAGGTTAGCAAATGAAGACTAATTAGGATTGTTGGTAGTCAAAGAGTGGGAAGAGTGGTCCAGATAGAAATAAAACAAAACAAAACAAAAACAGTAATTAGAAAAAGAAGAGAGAGAGAAAGTTAAGTATGGCTGAAATCTGAATTTTGTAGGAAAGACTGGTTAAGGGCCAGATCATCATTGTTTCGTATGGACTTTAAGGCAGGAAAGAGTAATAGAACAAGCAGGAAGTTAAGAGAGTGTCCTTTCATTCCGAAATGGATGTAAACATGGAGTCACCTGTGTTTATGACGCAGCTACTACACAAGATATTTGAATATCCTGTTGGGATTCAGAGAACATGTGCCTGTCCATCATTTTATGTTGTCAGGTAGAAAAAAAAAAAATCTCTTCAGAATGAATTTTCCAGAAGCTCACCTTGGGATAACTTTTTAAAGCTAAAAGTTACATTTAGACTTGCAAAGTGAGAAAGATGCAAGCAATAGAGGAAAGCTTAAAAAAACTCTGGCATGCTAATATAAAGATCAAAAATTTTTCTTTCATATTCTTTTGATATTACTTTTTTTTTTCCTTTGGAAAGCTAAAAGACAAATTAAAGAGTGACCTGTTTATCTCCAGACCTCTATTTCATCCTTGGACCCTCTACTCTTCCTGATTATACATGTGGGTGTATGTGTGTGTGTATATATAAAAAAAAAATTTTTTATATATATATATATATATACACATATGTGTATATATATGTTATTGTTTGCTGCCATCTAGTTGGTTCCAACTCTTAGGGACCCTATATACAACAGAACGAAACACTGCCCTATCCTGTGCCATCCTCATTATCTTTGTTATGCTTGAGGCCATTGTTGCAGCCACTGTGTCTCTCTTCTTGAGGGTCTTCCTCTTTTTTGATGACCCTCCATTTTACCAAGCATGATGTCCTTCTCCAGGGGATAGTTCCTCCTGATATGTCCAAAATGTGTGAGAGGAAGTCTTGTCATCCTTGTTCCTAAGGAGCATTCTGGCTGTACTTCTTCCAAAATAGATTTTGTTCATTCTTTTGGCAGTCCAAGATATGTATTCAATATTCTTTGTCAGCACCACAGCTCAAAACATCAATTCTTCTTCGGTCTTCCTTATTCATTGTCCAGCTTTTGCGTGCATATGAGGCAGTTGAAGACACAGTGGCTTGGGTCAGGTGTACCTTTGTCCTCAAAGTGACATCTTTGTTTTTTAACACTAAAGATGTCTTTTGCAGCAGATTTGCCCAATGCAATGCATATATATATATATATATATATATATATATATATATATATATATATATATATATACAAGTTAATTCAGGAAGGAAAAATCTATAATTTGAATTATCTCATAGGAAATAAAGTTTATTATTGAATAAAACAAAAGAAAAAACCCAAGCCCCATACCATCAAGTCGATTCCGACTCATAGCAACCCTATAGGTCAGAGTAGAGCTGCCCTGTATGGTTTCCAAGGAGCACCTGGTGGACTCGAACTACCAACCTTTTGGTTAGTAGCCATAGCTCTTAGCTACTAGGCCACCGGAGTTTTCTATTATTGAGTAGGGATTTTAATTATGTTTGGGGGCATAAAATATAATTTTAAACATTTATGGGTTTGTTGTGGTTTTGAAGTTGTTAAATACAATTTCTCAAATTTATTTACAATGACATATCCAGTGTTAATTACTGTCTAAGTGTGTCCTTTCAGAAGGCGGTCTTTATGGTGTTTTTAAGAGTTTCTTCCCATTATGACTTAACAGCTATTCGTTAGGGCTGTTGTCAAGCTTTTTTGGTTTCAGCTAAGGCTGCTTCTAACCTGTGTTTTCAAGACTACTAAAATGAGACAATTAACAACGTTAGTATAGCTGATGGTCTTGTCTGTAGGAATGGTAATAGGCTTCAGAAGATTAATAGCATGAATAGAGTTTTAGAATGGAACATCTGCAGAATAACCATTAAGCATATTTGTCAAGGCAATTTTATCTGTCCCTCCTATAAGGAATGCCCAGTACTCAGCCAATAGTTTAAATTCACCAAATATGAATTTGAAAACCCGGTTCCCCCATAGATCTGTGCTATAAAATACAGCCATCTGTACTTGCGTTATGAATAATTCAAACAGTACATAATTGACCATTATAGCAGTAACACTCCAATTTCATTCACCTGTATTGTACCTTGAACTGAATATTTAATGGAAACCAATAAATTTAGCTAGCTAATTAATACATCCCACCAATAAGAAAATTATATAAGCACATTAATATAAATATTAACCAAAACTTAAAGTTTTCTTATGCTTTAACAAAGGGAATATACTTTCAAGGTGAATTATTTATTTTTTCTTGAAATGTAGAATTCAGGTAGATAATAGCCACATTAATTACAAAGATCCTTGGAGCTCAAATGATCCCTTCAAGCTTAATGGGGTAAAACAATGCATGCTACCACAGCATGGAGTATGAAAGCCTCCATTTCTGTCTATCCCAAGTAATCTGTGATGAATCCTTGCCTAAATCCATTTGCAGATGAAAGGTCAGCCTTCACTTGAATTCATTTTCTCCTTTTCAGTTCCAAATTGGAAATTTCTACCAAAGCAAGCAGAGAAAATTACTGTAGGAGTAGACAAAGTTTCATGTATGAATGCAAACTCCTAACCTTGGCTTTTCACTGGGTTTGTGTTGATGTTTGTGGTGTCTCCAGTGTGATTAGATGCCGTTTTCAAACACCTTCTTAATGTCCTTGTTTCTATCATAGAAAGTTCTTCATGGAGTCACTCTTTCATCTAGAAAGAAACATTGGAGCTGGGTCAATACAGCAATTGTAGGTCCAGAGTCAGGCTGTGCTCTGTGATTTTGTGGGTTCGGTGAGAAGGTCAGCTTGATAAGTGTGTGACAGGTTAAAGAGAGGCTGATGGTGTGGTGAGAGAATTTAAGATAGAGATATAAGCTGATTTTGGATTATGAATATTTCCAGGATTTGACATTAACGTGAAGATAATAAAATCAGTTATAAAATAAGATATTAACCATTCTGGTGGCTTTATGAGAAATAGCTTAGGCTGAGAAAGAATTAGTAACTGACAGAAATTTTAGGATGTCAATGCAGGACTGTGAACATGAGATGGTGAGGGTCAATGAAGCCAACAGGGGTGAAAGAAAGATTCTAAAGCTCTTACTGAGGCAGATGAGACAGAATTTGATGATGGATAGTGGAAAATAGCAGTGAGAAAACAGAATCTAAGATGGTGCCAGTGTTTCCACTTTAGGAGGCAGGAGTGATAGCTCACTTAATATACTGAGATGCAAGTTGAAAAGAATGATTGAGAGGGAGATGAGTTTGGTTTTGGGATTTCAGTTTAGGGTGCCTATAGATCTTTTAAATAAATAAGAATAGTTGATCCTACATGGGAATGAAATTCGGGTTTGGGATTGGGGTCTCAAGATAACAATCACAACCATGGAAATGTATGACATAATTCCAGGAAGAACCAATAATGTGAATACAGAAGTATGGGAAATTTCACCTCAAAATGGCATGCAGAGGCAGAGGAATACCAGGAGATCGAGTTAGAAGAGTCAGAGACTTAAAGGAATCAAAAGCTCCATTGAAATTAAAAAAGGATAGAAAGTGAGTTATTTTTTAGAAACAGGGTTGATGAACAATGCTAGAGGCTGCGATGTTTTTTAGGTTAATAAAATAAAAAATAATATTAAGCTTTTGGCCATAGTAATTAGCAGGTAATTAGTATCCTTAATCCCCCATGTGTCTGTCAGTTTGTCATACTGAGGGGGCTTGCGAGGTGGATTGACACAGTGGCTGCAGCAATGAGCTCAGGCATAACAACAATTGTAAGGATGGCTCAGGAGCTGGCAGTGTTTCGTCCTGTTGTGCATAGGATCGCTATGAATCGGAACAGACTCGATGGCACCTAACAACATCAACAATAGTATCCTTAATAAGAACATTTTCAGCAAACTGTTGGTTTGCAGTCATTAAGTTTTTTTTTATCTGACTGCCTGCCTTTGAATAAATTTGTGTCAAAAAAAGTAATTTTTTTTAATACCCACTCCTTTTTTTCTAAACAGACACAGGGCAAAACTACAAGCTCAAATAAACTGAAATATGTTTGATGGGTTTGATAGACATTTGAATAATTTTTATTCTGCAAAGGCTGCTTCTTTTTTAATCTACATATTGACTTTCTAGAACAATATAATTCTTTAAATAATAATTCAATCCTTTGTCTATTACAGTTAACCTGTTGTTTATAGAACAGCAATGACAAAAGGTATAATTAGATTATTTTCATAGTCCCTATAACGTGGAAGCCAATACTCATCTATCACTTTGTCATACTGTGGTAGCTTGCATGTTCCTATAATGCTGGGAGCTATGTCACTGGTATTTCAAATACTAGCAGAGTCATCCATGGTGGGCAGGAGATCTACCTAGAATTTGAAAACCAAAAAGGAAAAACATACTAGGTATTTCTTAAACTGAAAGAACAGAAGAAAAAACTCAAGACTTGAGTTGCAATATTGAAGAATTCTGTCGGTAAGATATTGAATGAAGCAGGAGGTGTCAACGGAAAATGGAAGGAATATACAGTGTCACTGTACCAAAAATAATTTGTCAATGTTCAGCCATTTCAGGAGGTAGCATATGATAAAGAACTGATCATATTGAAGGAAGAAGTCCAAGCTGCACTGAAGGCGTCCGTGAAATACGAGGCTTCAGGAATCAACAGAATACCAGCTGAGATGTTTCAGTGAATAGCCCAGCACTGGAAGTGCTTAGTCCTTTATGTCAAGAAATTTGGAAGACAGTTACCTGGCCAACCAACAGGAAGAGATTCATATCTGTGCCCATTCCAAAGAAAGATGATCCAGCAGAATGTGGAAACTATTGAACAATATCATGAATATCACAGGCAAGTAAAGTTTTGCTGAAGATAATTAAAAAACAGTTGCAGCAGTACATGGACAAGGAACTGCCAGAAATTCATGCTGGATTCAGACGAGGAGGTGGAACAAGGGAGAGATATCATTGCTGATGTCAGAAAAATACTTACCTGTGTTTTGTTGACTCTGCAAAGGTATTCGACTATATGGGTCATAACAAATGACAGATAACATTGCGAAGAATGGGAATTGTAGAACACTTAATTGTGCTCTTAACCACTATGCCACCAGAGTTTTCAAAAAAAAAAAAAAAAAAACTAGGCACAGAAGGTTTAATTAACTTCGTTGGAGAAATATTACAAAAACTTGGACTTCGAACATAAAATCCATATTTACTATCATTCAAGAAATGAAATCCAGAAAGGTGTGCATCAGGGTTGCATCCTTTCACAATGTTTATTCAATCTGTATGCTGAGCAAATAATCCGAGAAGGTGGACTATGTGAAGAAGAATGTGGCACTAGTGTTGGTGGAAGAGTCGTTAGCAACCTGCAATATGCAGATGATACAACCTTGCTTGCTGAAAGAGAAGAGAACTTGAAATACTGGATGAAGACCAAAAATTACAGCCTTCAGTATGGATTACACTTCAACATAAAGAAAACAAAAATCCTCATAACTGAACCAATAAGCTAAAAAAAAACATCATGATAAATGGAGAAAAGATTGAAGTTGTCAAGGGTTTCATCCACAATCAACGCCTATGGAAGCAGCAGTCAGGAAATCAAATGGCTTATTGCATTAGACAAATCTGCTGCAAAAGAACTCTTCAGTGTTAAAAAGCAAAGATAACACTTTGAGGACTAAGGTGTGCCTAACTCAAACCATGGTCTTTTCAATCACCTCATATGCGTGTGGAAGCTGGACAATGAATAAGGAAGACAGAAGAAGAATTTCTGCCTTTGATTTATGGTGCTGGCTGAGAATATTGAATATACTATAGAGTGCCAGAAGAATAAACAAATCTGTCTTGGAAGAAATACAGCCAGAGTGCTCCTTGGAAATGAGAATGGTGAGACTCCGTCTCACGTACTTTGGACATATTATCAGAAAGAACCAATCCGTGGAGAAGGACATCATGCTTATTAAAGAAGACAGTCAGCAAAAAAGAGGAAGACTCTCTACGTGATGGATTGGCACAGTGTCTGCAATAACGTGTTCAAACATAACAAAGATTGTGAGGATGGCACAGGACTAGGTAGTGTTGCCTTTTGTTGTACATGGGATTGCTATGAGTCAGAGCCTACTCGATGGTTCCTAACAACAACAACAACAATAACTTGCTCATTTCCTTTAAAGGTAAGATGAAGAGTCTGGTGCCTCAATCAAATATTTAGTTCGACAAAATGATATTTTTTCCATTTATTTGCACAATTGTGTATTCTTTGGAAAAGACTTTAAAAGTATATATTAATTTTCTCACTGTACTTCCATTTTTAAAAAATAATCTAACCTCAAGGTATTGTAATTTTAAAGCAAATTTAGATTAATTTATTGACCAATTTTTTGATCAGTAATGAAAGATTATCATTGAATAAAATTTATTAGAACTTGAATTATAAGTATATACTTACCTGTATTGTGCTAAGCAATCAATTATATGGAGCTGGAAAGTCCTTCAACAACGGCTAAAGTATAAATGACACAACACAAGGTGCCCTAGAGTTCAATACTTGAGTCTCTTGCATCCAAGAATAGTAAGAATACCATACAATTTTCCCACTGTCTATACTAACCCCTTTCCTGTTATGAACTGAGTTCCCATACCAAAACTAAACCAAACCCGCTACTGTCGAGTTGATTCCTACTCATAGGAACCTTACAGTATTTATAAATGGTTTGAGGAGAAAATTAATCCAGCTTAATTCTATCTCAATGCACGTTATATGCTGTTGTTGTTAGGAGCTGTCAAGTTGATTTTCAGCTGGTAGCAACCTCATATGACAGAGCAGAACTGCCTCATAGGGTTTTCTTGGCTGTAATCTTTACAGAAGCAGATTTCCAGGTCTTTCTTCTGAAGAGAGGTTAGGTGGGTTTAAACTGCCAACCTTTTGGTTAGCAGGGAGCCTTAACCATTGAGCAACCAGGGTTCCTTTGTGGAGAATTGGCTACTGAAAAGAGGCTGCTCTTGACAAATCATATCCCAAACCAGGAATTTTCTCTTGTCATTCTTATTTCACTATGGGCATGGATTTTCTCTCTATGTTAATGAGAGTTTCAGGGTAGAATTCCTACTCACCAGTGTTATATTTGCTAGATGGAATCTGAATCTAACCAGCCATGGTCCCATAAATTAAAAAGAAAAGGAGTCCAGCACTATTTGGGGTTCAACTCTATTAGTTTCCATTAAAGTTATAGGCATTTGGGGTTTTCCAAACCTACTGTACTGAGCATCAGTGTTTTAGATGGAACCCAATGTGACCCAGAAATGTGAGTTTGACTGTTACTAGCAGAAAACTTCAGTCTTCTTAAAGACAGAGAAAGTGCCACTAAATGTAGAGCAAATGTCTGAGGTCCCATTCTCCAAGAGTTACCAAGACACTTTGGGGGCACTCTTCAGAATCACATGCAACATTGAGGCAACCATGTCCTCATAACACGTACTTAAACTGTTGCTTCATGATTTTGGGAATCATCTTTTTCAGTTTACATCCAAGGCAATATGGGCCCTGAAGTATTGGGGCAAAACCAGTCCCGAGCTTCCTAGTGCACAGATTCTGAAAGATAATTCTGTATTCTCCCCAAAAGATGACACAGTAAACATAAAAGGTGCAGTGACGTTTCAAACAGATCAAATCAGAAAATGACTTGTTGCACACCTTTCTCCCAAGATGACTGCAGTGGTTTCCTCCACACATATGTAAGCATAGATCAATGAATTCTTATCAGAAAAAGAAGTTACTGCTTCTCAAGATTCTCTAATCAAATCCACAGTGAAAGAAAGGCATTACCGATGGGTATTGTTCCCTGACTCTTTCTTACCCCAGGTCTGCAGAGATATGCAAGTCTATGTGCAGAGAGGACAATATGGCAGAAATCTACCATCAGCACAGTGTGAAGAGACCCTACTCAGTAACTGTGCTAGAATAACCTCTCCCTGTTATGGAGTCCTGGCCCAGTGGTTAAGATCTTGTCTGCTAACCAAAAAGCCAGCAGTTTGAATCCACCAGCCACTCCTTGGAAACCTATGTGGTAGTTCTACTCTGCCCTATAGGGTCATCATGAGTTGGAATTGACTCTGTGGCAACAGGCTATTTTTGTTTGTTTGTTTATTATGGGTTTAAACTCCATAGTGTCCTATTAGCTGCCTTGTTGAACCATTTCTCTAATTCGAAGATTTATTTTCTGATATACCAACACCACCCACTGACGTCCAGTCGATTCTGGCTCATAGCGACCCTATAGCACAGAGTAGAACTGCCCCTTAGAGTTTCCAAGGAGCACCTGGCAGATTCGAACTGCCGACCTTTTGGTTAGCAGCCATAGCACTTAACCACTACGTCACCAAAGTTTCCTATTTTCTGATATGTGCATTTTTTTCTTAATTTGAATTAGAATACTAGCAACTGATTTTTTTTTCCCCCAATCTCAACTCCAATCTAGGCCCATGATTAAAGTACATTGAAACATTCTAAAATGCACTAATTGAAAACTCGTACTCAGTAACTAAGTTATGTTAATAGAGTGATTAAAAATTTACAGCAAAATGCTTCCCTAGCCCTGCAATTTTAGGATCGTGTGTATAGAATTCTGTATATGAAGAAAAACATCAGTAATCATATGTATTTTCTTGCACTAAATTTGTTACCAACAAAATTGCCTTTCTTATTTTGGCCTGTCTCCCTTCTTCTCCCTGTTATCTCCTTTTTCTCTCTCTCTTTCTTTTCTTCTTAAAGTTGGCTTAATTTTTACTTTTTTTTTTTTATAGATTTTAGTATAAAGTCGAAGTCTATGTTTAGGAAGAGAATGGAAGTTTAGGGTTGTACTGTTGTTTTTAACAGTTGTAGGAGAAGCAGAAACAGTAGCAGTGTCGACCTTATTATTATCTCCTCTGTCATCATCATGCTCATTTTCCTCATAACTTAAGTAAATATTTCCCAATTTTTGATATGCCAGAGTTATGTTTTCCCAAATCCGTAGTGAAATTTTCCTCCTTCATTTATGAAAATGCCACCATAGGACAAAAAGCTACCATGTACAATTAGGAATAGATACATACCTTTATGCTGGAGTAGAAAATTAAAAACACAGAATTAGTAGTTTTTTTTTAAAACATGGTAACAAAAAAAAGAGACATTCTATATTATATGCTAGATATTAGAATATAACAAATTTAATATCATTTATTTTTGCAGGAACTTCATTTGAAATGATTCTGTGCTACTTTTTAAAATGTAGTAGAAATTGATTAACTAGATATATAGTTTGTCTGAGTATTTCCTAAAAGTCTACATCATAGAAGGCTAAGGTCATACACACTTAAAGTCAAACATTAAATTGATGAATAATTTAAAGTTAGAAATAAGATAAGTTCAAAGCTATTTATACCTACTTTCTCTGATTTCCCTGATTAACTTTAAGTATATCAAAGGAAGTACTCATGTTAGAATAGATATAATCAAGCTCTAAATGAATTGCTCAAACATTCAGAAATAAAGTACACTTCCCTGTTTTGAAAATGTCTCATGATGGGGGGATGTATTCAAACTGAAAGAAATACTTATGATGAAATTCTGGAAATAGAGTCCAGAGAATTAATTTAATAAACATAATGGTACTAGAAGAATATTTTAAAGAGTTTATTGTTCACATCTTGAAGATTAAAATTTATTCTCTTTTGAGAAAATATAGATATCAATGTAACAGATTAGTGAGCGATTTAATTATCAAATATCATTTAAAAATTAATGCTTTGCAACAAAGATTTGTTCAAGCCTCAAGTTGCAATATTGAAGGATTCTACAGGGAAAATATTTAACAGGACAGGGAGCATCAAAAGAAAATGGAAGGAAAACACAGAGTCACTATACCAAAAAGAAGTGGTCAACATTCAACCATTTCAGGAGGTAGCATAAAATTAGAAATCAATGGTACTGAAGGAAGAAGTCCAAGTTGCACTGAAGGCATTGGCAAAAAACAAGGCTCTAGGAATTGTTGGAATAACAAATGAAATGTTTCAAGAAATGGATGCAGCACTGGAAGTGCTCACTTGTCTATGCCAAGAAATTTGGAAGATAGCTACCTTGCCAACTGACTGCAAAAGATCGGTATTTATGCTTATTTCCAAGGAAGGCGATTCAACCAAACACAGAAATTACTGAACAATATCATTAATATCACACACAAGTAAAATTTTGCTGAAAATCATTCAAAAGTGGGTGCAGCAGTATATCACCCAGCAACTGCCAGAAATTCAAGCTGGGTTCAGAAGAGGACATGGGAGGAGTCTGTTTACCTGTGTTTTATTGACTATGCAAAGGCATTCAACTGTGTGGATCATAATAAATTATGGATAACATTGCGAAGAATGGGAATTCTAGAACACTTAATTGTGCTCATGAGGAAAATGTACATAGATCAAGAGGCAGTTGTTCACAGAATAAGGGGATACCGCATGGCTTAAAGTCGGGAAAGGTGCGTGTCAGGGTTGTATCCTTTCACTATACCTATTCAATCTGCATGCTGAGCAAATAATCTGAGAAGAGAGACTATACGAAGAAGAATGGGGCATCAAGATTGGAGGAAGACTCATTAACAACCTGCATTATGCAGATGACACCACCTTGCTTGCTGCCAGCGAAGAGGACTTGAAGCACTTACTGATGAAGATCAAAGACCTCAGTCTTCAGTATGGATTGCACCTCAAACTAAAGAAAACAGAAAACCTCACAACTGAACCAATAAGCTGCATCATCATAAACAGAGAAAAGATTGAAGTTGTCTAGGATTTCATTTTACATGGATCCACAATCAACACCTATGGAAGCAACAGTCTGGAAATCAAAAGATGCATTTCATTGAGCAAATCTGCTGCAAAAGACCTCTTTAAAGTGTTGGATTAAAGTTGAGACAGTATGAAATTCTGTTTAGCTTAATTTGGTGTAAAAAAAAAAAAGTTTTTTTTTTTTTTTTTTTTACACATGGATAATTGTAGCTACATCTGTATACATATTTTCTAGCTTTGTCGTCTGAGAAAGTTTAGAAGCAATGACAACCCAGTAGTAACGATTGCACTCAAGCACTCAGATCTTGGTTTTTGGTATCAGTCTTCAATAAAAGGACCTAGGGCTCCTTGCAGAAATGGCTGACCTTAGGCATGGGACAGGAAGTGTACAAGATGAGCTACCTGACAACTTTGTCTTAAACTCACAGTAAAATGCAGAAAAATTGAGAGAATCTAATACGAAATCACCAAATTTTATTTTTGTTTGAAAAATTACTCTGGCTACTCTTTTGTAAGTAGACTAAGTCAAAATAGACTCAACAGCAAATGGTTTTTTATAGGCCTCCAAATAGAATTAGGCATTTTGTTGGCTTTTACTTAAGGGTAGAAATATGGGCTAAAGATATAAATTTCTGAATCATTAGCATATTGCTGGTATGTAAAACTGGATCAGATCATCAAGTGAGTATACAAAGATAAAAGAGTCTCAAGACATAATCCTGGAACACAGTTAGCTGTGTTTTAGATCTATAGTTCTAAATACAGTTAGACATAAAGTACAGTGTTTGCTAAGTTGAATCTTAATACTGACCACCAATGCCCTATGAAATACAGGTGACTTAGAACTAGAGGGAAACCCTGGTGGTGTAGTGGTTAAGTGCTAGGTCTGCTAACCAAAAGGTTGGCAGTTCAAATCCAACTCAGTGGGGCAGTTCTACTCGGTACTATAGGGTCACTATGAGCTGGAATCCACTCAACCGCAATTTTTTTTTTTTGCACCAAAGATATTAGGCCCTATGGAATATTAGTAGGCTAAGATACCAGCAAAAGCTTTTAACAAATGTTCCTTAAACTTCCAAAAAATTCTGATAATTACAAAAAAATAGATTTGTTACCCCCATGTGTTTGGAATTTAAAGCATGTATTTTCTTTTAAATACTCCAATTTTACTTATACATTCATACAAATTTTTCATTTGATTTCATGACAAATATTTGTCTTACTATAACAAAAACATCCAAGAAAAAAATTGCTTTCTCAAAAATATATACCAAGTTTAGTCTATATCTTTAAATACCTCTTTTATATGACTGACCCTAGGATTTGAGTAGTTCATCTGCAAATGAAATACATAAATAGCTATAGAAATAATTTTTTTTTTTTTTTTTTTTAGCTTAGGGCTTAATAATTTAATGCAAAGGCTCTGAAACCTGTTTGCTTCAGATTACACTTACTTTGAACATATTTGTATGATCCTTTTAAATGTCACTCATAATCTGTAGAATGGGGTTAATAATAATAGGTATTTAATAAGGCTGTTCTCAAAATTATTATAATGCTTACGATGCTTATAGTATTGTATTAGTTTTCTTTATCATGTAAAATTAACACCATGTCTGACCCTAGGGCTCTGTCACAGTGTCACATATTAGGAAATTAATTTGGCTCAAAAAATATCTGACACATGGAAAGTACCCATTGTGCACCTATTATTCTGGTTATTATTAGTCTTTCATTTCAAAATTCAGAAAAGAAATTACTTAACCCTAAAACACCCAGGTAAAATGATTTTAAGGGTTGCTGTATTATTTTATGGTTATTTTTATGTCCAGGGATTATAAACAGTTTATAAAAAGAGTCTTCTTTCTTTTATGAAATAGTGTTCAGCAAATATCAAACTTGTAGGAAAAGGGTGGACATTTTTGTTAGAGCTGTCTTTATCTTTTGACTTATGTTCTTATTGTTAATAATTTATGGATAATTAGAACTATAATAAAACATGTTTCACATTTGCATTAATAATTTAGTATTTCTTGTGTGGTTATAATTTCTTTAGTTCATTCCATACTTCAAAATTTGACATTTCTCTGAAAACAAAAGTTGGGATCTAGTTCTATAAAATGAGGACAGCTGATTTAAATTTAAGACAAGAAAATTCACAAATTTATGTTTAAAATGCTGCTTTGCAAAATTTACCACTCTGCTTTTAGCTGAAATCATCTTTTCTCTAACTGTGTTTCATTTTTTCCCTGTCCTTGCTAAGTGTCTCAAATTTTGAGTATAGGACTGGTACCCAGGGTTTAGTTCAAACTTATAAAATATATACAGAAAAACAAACATTTTAGAAATATTTTGCTGCACTGACAGAATCTACCAATTAAGATATGCTTACTTGTCTGCCTAGCACTGTATGTACCCTTCTGCTTAAAAAGTCTTGATTAAATATTTAAATATTTCATTTCAGGCTCCACTGAATAATTCCAAATGCCACTCAAAGTGAGAGCTCAAGCCTGCTCTTTTTGCTCTCTCCTATTTGCAACACTTCCATGCTTTTGACATGGCCTTCAGAGAGAACTGCCAACCTCTTGGTTAACAGCTGTAGCACTTAACCACTAAGCCACCAAGGTTTCTGAGTCAGAATCGACTCGACGGCAGTGGGTTTTTTGGGTTCAGAGAGAAAGGGTCTAAACGGGGTGAAATCAGCTGCTTGCTGACTATGCCGTATAGTAGATGTCTACGTAGTCTTCCACACTCTCTATTACATGATCTACTTGGTGTTTAAGTCAGGAGTTTAATTAATGGAACCCAGAGAGTTCAAATAGAGTAGGAAACTGTAACCAGTGTGAGTAAATCAGGGCTTGATGAGCTGTAAATATGAGAGGTATGTGGTTTCTGGGTTAGAACATAGACTTTGGAATTCAGCAAAGTAAGGGTCAAATCCTGACCTCATTGTTTACTGTTTGATCTTGGAGATATTTAAGTCTCTGAGCCTCATTTTCCCCAATTGAAGAATAGAGATAAAAATAAAGAAAAAAAAAATAGCTAGTGCAAAAAGTTGGATGGCTTAAATGAACTTTTATATATACAGTGTCTGAAATATATATACACACACACACACATATGAATATGTGTATACATACACATGCATATATATATATATGTAGTAGAACCAATAAAGAAAGTAGTAATTTTTACGAAATGTGTTGCCTTCTTGGGACTAACCTTGCATCACCATAGACAATGGAGCCATTCATTTTAGTAGCTCAGTTGCACACAATGCCTGAGAAAATTCAAACCAAATATGGGTTTTTTTTTGGAGGAATCTCATCTTTATTATAAGATAGGAGAGCAGTTTACAAAATACCTTAAGCTCCTGTGTCTCTGACTTCAGGCCTGACAACCGACCTACCAGCTATGCTGCAGGACTACCTTGTGCATGGGGAGAAGTGTGCCTAGGAATTTTCTCATTCTGTTTGGCACTCAGGTCAGAACATGTTTCCCTTTTGAGTAGGGCTCTGACCAGGTAACTTAATTCTTCCCTTTTTTTCAGGTGGACTGTTCTTTAACATTTTGGTCCACCTGCTGGTTAAAGTCTTGGTTTTAACCTGGGTCTATCATACTGCCCCATCACCGTAATCTTGCCCTAGAACCATGGTGGTACGACTACCCTCCTCAGGATAAGCACTACCAAACCCTTCAGAACAACAGCATCCTGGGCTGGCTGAACCACAGCCCTTGCATACTGATAAATTGGATTGCTGCTTACTGTTAGGCTCTCCATTTTGTCTCTTTGATTCTTAGTTCTAGCAATCCTCCTTTCATGGTATAGGTGTGATTCATAGCCTGGGTACACAATGTGGCAAGCACTATTGGCTCCCTACCTCACACCAATCATCCCTTCTTCCTCACTGCTACAACCCTTTTTTAGTTTGGACAGCTGGTTACCTAGTCTTAAGTGTGAATTTTGATCAGCCTAATTACCATATTCTATTTTACCAATGATTGTTCTAAGTGTGCATATGCAACCCTTTTTTTTTTTTCCCACCAATAAAATGTAAGAATAAGGGTACTTACCAAGTGACTTCTAGAAAGATTATCCTTCCCAATACAAAATCTGTCTAAGGAGAAAACTCTTTTTGCTCTTTTCGCTACACTTGTTTTGGATATTACTATGCGAGCGTATTCAAAACCTGCAGTTGAGCCAGTGATCTTTTGAATATTAGGTGACAGCCTGGGGATAAAATCCAAGATAGTGATGGAAGAGGGGAAGCAGATAAGAGCCTTGTTCCTTGTTGCCATTACTAATGTAACAAAGAACCCAGAGACTGTTTAAGATTTTTGCTAATAAAGTTTTATCTAATTCTTAATTTGGCTTTCGGTTACATTCTGTCAGAATATTTTAACTGATTCAAACAATAGGTATAGTAATAAACAAGAGTTCACTTTTGATTCAGTTGTATTTGAATTCATATAAATCATCTTTGCAAAGAATCTACTGTATCAAAAATTTCCTAATTTTTACAATTAAGTAGGAAAAGAAAAACAAAGTCAGATTGATATTTTTTTTTACTTCATTTTTACTGGAGTCCTTTCTTTTGGAAAGGTAGAAAGTTTATTCATTCATCAGACACTTGTCATGGCCTGAATGTATTTTATGTGTTGTCCAAGGCCTGTAACAAAGAACTGCTTCAAGGAGCAGATAATTGACAAGAGATAAAAGTTTCTTATAAATCAGTACAATACAGAGCAATATGTGATGAATAAGCTATGAATAAGTAAGATGTGGGTTTATTGAAAAGTAAAATGATTACTTCCATTAAGCTCTTTCTAAACCTCTGGGCTGGGTTAAACCTCATATCGTAAAGAAGGGAAAGGGGAATTTTAAATCAAGGTTTTGAAGGGGGAAAAATATGACTCTGATTTACAACTGCTTATCTGATGAATGGCCTTGCAAACGTTAATTAAATTCTTTATTTTGAAATTTACTTAGTTGTAAAATGAAGATAATTGTACCTTATTCAGGGGGCTAGGTGGATTAATGACACATATACAGCCCCTGGGGCATAGTTGTCACTCAATGCATTATAATTATCCCCACCACTTCAGGAGTATAGAATAACTATTTTGAGGTAAGGAGAATGGTTATCTTCTTTAGTATTTATGTATTAATATGTATCCAACGCAGAGCAAGATGGAGAAGTGAGTGGGTGCTCCCACTTACTCCAGCAAATAACCCACTGAATGACAAATAAAAGCAAGCACAGGCTGAGATCTCAGAACTCCTTATGAAAGCTAAGGTGTTGGAGTGTTGGAAAGAGTCCAGAAAGGAGGAGAGGAGGAGCAGGGACAACACAGAAGCTGGAAGAACCTACCCCTAACAACTGGAGCACTCATTCATTGCAGCCATTTTGGGACAGGGATAGGCAACACCTCAAACAGGGAATACAGAAAGGAAGCTAACCTGAGGAAACTGTACCCCGATGTTTTAAGGCAGGACAGATTGGATGTGAGATTTTAGGGCAGCAGAATTGGGAGGGGATGAAGGTGACTGTGGCATTGTGAGAGGATGCTGTTGAATCTCACTGAAGCCCAAGATGAAGAGGCACTAGAACCAGGATGAACTGCAGGGGCACAGGGGGAGAGAAATACTTCAGACAAATAGACAACACAGAGTGAAATGGCTACCTCCCTGCCCACATCTGGACACCAGGGGAGAGTCTGTTCAGGGGTGCCTAGGAGAAAACGACATAGAGAGCCCCTCAACTTTGCCACAGAAAAGTTGAGCCTGACAGCTCATGTAAGCGTCTGTGAACAGCTAAACCTCGCTCCCATGAAAGTGTATTGTATTCCAGAGATCAAGCATTCAGAACTACCAAATGAGCAATGAAAATAACTAAGAGTGCAATATAGTTGGTTCTCAGGAGAAGATATGACCCCCACTGCCACTGGGCTGATTCTGACTTGTGGTGACCCTGTGGGGCAGAGTGGAGCTGCCCTGCGTGGTTCCCAGAGCTGTGAGTCTTTATGGATGCAGGCTGCCACATCTTTCTCCTGCAGAATGGCTGGTGGGTGTGAGCCCCAGCCTTTTGGTTGGCAGCTGGGCAGTTGGCTGCTGTGCCATCAGAGTGTTCAGTCAGAAAACATTTCCACAAAAACTAGAATACAAAATTTAAAATAAAAAAAAGATAACAAAATGGCTTAAGTTCAAACAAATACAGTAAAACACACAAAATCACAAAAGAAGGAACAAACAAGAGCAAAACCTGGAGAAGAGGAAAATTCTCCTATGGAGGCAAGACTAACAGAAAGAATTGATAATTTTCAGACTGTGGTTCTAAATATGTTTAAAGAAAGCAAAAATCACACAGAAAACAAGCTAGGAGAGATCAGGAAAAAAAAATGGAGAAACAAAATGAAAGACTTAACAAGGAAAACAAAAACATCAAAAAAAAATTAAAAGAACTACTGGAACTGAAGAATAAAGCAACTGAATTAGAAAAAGCAACAGAAACGCTCAATAGTCAAACAGGTAGAAGATATAGTAAATGAACTAGAAGACAAAATAATTGAACTTACCATGTCTCAAGAGAAAAGGAAAAAAAAAAAGCAAACAAACCCAAATGGAAATATAAGATTCAATTAAGAAATTTAATGTTAGAATTATTGGAATTCCACAGCTCACAAAAAAAGGCCAGACTTACTGGTCTGACAGAGACTGGAGAAGCCTAGGGAGTATGGCCCTTGGATTCCCTTTTAACTCAGTACTGAAGTCGCTCCTGAGGTTCAACCATCAGCTAGAGATTAGTCAGATGAATAAAACAAAATGAGATTAAATGAGCACACCAACTCAGAGGCAAGGACAAGAAGGCTGCAGAGGACAGGAAAGCTGGTAACGGGGAAACCAAGGTCAAGAAGGGAAAGTGTTGATGTGTCATGGGGGTGGTAACCAACGTCACAAAACAATATGTGTGTTAGTTGTTTAATGAGAAACTAATTTGCTTTGTAAATCTTCATCTAAAATACAATAAAAAAGAATGAGAAAAATATTCAGAAGAAAAGAAGAAAGCAAAAAGTCTCATCATAAGAGAACAGCCAAATACAAACAAAAACAGAAAAATCAGAATTTAAAAAAAGAAAATACAAAACACTCAAAAAACAAATAGCAAAATGAGTGAGGTAGGGAGTTCAGTTTCAGTAATAACTTTAAATGTAAATGGCCTAAATGTCCCTTGCAAAAGACAGAGAGTGGCAAAATGGATAAAATATATGATTCATCCTTTTGATGTCTACAAGAAACACACCTTAGACATTAAGACACAAACAGACTGAAAATAAAAATGTGGAGGAAAATATTCCATGCAATGAGTAAATTAAAAAAAAAAAAAAGCAGAGGTGGCCATACTCCATACTGATATCAGATAAGATAGACTTTAAATCAAAATCTATTACAAGTGATAAAGAAGGATGTTACATAATAATAAAAGTGTCAATCCATCCAGATGGCATAACAATTATAAGTATATATGGACCTAACAGCAATTCATCAAAATACATGAAACAAATATGACTTATATGAAACGAGAAATAGTAAGGGCCTACAACACATCACTTTCAATGACAGACAAAATATATAAAAAGATCATTAAGGACATTGAGAGCTTAAATAAAACCGTAAGATGATTGAACATAACTCACATATATAGAACAGTCAACCCAGCATCAGGGCAATACACATTCTACTCCGATACACTTGGATCGTTTTCCAGAATAGATCATATGCTAGATCACAAAATAAGTCTCAAGAAATTTAAAAAAGATTGAAAGCATAAAAAGCATCTTCTGTGACCATAATGATATGAAGCTAAGAAACAACAGGAAAACTAAGGGGGGGGAAAAAAGGAAATTAAATAATATACTATTAAAAAAACTATTGGGTCATAAAGCAAATCAAAAGTGAAATTAAGAAAATCTTAGAATCAAAAGAAAATGAAAACATAGCCTATCTAAACCTTTGGGACACAGCAAAAACAGTGTTCAGAGGAAAATTAATAGCAACAAATGCCTACATTAAACAAGAAGAAATATCCAAAATCATTAACTTAAATTGACAAATTGAACAAATAAAAAAGAAAGAGCAAAAGAAGCCAAAAGTCACCAAAAAAAGGAACTAATAAAGATCAGGGCAGAAATAAATGAAATAGAAAAACAGAGAAAGAACCAACAAAACCAGAAGTTAGTTCTTTGAAAAGATCAATAAAATAAACAAACCACTGGCTAGATTAACAAAAGGAAAAAAAAAAAAAGACAGAAGAGGCAATTAACCAAATTAAAAAATCAAATTGGTGACATTATAACCGATCCAACAGAGATAAAAAAAGATCATAACTGATTACTATGAAAAACTGTACTCCAACAAGTTTGAAAATCTAGGTGAAATGGGAAAAATTCCTAGGAACACAGGTACGTACTCAAACTAACACAAAAGAAGGTAGAAAATTTAAACAGACTCATCACAGAAGAAGAAGTCGAAAGAATGTCAACCAAAAAAAGCCCAGGACCAGATGGCTACACTAGAGAATTCTACCAAACATTCAGAGAAGAGTTGATACCAATCCTACTCAAACTCTTTAAAAACATGGACGAGGAAGGAATTTTACTAAATTCTTTCTATGAAGCCAGCATCACCCTGGTCAATAACCCTTATGCACATAGATGCAAAAACATTCAACAAAATTCTAGCCAACAGACTTCAGCAACATCTCAAAAAAACATACACGATAATTAAGTGGAACTCATACCAGGAATACAAAGGTGATTCAACACTAGAAAAGCAAAGTAATTCCCCAGACAAATAAAACAAAACTGCATGATCATATCAATTGATGCAGACAAACAAAACCCAAACCCACTGCCGTCGAGTCGATTCCTAGTCATAGCGACCCTAGAGAACAGAGTAGAACTGCCTGGTAGAATTTCCAAGGAGCACCTGGTGGACTTGAACTGCCGACCTTTGGGTTAGCGGCGGTAGCGCTTAACCACTATGCCACCAGGGTTTCCAGAAGAAGTATCTATAGGTACTTGTAAATACAGATATGTTGATGCAGGCACATATGCTCATTGAAGACACAGATAAGGATACTCAGACAAAATGGAACAGCTTTCAAGATTGTTTTTCTGGGTTTGAAAACTTAGGACCATAGTCTTATGGGACAACTCAGTCAATTGCCATAACAAGTTCACAAAAATCATGATTTGCAGCATAGTGATGTAAGGAGCATCTGGTGTCTTATAAGCTTCTGAGTGACCATCTAAGACAAAACTATGACTCTCTACTCACCAGGAGAAAAACAGTAAGAAGGTAACCAAAAACTCAGAGAAATAAGTCCACGGGAGCTACAACCTCATCTGCCCTGAGACCAGAAGAACTAGATGGTGCCTGGCTATGACTACTGACCGCTCTGACTTGGGTCACAATAGATGGTCCCAGGCACAAATATGAAGCAGAACTCAAATTCTTAAAAAAAAAAAAATCCAGACAAATTGGAACAGTAGAGAACAGGGGGTCCCCTGAGATTATCACCAAGACACTCTTTAAACCTAGAACTAAACCTATCCCCTGAGATCACCTTTTAGTGAAACAGCAGAATGGCACATAAAATACAGGATACTACCCATAAGATTGATGCTCTTCTTAAAAACCATCTGTATGAGACCAAAAGGTCGACAATTATTCAAAAGTAAAGATAAGATAAAGAGGCAGGGAAACTAACCCAAATCAAAACTAGAGTTTCCAAGGAAACTAGAACACTGGAAATAGAACAATCAGAAATGGAATTAAAGAGAATGTTGAAACATTGTGATAAATGTAAATAACGTCACTGAACAAATTATTCAGAAATTGTTAAATGGGAACCTAATTTGCTGTGTAAACTTTCACCAAAAACTCAAAATATTATTTAAAAAGTAAGTGAACAAAAATATGTATCCTCATCCATTCATTATGTTGTTTCTTAAAACATCCCTAAAATGCAAGAAATAGTGTTAGCATGACCTATACTTTTAGAGAAGTGAATTTAGGTGCTGTGTTGTACTGTGGAAAGAACATTAAATGGGATCCAATATGACCTGAGTTCCAGACTCATTTGTATAGTAACCTGGTCCATGAGCTTAAGTGTGTCATGTAACCTCTCAAGCCCACATTTAAACTCTTTATAAAATAGAAATGTTAGACTAGATAAATTCTAATACCCCCATAACTCTTTGACTGGTCAAATGATATAGCCTTCAAGAACTCAAGAGCCAGAACTTGAACTCATACTTTGATTCTGAGTTCAATATTTTTCATATGTTGCTGTTTTTAGGTGATGTCAAGTTGGTTCCTACTCATAGTGACCCTGTGTATAACAGAATGAAACACTGCCCAGTCCTATCCCTTCCTCATGATTGTTGTTATGCTTGAGACCATTGTTGTGGGTGCTCTCTCAGTCCATCTCATTGAGGGTCTTCCTCTTTTTCACTGACCCTTTATTTTACCAAGCATGATGTCCTTCTCCAGGGACTGGTTCCTTCTGATAACATGTCCAAAGTATGTGAGACAAAGTCTGGCTATCCTCACTTCTAGGGAGCATTCTGGCTATACTTCTTCCAAGAAAATTTCTTCCACAGCAGTCCATGGTATACTCAATATTCTCCAGCACCATAATTCAAAGGCATCAATTCTTCTTCATTCTTCCTTATTCATTGTCCAGCTTTCACATGTATGTGTGGTGATTGAAAACACCATGGCTTGGGTCAGGTACCCCTTAATCCTTAAAGTGACATCTTTGCTTTTTAACACTTTAAAGAGGTCTTTTGCAGCAGATTTGTCCTCAAGCATTTGTCAGTTTGTACTGTGGGGGCTTGCATGTTGCTGTGATGCTGGAAGCTATGTCACTGGTATTCAAATACCAGCTGGGTCACCCATGGTGAACAGGTTTCAGCTGAACATCCAGACTAAGACAGATTAGGAAGAAGGATCTCGTGGCCTAATTCTGAAAAAAAAAATTAGCTGTTGAAAGCTTATGAATAGCAGCGGAACATTTTTTTCATGTACCTCACACTAATTATAATTGAAATAATCTAAAATGATTTAGACTACTGAAAAAATAGTTTAACTTCACTTACCACTTGTCATGTCTGTACCCATACCATTGCCATCAAGTCGATTCTGACTCATAGGGACCATATAAAAAAAAAAAATAGCACACATTAATTAATCTTCTGTCACAATTTCCAATTCACTTACATGTATGGAAAAAAAACAATTAAGTTCATTTAAGTACATTGATGACAATTAAAAAAAAAAAAAGTATTGGACACCCGATGAGCACAACCAATGCCCAGATCTTGGATTCTACTATTGGAATCAAAGTTCCATGGAGGACTGGCTGACTTAGGGCTTGCCAGGTAAAATAATTTGGTGAAGGATAAGACAGTACACAATGCTGGAGAAGCCAGCACAACTTGTACAAGACAAGGTCATGGAAATTTCATAGACACAAAGTCCCTGAGGGACCTAATTACTAGGCTAAGGGCTGTGGGGACCATGATCTCAGGGAACATCTAGCTCAATTGGCATAACATAGTTTATAAAGAAAATTTTCTGCATTCTACTATGGTGAGTAGCATCTGGGGTTTTAAAAGCCTGTGAGTGGCCATCTGAGATACTCCATTGGTCTCACCCCTTCAAGAGCAAGGGAGAGTAAAGAAAACTAAAGACACAAAGTAAAGATTAGTCCAAAGGACTAATGAACCACAACTACCATGGCCTCCATCAGACTGAGTCCATTGCAGCTAGATGGTACCTGGCTACCGCCACTGACTGCTCTGACAGGGATCACAATACAGAGTCCTGGAGAAAAATGTAGAACAAAATTCTACACACAAAAAAGACCAGACTTACTGGCCTGACAGAGACTGAGAAAACCCTGAGAGTGTGGTCCCCGGACACCCTTTTAGCTCAGTAATTAAGTCACTCCTGAGGTTCATCCTTCAGCCAAAATTAGACAGGCCCATAAAATAAAACAAGACTAAAGGGGCACTCCAGTCCAGGGGAAAGGACTAGAAGGCAGGAGGGGACAGGAAAGTTGGTAATAGGGAACCCAAAGTCAAGAAGGGAGAGTGTTGACATGTCTTCGGGTTGTTAGCCAATGTCATAAAACAATATGTGTGCTGTTTAATGAGAAGCTAGTTTGTTCTATAAACCTTCATCTAAAGTACAATAAAAAAAAAACAAAAAACTGCAAAGATCGTGAAAAACAAGGAAAGGCTGAGAAACTTTCACAGACCAGAAAGTGTCAAGTACAACAGAAAGAAACACCGCCCAGTCCTGCCCCATCCTCACAATCATTGCTATGTTTGAAACCATTATTGCAGCCACTATGTCAATCCATTATCTTTGAGAGTCTTGCTCTTTTTCACTGACCCTCTACTTTACCAAGCACGATGTCCTTCTCCAAGGACTGGTTCCTCCTGATAATATGTCCAAAGTATGTGAGATGAAGTCTCATCATCTTCTCTTCTAAGGAGCATTCTGGTTGAATTTCTTCCGAAACAGAACTGTTTGTTCTTCTGGCAGTCTGTGGTATATTCAATATTCTTCACCAACACCAAATTCAAAGGCATAAATTCTTCTTCAACCTTCCTTATTCATTGTCCAGCTTTCACATTTACCTTGGCTTGGTTCAGCCAGGCACACCTTAGTCCTCAAAGTGACAGTTTTGATTTTTAATACTTTAACGAGATATTTTGTAGCAGACTTGCAATATGGCATTTGATTTCTTGACTGCTGCTTCCATGGGCATTAATTGTGGATCCAAGTAAAATGAAATACTTTACAACCTCAATATTCTTTCCATTTATCGTGATGTTGTTTATTTGTCCAGTTGTGAGGATTTTCTATTTTTGTGTTGAGGTATAATCTATGCTGAGGGCAGTAGTATTTTTTTTTTATTGTAGATGAAGGTTTACAGAACAAACTAGTTTCTCATCAAACAGTTAGTACACACATTCTTTTATGACATTGGTTAACAATCCCACGACATGTCAAAACTCTCCTTTCTTAACCCTGGGTTCCCTATTACCAGCTTTCCTGTTCCCTCCTGCCTTCCAGTCCCTGCCCCAGGGCTGGCACACCCATTTAGTCTTGTTTTGTTCCATAAGCCTGTTCAATCTTTGGCTGGAAGGTGAACCTCAGTAGTGAACTCATTACTGAGCTGAAACGGCATTTGGTGGCCATACTCTCAGGAATTCTCCAGTCCCTGTCAGGCCAGTAAGTCTGGTCTTTCTTTTTGAGTTAAAATTTTGTTCTATATTTTTCTCCAGCTCTGTTCGGGACCCTGTATTGTGATCCCTTTCAGAGCAGTCAGTGGTGGTAGCCAGGCACCATCTCATTGTTCTGGACTCGGTCTGGTGGAGGCCATGGTAGATGTGGTCCATTAGTCCTTTGGATTTTTCTTTCCCTTGTATCTTTAGTTTTCTTCATTCTTCCTTGCTTCCGAAAGAGTGAGACCAGTGGAGTATGCTAGATGACTGCCCACAGTCTTTTAAGACCCCAGACGCTACTCATCAAAATAGAATGTAGAACGTATTCTTTATAAACCATGTTATGCCAATTAAGCTAGATATCCCTGGAGATAATGGTCCCCCTGAAATTTATAGTCTTTGATCTTAATCAGTAAGTGCTTCAAGTCTTCTTCACTTTCAGCAAGCAAGGTTGTGTCATCTGCATATCATAGGTTGTTAATTAGTCTTCCTACAATCCTAATGCTGCATTCTTCTTCATATAATTCAGTTTTTTGGGTTATTTGCTCATTATTTACTTGGATTATTTGTCATGGACTAAATGCAATATAGTATCTTTAAAAGGAAACTGGAATAGAAAAAGGACATTAACAGACAAACTAGAAAAATTCTAAAAGAAGCCTGGAGTTTAAGAGTAACCCAATTGTCTAGTTGGGAGAAAGGTACCACGGTAATAATGTAAGATGATAACAACAGGGCAAACCAGGTGAGGGGTATACAGGAATGCTCTATGCTAATAACTTTGCAAAACTTTTGTAAATCTAAAGCTATTCTAAAACTAAAATTTTATCATGACAAAGGAGGTTTGGAAGCCATCGCACTTATCATATTTATTTCTTACATTTTAATTTTTAGTGATATAAATGTTGAAGATGAAACTTTGTGTATAACATGAAAAAACACGCACTTTAGTAAATTACTTTTTAAGGGATAATTTTGCTCTTTTTAGCTCAAAATGTGTGGTGTGTATGTTTGTGTTTGTGTGTGTAGGGGTGTGTGTGTGACAGGGAGAGAGAGACAGTGAGAAAGAGAGAGAATTTCAATTATTCAGACATTTTAATTGTAACCCTGGGTTTCCTGGTCACTAGTATCATATCTTAATCTTGAAACTGCCATATATTAATAAAATACTATGGCTGACAGAATTTATCTCATGAATTCTCCCTAATGATTTTTTTTTTCTTTACCAACATAATTAGACAAAAAGTGACAATTTGTCAAAAAGTTATTCTATACAAAATGAAAAATTGTCAGAAGGAAGTCTAAGCAAAGGGCTTAGGAAAATGCAATGATTCCTCCATATCTCTTGGTGTTGGTGGGAACTCACAGTCAATTTGTCATAGTATAACCTCATTTTCTTTACATCCTATGCAGGATAATCTTCTGTATTGTGTTCTTGGAGAAGGATTGGCAGCCCTCTTTTTTGGGGGTATGGACATGAATGCCCTTTCAAGTGGAGGAAGGCAGTCTAAGCTTGGGCACAAGCTGCTTGGGGAGTTGCACATCAGTACTTCTAATGCCAGCTGCCCAGTGCTGCTCACTTATTCACTCTTCCATGGAAGGAGAGACAGTTGTCTCTAATACTTGCTGTGATCAGGTATTGAAGAAGCCTGCTGATTTCTCAACAGCTTGCTTGACTTGTTTTCATTCCACTAAATTTATGTATATATATAAGTTGTTTTGAATGGCTGTGCTATTATAGCCTAAGTAGAGTTTTATAGAGAAAAAAGAAAAAAAGTGTGGAGCATTTTGTTATAGGGTTTAGGTTTGAATCTTGGCTCTCCAAATAGAAAGGAGCCCTGGTGGTGCAGTGGTTAAAGTGCCTGGCTGCTATCTGAAAGGCTGGCAGTTCTAAACTACCAGCCACTCCATAGAAGAAAGATGTGGCAGTCTGCTTCCATAAAGATTACCAAAACCAAACCTGTTGCTGTCCAGTTGATTCCTACTCTTAGTGGCCCTAAAGGCAGAGTAGAACTGCCCCATAGAGTTTCCAAGGTTGTAATCTGTATGAAAGGATTCCTGATCACACAGTGGTTAAGCATTCAAGTGCTAGCCAAAAGGCCAGCTGTTCAAACCAACCATTCTGCTCTGCTTCCATGAAGATTTACAGCTTTGGAAATCCTACAGGGCGGTTCTGTCCTATAGGGTCTCTATGAGTTGGAACTGACTCGATGGCAGTGGGTTTGGTTTTGGTTTAATTTTTGTGGAAGTAGATGCAACAACAATTGATTTCTCCAAATAGTAATTTGTAGAAATCATCTAGACACAGTGAGACTTGGTTACCTCTTATGCATCAATAGAGCAGTTCATGGTTACTTCAAATGACTGAGTATAACATGTGATCACACACACATGCACACACTTGCCTGATTGCAAGTAAGAACTTAAATTTAGGTTCAAGTAAAATGGACTCAATAGTTTCTAATTGGTTTCATACAATTCTCCTAAATAGTGATTAGGATATTCACTCACCTGAGAAGAGTGGGATTGCATAGTTTAGGAAAAATAAAAAAGTTTTGCCTTCACGGAAATAAGTGTATGGCATATTGAGTCTCTATCTGCACACTCAAATGGGATGATTTCTTCACTCTCTGTAATTAAACATAATCCCTGCCTCCATCTTATGTACTGTAAATATAATGCAAATAAATGCAATCTTGGTGGGGACCTTTTGGTTAGGACCATGTCAAGTTTTGGGGAATAGGTTGAAGTGGAACTGGGGAAAAAAAAGGGAATAGGTTGAAGTGGAACTGGGGAATAGGCATAACAAATCATGTTAGTGTTATCATATATGTTGACCCAGTCTCTAGGCATATTCAGGTCTGAAATCTTCTGCTTCTACATTCTCATTTTGCAAGATTCCTTGCAAGGCAACTTTCCTTTTTCTTTACAGTCCTACTCCCTTCCCAATGGTGGTTCCCAGTCTCATAGCTGTCATGATGCTAAAATACCCAAAAGCATCTCTATCTCTGTGTATTTAATCCTGGTGATCTCCTTTTAGCCCATCATGAATAAAAGGTTTCTTTAAAGATATTCCTCTATGTCCTATTTTTTATTTCTTTGAACACTTCTTAACATACAGTAAGAATTTCATTCTTTCCCAGTTGTTTTTGTTGTTATTAGGTTCCTTCGAGTTAATTTTTGACTCGTAGGAACCCCATGTGACAGAATAGAACTGCCCTATAAGGTTTCCATGGCTGTAATCTTTACAGAAGCAGATTGCCAGATCTTTTACCCACAGAGCATCTGGATGGGTTCAAACTGAAAGCAGTGCAGCGTATTCCAGTTTCAAGTGTGTTTCAAGCTTTTAATATAAAGCCCAGAAACTGTTGCCAGCTTGAAAGGTGACAAGAGACTAGGGATAATGCAGCAAGGCAAGGAAAAAGGAAAACAAATATCATAAGTGGGAATTTTACTTATTTATGCATCTTAAAGTGTTGAAGAAAGACTCTAAGGGTGTTTCCTAATACAAAGAGAGTTAAAAAAAATATTGTATGATTTACAGGGAAAAAATGACAAATTTCAGGAATAAACATTGGAATTTCTCATGTATGCTATGATTCCAAGTGTACGAATAGCTCAAATACTTTTATACTAAATGATAATATCCTGATATTTAAGAAGCAGAAGTTTTTTCTAAATATACGATATTTTAGAATAAAAGTGAATAAAAAAGTGGTTTTTCAAGTGAATCCTTACTGTTAAGTCTAGTGGCAAATGCCGAATTGAAGAAACCAAACTTGGAAGAATAACCATCTCCTCATTTCGCAATTTAGGAGAGGTACAATCAAATCTATCTCCACAAAAGAATAAGGTTGAAGTTCCTGACAGGGACTGTAATTAAGCAACAGCTTAATATAACTTTGGTGAAGGAGAAAAATGAAGAGTAATAAATGCTCTCAGCCCTTGTGTGACAGAATGAAAAAATATCTATAGAACAAAATAAAGCTGCATTGTAAATTACTGGCAAAGGAAGAAATACAATATGACAATTATATCGGGGGAGGGTGTTAAAATGTGTAAAAAGCAGAATGAAGGGAATACTGACTAACCATAAAACACCCAAAAAAAACCATGTGAACCACAAAATATTGGCAATAAATGAATGCTTTCTCCAGAAAACATTGGGAGGTTATTCCCTTGAAATGGAAATTTGAAAATTATAAACTAAATTGCTCAGCCCAAATTGTCAAGGTTTCCCAGTTAGGATATAGATAGTGAAAGCAGTATTGCATTTGACAACTCAGAGGTTGTTAGTGTTTCTCCAGACAGTAATTGTGGTGCAGATTTTAAAAAGGGTAAGCTATCAATTAGAGCAAAGTGAGGAGGAAGAAATCATGAAGAACAGAGGTAGAGTGGTGGGGCAGTTTGCTCATACAGACACACCTTGTTTTATTGTGCTTCACTTTATTGCACTTTTCAGAATATTGTATTTTTTTACAAATTGAAGGTTTGTGGCAAGCTTGTACCATGCAAGTCTATCGGCACCATTATTCCAACAGCATGTACTCATTTCGTGTCTCTGTGTCACAATTTGGTAATTTTCACAATATTTCAAACTTTTTTCATTATTATTATATCTCTTATGGCGATCTATGATCAGTGATCTTTGATGTTATTATTGTAACTGTTTTGGGGTGCCACAAACTGTGCCCATATAAGACAGAGAACTTAATCCATAAATGTTGTATATGTTCTGACTGTTCCACCAACTGGCCATTCCCCCATCTCTCTTCCCCTCCTGGGGCCTCCCTATTCCCTAAGACACAACTATATTAGAATTAGGCCAATGAATAACCTTGCAATAGCCTCTAACATACAAGTTAAAGAAAGAGTTACTCATCTTGCACTTTAAATTAAAAGCTAAAAATACTTAAACTTAGTGAGAAAGGCATGTTGAAAGCCTAGATAGGCCAAAAGCTAGGCTATTTGTGCCAAAGAGTTATCCAAGCCATGAATGCAAACGAAAAATTCTTGAAGGAAATTAAATGTGCTATTCCAGTCAACACACTAATGATAAGAAAGCAAAACAGACTTATCATTGATTTGGAAAAAGTTCTCTTGGTCTGGATAGAAGACCAAGCCAGCTACAACGTTCCCTTAAGCCAAAGCTAAGCCAGAGCAACTCCCTAATTCTCTTCAAGTCTATGAAGGCTGAGAAAGGTGAGGATGCTGCCGAAGAAAAGTTTGGAGCTAGCAGAGGTTGGTTCATGAGGTTTAAGGAAAGAAGCCATCTCCATAACATAAAAGTCCAAGGTGATGCAGCAAGTGCCAACGTACAAACTGCAGCAAGTGATCCAGAAGACCTGGCTAAAGTAGGTGATGACAGTGGCTACACTAAACAACAGACTTTCCATGTGGACGAAACAGCCTTGTAGTGAGAGAAAATGCCATCTAGGAATTTCATAGCTACAGAGAAGTCAATGCCTGGCTTCAAAGCTTCAAAGCTTCAAAGGAGAGGATGACCCTCTTGCCAGGGACTAATAAAGCTGATGACTTTACATCGAAAGCCAATGCTCATTTATCATTCTGAAAATCTGAGAAATCTGAAGAATTATGCCAACTCTACTCTGTCTCTGCTCTATAATGGAACAACAAACCCTGGACAGCAGCACATCAGTTTACAACATGATTTACTGAATATTTTAAGCCACAGCTGAGACCTACTGCTCAGGAAAAAAGATTCCTTTCAAAATATTACTGCTCTTTGACAATGCACCTGTTCACACAAGAGCTCTGATGGAGATGTGCAAGGAGATTAATGGTGTTTTCATGCCTGCTAACATAATATCTGTTCTACAGCCCATGGATTATGGAGTAATATTGACTTTCAAGTCTTATTATTTAAGAAATACATTTCATAAGGCTATAGCTCCCATAGATAGCGATTCCTCTGATGAATCTGGCCAAAGTAAATTGAAAACCTTTTGAAAAGGATTCACCATTTGAGATGCCATTAATAACAATATCAACATTAACAGAAGCTTGGAAGAAGTTGATTTAACCTGCATGGATGACATTGTGGGATTCAAGACTTGATGGTGGAAGTAACTGCAGATGTGGTAGGAATAAATAGCAAGAGAACTAGAATTAAATGTGGAGTCTGAAGATGTGACTGAATTGCTGCAATCTCATAAAACTTCAACAGATAAGGAGTTGCTTCTGATGGATGAGCAAAGAAAGTGGCTTCTTGAGATGGAATCTATTCATGGTGAAGATGCTGTGAACATTGCTGAAATGACAACAAATGATGTAGAATATTACATAATTTAGTTGATAGAGTAGCAGCAGGGGTTGAGTGAATTGACTCCAATTTTGGAAAATGTTCTACTGTGGGTAAAATGCCATCAAACAGCATCAAATGCTACAGAGATATCTTTCATTAAAAGCAGAGTTAATCTATGTGGCGAATTCCATTAGGGTCTTATTTTAAGAAATTACCACAGCCACCTCAACCTTCAGCAATCACCATTCTGATCAGTCAGCAGCCATCAACATGGAGGCAAGACCCTCTAACAGTGAAAAGATTATGACTCACTGAAGGCTCAGAAAATAGTTAGCATTTTTGGCAACAGTTTTTTTTTTTTTAACTAATTTTTATTGGGCTTTAAGTGACAGTTTACAAATCAGGTCAGTCTCATACAAAAATTTACATACACCTTTTTTTGCTATACACTCCTAATTTCTCCTCCTCTAATGAGATTTTTTTTTTTTTTTTTTTTTTAATGATATAGCACATTTCTTCCCTCCACTTTTTCTCCTCATGTCCATTCGGCTAGCTTCTGGTCCCCTCTGCCCTCTCATCTCCCCTCCAGACAGGAGATGCCAACATAGTCTCATGTGTCTACTTGATCCAAGAAGCTCATTCTTCACTAGTATCATTTTCCTCCCCATATTCTAGACCCATCCCTGTCTAAAGAGTTGGCTTTGGGGATGGTCCCTGTCTTGGGGTAACAGAAGGTCTGGGGACCATGGCCTCTGGGGTCCTTCTAGTCCCGTTCTGACCACTAAGTGTGGTCTTTTTACGAGAATTTGGGGTCTGCATCCCACTGCTCTCTTGCTCCCTCAGGGGTTCTCTGTTGTGTTCTCTGTCAGGGCAGTCATCAGTTGTGGCCGGGCACCATCTACCTCTTCTGGTCTCAGGCTGATGTAGTCTCTGGTTTATGTGGACCTTTCTGTCTCTTAGGCTCATAATTACCTTGTGTCTTTGGTGTTCTTCATTTTTCCTCGCTCCCAGTGGGTTAAGACTAATTGATGCATCTTAGATGGCCGCTTGCTAGCATTTAAGACCCCAGACTCCACTCTCCAAAGTGGGATGCAGAATGTTTTCTTAATAGATTTTATTGTGCCTTTTGACTTAGATGTCCCCTGAAACCATGGTCCTCAAACCCCCACCCCTGCTATCCTGGCCCTTGAAGCATTCAGTTTATTTGGGAAACTTCTTTGCTTTTGGTTTAGTCTGGTTGTATTGACCTCTTCTGTATTGTGTATTGCCTTTCCCATCACCTAAAATAAAACTTATCTGGTTAGCAGCCGTAGCACTTAACCACTACACCACCAGGGTTTCCATATTAGTTACTATATAATTAGTGAATACCCCTCTCTCTCTCTCCCTTCCTCCCTCCTTCCCCCCTCTCTTTTAACAGTCAAAGAATATTTTCTTCTCTGTTTAAACTATTTCTCCAGTTCTTATAATAGTGGTCTTACACAATATTTGTCCTTTTGCAACTGACTGATTTCACTCTTTTTTTTTTTTTTTTTTTTATAGTTTTTGGGTAATTTCACTCAGCATAATGTCTTCCAGATTTCTCGATGTTATAAAATGTTTCATGGATTCATCATTGCTCTTTATCGATGTGTAGTATTCCATTGTGTGAATATACTATAATTTACTTAACCATTCATCTGTTGATGGACATCTTGGTTGCTTACAACTTTTTGCAATTGTAAACAGTGCTGCAATAAACATGGGTGTGCATATATCTGTTTGTATAAAGGCTGTTATTTCTCTAGGATATATTCCAAGGAGTGGGATTGCTGGATTGTATGGTAGTTCTACTTCTAGCTTTTTAAGGAAGCGCCAAATCGATTTCAAAAGTGGTTGTACCATTTTACATTCTCACCAGCAGTGTAGAAGGTTTCCAGTCTATCCACAACCTCTCCAACATTTCCTATTTTGTGTTTTTTGGATTAATGCCAGCCTTGTTGGAGTGAGATGGAATCTCATTGCAGCTTTGATTTGCATTTTAATGGCTAATGATTGTGAGCATTTCCTCATGTATCTGTTAGCAGCCTAAATGTCTTTAGAAAAGTGCCTGTTCATATCCTTTGCCCATTTTTTAATTGGGTTATTTGTCTTTTTGTAGTTGAGTTTTAGTTGGAGGATGTAGATTTTAGAGATCAGATGCTGATCAGAAATGTCATAGCTAAAAACTTTTTTTCCCAGTCTGTAGGTAATCTTTTTACTCTTTTGGTGAAGTCTTTGGAAGAGCATAGGTATTTGATTTTTAAGAGCTCCCATTTGTCTGGTTCCTCTTCTGCATTTTTATTAATGTTTTGTATACTGTTTATGCCATGTATTAGGGCTCCTAACATTGTTCATATTTTTCCTTCTGTGATCTTTATTGTTTTAGATTTTATGTTTAGGTCTTTGATCCATTTCGAGTTAGTTTTTGTGCATAATGTGAAGTATGGATCTTGTTTCATTTTTTGCAGATGAATATCCAGTTATGCCAGCACCATTTGTTAAAAAACTGTCTTTTCCCCAATTAACTGACTTTGTGCCTTTGTCAAATATCAACTGCTCATATGTGGATGGATTTATGTCTGGATTCTCAATTCTGTTCCATTGGTCTATGTATCTGTTGTTGTACCAGTACCAGGTTTTTTTGACTACTGTGGCAGTGTGATAGGTTCTAAAATCAGATAGTGTGAGGCCTTCCACTTTTTTCTTCTTTTTCAGCAATGCTTTACTTATACCTTGGAGATATTGCAGTTTTGGTTCCAGACCAGTTCACTAAAGCAAATATTGCAATCAATTGAGTCATACAAATTTTTTAGTTCCCACTACGTGGTAGTCTGTTAAGTGTGCAATAGCATTATGTCTGAAAAACAAAATGCATGATAATTAAAAACTACTTTATTTCCAAAAGCCAACATCATCCTAAATGGAGAGATTCTTTTCTTGAGATTTGGTCAGGAAGGGAACGACAGCCAAGACATCTGCCTGTGGGTAATGAGGTGGAAACCTATTGCCATCAAGCTGATTCCTAGTCATAATAACCCTATAATACAGAGTAGAACTGTCCCCTAGGGTTTCCAAGGCTGTAGTCTTTACCAAAGCAGGCTGCCAATTTTTCTCCTGTAAAGTAGCTGGTGAGTTCGAACCCTCAACCTCTCAAGGTTAGCAGGTGAGCAGTGAACCACTACACCACCAGGGCTCCACTAATAAAGGGCTAAAGTTAGACACGTTTGAACATGACTGTCAAGTGGGAGAAATGTTAGTGCCAAAGTAAAGAATGAAAATAGAAAATCACTGGGGGACAGTGATGTGAGTAAAAACCTAGCAGAAGTGAGCTGGGGAAGGGGAACAAGAACATTAGTTCAAGGGTTGCTTTTGAAAGTGCAAATGGGAAGATGAAGAGACTGAGTGGAGCTAAAAATGACCAAAGAGGGAACTTCAGTCTGCATAACCTCTATTTCTTCTTGAATTGACTGTATGGATGTATGTATTTACTTGCAACAGAGAATCTAGCTATGTTCTTTAGGAGAAACAATATATAAATATTGACAAATACTTAAGAACAGAATTCTTGAGAGCTTTCTTAGAGTCCTGATCCTCAGCAGCCTTAGTTTCCTCTGGAGGGATAGTTATATCACTCTAAGATAGTTTAGCATGAGAAATTAAAGTGCAAATACTGCGAACAAAGACAAAATCTTCTTGCTATGACTAAAAATATTTCTGAGATGATACAGGCTTATATTTCTACAAAATGGTTCATATAGATAGGAAAAACAGTGTGATATGAAATCTGCAAGCTATTACAGTTAGGTTCCTTTTCCAAGCAATGCTGAAATGAAAATACAGCAAATGGAAAAGAATTATAAATAGCAGCATTACAAGTAAGCACCAGATTATCAAAAGCCAATGGTTTCATTGTAGGAAAAGGTCATAGAGTATAAAATGTTAAAATAGCTTAATACATATGGAAAAGCAATAACCAAGGATATGAAATTTGCCTTTCCTATTCAACAGCCATTATAAGCTTCTTCATCTTATGGAACATATATGTATATACACATATATATATACACAAAAAAGTATGTGTGTGTATAGGTATATAATTTAACTTTTCTATTTAATGGTTACTTTCAAATCAAACTAATGAAAAGCAACGGGAACTTCAGATCATCACAATCAAAATGGGATGAATATCCCTAGCATATAGCTAAAGAGTTTAGAAAGTCAGAGTAAATTAGTATTAGTATACATTTTATACGCTAAGTTTTTCATTGAACTTCCACATTAAAAAAAAAAAAAAAAATTCGGTCCAAGCAAGTAATATTAAAGAAAGTAGTAGATATTATTGTTACTTACCAAATCTGAGAACATGGGGGGCTAGAATTTACCCAAGTCATTAAGTTATTGAGGTTAGGTGTGACCAGGTGATTTACTTTGCCCATAAAGGGTATGTGGAATAGATACCCATCCCTGGAGGCTCTTCAGAGCCAGTGCATGGTTCTCTAGTCTCTTTCCTTCCATCATTGGTCCTGGAAACACAGGACCACATGGAGTCCAAGTGTCCTGAGGAGTCACTAGACTGCTATAGGACTTTGCATGTGTGAAAAATAAATATTTGGTGTAATAAACTGATGAGATTTAGGGATTGTTACTATAGAATATTCTAGCATCTTCTTAATTAATACAGGATGATATTCAATTTTTAATCAAGCATGTTGATGTAAAATCCATATAACTAATATTATTGAGAAGATCACATGGAAGAGAGGCTGGCATATAGTGAATTCTCAATGTTTTCCTTTATATTCATTGAATTTTTGTTTGATAGTTTTCTAGAAAGTTTAATTTTGTGAAATCTAAATTTTTCATATTATCATTACTCTGTAATTACAGTATGACTAATATTGATATTTTCTAATATTCTTATAGACTTTATTAGAGGAATATTAAATTATGAAGCTTTTATCAAGGAAGCAAGGATATTAATTTATAATAATTAATTAATTTTTACTATTTAGCATATTGCTCTTATACTTTTTTTTTCTTATACTTTATACAGTATTATCAAGTATTAGCATAATTGTACCTTGTGTTTCAATGGGACAACTAACAAAGGATTCTTTTTTTGACAATTATGAAGCTGATTGAAAGAGACATGGTATAAACATAATCTGAGTATCATCATCTAACTCATTCTATTTATTGTTCATTCGTAGTGTGTGTTCTGAGACCCACTTTGCATACCTCACAGTGTAAACAAAATCTTTTATTCCCTGAAATACAGCCTCAACATTTTCACCCTCACATATAAGAAGAGATTGTTGGACTAGAGTAGTGTGAAAAAATGGGTGATTGACTTGAAAAGTGATGAAGGATTTTCCACCAAATTAACATACGACTATATTTGAATTGAATACTGCTAGAGTTTCAAGACGTATTCAGAAGAGGATGTGGAACCAGGGATATCATTGTTGATGTCAGATAGATCTTGGCTGAAAGCAGAGAATACCAGAAAGATGTTTACCTATGTTTTACTGAGTATGCAAAGGCATTCCAATGTGGGGATCATAACAAATTATGAACAACGTTGCAAAAATGGGAACACCAGAACATTTAATTGTGCTTATGGGGAACCTGCACATAGAAAAAGAGGCAGTCGTTGGAATAGGACAAGAGGATACTGTCTGGTTTAAAATCAAGAAAAGTGTTCTTCAGCCAGTATGCTGAGCAAATAATATGAGAAGCTAGGCTGTATGAAGAAGAACACTGTAACAGGATTGGAGGAAGACTCATTAACAACCTGAGAAATGCAGATGGCACAACTTTGCTTGCTGAAAGTGAAGAGGGGTTGGAGCACTTACTGATGAAGATCAAAGGCTACAGCCTTCAGTATGGATTGCACCTCAACACACACACACACACACACACACACACACACAAATCCTCATGGCTGGACCAATAAGCAATATCATGATAAACGCAACAAAGACTGAAGTTGTCACGGATCATTTTACTTGAATCCACATGAAACAGCAGTCATGAAATCATGTGACATATTACATTGAGCGAATCTGCTACAAAAGACCTTTTAGAAGTGTTAAAAAGCAAAGGTGTCACTTTGAGGAGTAGGGTGTGCCCGACCCAAGCTATGATATTTTCAGTCACTTCATATGCATGGGAAAGCTGGACAGTGAATAAGGAAAACCAGAGAAGAATTGATGCCTTTGATTTATGGTGCTGGCAAAAAATATTGAATATACTATGAACTGCCAGAAAAATGAACAAATCTGTCTTGGAATAAGTACAGCTGAAACGCTCCTTGGAAGCAAGTTGGACATGTTATCAGGAGGAAGCTGTCCTTGGAGAAAGACATCATGCTTGGTAAAGTAGAGGGTCAGCAAAAAAGAGGAAGACCCTCAACTAGATGGAGTGTCATAATGGCTATATCAGTGGGTTTAAACATAGCAAGGATTGTGAAGATGGCAGAGGACCAAGCAGTGTTTCATTCTGTTGTGCATAGGGTCGCCATGAGTCAGAACTGACTCGAAGGTTTCTAACAACAAGAACAACAACGGATGTGAATTAATAGAGTCTTAAAGTAATCACAATATGCCTGAAATGCTATAAGGTATAGTGTGAACTATGAATAATTTCATAATATTAATGTTAAGAAAGAGAAAAGTATTCACAGAGAAACCATTTCATTGTGAATATACTGTTTCTTCTTTGAAGGTAGGAACAAAAGTCATCATTTGAATCATTTATTTAGTTCATTACATTGTAATTTCAGCAAGAATCTTGAAAAGCCAAACTGTGCCAGGAATTGACTTAAGTTTCCCTTACTCTGAAATATGAATAATTGATCATGAGTCAATTCCTTTTTGCAGCAGATTTGACCAATGCAATACGTCGCTTGATTTCTTGAAGCCTGCTTCCATAGTCATTGAATGTGAATCCAAGTAAAATGAAATCCTTGATAGCATCAATCTTTTCTCCATTTATTATGATGTTGCTTATTGGTCCAGCTGTGAGGATTTTGCGTGTGTGTGTGTGTTGAGGTACAATCCATAATGAAGGCTGTAGTCTTTAACGCATGAAAAACAAACAAACAAAAATTAGCTCTCAACTGTCAATTTTATTCCCACTTAGTTGCTTTTGCCAAGAAGGTATCTCCTACTGCAAGCCAGACGTTAGTAATTGAATTAGTAAAAGAAATTGGCTGACGTATAAAACTAAGGCCATGTCCTTTCACAAATAACACCTCCAGTTTCTTCCTCTTGTCTGCCTTCATCTAAACTTTCTCTAAACTTCGTTATAAGAGATGCCATTATATCTTAGCTAGTCCCTGTTACAAACGGCTTGCACTCAACTACTAACTTAAAGATTGGTGGATCAGACCTACCCAGAGGCATCAGGGAAGAAAAGATCTGCTTCCATAAAGATTAAAAAAAAAGTGTTGCCATTGAGTTGATTCCAACTCACAGTGACCCTACAGGACAGAGTAGAACTGCTTCATAGGGTTTCCAGTGCTATAAATCTTTAAGGAAGCAGATTGCCAAATCTTTCTCCCATAAACCACCTGCTGGGTTTGAACTGCCAACGTTTTGGTTAGCAACTGAGTGCTGAACTCCTATACCACCATGGTTATTTTTGTAAAGATTACAACCAATAAAAACATATAGAGAAGTTATACTCTGTAATACATTGGGTAACCATGAGTCAGAATTGACAGCAATGCAGCTTTTTTTTTTTTAAGTGTCTTAACCAAATGTAAGCAACTTAAAAAAAAAAAACAACAACTGTTAAATGAGATCAGAAATATTCTACACAGTTCACTATTCCTTGTCATTAACTTTGGTGCTTGTGCTGACATTTTCATAAAAAACAAATCAAACCAAAGCCATTGCCATCAAATCGATTCTGACTCACAGTGACGCTGTAGGACAGAGTAGAACTGCCCCAAAGAGTTTCCAAGGAGCACCTGGTGGATTTGAACTGCTGACCTTTTTGTTAGCAACCATAGCTCTTAAGGACTATACCACCAGGGTATCTATCTCCCTCTTCACAAAATTTCAAATAGGAAATATGGGAACCCAAGCACTGTCTTCAAGGCTTACAGAGTATAATGGGGGGAGGAGGAGGCGAGTCAGACAAACACACTGTAAGATGATATGAAGAAGTCCCAATACGAAGACTTGTATGTGATGATAACTGAGCTGAGAGGAAGGACACCTAACTCATTCTGGGTGGTGAATAAAACCTTTTCAGAAGAGAGAGCACTTGTTCTGAATCCTGGAAGTCAAAAGGTATTAACCAGACGGAAGATGAAAAAAAGGCATGCTATTCAGAGAGCAGTATTAGGTAAAACCCCTTGGCATTAAAGAACACCAAATATTTAGGGAACTATAAAGAGTAATACAGCAGGGTCATTGGATGGAATGGGGTCACTGACAGGGTAGCAGCACAGCAAGGTGGAAGGTAGGTAAATTTTGGGTTATGACAGGCACTGTATGCCATGAGAAAACTTTGGACTTTAATTTTTTTTTTCTTTAACATATAGAATGTAGTCTGTACATAATAAGTGCTATAAAGGCTCTAAATTTTAATAACAATTTGTTGAATTAGATATATTTCTATATATCTGTATATGAATTGAATTCATTTTACTACTCTCCATTTGTAAGCTATTTTCCAGTAAGTATCTCAATTTTTTTTTTTCCCCTTGGAAAGAAAACAAACCTGGTTCAATGTGTTTGAATAGTTGAGAACTTTCCAATGAATTTCAACTTACCTGTGGAAAATCTATTACATAATGTAAGGTTGACAGTGTTTTAAATTTTTACTTTAGCTGCCATAGGTAAAAGTGAAAATCAGTGTGCTAATAGAGCAAGGTGGTGAGTATTCTGTCAACCAAGAAATATGATGATTAGGAGAGTTGGGGAGATAAATACAAAGTCTCAATTCCTTAAAGGAAATAGCTGAGAGAATTTTAAATTCATGAGCTCCTATGGATATTATGTTGCTTGAAAATCTTTATGTGAATATTATGGTGTTCAAGTTTCATGATAAGTGGTTACTGAAAAGCTGACTTGCACCTCTAGCCAGTTTTTGGCATGTGACTACATTAATCTTGAATGCAGGACTATATTAATCCTTCTTATACACTTCTCAGCAAAAATAAGAAATGTGCCATCCTCGTCCTCAAAACAAGCCTCTAAACAATTCGGGATGCATTTGAAAGCATATTGACATACATTAGAAGAGCACGAGAAAAATGAGTCCCTGTAGAGTTCTAAGATTTATTATGGCAGGAGGAGAAGTTAAGGCAGTGAGAGAAATGAGTTGCTCCTTGCCTGTTTGTGTAAATAAAACATTGTTCTACAGAATTCATTTTCTAGAGTTGATTCCGGTTAGAAATTAGTATCTCATGTTCAGGCCCACTCTATAAGGGACTCTTTATCTTTACAATATATTTTATAAACTCTTAGTTAAAAAGTTGGATAGTCTTTAATGAATATATAAATCTAAGCATGCAGTGCCAATCTATTTTTTAAACTATTTAACCTCAGAACTTGAGAAAACACATATTGAACAAACTTGAAAAGGGCCACCAAGTAGTTATTCTAATGCTCGGGTATTACATTAATGAACATTAGAGGATCTGTGGAGTCCATATACAGAACTGTGAGAAGTTATTGTGGTATACTTGTCTACCTAACCTAGTGTACAAGAGTAACATTTGCTTTCACCTCCTTTGCTCTCAAATATTCAACTTTCCAAACCTTAAAAAGACGTCATTGAAATTTAGGCCTATTGTTACTAGTGGCTGTATTGTATTAAAAGTTTATACAGTAAAGCTGAAGTTATAGGCTGATTTTCTAATGCACAGAATGGATTCCTTAAATTGTTTCAAAAATATTTATTGAGCACTACTGCATGGAAAACACTATTTTAAATTGTTATTGTTGTTAGGTACTGGTGAGTTGGTTCCAACTGACAGTGACCGTGTGTACAACGGAACAAAATGCTGCCTGGTACTGTGCCATCCTCACAATCTTGCTGTATTTGATCCCATTGTTGCAGCCACTGTGTCAATCCATCCCACTGAGGGCCTTCCTCTTTTTTGCTGACCCTCTACTTTACCAAGCATGATGTCTTTCTCCTGGGACTGGTTTCTACTGATAAAATGTCCAAAGCAAGGGCGATAAAGTCTCTCCATCATCACTGGAGTCTCTCCATTATAAGAAGCATCTGGCTGTGCTGACTCCAAGACAGATTTGTTTGTTCTTCTGACAGTCTATAGTATATCCAATATTCTTCACCAACACCGTAATTCAAATTAATCTATTCTTCAGTCTTCCTTTTTCATTGTCCAGCTTTCACAAGCATACGAGTCAATTGAAAATACCATGGCTTGGGTAAGGTGCACCTTAGTCCTCAAAGTGACATCTTTGCTTTTTAAGATTTCTAAATTAGGGATGTAAAATTTTACAAAACAGAGTCTTTACTATTATAATCATCAGTTTTAGTATAGGATGTCTGATTGGCTATAAATAAAATTTTTATATGTCAGGTGGTAAATATTTTGGAGAAAAACAAAGCACATCTGTCTGGCCAAGTAATGTTTGTAGATACTTTCAATGTATTTTGACGAAAAAGTTTAAAACATATTTTTGCAAGTTATAACAGAGTCCCATCCTGATGACTCCATAAGTCAGTTCTGAGCTAAGTCACATACCTCATTTTACTTTAGTTTTCATTATTATTCCCTTTTATTATTAGCATCTTTGTAAATTCAATCATTACATGTAAGCTTACACATATGATGACATCAGCAAGTTCCACACTGCAACCTTGTATGATAAAATGTACAAAAAAGAAAGAAAGAAAACAACAACAAACAGATGTGATTCATCATAACTCCAATACCTCACAAGTCGAGGGTTACCTATACTTTGGAGCTTTGCTTGCATAGTAGTTAAGAGCTTGGCAGCTAACCAAAAGGTTGGCAGTTAAAATCTACCAGCCACTCTTTGGAAACCCAATGGGGCAGTTCTACTCTGTCCTATACGGTCGCTATGAGTCAGAACCTACTCAAAGGCACCTAACAACATTAACACCTGTAACTGACATGTGTCAAAGATTTTATTCAAATTATTAATTAGTGAGAGAATCAAGAAGATGATAAAATTAGTTTCAAAAAATATTTTGAGAAAGTAGCTTTTGTAGGCATTTTGAAAAAAATGAAATGTTAGAATAAAATTCATAAGCTAGATAACAACATTGTTGAACATCCAAAAGGGCAATAAAACATAACTTTTGGGATTGTCTTCTTTTGAACAGAATGCTACAAGTTAACATGTAACATAACTGTCTTGGCTTAAATCAAGTAGTCAATATCAAAGTCAAACAGAGAAATTCACCTAGAGAGTTAAATAATCCTTAGGTGGACTTGTTAAACAACAATGCTTCCACGTGACATTGACAAGGCTTGCAAGAGTTCAATAACCTTTATTATCAATGCTCTCCAAATGCCTAATTTTCTCCCTTATTCTTTCCTTGTATGAGGCCATGTGACTATTTCTGGCTAATAAAATATGAGTAAATTTTTTTTTTTTTAAAGATTATAACACCTCAATTTTAATGCTGAGGTAGTATAAAGCTTGTTCCTGATTCTTTAGTATCTTTCTTTCCCTGCTAAGCCACCCAGGGAAGCTATATATTCTATATGTTGGTGGACCCTCCATAAGCCTACATTCATCAGTGACTGTATAACAGAGACACCTCCCCTATGTTTAGACTCCAGAACTCAAATAAAAATTAGCATGTAAAATAAGAGGGATATAAATCTTTATGATGTTAATATGCTTCAGTGTAGGTCCCAATTTGTTACCTCAGGATAAAAAAAAAAAAAATTATTTTTTTATTTTTTTACTGACCTATAATTACCAATACAGATTAGTTACAAAAGTGGGGTGGTATCTGAGCGGTTGGCCAGCAGTCATTGTGGAAACTAATATAAAAGGCTGAAAGCATGGTTATCCATGTTACACAGGGCAAAATATTTAGTAAAACTTTTTGCTGAGGTTGCTTGGGAGGCAGCTCATGTACACAATGAAATTTTATCTCTAGAGAAAGAAGTTGGAAAACTGAATCTTAGTCATAAATGTTGGTTCCTGTTGACTGCATTTGCAAAGAATTACAACAAAGTTATTGCCCTCTTGGGACCTCAATTTCTTTAAGGCAGGGAGAGGGCTGAGAAAACAATGCGCTCCCAAAGAATACATAGTACCCATGAACACTTCAGGTATGGCCATTGAGGATAAATGGCCAAAGAAGAAACTCTCAGAGGACAGTTTCAACGACCATAGTTAACAGTAGAAAAGACGCTACTTCCAGGGATCAATATCAATGCCTAATCAAGAAATATTTCACCTCCCTAGGGTAGGGGGTCTCACAACTGCTGGAGTAATTACTGGGTATCTCTCATTCTTCCCTTGTTCAAATGTGAGTTTTTTGTTTGTATTGTTTATCCCCATTCCTCTATTACATATTATTTGGGATGGGGAGAAATAAAGAACTTTTTTTTTTTTTTTAATTTACAGAGGACCAGAATGGATTGGACATAGAAACTATCACATACCGCACTTAGATCCTGAACTTCTATCTTGGTTCAGTGTCAGAATGACCTTTTGGCTTCCCTCCTTTGAGGATGAGTTGAGTGATCTAACTGTAAGTAAAAGGAAGCAAAGGAATATTTGGTGAACATATAAGAGAACTTTGTAAGAAACAGTAATGCTATCAATTAATTCATTACTTCTCTATATTTCAATCCTTACTATAGGTAGGTGGCAGCAGGTGATAAGTACTGGTAATAATACGAGCTAGGACATATCAAGTACCATTACGAGGCTGAGGCAGTAAAATTAGATGGTTCATTTTAAACCACAGTATAACCTAGCCTATCCTGATAAACAGAAGCAGAGACCAACAGTCAGTGATGGATTAGATCATGTAGATATCTGGGAAAAGAATGTTCTACCCAAAAAGAACTGAGTCTGCACAGATTCTGATATATGAGTATGTTCAGTTATGTGAAGAAATTTCCATCCCTGCATGCAATGCTATGGTATAAAAAGCGTATAATATTATCAACAATGTAACCTCATAGTAATACCATAGCTTAAACATATTGAGGAAACCCTGGTGGCGTAGTGGTTAAGTACTACGGCTGCGAACCAAGAGATCAGCAGTTTGAATCTGCCAGGCGCTCCTTGGAAACTCTGTGGGGCAGTTCTACTCTGTCCTATAGGGTCACTATGAGTTGGAATTGACTCGATGGCAGTGGGTTTGGTGTTTGGTTTTTTAAACATATTGAGATATTATGGTCATATTGAACTTTTTTTTCAGATAAATAAATACGCAGGTAGAATCATTGGAAACTGTTGGGATTATTGTTAGCTATTCTGTACACATTCTGTATCCAAGTTGTCTTTATTTTTGGCAAGCAAAGTTGTGTCATCTACGTATCTCAGGCTGTTATTGAGTCTTCAAATCCTGATGCTGCATCCTTCTCCATATAGCCTGGTTTCTAAGATTATTTGTTCAGCATATTGATTGAGTAAGTAAGGTGAGAGGATACATCCCTTCCATACACCGTTTTCAGTTTTGAACTATGCAGTATCCCTTTGTTCTGTTCGAACAATTGCCTCTCGATACATGTACCAGTTCCATATGAGCACAATGAAGTTTTCGGAAAGTCAACTTAAAGCATTTACTGATTAAGGTCAAAGACTATAGATTTCAGTATGGATTACATTTGAAGGTGAAGAAAACAGCAATTCTCAAACTGGGCGCATAAACAATAGTATGACAAATGAAGAAGAAATTGAAGTTGTCAATGATTTCATTCTACTTGGATCAACAAGCAATGTCCATGGAAGTAGCAATCAAGAAATCAAACGACTTGTTTTATTAGATGAATTTACTGCAAAAGGCCTCTTTAAAAACCAAAGATGTTATTTCAGTAACTAAGTGCATCTGACTAAAGCCATGGTCTTTCCAATCACCTCATATGCATGCAAAAGATGAATTGTGAAAAATAAAGCAGAAGAAGATTAATGCATTCAGAGTATGGTTTTGGAGAAGAAAATTAAATATACCATGGACTGCCAGAAGAATAAACAAATCAGTCTTAGAAGAACTGCACCAGAATTTCCTTACAAGTGAGGATAGAAAGACTTCAATTGCCTTACTTTGGACTCATCATCAGGAAAAACTAATCACTAGAAAAGTAACAGCTTGTAAAATAGAGGGGCAATGAAATTGAAAGAAACCACAAGGCACATGAATTGATGATGTAACAGCCAAAACAATGGACTCAAACATACCAACGATCATGAAGATGGTGCAGGACCAGACAATATTTTGTCCTGTTATACATAAGGTCACCCTGAGTCAGTGCTGACTAGGTGACAAGTAACAAATTACTAACAATTCTGTGCCCAACACATTGAACATTAAAGTATAATCAAAATACCCATCTGCAGATTTTTTCTTAGCTCCAGATTCGTTTTGATGTTATAACATTATTAACTGCTTATTTTTAAGCATTTTGTGTAATCTCTTCTCATTTTCAGTCACAGTTTATTTACCTGTACATATGCAAATGAAAAGAAGACATTATTTTATTCTTCTGATCTTACCGATGGTACTATTTAAAGAGATTTTCTTCTTTATCCCTATGTCATGGAAAAAAAACTGAATTAAGACATTTAAGTGCTTTACAAGGAAACATGAAAACATTGCATATTTTACTATTATTTTAATAATGGTAATAAAGCACTTATAAAATACATATTTTTGTTGTAAATATTCAAAAATGACCTTTTTTTTTTTCCCTAGCAATGAGTTATTTTCTTTCTTCAGTTATATTTAGTCTTGTGTTTCCCACTGGCCATTTAATTTATCATTAGCTGGGCAGTTAGTTTGTATGAAATTCTTGTTTATGTCCCACAAGCCCTAATGAATAACTTGAAATAGCAACAAAAATAAACTAGAGATATTTCTCAAAGAGCCTTTCACCCTGACAGTAAAATAGCACATAAAAAACATTAAGACAATTTTTGAAAAGAGATTTAAATTTATTTCATTACAAAGCGAAGTTTGATTCATTTCCTCATCCCATAAGTATGTATTAAAAAAAAAGATTCATTACTTAGCCGATATGGCTATGACCAACAGCCTGGAGATGCCCAAAATGAAAGAGTTAATTATAGTAGAATTTCATCGTGGGTAGGTTTATATTATTATTTCATCAATTGACAAACCACTGAGGAAACCAGGTTTTTCAATGGCATCAGTGTTATATCAACAAAATAGTCATATAGTTATAGTTTCTGTATATAACAATTTTAAAATAATTTCCAAACTTTTCATTTCCCTCTCTTCATGTATGTATGTATGCATTTGTAGGCATGCACGTGTGTGTGTACACCGTAAATCTTCTTTAATCATTACAATAACTTATGAGCTAGGTATTATTTTAACTCCTCATATAACTGTAAAGGAAACTGACACACGGAGAGATTCAGTAACTTTCCTATTCCCTTTAGCTATTGCTGTATAATAATTCTTCCAAAACGTTGTAAACTAAATCAATTATTTCATTTTACACATCAACTTGTGAGCCAAGAATTTGGAGAGGTCTTTGTTGGGTGGCTCTTCCCACCTTCCAGTTGGGGCTGGAGAATCCACTTCTATACCTTAAATGCCTTTTTAACACATGTCTGTTGTCTCAGTGCTTATTGGCCTCTCTCTGTACGGCACCCCTTTCTTCAGAGTCTATGTGGCTTGCACTTCTCAGAGCATGGGGACCTCATTAGTTAAATTTGAGACTGAGAAGACAATGAAGCTTTCAGTTGCCATCAGTCAAGGAAGTCAGGAATAACACCATGATATAAAAATACACAAATTGTTAAAACTTACCTAAGCTTGTCATTTTCCCCACTTCAGTTTTACTGTAGTAAATAGCAAGAGAAACTTAAAATAGAAATATGTTATTTTTTGAGCTTTCACATAGGGGTATATACTAAGACTATACTTCAGTTAGCAATTTTTTTTTTTTTTGCAGCAGGGGCGGGGAGGGGCAATGTGTAAAACGAAACCCTGGTGGTGTAATGGTTAAATGCTAAGGCTGCTAACCAAAAGGTTGGCAGTTCAAATCCACCAGGCACTCTCTGGAAACTCTATGTGGCAGTTCCTATGGGTTCGCTCTTAGTTGGATAAGGCTTTGTACCTTATTCTATAATGCTACCAGGTTTCCTCTTTCTTGCTATCTGCTACCATTCACATATGCATGTATCGGTCTCCCATTGTTTTATGTATCTGTGGTCTTTTCTGCTCACATTTTTGTTTTGTTTTGTTTTATTTTAACATGCATTTAATTATATTTATTCAACATTTTCTGCTGTCTCTAATATGGCCTGCATGTCTTTAAAGTTTTTATTTTTAATTTCTTTCTTAAACTTAGACCTCTCATATAATCATTTCATTTCATTCAGGTATCTAATAATTTTTTCATTGACACCTTGTATTTCTTTTTCTGAGCTCTTTAAGATATTACAATCAAAATAATTTTCCTATTTCCTTTGAAAGTTACCATTGTGAATTTTTTTTTCCTTTTCTTTTGTTTCCTTGGAAAAATTTTTCTCCCTGTGTCTGCAAATAGAACTTGTGTGTGCTACTTTTTCTTTTCCTACTAAATTTTGCAAGGGTCAATCATTTGTTGAGTATTAAAATAGGAAAAGCCTGGCTAATGTTTCTACTCAATATTTTATTACAAATACTTACTCATCAAATTCTTTGCCCTGGATAATTTCTCTCCTTCATTGTTCACATTTATGAATCTTCTGCATGCCACAAAATCTTGTAATCATAGTATATGTATGGTTAAATTTTGGAATTATTTCCTTATTTTACTCCTTCACCTCATTTCACCTCTGAGAATTTTTTGTAGGTTAGCAGTGAAGGAATAAATCAACTTGTCCAAAATAGCATAATTCTATCTGTTAGCAGTGAAAATGGAAACTAAGCAAAAATTCCTGATACTGTGTTAGCAATACCAAGATCAAGAAAAAAATAACATATTTGCTTGCTCTTGAAAATGCTTTTGAGGAAGGTGAGACTTTGAACTAACTAAAACAGTTTACTTTTGAAGACTGACAGCTTGATGATGAATAAGGAAGACTAAAGAAAAATTGATGCCTTTGAATTGTGGTGTTGGTGAAGAATATTGAATATACTATGGGATGCCAGAAGAACAAACAAATCTGTCTTGGAAGAGGTACAGCCAGAATGCTCCTTAGAAGGGAGAATGGTGAGACTTATGTACTTTGGACATGTTATCAAGAAGGACCCAGTCCCTGAAGAAAGTCATCATGCTTGGTAAAGTAGGGGGTCAGCGAAAAAGAGGAAGCCGCTCAATGTGATAGATTAACATAGTAGCTGCAACAGTGAGCTGAAACATAGCAGTGATTATGAAGACGGCTGGGGGCCAGACAGTGTCTCGTTCTATTGCACATACGGTCACCATGAGTTGGAACCAACTGGACGGCACCTAACAACAGCAACAGGTTGACCTTCAAACTGTACCGATAAACAGTCTGCTCATTGGGGAAAGCAAACAAACAAACGAACAAAAACAGTTACCCTGAGTTGATTCTGATTGACTCATGTGTGTCAGAGTAGAATCGTGCTCCATGAGGTTTTCAAGGGCTGATTGTTTTGAAAAAGATCGCCAAGCCTTTTTTCTGAAGCAATCTTTCAGTTAGCAACAAAGCAAGTCAACTCTTTGTACCACCTAGCGGCTCCCAGCTTGATCATTAAAAACTCCTTAAAGGTTCTTGGCTTGTTCTGCCCTCGGATCCAAGGCAATTTTATCATAAACTCTCCACCTAGTAAGATCACCCTGCCCAAGACCTGTAATCTTACAAAGACCTTTCCTTCTTTATGAGGCTCTGTCAAAGCCGTGTTCTCTTTTGCTGTAGAAGTTAAATAAATTCTGATTTGCTTGATTAATACCCCTTTGAAATAGCATATTTTGAAGTTTGACAGTTTAAGTCCTGCTTTATCTTTACCCGATGTGTATCTCAAAGCCTCTGTTCTCCTACTGACTCCCACAAGTCTCCACCGCCCCTCTATGGCCAAAGGTGAGGCTCGTAGTCATCTTAGGTTGTACCCATGTATTTAAATATATTCTGTGATTTTGATGTGTTAAGGAATTAGGGTGTGGTGGTCACCTTTCTTTGCTGTTGATTACTCCACAAAGTCTTTTCTGCAAGGCACATCTTTGTAGAAAACCACAAAGTGCTATTTATAGTCTGAGACTGTGGTCTTATTTTCCATAGCAAGGTCAGTGATACTTCGGCATGACTTCTCCTTCAGTTTCACCTCCCCTGAAATTTAATGGAGTAGAACTGAGCCTCCCAATGATAGTCTCCTCTTTATAGCCTACTCACATTCTTAGAACTCTGCACTCTGATTTAAGTATCTCTTATATCTCTTTGGGAATTGTGGAACTTCAGGTTAGAGAGAGCTGTTTTCTGATCAAGATCAGAAGGGTTATATGTATGCTTTCAATTTTTTTTTTTAATTAGATTTTACTGTATAGTAATAGAGAATATGTACCAGTTTTGTTGCTTGAGAATTGGAGCTCTTTCCTTATTTTATTGACATAGAGTTGTTTCTATTTTGTATATATATATATGCACCCTGGTGGGGCAGTGGTTAAGAGCTCTGCTGCTAACCAAAAAGTCAGCAGTTCAAATCCAACAGCTGCTCCTTGGAAACCCTATGGGGCATTTCTGCTCTGTCCCATAGGGTCCCTATGAGTCAAAATCGACTAGACAGCAACATATTATATATATATATCTCCCATAGATTATTGTCTTAAATAAAATGTAGTCTTAAATGTGATCTTAGAATCATATTGAGCTTCTCCATCATTTTACAGATAAGGAAATTTTGTTTAAAATTGTGTTATAATTGCACATCTTTTTATAGCTTTATTTCAAACAGCCCTGAGGGCATGGGTTTAAGTCTTCAGCCAATGTGCTTATTTTGGTGGCTGCAGTTCCCGGAAACCAGCCAGAGGAATTAATTTCTCTAGCAGCAATTTACCTTTATGCTGATTGTAACTCTCCATTGACTGACGAAGGCTGTGGTTGTCCAACGTAAAATTTCTTCCTTATCCTAATTAGCTTTTATACAACACAAGGATTTTTGTTTGTTTTCTTCTTGAGTCAAAAACGGAAGTATGGAGTTTTTCTGTATCAAGTATTATGCATGTTTTCTTACAATCAGAAAACAGACCATCGAAAATATGGGTATTTCTCATGACCTCTAAATTTATTCCTTCCCTTCTCAGTTAGTTAGGTGCCGTGGAGCCGGTTCCAACTTATAGTGACCCTGTGTACAACAGAACGAAACAACGCCTGGTCCTGCATCATCTTCACAATCTTTGTTATGCTTGAGCCCATTGTTACAGACATTGTGTCAATTTATTTCCTTGAGAGTCTTCCTCTTTTTTTGCTGACCCTCTGCTTTATCAAGCATGATGTCCTTCTCCAGGGACTGATCTCTTCTGATAATATGTCCAAAGTACATGAGACAATGTTGCACCATCCTTGCTTCATAGGCGCATTCTGGTTGTACTTCTTCCGAGACAGATTTGTTCATTCTTCTGGCAATCCATGGTATATTCAATATTCTTTGCTAACACTATAATTGAAAGGTGTCAATTCTTCTTTGGTTTTCCTTATTCATTGCCCAGCATTTGCATTCATATGAGATGAATGAAAACACCATGGCTTGGTTTAGGTGCACCTTAGTCCTCAAAGTGACATCTTTGCTTTTTAATACTTTGAAGAGATCTTTTGCATCACAATTGCTCAATGCAATATCTCATATGATTTCTCGACTGCTGCTTTACTGAACCTTGATTGTGGATCCAGTTGTTTCATGTAATTAAAATATGTGGAGGGAGGGTTATGAAGAGGGAATGTGGAGTTAATAACTGACCATGAAATTCTTGAAAAGGAAGACTTGCATCACCTTTAAAAGTCAATTCTTTAAGATAAACATACAACCAGTTTTTGGACAGATATCCAATTCTGATTTCTCAACAGTGACAGAAAACAAAGCAGTTAATTACAAATCTGGATTTATTAAAAACAAAACACACTGTTTTGTAGCTTAGAATAAAACAGTCTTATATTCTGATTCTTATATTCTTACTTTTTTTGTTTTTATACTCTGAGTTCCAAAATTAGTTCAAAATAGATGTGAGCTGCTTCCCAGGAGATTCCTTTCTCATCTTCTTTTACTGTTCAATTGTAAAACACAGAGCAAAAGATCTTAGTGGTATCTTATAATGCAAAATACACACTATCATTTTTGAGTGTGTGTATTTTTTTTATGTTTAAAACCTACTTTTAAATTGGGTTTAGTATAAGTTACTAAACTGATTATTTTTGGTATATTCATTACGGAATAGCTTGTGATGAGAAATATTTCAGGTGGAATCTGATTATATCTACGAATATTGGGTTTGGGAAGAGAAACAACCAGAACAAATGGAGAGTAACCAAATTTTTCTCTGTGTGATTGATTTAATTTCTCTAGATCTGCTATGACATTGAAATATATAGGAAAAGAAGGCAACACTACCATTTTTCAGGATTAAGATATGGGAGAACCTTGTTTTTGTCTCCTTATTCCCCTTAACTGAACTTTGCATCCACCTTCAGAAACCCATTATGTGTGCGAGACGAATCATAGCTACGAGTGACTTTGAGTTAAACTATAGCAAATAGGATTTTAAGTGGCAAGGTGATTCTTTGGATGTATTTAGTGACATATTTAACAGAAAATGACACAATTGCTCACTAAGTTGTGCTAGAATATTTTTAACTGTCAGTGAATCTGAAGTAATGGTGGCTTACATAAGATAGAATTTTATTTCTCTTTCATGTAGTAAAATAAGTCAAGAGGTATGTGGTCTAGGGCTAATGTGGTGATTCATGGTATCATAAAATCAGCTTCCTTCTATCTTTCCTCTATATTATCAAATTACGACTTCATCTGAAATAAATGATCTAAGTCTAGCCATCATGATCACATTCCAGGCCAGCAGAAAAGAGGAGAGAGAGAGGGAAAAAAAAGGAATGAGCATATTCTACTTATTATTATACAGTAGTCCCCCCTTATCCCGGGGGCATACGTTCCCAGACCCTCAGGGATGCCTTAAACCATGGATAGTGTCAAACACTATGTATACTATGTTTTTCCTATGCATACATACTTATGATAATGTTTAATTTATTAAATGGACATAGTAAGAGATTAACAACAGTAACTAGTAATAAAATAGAAGCACTTTACAGCTTCTTTTGTTGTGGTAGTTGTTAGGTGCCCTCAAGTTGGTTCCGACTAATAGGGATCCCATGTACAATAGAAAGAAACACTGCTCAGACCTGCACCATCCTCAGAATCATTGTTACGCTTGAGCTGATTGTTGCAGACACTGTGTCAGTCCATCTCATTGAGGTTCTTCCAGTTTTTCATTGATGCTCTGCTTTACCAAGCCTGATGCCCTTCTTCAGGGACTGGTCCCTTCTGATAACATGTCCAAAGGCTGTGGGATGAAGTCTTGACATCCTTGCTTCCAAGAAGCATTCTGGCTGTTCTTCTTCCAAGACAGATTTGTTAATTATTCTGGCAGTCCACAGTATATTCAATATTCTTTGCTAACACCATAATTCAAAGGTATCAATTCTTCATTGGTCTTTCTTATTCATTGTCCAGCTTCCCCATGCATATGAGGCAATTGAAAATACCATGGCTTGGACTAGACGCACCTTAGTCCTCAAAGTGACATCTTTGCTTTTTAACACTTCAAAGAAGTCTCTTGCAGCAGATTTGCCGGATGCAATATGTCATTTGATTTCTTGACTGCTGCTTCCATGGGCATTGATTGTGGATCCAAGAAAAATGAAATCCTTTACAACTTCAAACTTTTATCCCTTCATCATGATGTTGCTTATTGGTCCAGTTGTGAGGATTTTTTTTTCTTTATGTTTGGGTGTAATCCATACTGATAATTATAGTCTTCGATCTTCATCAGTAAGTGCTTCAAGTCCTCTTCACTTTCAGCAAGGAAGAATGGGTCATTTGCATATTACAGGTTGTCAATAAGTCTTCCTCCAATCCACGTTTTTCTTCACATAGTCTGGCTTCTCTGATTATTTGGTCATCATGCAGGTTGAACAGGTATGTTGAAAAGATACAACCATGATGCACACATTTCCTGACTTTAAACTATGCAGTATTCCCTTGTTCTGTTCGAACAACTGCCTCTTGGTCTATGTACAGGTTCTAAGTGAGCACAATGAAGTATTTTGGAATTCCCATTCTTCATAATGTCATTCATAATTAGCTACGATCCACACAGTTGAATGCCTTTGCACAGTCGATAAAACACAGGTAAACATCTTTCCGGTATTCTCTGCTTTCAGCCCAGATCTGTCTAACATCAGCAATGATAACCCTCATTCCATGTTCTTCCTCCTCGGAATCTGGCTTTAAGTCCTGGTAACTCCCTGTCGATGTATTGCTACAACCGCTTTTATATGAAGTTCAGCAAAATCTTACTTGGGTGTGATATTAATGATACTGTTTGATAATTTTCGCATTCTGTTGGATCACCTTTCTTTGAAATGGGCACAAATATGGATCTCTTCCAGGCAGTTGACCAGAAGGCTGTCTTCTAAATTTGTAGATATAGAAGAATGAACACTTCCAGTGGTGCATCCATTTGTTGAAACATCTCAATTGATATTCCCTCAATTACTAAAGCCTTGTTATTTGCCATTCATTTTGGTGTAGCTTGGACTTCTTCCTTCAGTATCATCAGTTCTTGATCCTAGGCTACCTCATGAAATCATTGAATGTTGACCGATATTTTTTCATACAGTGACTGTGTATTCCTTCCATCTTCTTTTGATGTTTCCTGGGTCATTCAATATTTTCCCCCTAAGAATCCTTCAATATTGCAATTAGGGCCTTGAATTTTTTCTTCATTTCTTTCAGCTTGAGAAATCCTGAGCCTGTTCTTTCCTGCTGGTTTTCTAACTCCAGGCCTTTGCACATTTCATTATAATACTTTATTTTGTCTTCTCAAGCCTATCTTTGAAATCTTCTGTTCAGCTCTTTTACTGCACCATTTCTTCCATTTGTTTTAGCTACTCAACATTAAAGAGCAAGTTTAAGAGTTTCTTCTGACATCCATTTTGGTTGTTTCTCTCTTTCTTGTGTTTTTAATGACCTTTTGCTTTCTTTGTGTATGAGATAGTTGCTGTCATGTCACAATTAGTCTTGTCTTTGGTAATTAGTATTAAATGTGTCAAAGCCATTCTTAGAATGGTCTCCAAATTCAGGTTGGGTATACTCAAGGTCTGATTTTGGTTCTCATGGACTTGCTTAACTTTTCTTCAACTTCAGCTTGAACTTGCATAGGAACAACTGATGGTCTATTCTACTTTTGGCCCTGACCTTGTTCTGACTGATGATTTTGAGCTTCTCCATTGCTTCTTTCCACAGATGCAGTTGATTTGGATATTCTAGCTGGTAGATTATGTGTGTATAGTAGCTTATTATGTTGCTGAAAAAGTGTATTCCCCATGAAGAAGTCATTGGTCTTGCAAAATTCTGTCGTGCTACCCTTGGTATCATTTCTATTGCCAAGTCCATATTTTCCAACTACCAATCCTTCTACTTTGTTACCAGCTTTCTCATTTCAATCAGCAGTAATTATCAATGCATCTTGATTGCATGTTTGATCAATTTCAGACTGCAGAAGATGGTAAAAATCTTCAATTTCCTCATCTTTGGCATTAGCGGTTGGTGTGTAAATTTGAATAATAGTTGTATTAACTGGTTTTCCTTTGGCATATCTAAATTACCAGCATCACTACTCTTGAGCTTTGGGGCCATTATTAAGTAAAATAACGGTTCCTTGAACACAAGCATTGCAGACCACGGTTGACCAAGGTTAACCGAAATTGTGGAAAGTGAACCGTGGATAAGGGGTGGGGGGCTAGTCAGTACTCACACACAAGTCCATATGTAGGTGTTAGGGAGTCATTAGCGGTTCAATGTTGGAACTCTCACCTTTCATACCAGAGACCTGGGTTCGATTCTTGGCCGATGCACAAACAGAACCACTACCCATCTCTCAGGGGAGCCTTGTGTGTTGCTCTGATGCTGAACATGTTTCAGTGGAGCTTCCAAAGTAAGATGGACTAGGAAGAAAGGCATTCCAATCTACTTTAGAAAATCATCCACTGAAACCATATGGGTAGCAATGACCTGGTCCACAACTGATAACGCTGATGGCATAGGACTAGACAGTATTTAAGTTGTGAGTTGACTCAACAGCAGCTGACAGCAACAACAGGGAGGCTAAGAAATGTAAATATTTTTTTTGGTTGGTCATAGTCTCAGCTAAAAATAGGGAGCTGTTTTACTAAGGAATTGAGGGAGAATATATTTTGAGAGAAAGCTAGCTCTCAGTTGTGTAGTTATATTACGTTTAACTTTAGGACTCCATTCTTAAAGGTACTTTAACATGCCAACTAGAATGTAAGTTCCATGAGAGCCTGAACTTCTCTATTTTGTTGATGTCATATCACATCTCTGATATGTTGATGTTATCACCAACATGTAACAGAGTGTCTTTTACATCATGGGTACATGATAAAAATTTATTGAAGAAGTACCTGCCTTAATGCAATAGAATAAGCCCAGAAACTAGAAGCTTCGATTTAACCGTTGGGTCTTAGACTTTTCCCTTTCCTGAATATCTGCAGATCATTTAGCATTTCAGGGCTTTATTTTCCTAAAATTTCAGTGAGGAATTTGGTCAAATGATCTCTAGGACACTTGCTATGTTACTCCTCATAACCTGGAAGGTGCAAGTGAAAAAAAAAAAAGAGCCCAGAATTCTATAATTTAAAAACTATGAAGAGAATATTTTGCAATAATCATTTTAGTGAAATATGTTTATAAAAAAATACCCATATCATAAGTGCAGAACCCCCAAAAATTTCATACATTAAACAAACCTCTTTGACCAGCAGCCAGATCAAGCTGTAAAATATTTCCAACACCCCAAAAGTATAGTTCCTCCCAGTCACTATACCCCAAAAAAGCTACCTAATATCATGGCTTTTACTGCCACAGGTTTTTTTTTTTTTTTTTTTCTAATTCAATATAAATGGACGTATATGTAGTACAACCTTCTATGGCTTATTCTGATATTCATCTTTTTTCTTTTGCATGTAGCAATATCATATTTATTCTTAATGTTATATGGTACTTATTCTCTCTCCACGTATATGTGTGTATGTGCATGTGGGCATATGCATACATACATATATATATGTGTGTATGTTTGTTCCGTTAATATGTATATATTCCATTTTATATAAATATAAATCCATTATATGAGAACACACTTAAGCGTTTCTCCTAGGAATGATATCTGGATCATAGAATAGGTAAAGCTTTAGTAAAAACCCCAATACCAAATTGTTTCCCAAAGAAACTATATCAAGGTATACTCCTCTCAGCATAGTATAAAAGTTCTACTTGCTTCATGTGATTGTCAGAAGTTAATATTTCTGATTTCAAAAATTTTATCCATCCTTGTGGGTGTGCAGCAATATATCATTGTGATTTTACTTTGTATTTCCCTGCTATGTAATGGTGCTGAGCACTTTTTCATAGGTTTATTAGACATTCTTTTTTTTGTGAAATGTATATTCAAGTTTTTTACTATTTCTGTTGGTTTGTCTGTATTACTTACTGATATTTAGGCATTCTTTTTAAATCCTAGGTATAAGTCATTTGTTGAAGTCTCTGGGTAGCTCAAATGATGAAGTGCTCAACTACTCACTGAAAGGTTCAAATCTACCCAAAAGACAAACCTGGTGATCTCCTTCTTAAAGATCATAGCCTCAAAAGCCCTATGGAGTAGTTCTACTTTGAACACATAGAGTCTTCATGAGGTGAATTCAACTCGAAGGCAACTAACAAGAAGTCATTCTTTAGATACATCTATTATAAATATACGTATATTTTTTACTATTAATGGGGCTCTTTAATAAATAAAATTTTTGAATTTGAATGTAGTCTAATTTGCTATTTTTCCTTTATGGTTAGTGCTTTGCGTATTCTTTTTGAAAAATCATCTCCCATAGAAGTCATGAAGATAGTGTCTTTATTCTCTCTCACCAAAAGAAGCTTTATTTCTAGCACTCATTTCTTCGGAAGACTGTTCTTTCTCACTACATTGCTGAGCCACCATTGTCATAAGTCTTGTATTTATGTGGGCTTGTTTTAGACTTTTATTCTATTCCATCGGTCTTTTTGCTTATCCTATGCCAAGGCACAATGTCTTCATTACCACTTCCTCAACAGTGCATTGGTGATTCTTGGTTCTTTACATCTTTACATAAATTTCAGCAACAGCCTGCCAATTTACATACCCACCGCAGCAAGTAGGCTCTGACTCACAGTGGCCCTATAGGACGGAGTAGAACTGACCCGAGGCTATAATTTTTAAAGGAGCAAATTGCCTCATTGTTCTCCAGAGGAACAGATGGAGAATCTTTGAACTGCCAATCTTTTGGTGAGCTGAAAAGCTCTTAACCACTGTACCAGTTGGGAGCCTTCGAATTTACATAAACACAGCTAAATACTACCAGCAGTAATAATATAGAGATGTTTCAATAGAGATTGCATTGAAGTGATAGTTTGATTTGGGAATAACTGAAATCTTAGAAATGCTGCATTTTCCAGTCCTGAATATGTTTTTTCCACATTTATTTTGGCCTACTTTAATTTCTGACAATAATACTTTATACTTTTTGTGTTGTATTCTTGTACACTTTTCACTTTTCACTTTTCTTTAGATGTGTTGTATTCTTGTACACTTTTCACTTTTCTTTAGACTTATCCATAGATATTCCAGTTCTTTTCTCAATGGTTGTAACCTCTCAAGTTTTTGAACAGTATAAAACTCCATTTTTTTCTTCCCCAGATATTTTTAATTTTATTATTTATTTTTTAGGTACATTTATATATGTTATAGAAAATATTACTAAAACTGAAGGAAGAAATGTATACTAGCATTTATTTCTAACGTTATCGATATTGTCATTTTAAAGTTTTTTTTTTTTCCATATGCATTTTAGTTATGGAAACCCTGTTTGTGCAGTGGTTAAGTGCTACTGCTGCTAACCAAAGAGTAGGCAGTTTGAATCCACCAGGTGCTCCTTGGAAACTCTATAGGGCAGTTCTACTCTGTTCTATAGGATTGCTGAGTTGGAATCGACTTAACGGCACTGGGTTTGGTTTTTTTTTTTGGTTATTTTAGTCATAAGGTGCATGTAACTTAGCACCCTTTTTCATTTTTATATAATATAAGCATTTTTTTTCATGTTCCTACACATCCTTTGTTTCATTTTTAAGGGTCATACAACATTTTTCTCTAGTGGATGTTACCCAAATTGTACAATCATTCTCCTATTGATGGATGTGGAGGTGTTTTTATTTTTTATGAAAGAAATAGAACAATTTTGCAATAAAGCATTCATATTTCACATGATTTTATTAAAGCGTATTTCTTTAAGTGCAATTAAATGGTCTAAAGTATGAGCACTTTGACATGATAATATTTGATATGTTTTGCTACGTGTTGTAAAATCGTAAAATGACTTTTACCAACTCACAGCATCAATAGCGGGATGCAAGACAATAGTCATTTCTGTTTTGTCACTTAAAAAGTCTAGCTTTTAAAAAAATAAACTACATAAATACTTCATTAATAATGCTTTACTTTGTGTTTATATCGAACATTTTAACCTATTTGTTTACGAATTATATTTCTTCCCTTGTAAACATCCATTAACAAACCAAGAGTCAGAGAGAAATCTTGATGACATCTGTGCTGGTTGGCAAACCTCACTATTATTGCCTTTTGAAAAATAATATTTGGCTGGAAAAAAGGAGCTTTATATCCGTGGTATTGTGCGGGGTGGCTGCTAAAGTGCAGTGAAAGAAACAAATCTACTTTAAATCTTTTGCATTTGGGAGCCAGACAAGCTGGAAGCTGATACTGTATAGGCTAAGAACCAATAAAACAAGTCCTACTACAGCTTCCTTGGGCTCTCAAACTTCTTTGTAGGGCTGTGTCTTATTATTTCCTGTAGAAAAAGGAGTCTGGGAGTAGAGGGGAACTCCAGAATCTGAATGCTTTTTCACTGTGGTAACATTTCCTTGATGCTAACTCCAATGTACCGATCTGCCCACTAGTTTTGTCAATTCCCATTGTCATTGAGGACCAGGATAGCACAGAGATTTCCTCATTTTCTTAAACCACATTGTAACCTAAGCAAATAGCTGGCAAAGTATAATGGATTGTATTTGAAATGATGTCTCTGGGAAAGGCCACTGCTAATGATTGATATGTGCCTTTTCTCTGGCATAAACCCTTTGTATTTTATATTCTTCTCCATATTGAACACTATTCTCTCCTCGTGTGAACGATCCACAAACAGGTACACTCGTGTTCTTACCCCACAGTATATGTTCCCCTTCCACAAGCTAATCCTATGTGTACTCCTTCCAAATGTATGCCTGTCCCTGTGTCCAGACATTTTTGGAAAGATTCATGAAAGTACTGTTGTCTTGGGACATAAAATCACCTTCTTACAAAGACAAAATTGGAAATGCTGGCAGCTAATTTCTTTATCTGGATCAAAAAAGTCATTCTTTTCCTAGGAGAAATAGTTTTTGTTTGTTTGTTTTTTAATCTCTCATCTATCTATACCTGTATCTAATCTCAAAGTCATAGTATTCTAATATACTTGAATGCAATATTCACATTCTGAAAAAAAAAAAAAAAAGTGCCCATAACTTGGTCATGAATGGGATCCAGCAGTCAGAGTGCCTGGATGGTGTAAACAGTTTGTGCTTGACTATTAACCTGAAGGTTGGTGGTTCAAACCTGCCCAGTGACACCATGGAAGAAAGTCCTTGTGGTCAGCTTTGGTAAAGATTATGGCTAAGAAAACCCTTTGAAGCAGTTCTACTCAGTAATGCGTAGGGTCGCCATGAGTCGGAATTGATTGAATGGCCACAGGTTTGGTTTTGGTTTTTATTCCTGATGAGAGAGCTTGGAAGCAGCAGCTTCTCATGGCTTGAGAGGTATTTATTCTGGCAATACCGTATTCCTGAAAATTTGTCCACATTTAATTGGGAGTTTCACACCTTACTTGTTCAGGAGAAAGATGAAGGGGAAGGATTTTTGGCTCTGTAATCTTAGGTCTTTCACAGCATGGTGGAAGGAGGCTAAGCACAAAAAGGAAAGAAAATCCCTCCTTGAAAGTATACACATGTGCTTTTTTCCTATTTCTTCCAGCAGCTCACGTTTCTTACTAGCTCCGTACAGAAAGGCAGACAACATTTTCTGGGCTTCAAATAAGAGTAATTCTACACGGGATTTGGATTACCCAGAAAAACAAAAGCCTGCATGAAAACTTATCGCTATCAGTACTGACAGATCATACGTGCTTTGAATTTGAGAAAAAATGTACAACTACCAAACTTAAAGCAAACTTAATTTTTTAAAATAAAATAATTTGAATTTTTCTTGATGTAAAATAAAATATGCCCTTTGTACAATATTATAAAATAATAAAAGCATAAAGAAGGAAGTAAAAACCTCCCATTGCCTGAACATAAGCACTATTAACATTTTCAAGTACATCCTTCCAAGTTTTTTCTATATATAAATACATACATATTTACAAAAATAAGTTTATCCTATGTGTATTATGCATGGTCTTTTGTAATCTGTATTTTTCACATGTTAATATGTTGTGACTATTTTTCCATATACATAATTGTCAACTTGTATCTCTGTTTTTACTAAGTTTGCATAGAATTCACTGTCTGGGTATACCATACTTTATTTAACCAGCCCTCAATAAATAAAAATATGAGTGAGCAAACCTATTTCATAACTTACTACCAAAGGTAAACAACCGCTTTGGGTTATTTTCCCTGCTACTGGTAATTGAGATGGCCTGCTTCACTTTCAGGTTCTTTTCAATGGAGTAAAGGACACGCAGTCACCAGAATGCAGGACACACATCCAACAGCAACACAGTTCCAGTTTTTTCTACTTTGGCATAGGGTTTTAGGAAATAGATACTGCTAGCAGCAAAGGTTGCCATTAGAGTCATTGTCATCAGAATCATTGCCACTGTTTCCATCTGACATGGAAAGTATACAATATATATATGTGTGTGTACGTGTGTGTGTGTAGACAGAGAGAGATACGTGGAATTCTTAGCTAACATAAATGTTTAAGTGCCCTAGTACTTACCAAAATGTTTTCATAAGGTTTGCAAGACTGACTTTTTGTAAGCAGATCGCCAAGCCTGTCTTACGAGATGCCTGTGAGTGGGCTTGAACCATTCACTTTTGGCTGGTAGGAGAGCAGGCTACACAGGGACCACAATATATATGAGGTTATATAGACATAGATAGAGATATATACATATCTGTATACATATGTGTATATATATGCATGTGTTTGTATACACTCTGTATTATATAGAGAGTACACACATATATACTTTTGATTCAGTGGGTTCATACAGACTTTCTTGTATCCACATCACATACGACTGCTCCTCCTACAATAAGTATTTTGAAATACCGTTCCTATCATGTCATAATTCAGCATTCTCAGCTGCATTGAACTGCAAAAGACAGGACCTGGATAACTATTATTATTGTTATCATTATTTATTGAGTACAGTTTCTTTTCCCTGATACTTGGTAAAATGCCTTTATATGTACACCAATGCTTCCCTTTCCAGCACTTCTAATTTATCTCTCTCTGTGTTGATTCTGTACCTTCTCTCCTCAAACAAACAGAAGGTCTTTCTCTGATTTGCCTCTTGCAAGTTATCTGTTAGGCCTCAGAAGGTGGACAGATAGGACTCAGTGAGGCACAAAGATGTGAAGGAGGAGATAACATTCTCAAATTGTGATCTGCTATAATCCAAATTTTAGCAGTGGTCATATTACAATATAGAACCAAATTAACATAATAGGATTACAATAAAATACTAGAACAGAATATGTTCTTAAAGATTAAAATCCCTACATGTTAATAACCAAATTTTACTAATGTTCAATCAGGGACCAGTTTAGACTATGGATTGGCAAACCGTGAGTGTGTAAACATAAGTCAGTTTATGGATGTGTATGAACATATCAAACATGATTTCAAAAACATAAAAAAAGGCTATCATAACTAATAGTGCAAAAAGACAACTTTCAATTTCATGGAACCCCCACCTCTGAAATGGATGCGAAAAACATGAACGTGCACCATAACCTTCAAATACAAGCACTGCCACGTTTTCCTAAATTAATCAAATCAAACTACAAGCTTGCATCTGCTAGGCAAGGTAACAGGTGACTCTATTGCAGACATTTGGGAAACAAATGAGGGGCTAGTGACAACTTTCATTTGGCATGCACATTTTCTAGAAAGATTAAGCAGTAGCTAATGTTTGGGAAAGGAGCCCTGGTGGAACAGTGGTTAAACACTCGGCTGCTAACCAAAAAAGTCCATGGTTGGAATCCACCAGCTGCTCTATGGAAGATGTGGCAATCTGCTACTGTAAAGACTATACAGCCTTGGAAACCCCACGTCCTATAGGGTTCCTCTGAGTTGGAATCGACTCGATGGCAATGGGTTTGTTTTTTGGTTTTTATGTTTGGGAAGAGCTAACTGGTTTCCATTTTTATTGGTCATGATTTCAATTTACACTGGTGCCCTTTAGCCAAGTCCACATAGTTCATTTTAAAGATCATTTGAGGGAGAGGAACCATTATACCCCAGGGCATAGGGAGATGACTCAAGGCTCTTGGCCAGTACTTTCTTCAATACAACAAGCTTGACTTCCCCTTCCCTCTCCACACAAATAAAATTAGGAAAGCTTTATGCAAGTATGCAAGTAGCATTGACATTTCCATCACTCTAGCAAAAACTTCTTTTACAAACCCAATATTGTGTTCCTTCTCTTAGGAAACCTATATTTCTCTGCAGGGTTTGCTCACTTCTGCCTTCCTGCGTCTGCACCAGGACTTCTCCCCTCCTTGGATGGCTCCCCTCGTCCCCCAATACCAGGGGAAGATTACATGCTTGTCTCATGTGTATCTTGCAATGTCTGTTTTCAGTCTTGCAAGTCAAAAGCTGTGAATGCCATCCTGAGGCAAGACAACAGATATTCAGCATTCAAAGTGTTGAATTCCATGGTTGGGAGAGGGGCAGAGAAAAATACCTCCCATGCACAAGAGATTATCCAGCACCGAGCGAATAAAATCACCAAATGACCACTCGGTGAATTGTTCTGTCGAATGAGGACAAGACTGAGATGCACTTAAGGACAGAAATGTTGAGAGCACTGCACTGAGACAAAAGTATCTGAAGAGATGGGGGATTATGCTAAGAAAAGTTAGAATTGCACCTCAGTTCAGTATCTAAACCCCAGCAAGCCAGGGATTCATAGTTCTTAACTGTTCGGCAGCAGCTAGAGTACATGTAAGTGAATTTTGATAGAGAGAAAGAGAAAATCAGTGTAATGAAAAGACTTCCAATGTAGGGGAGAGATCTTTAAAGCATTCCTCAGTTTAGGCATTTCTGTCTCTTAGTCAAAGCCAAGAGATGCATTAAATCACTCCCGCTGAAGAAAACTTGAGGGAAGGCATTCTGCAATTGGTTCAGTAGAGCTTGTTCTCACTGGAAAGTCACCAAGCTCAAGGGAGTTCCTGAATTTGCATCAGTATTTGCACTGGTAAATCGGAGCAGATGTAGAACAATAAGTTCATAACATATTTATTCTAAATACCTCTTATTGAGTAATTATAGAGGAGAATTATCTATAATTAATAACATGGATGCACAGAAAAAGCTAATCTAAATGAAACTGACCAATCATAAACACATAGACATAAATTATTTAACAAATACTGATTGGTACAATATTTACTGAGAAGGCATTATTGGCAGAGCTATATTCTGTATGCTGAGGATATAGAAGTGAACAAAACAAGCAAAACCTCTGTATTTAGGAAGTTTATATTCTTTTGCGGGGAGGTATTGGGCCATGTCTTCCTGAGATTCGATGGTATATCAGTGGTCCATGAGAAGCTGTATGTTGGAAGAGAAAAAAAAAATGGAGTCACTCTTAGCTAAGGATTAACCTATTGCCCTTTTGAAAAGAGATTGTCAGACGGTCAGTAGACATTACTGTATAAGTGTGTAATTTATAATTCATATGCATATATATATACACTTTAATGAAATTAAGCATACTTAATCCATAAAAAGATACTTGGTCAAACTTGGTCAATTGTTAATGCATATAAACTTTTAAATACATCCTAGTAATATATCCTTGTGAAACCCATGACTTTCAAGTGGGGCAAGGAGGTCATTTTTACAGTGTCTGAGAAAGGGCTAGTGGAAAGATGAAATACTTTAACCAACATTTTTTATATAAAATTTTTGATAGGACAATGCTCATACTAGGTATTCAATAAATATGGAATTAAGTAATGAAGCTCTTTCATGGTGCTAGTGGTCATTTCTTGCTGATTTGTTATTACTTTTACCTCCCACCATTGGTAACTTCCTGTTCGACCTCCTTTCCGAGACCTAATGCTATCTCTCCTCTCCTCTGTGGCAGGTTAAATGTGTTGTTTTGCTGTTTGTCAGTAACATTTTCTTATAAATTTTATGAAGCTGTGTGTGTGTGTGTGTGTGTGTGTATCTGTAGGTCTGAGTGAGAAAGATTTACTTGTTAGCTGTTGGAAGCTTATTCATGGGATCAACTGTGAGCACAGAAACCTGCTCAGACATCAGAGGTATCCTTCAATCATGACCCTGGAAGTAGGGTATGACCTGCTAAAGAAAGATGTTCACTTGCATCTTTAGGGTCTCAGAGCCTCTCCTAACCAAGCTTCTCCTTTTATCTCACCTCTCGTTCTTATCCTTTCCTTGCTTCAGGATATAAGATCCTCTCTCCAACCTCAATGTCTTTCACATCATTATCTACTCAAAGTCTCATGGGGTCTGCCCAAGTGCCACACAATGACACTTCCCTGGTTTAGCCCTTTGTCTCTTACAGGATGTGAGTGTTAATGAATATGTGAACAATTAGTAAGTATAAAATAGTCCAAGATCTTGTAATACTGGGAAATCCAACATTTACAGAAATAGAATAAAGGGGGAAAACAAGAGTAGAAACACACGCCATTTATGAATAATGAAAACGATTTTAATTTTATTACAATGTTAAACCCATGGCAGGTGTTCTCAGTTTATGCTCTTTAGTTAACTGTACTTGTAGAGTAATTGTAATTGCTGGGAGGAGGAGCTATGGGAGGTAGCTATGGAAGGGTCACAATCCAAAGGTTCCCAGAATCACTGAGGTTTCTACTGATTCACTTAAAAATCCTGTACAGTTTGCATTTGACTCTACCCTATATGTTGTAATACTTTTTTTCATAATATTTCTTTAAAATTCTTTACCTTTTGGTAAAACTGACATTCTAAGAAAGTCCTACCAAGTTACTCTTTTAGTTATATACTCTCTGACACATCCCTCCTAACAGGGAGAATTCCTGTCCCAGTTTGAGAAACAAGATTATTCCTATTAGGAGTTTTTTTTGCCATTTTCTTAAAATAGTGATTTTAGTGTATAGATATGGATGCTCTAATGGTGAAATTCTAGGCATTTTGGAAGAGATAGGAAACCCTGGTGGTATAGTGGTTAAGAGTTCGGCTCCTAACCAGAAGGTCAGCAGTTCAAATCCACCAGGCACTCCTTGAAAACCCAATGGGGCATTCTACTCTGACCTGTAGAGTCTCTACAAGTCAGAATCGACTGGACAGCAACATGTTTGGTTTTTTGGTTTGGTTTAGCAGAGATATGCTCCCAATCCACCCATTTTTAAAAATAGCCCTAATCATTTGAGTCTCCTTTCTCTAGATAACTGACTGGATCGTACTTTGAATTCATCACTCACAAGCCAAAAGGTGAAAAACACTCAAGTATCTGTGGTTCTTCAAGGCCAGATAGAAACCACATTGCTAGAGAAAACATGTAAGAAGTAAGACATTGCTAAAACAGCTGTGAGACCTGAAGGAAGCAAAACAATCATTCAGTTAGATGACTCTAATTTTCTGTATAAAGATATGCATCTGTCAAAGAAAATTATACACATGTTCTGTCATACAAATTTAAATGATTATTAAATGATACCAGAAAAATAAAATTCCTGAATTGGAAAAAATACAAATAATTTTATTTCTTTTAGCTACACTGTTTAAATAAAATGTTATTACAAGATAAGGACACTATTGGTTGTATTTCCATGTTTGAAGAGGAAACCTTTAATAAGCAAAAACAGAAGGAAATGAGATATGGGGAAGTTTTAGTTGACCAGGTCAATGTTCATGAAATAGAGATGTTGATTAAAATAAAAACATTCAATCTGAATCCTAGAAGCTTGGCATTTTCAAAGGTGCATAACCCAAGTTGGGAGTAGTAAAGAACTGGGGAAATTGACATGATACACTTACCATTCCCCTCCATCCAGTCCCCAACCATATAGAAAGTTAATACTACTTTGAGTTTGTTATAGCTATTTCTCTCAAGTATACTTTTTGAAACCAGGGATACATGATAGTAGTTTTAATATTAACAGAAAAAAATAGCTTTCTACAAACAAAGTAATTATAGAGAATGAAAAAAATCAATCCTAAAATAAATTGTACTTTATAGTTCCACTTGCTGTGGTAGTTACATTGCTATTGATGTACAAACACACTGATCATTGTTGGTCATCATCTCTTTCTAGGTCACTAGCATTCATTATTTGTCACCTGCTAAAATCCTATTGATTTATGTGGGCTTAGAAATTGGGAACCATATTTTCTCCCTTGAGTTATGGAATTAGTTAGCAGCACATTCACTTAACCAGGAAGGGGAAAAGGTCACTCAACCAGACTGACACGCTTAGTGACCTGGTTATTTAGTCCATGAATCAGTGAGAAGAAGCAGTGCAAGAGTGTGTCGTGCAACCCCTAGGATATAGAAAACCCAGCAAACAGTATCTGGGAAGTTTTGCAGGGAGGTATTAGCTGGCTAACTCCCAAGCCCTGAGTGGATTTCTGTAATCAAGATTACACTAGGTTATGTGCCAAGGACTCAAGTTCAAGCATAAAAAGAATATGACATGTACTTTTTATTTATAGAAGAAAAAGAGGACCCAGACTATATCTATTTGACTTACAACATTCGAAGTGCCCAGTACCAGTGATGTTAAATACACTGGTCTACATCTGGTGAAAATACTTAGCAAAAAGTTACTTACAGGAAAAAAACAAACTGATTTTTGTGGTTGGTGGAAGAATTTAGTTTCCATACTTTAAGATTTTTAATAGAAGACAGGTGGAGATGAAGAAATGAACAGCAATGTATCACCAAACATGTAATTTTGAGGACAATAAGCTATGATCCAACTGGCCTTCCCTTTCTAAAAATAATGTTTTAGAAATGTAATTTTAAAACTTCCCAAGTCACATGTAATCCACAATGAAATAAAGGCAATTTATTACCTCTATCTTTCATTCTTAAATAATAAATATAATATTGAGCCCCTGGTGTTTCTGTAATTATCAAGTTTTAATGTTACCAAATCACACCCACTGCTATACACACTATGTCAAAAATGTATGAGTCGGTTGGCATGGTGATGTACTTATGCTGTAGAGTGGCTTGTTCAGAGGAACACACCTCGTCATTGCAAAGGATAGATTTAAAAAAAATAATTTAGGGCATTTTATTTTTGATGCACAAATGTAAAAGGAGTTATAAAGTGTTTTATGTTTCATAAAACATGTAACCCATTATTTAGTGAATAATAATTTTTGATGAGAACTAACCAACTTGAAAGAGATGCAATTGGACTCTCTTGAGGAGAGATTCTGGTGGCAAGATTACATACCAGTGGCAATATATTCTTGATTCTTGCTAAAATGGAAAATGAAAGTAAGGGCCCTTGAGAATCCAAAGTACTAGAACTCAGAGACCATTGGGCCATCAATTATTCCTAGAAAATTATCAGTTTATATAATCATATTCTCCAAATTTTCTGGGGGACCTTCATTGTTTTGTTTTTATCTTAGTGTTTTTAATAAAAGGAAGAGCAAAAGGTTTATTTCTATATCTCTAAAAAATCTATAAATCAGTTAAACAATTCTTTGTCAGGTAATACAGCAAAATTTTAGTACAGAAATTTTTTATCTAGAATCCACAGAGGTGATGAAATTTATTGCACCAGGAGGTGTCTTGTTCAGAGTCAGAGGCTACCAGGAAGCACCGACCTCACATCTGCTTGGGATTTAACTCAATTCCTTTTGTAAGGGCTGATGTTTCATTGAGATAGTTTTTCACCTTGAAGATAATCAAGCTTAACTTTCCAGTAATAATCCACAACTGATATTCTTATTACAGGCTACTTAAATAATCACACAAACCATTTACTTTCCCAAAACATTATATGCAAAAGAATAAAAAGCCCACCCAAATCCACCACTATCAAGTCTATTCTGACTCATAGTCATCCTGTAGGACAGAGTAGAACTGCCCCACAGAGTGTTCGAGGATATAAATCTTTAGGGAAGCAGACTGCCACATCTTTCCCCTGCAGAGAAGCTGATGGGTACGAACCGCTGATCTTTTGATTAGCAGCAGAGCACTTAACCACTGTGCCAACAGGACAAATATTTTGCTGTGTGTCTAATTTTTCAAAACATAGAAATTTAGTGGATATAATTCATTAGTTCTGATGAATATTTTTGAAGGGTCTGACATGTATTATGAACTGTGGCAATTGCTGGTTCTGCAACAATGAATAAAATATAGTCCTGTACTTAAGAAACGTATTTACAAATGTAATTTTAGTGGATAAATAGGGAGTTCTAACATAGAGTATATAATGCACACACGCACATATGTAGTTGTGTGTTGGGGTGCCATCAAGTTGATTCTGATTCATACCGACCCTATGTATGCAGAGTAGAACTGCCCCATAGGGTTTTCCTGGCTGCTATCTTTATGGCAGCAGATCACCATATCTTTCTCCTACAGAGGCACTGGTGGGTTTGAAATGCCAACCATTCAGTTAGCAGCTGACAATTTAACCGTTGTGCCACCAGGGCTCCTTCATGTACGTATACATATACGTATATATACATATACTCATTCAATAATACATTAGTAGAAGGATTGGGAAGCATTTCAGAGTCTCAGGTTAACATTGTGAATAGTATTAAGATTACTACCCCTTGAGACGCAATGACAGAAATCCATCACAATCTTAGTGAAGATTCATATTTTATTTTTATAGGCAAGGAGTCAAGCTGCAGTGTCTTACCTGTGAGTTATTTGTTCTAGGAATTCTCCCTTTACTGGTTTCAGATAGATGTTCACACAGACCTCTATTAGATATCTCTGAGAATCTCTCCTACTCCTTGAGCAGGTTGCTAATGTCTTAGAACACTAATGGTATACAGGGTGCACATCTTACATCTGACTGGGATGTCTTGGAACCCACAAAGGTGTCTATCCATGCAATGTTATAATCCTATTGAGACTTTCTTAGACAATGATTATAGATTTCAGGGTCCTTCTGATTTAATGATTTTTTTACATATTGTCATTATAACTGAAAGTTTGGAAATATTAGCTTGAAGGAAAAATAGATGCTGTCTTCATCATTCTGATTTTGAAAATACCTGCATTACTTGAGTTGAGGTTATTTCCCTGAGATCGCTAATATACCTGAAGCCCAGGCAGCCTCAGTGTAAGTTTAGCTTATGACAAACTTCACTTGATAGAAATTGTTATAACATAGATCCATTAAAATCTATTTAACTGTTATATAATCTAAATACGAGGAAGGTAGAAAGTACGTTTAAAGCATTTTCCTTCTAGCAAAACAAAAGAGGACAAAGCACTCCCTTTAGTCACGTTGACTTTATTAAGAACTCTCCGAGGGTACTTGTGACGATAAAAATGGCGCTTCTGGCATTTATTTCATTGAACAAAATGAGTCGAATATAAATTTTGAAACTAAATCTCTCAAAAACACTCTTGCTTAGTAAGTACACATTGCAATTTTTTCAGTTGTGTTGAGGGTATACAGTTATCAATTTGTAAGAACAATGTCGGAGCTTGCAAAGGACTAGAAGAGATTTACGGGATGAGCTCACCTTAAAGGAGTCAGCTTTATGAGTTTCCTTGAGAGATGGAGTGCTTCCCTTATTCACGCAGAGGGAAAAAAACAATCAAACATTTCATGATACTATATACCGTGATCACCAATGGGAAAACAGCAGCTGTAGTAAAGAGGCACTTTGCTACATCAAATAAAATGTTCATACACAATGAAAAAATTATGTCTTAGGAAATGAAATTAGAAGCCCAAGGGGCTCAGAAATGAATACACTAGAAATTGAATATCACATAGCATAGGCCTTTAATTAGCCTTTGTTCACAGAAAGACATCTTGCAATAGCAGTTTTATTAAAACTTACATTTAACTAAAATTTTCTCCTAAAAGTAAAACATAACCACAAACGGATATATCTCAAAATGGCATATGTTACTGACCAAGGACTAATTTATGATCCTTTTTACTCTCATGGAAAACCAAATTTATGCATTCCTGAGTAGTATAAAACAGCAACACATAAAAATAACGGTATTTCATAAACATGTTTTCAGAGCCTTATGCAATTCAGTTCTGGTCCACAGGAAGGGTATATACTGCTGGCATTACTGTATGTGTGAGTTAGTGGAACAAATGCTGTATAAAAAACAAACCAAACCCAGTGCCATTGAGTCGATCCCGACTCACAGCGACCCTATAGGACAGAGTAGAACTGCCCCATAGAGTCTCCAAGGAGAGCCTGCGGATTCTAACTGCCGACCCTTTGGTTAACAGCCGTAGCACTTAACCACTACACCACCAAGGTTTTCAAATGCTTTATAGGGACTTTAAAATATGAATTCTAGTTCTATGATCCACCATTTACTGACTATCTAAAACCATACGCTCATTGATTTGGCTTCTAGGAAAAATGGTTTCCTTATCCTTTAAAAAAATGGCCTAGTAACATTTGCTTTACCTGAAAATATATTGATATGAGTCCCTGGAAAAAGAAAAGTTGTATGCAAATTCAGATACTTCCCATGCTGGCAAAACTATTTCATATTTATTCAAATATGTTTATAAATGAAAATCTGTTTAGCTTACTATTTCCTTGCCTAATTCTTCCACACAACACTGATAATCACACTATAAAGTTGAAATATATGGTGTAAATTTGCTTTTTAAAGTAAATGGAAAGCACTTCAAATCTATTATAGATATAAAACATGAAACAGAAAAAGGGACAATGTATGCAGGTGATTCATGCTAACTAACAACTCTTCTTTATAACTCATTAAAGTTTTATGATATTAAATAGGTTCTTTACTGTGAGTCCTGGTCATGTAGTGGTTAAGTGCTTAGCTGCTAAGTGAAAGTTTGGCAGTTCGAACCAACCAGCTGCTCCATGAGAGAAAGAGGGGCAATCTGCTTCCAAAAAGATTTACAGCCTTGGAAATCCTAGAAGGCAGCTCTGCTCTGTCCTACAGGGACTCTATGATTTGGAATCGACTCAATGACAACTTTTTTTTTAAATTATTTATTCATCTTGTTTTGAAATCTGTTCATCATCTTCTGTTGCCATATCTTTTTTGTGTGTGTGTTGATACAGATACAGAAACATATAAGACACCAATTTCTTTGAGCTAATTCAGACTCATGCTGCCCTTATGTGTGACAGAGTAGAGTTGGGCTTGATAACGTTTTCGATGGCTGATTTCTGATGTGGATCTCCAGGCCTTTCTTCTGAGGCACTTCTGGGTGAACTCAACCCTCCACCCTTTGGGTTATCAGCTGAGCATGTTAACCGTTTGCACCACCCAGAAATTCCTATTGAAATGTATTTATGTAGCAGTGTAACTTTCAAAAGTTATGGCAGATTTGTCTTTAATCCACATAAGCAATTGGCCCCTAATCTCTTCTAATCTTCTAGATTTCTCTTGATTCCAACCTCTAACTACCCTTTCTCCAAATCCATTGCTGTTCTATGATTGCTGGCTTGAGCTTTCTCTTATATGAGCTGCTGTCATGCATTTCTAACTTGATTTTCAGATTCTGGCCTGGCTCTCTTCTTATTCATCCTCAGAGTTTTTGCAGGAGGGATCATTTAAAATCTAAATCCTTCTCATAAAATGCCTCTGTTTAAAAAATGTCTATTGAGGACATTGTGAAAAAAAATTAATGGCCCTAATTCAAACCCCTTAAAAATGTGAGTAGTTTTCCAGCTTCACAGGCAAAAATGAAAATAAAAGTGTTCTCCCTCCCCCTCCCATAAGGGAGTGAAATGGGTGATTGGCTTGTTGCTTTTTCAGAATCTTGCTCAAAAACAAAACAAAGAAGCTTCCTTAAAAAAAAAAAAAAAAAGTTTTTTTTCCTTGTGATACCCATTAAGCTTTCTTCTTTCCATCTCTTCTGATGCTAAAAATCTATCACAATTTCCTTAAAGATTTCCTAGGTTCATCTCTCCTCTTTCTTTTTCTCTTTTTCCCTCCCCTTCCTTTTTTTTTTCTTCTTTTCTTCCACTTTTCCTGTCTTCTTTCTCTCTTTTTTAAAGGAAAACACTTCTTCCCAAAGATAATTAATATGTAATCTCTTAGCTACTTGAACAGTGGGTTAAACAATAGGAAACCTTAAGGAAAAAGAGTTCTGGTTAATATCACATAAACATTGACCCACACAACTGGTGTGGTAGAATATAATCCAGAACTAAAGCCTGAATAAGAGAATTTGGGAACAAATCACAAAGTAATAAAACTTACTCAAATAAAAACAAAAACCCAGTACTCAAATAGATAAGGCTAATAAATTCACATTTGGTTTATTTCAGAGCTCTGACAATTCTAAAATTCCCTTCTGTATTATTAGAAAAGATCATATGTTCTTGGACTAACAAAAGTTGTGTTTCAGGAGAAAAAAGATTAAAAAAAAAAGGAGGAGAAATAAAAAGGTAGAGCAGGTAAAACATACTGAGTAGGTGAGATTTTGAAAGGTTGTTAAGAATACTATGGCTGTTCTCTGCTAAGGAATGTATTAAGTCCACGGCATGTCAACCAGAATTTGTTCCATGGCTTCAGACAGAAAAGTGAGCCTAACCTGTGAATCCTTGTCTGTACCTACCCAAGTGTATCTCTAGGTGCTTGGACTCTAAAAAAAAAAAAAACACTAGTAAATGTTTTCTATGTGTTTTAAGTGGGGAATGGAATTTGAAAAGTCCGCTCATCTCAATCTGATCTTCTTTTGCAGACTCATCTTTCTTTGAATTCAGCAAGAATATGTCATATAAATGTCATCGTAGAAGAACACCAAAGACACAAAGGAAATATCAGCCCAAGGGATATAAACAGCCACATAAACCAGGGGCTCCATCAACCTGAGACCAGAAGAACTAGATGGTGCCTAGCTACCACCAATGACTGCCCTGATAGGGAACAAAATACAGAATCCCTGATAGAGCAGAACAGTGAGGTGCAGACCTCAAATTCCAATAAAAAGGCCATACTTAATGGTCTGAGACTGGAGAGACCCAGAGTTCATGGTCCCCGGACTCTTTGTTAGCCCCAAACCAAAACCATTCCCAAAGCCAGCTCTTCAGACAGATTAGATGGGACTGTAAAACATAATACTGGTGAGGACTGTCCTTCTTAGCTCAAGTAGACAAGTGAGACTGTGCGAACAGCTCCTGTCTGGAGGCAAGATGAGAAGGAAGAGAAGGACAGGAGCTGGTTGAATGGACATGGGAAACACAGGACGGAGAGAAGGAGTGTGTTGTCACATTGTAGGGAGAGCAACTAGGGTCACATAACAATGTGTGTATAAGTTTTATATGAGAAACTGACTTGAATTATGAACTTTCACTTAAAGCACAATAAAAAGAAAATGTCATTCTAAAAACTTTAAAATAAATTGATGTCATTCATGTTCACCTGAAGCTGAGAGGCAAAAGGACAGACACTGGGAAACTTAGGCAGATAAAATAGAATTATCCAGATGATTACCCTCATTTTAACTTTATGGTGGTATACATACATTTAGTCAATTTAGTTGTTCATTAAACATGTATTTAACACCTAATGGAAAACCTGACGGTATAGTGGTTAAGTGCTATGGCTGCTAACCAAAAGATCAGCAGTTCAATTCCACCAGGTGCTCCTTGGAAACTGTATGGGGCAGTTCTACTCTGTCCTATAGGGTGACTATGAGTCAGAATCGAGTTGACAACAACGGGTTTGGTGTGTCCAGTAGTCCAGTATAATGCCAGGTATCAAAGAATCAAGGGCAAGAAAGATACAACTTCACAACCTCGACTCACCTTGCCATCTCCAGGTGAAACATGCATATAAACAAATACTTGTTATGTACTGTTATAATAAAGATTAGCTAGCATAAAGGATGTGAGAATATTCGACAATTGATTTCAATGAGCTGTGTTGAAGTGGTTAGTTACAAGTGTCAGGGTCCTCCTCTATTCATCTTATGCTTTCCCCAAAGCTGAGCTTTTTATCTAATAAACCTAGCATAATGGTTGAACACTTGGACCCAGAAGTAAAATGAACAACAAAAAAAACAGCATAAAACAGGTTTGATAACCTTAAAACTTATCTATTTGCATAAATATGATTCCTTATCTGTAAAAAGAGAATAAAACAACCTACCTCATATAATCACTTAGAAAATTATAATGAGATAAGTCACTTAATGCTTAGAAGAGTCCTGATTCATAATGGATGCCATTAAATATTAGTGTTTGTCTTATTCCTTCCCAGATTTTCAGGAGTATATTTATCCTGGTGTCATGGATTGAATTATTTCCCCCCAAAAATGTGTGTATCAACTTGGTTCTCAGTATCCTGTAGTGGTCCTTCATTTTGTAATTGTAATTTTATGTTAAAGGGATTAGGGTGGGACTGTAACTCCCTTAGCAGGTCACATCCCTGATCCAATGTAAAGGGAGTTTCCCTGGGGTATGGCCTGCACCACCTTTTATCTCTCAAGAGATAAAAGGAAAGGGAAGCAAGCAGAGAGTTGGGAACCTCGTACCGCCAAGAAAGCAGCACCAAGAGCAGATCTCGTCCTTTGGACCCGGCATACCTGTGCCTGAGAATCTCCTTGACCAGGGAAAGATTGAGGACAAGGATGTTTTTCCAGAGCCAACAGAGACAGAAAGCCTTCCCCTGGAGCAGCTGCCTTGAATTTGAGCTTTTAGCCTACTTTACTGTGAGGAAATAAACTATTCCTTGTTAAAGCCATCCACTTGCGGTATTCCTGTTATGACAGTACTAGATGACTAAGACACCTAAGGAGGTCAGAAACTGTCCTTAAAAGAAATTATACTTAATATAAGTATCTTTGTTTCTGCTTCCTCAGATTTTTAAATCTACTCTATTTTATTTTTATAAAATAGCTTTCTGATTACTAGGAAACGATCTATGCCTCAGGTAAAAATTCAAGTTATAGTGCAAAGTAATAATAATAACATGAAGAGCTAGTGTTGATTGAGGGTGAGTTAACTGCTGACTTGTACGTCTTCAGCTTTGTCACTGCAACAAGTTTTCACATTGATTCTGTTATCGAATTCTCAAAACAATCCGATGAGGTAAGTGTTATTAGCATTGCAATTTGAGAAACGAGAAAGCTGAAGGACACAGGAGTTATGACAAGGGTAGAAATAAAAAATCAGGCAAAATCCTAGTATAGAGAAATAACCAGTTAGTGGGTAACCTAATTCTATATTTGGATTAAAAGATATATATGTATGTATGTGAAATAGTAAATAAATGAGTTGTTCTGGTAATGAAGCTCTCTCTTCTCCATTTTGATCTCAACAGTATTTCCACAAGGACTTTTAAATTTAAATATTTATAAGTATACAGTCGCATTTTTAGCAGCTGCATAATTTTCCCCTGTACACATTGCTCATTTACTTAACCAGTTCCTAATGATAGAAATTAATTTTTTCCACACTATATGTGTATGTGTGTATGAATACCTAGCATCAATACCTTTTCTCCACCATTTCTGAAGTAAAATTTGCTTCATGAAGTGTTTTAACGTTTTGATACATTTCCTAAATGTACTAACCTATTTAAAAGAGTATTTCAAAATATCCATTTCACTGTATTTTAGTCAAATGTCTGTATTTGACTGATCTTTTGTATATCCGACAGTCTATAAACAAAAGTGTGTTATACTAACTTGCGTCTCTTTAAATATTAGTGACTCTGAGCATATTTTTCACGTGGTATTAGTGATCATTTCATTCGTAGTAGTCTGGGGTTTATTTGAGATTGAATCATTTCTTTAGAAATTGTGTTGCAGGAGTCTTTTAATCCTTTGACTTTCAACATTGTTTACATTGTTTTTACAGATGTTTTAAATTTTATATATAATATCAATATTTTATTTCATCATTTCTGGTTTACATGTCATAACTGAAAATCCTTTCCTTATAACATTATGATAAAAATCGATCCATGGTTGATTTTAGTGCTTTTGCAGTTTTATTTACTACATCTGAATATTTGATAAATATATAAATAAATACAGCACTTATTTATTTATTTTTAATTTTTTTATTAACTTTTATTGAGCTTCAAGTGAACGTTTACAAATCAAGTCAGTCTGTCACATATAAGTTTACATACATCTTACTCCGTACTCCCACTTGCTCTCCCCCTAATGAGTCAGCCCTTCCAGTCTCTCCTTTCGTGACAATTTTGCCAGCTTCCCACTCTCTCTATCCTCCCATCCCCCCTCCAGACAGGAGATTCCAACACAATCTCAAGTGTCCACCTGATATAATTAGCTCACTCTTCATCAGCATCTCTCTCCCACCCACTGTCCAGTCCCTTTCATGTCTGATGAGTTGTCTTTGGGGATGGTTCCTGTCCTGTTCCAACAGAAGGTCTGGGGATCATGACCACTGGGATTCCTCTAGTCTCAGTCAGACCATTAAGTATGGTCTTTTTATGAGAATTTGGGGTCTGTATCCCACTGATCTCCTGCTCCCTCAGGGGTTCTCTGTTCTGCTCCCTGTGAGGGCAGTCATCGATTGTGGCCAGGCACCAACTAGTTCTTCTGGTCTCAGGATGATGTAGGTCTCTGGTTCATGTGGCCCTTTCTGTCTCTTGGGCTCTTAGTTGTCATGTGACCTTGGTGTTCTGCATTCTCCTTTGCTCCAGATGGGTTGAGACCAATTGATGCATCTTAGATGGCCGCTTGTTAGCATTTAAGACCCCAGACGCCACATTTCAAAGTGGGATGCAGAATGTTTTCATAGTAGAATTATTTTGCCAATTGACTTAGAAGTCCCCTTAGACCATGGTCCCCAAACCCCCACCCTTGCTCCGCTGATCTTTGAAGCATTCATTTTATCCCGGAAACTTCTTTGCTTTTGGCCCAGTCCAATTGAGCTGACCTTCCATGTATTGAGTGTTGTCCTTCCCTTCACCTAAAGCAGTTCTTATCTACTAATTAATCAATAAAAAACCCTCTCCTTCCCTCCCTCCCTCCCCCCCTCGTAACCACAAAAGTATGTGTTCTTCTCAGTTTTCACTATTTCTCAAGATCTTATAATAGTGGTATTATACAATATTTGTCCTTTTGCCTCTGACTCATTTCGCTGAGCATAATGCCTTCCAGGGTCCTCCATGTTATGAAATGTTTCACAGATTCGTCACTGTTCTTTATCGATGCATAGTATTCCATTGTGTGAATATACCACAATTTATTTACCCATTCATCCATTGATGGACACCTTGGTTGCTTCCAGCTTCTTGCTATTGTAAACAGAGCTGCAATAAACATGGGTGTGCATATATCTGTTTCTGTGAAGGCTCTTGTTTCTCTAGGGTATATTCCGAGGAGTGGGATTTCTGGGTTGTATGGTAGTTCTATTTCTAACTGTTTAAGATAATGCCAGAGAGATTTCCAAAGTGGTTGTACCATTTGACATTCCCACCAGCAGTGTATAAGAGTTCCAATCTCTCCGCAGCCTCTCCAACATTTATTATTTTGTATTTTTTGGATTAATGCCAGCCTTGTTGGAGTGAGATGGAGTCTCATCGTAGTTTTAATTTGCATTTCTCTAATGGCTAATGATCAAGAGCATTTTCTCATGTATCTGTTAGCTGCCTGAATATCTTCTTTAGTGAAGGGTGTGTTCATATCCTTTGCCCACTTCTTGATTGGGTTGTTTGTCTTTTTGTGGTTGAGTTTTGACAGAATCATGTAGATTTTAGAGATCAGGCGCTGGTCTGAGATGTCATAGCTGAAAATTCTTTCCCAGTCTGTAGGTGGTCTTTTTACTCTTTTGGTGAAGTCTTTAGATGAGCATAGGTGTTTGATTTTTAGGAGCTCCCAGTTATTGGGTTTCTCTTCGTCATTTTTGTAATGTTTTGTATTCTGTTTATGCCCTGTATTAGGGCTCCTAGGGTTGTTCCTATTTTTTCTTCCATGATCTTTATCGTTTTAGTCTTTATGTTTAGGTCTTTGATCCACTTGGAGTTAGTTTTTGTGCATGGTGAGAGGTATGGGTCCTGTTTCATTTTTTTGCAAATGGATATCCAATTATGCCAGCACCATTTGTTAAAAAGACTATCTTTTCCCCAATTAACTGACACTGGGCCTTTGTCAAATATCAGCTGCTCATATGTGGATGGATTTATATCTGGGTTCTCAATTCTGTTCCACTGGTCTATGTGCCTGTTGTACCAATACCAGGCTGTTTTGACTACTGTGGCTGTATAATAGCTTCTGAAATCAGGTAGAGTGAGGCCTCCCACTTTCTTCTTCTTTTTCAGTAATGCTTTGCTTATTCGAGGCTTCTTTCCCTTCCATATGAAACTGGTGATTTGTTTCTCTATCACCTTAAAAAATGACATTGGAATTTGGATCGGAAGTGCGTTAAATGTATAGATGGCTTTTGGTAGAATAGACATTTTTACTATGTTAAGTCTTCCTATCCATGAGCAAGGTATGTTTTTCCACTTAAGTATGTCCTTTTGAATTTCTTGTAGTAGAGCTTTGTAGTTTTCTTTGTATAGGTCTTTTACATCCTTGGTAGGATTTATTCCTAAGTATTTTATCTTCTTGGGGGCTACTGTGAATGGTATTGATTTGGTTATTTCCTCTTCGGTGTTCTTTTTGTTGATGTAAAGGAATCCAAGTGATTTTTGTATGTTTATTTTATAACTTGAGACTCTGCCAAACTCTTCTATTAGTTTCAGTAGTTTTCTGGAGGATTCCTTCGGTTGTCTGTGTATAAGATCATGTCATCTGCAAATAGAGATAATTTTACTTCCTCCTTGCCAATCCGGATACCCTTTATTTCTTTGTCTAGCCTAATTGCCCTGGCTAGGACTTCAAGTACGATGTTTAATAAAAGCGGTGATAAAGGGCATCCTTGTCTGGTTCCCGTTCTCAAGGGAAATGCTTTTAGGTTCTCTCCATTTAGAGTGATATTGGCTGTTGGCTTTGCATAGATGCCCTTTATTATGTTGAGGAATTTTCCTTCAATTCCTATTTTGGTGAGAGTTTTTATCATAAATGGGTGTTGGACTTTGTCAAATGCCTTTTCTGCATCAATTGATAAGATCATGTGGTTTTTGTCTTTTGTTTTATTTATGTGATGGATTACATTAATGGTTTTTCTGATATTAAACCAGCCTTGCATACCTGGTATAAATCCCACTTTATTGTGGTGAATTATTTTTTTGATATGTTGTTGAATTCTGTTGGCTAGAATTTTGTTGAGGATTTTTGCATCTATGTTCATGAGGGATATAGGTCTATAATTTTCTTTTTTTGTAATGTCTTTACCTGGTTTTGGTATCAGGGAGATGGTGGCTTCATAGAATGAGTTGGGTAGTATTCCGTCATTTTCTATGCTTTGAAATACCTTCAGTAGTAGTGGTGTTAACTCTTCTCTGAAAGTTTGGTAGAACTCTGCAGTGAAGCCGGACGGGCCAGGGCTTTTTTTTGCTGAGAGTTTTTTGATTACCGTTTCAATCTCTTTTTTTGTTATGGGTCTATTTAGTTGTTCTACTTCTGAATGTGTTAGTTTAGGTCGGTAGTGTTTTTCCAGGAATTCATCCATTTCTTCTAGGTGTGCAAGTTTGTTAGAGTCCAATTTTTCATAATAATCTGATATGATTCTTTTAATTTCAGTTGGTTCTGTTGTGATGTGGTCCTTCTTGTTTCTTATTCGGGTTATTTGTTTCCTTTCCTGTATTTCTTTACTCAGTCTAGCAAATGGTTTATCAATTTTGTTAATTTTTTCAAAGAACCAGCTTTTGGCTTTGTTAATTCTTTCAATTGTTTTTCTGTTCTCTCTTTTTTTTTTTAATTCATTTAGTTCAGCTCTAATTTTTATTATTTGTTTTCTTCTGGTGCCTGATGGATTCTTTTGTTGCTCACTTTCTATTTGTTCAAGTTGTAGGGACAGTTCTCTGATTTTGGCTCTTTCTTCTTTTTGTATGTGTGCATTTATCGATATAAATTGGCCTCTGAGCACTGCTTTTGCTGTGTCCCAGAGGTTTTGATAGGAAGTATTTTCATTCTCGTTACATTCTATAAATTTCCTTATTCCCTCCTTGATGTCTTCTATAATCCAGTCTTTTTTCAGGAGGGTATTGTTCAGTTTCCAAGTATTTGATTTCTTTTCCCTAGTTTTTCTGTTATTGATTTCTAGTTTTATTGCCTTGTGGTCTGAGAAGATGCTTTGTAACATTTCGATGTTTTGGACTCTGCAGAGGTTTTTTTTATGACCTAATATGTGGTCTATTCTAGAGAATGTTCCATGTGCTCTAGAAAAAAAGTATACTTTGCAGCAGTTGAGTGGAGAGTTCTGTATAAGTCAATGAGGTCAAGTTGGTTGATTGTTGTAATTAGGCCTTCCGTGTTTCTATTGAGCTTCTTACTGGATGTCCTGTCCTTCTCCAAAAGTGGTGTGTTGAAGTCTCCTACTATAATTGTGGAGGTGTCTGTCTCACTTTTCACTTCTGTTAAAATTTGTTTTATGTATCTTGCAGCCCTGTCATTGGGTGCATAAATATTTAATATGGTTATGTCTTCCTGATCAATTGTCCCTTTTATCATTCTGTAGTGTCCTTCTTTATCCTTTGTGGTGGATTTAAGTCTAAAGTTTATTTTGTCAGAAATTAATATTGCTACTCCTCTTCTTTTTTGCTTATTGTTTGCTTGATATATTTTTTCCATCCTTTGAGTTTTAGTTTGTTTGTGTCTCTAAGTCTAAGGTGTGTCTCTCGTAGGCAGCATATAGACGGATCGTGTTTCTTTATCCAGTCCGAGACTCTCTGTCTCTTTATTGGTGCATTTAGTCCATTTACATTCAGCGTAATTATAGATAAATAAGTGTTTAGTGTTGTCATTTTGATGCCTTTTTATGTGTGTTGTTGACAATTTCATTTTTCCACATACTTTTTTGTGCTGAGGCGTTTTTCTTAGTAATTGTGAGATCCTCTTTTTCGTAGTGTTTGACTTTATGTTAGTTGAGTCGTTACATTTTTCTTGGCTTTTGTCTTGAGTTATGGAATTGTTGTACCTCTTTGTGGTTACCTTATTATTTACCCCTGTTTTTCTAAGTAAAAACCTAACTTGTATTGTTCTATATCACCTTGTATCACTCTCCATATGGCAGTTCTATGCCTCCTGTATTTAGTCCCTCTTTTTGATTATTGTGATCTTTTACATACTGACTTCCGTGATTCCCTGTTATGAGTATTTTTTTTTTTAATTAATCTTAATTTGTTTTTGTGATTTCCCTGTTCGAGTTGATATCAGGATGTTCTGTTTTGTGACCTTGTGTTGTGCTGGTATCTGATATTATTGTTTTTTTGAGCAAACAATATCCTTTAGTATTTCTTGTAGCCTTGGTTTGGTTTTTGCAAATTTTCTAAACTTGTGTTTATCTGTAAATATCTTAATTTCGCCTTCATATTTCAGAGAGTTTTGCTGGATATATGATTCTTGGTTGGCAGTTTTTCTCCTTCAGTGCTCTGTATATATCGTCCCATTCCCTTCTTGCCTGCATGGTTTCTGCTGAGTAGTCTGAACTTATTCCTATTGATTCTCCCTTGAAGGAAACCTTTCTTTTCTCCCTGACTGCTTTTAAAATTTTGTGTTTATCTTTGGTTTTGGTGAGTTTGATGATAATATGTCTTGGTGTTTTTCTTTTTGGATCAATCTTAAATGGGGTTCGATGAGCATCTTGGATAGATATCCTTTCGTCTTTCATGATGTCAGGGAAGTTTTCTGTCAGCAGTTCTTCAACTATTTTCTCTGTGTTTTCTGTCCTCCCTCCCTGTTCTGGGACTCCAATCACACGCAAGTTATCCTTCTTGATAGAGTCCCACATGATTCTTAGTGTTTCTTCATTTTTTTTAATTCTTTTATCTGATTTGTTTTTTCAGCTATGTTGGTGTTAATTCCCTGGTCCTCCAGATGTCCCAGTCTGCATTCTAATTGCTCGAGTCTGCTCCTCTGACTTCCTATTGTGTTGTCTAATTCTGTAATTTTATTGTTAATCTTTTGGATTTCTGAATGCTGTCTCTCTATGGATTCTTGCAACTTATTAATTTTTCGACTATGTTCTTGAATAATCTTTTTGAGTTCTTCAACAGTTTTATCAGTGTGTTCCTTGGCTTTTTCTGCAGTTTGCCTTATTTCGTTTCTGATGTCTTGAAGCATTCTGTAAATTAGTTTTTTAAATTCTGTATCTGATAATTCCAGGATTGTATCTTCATTTGGGAAAGATTTTGATTCTTTTGTTTGGGGGGTTGGAGAAACTGTCATGGTCTGCTTCTTTATGTGGTTTGATATGGACTGCTGTCTCCGAGCCATCACTGGGAAACTAGTTTTTCCAGAAAATCCGCTTAAAAAAAATGCAGTCAGATCCCTATCAGAATTGCCTTTGGATTATAACTGCCACCTTGTTCCCTGTAAGGATGCAAGTCTGAGATTTGGATCATATATTCTTGGCTGTAGCTGGCTCTGTGTTTTTAGTCCAATTAGGGGTGCATTTTTGGTCCCTGGGTTTTTTTTTTGTTGTTGTTGTTCCTTCTCTCAGGCCGAAAGAGTGGGTTAGGAAAAGAGCAAAAGAAAAAAATTAAAAAAAGGGCGAAAAGCAAAGCCGCCGCGGAGCCGGAGCCATTCTCCCTCTGGCTCAGGCAATTCCAATGTTAATGAAGTCGCCTGGGGAGGGTGGGGGAGGGATCAGAGAGATAGGAGAGTAGCACCTCAGAATATAGCCAGAGTTGCTTGTCTTGCTTGGAATGACTATTATATCTGAGATTCCCGCGGGGCGTGTCACCTATGTGTGCTGGCTGTGTGGAGATTGCCCCCGGGGGTCTGGCCCTCTGAAGCCACCCGCTGCCAGTCCAAATCCTAGTGTCAAGGTTCCCCTGATGGGATGCTTTACTCCTGGCTCCAAAATCAGTCGCTGCCTCCCGGGGACTTCCCGTCCCGCCAGCCGTGTCGCCGCACCGACTCTGCGAACTGGCTGGGCCCCCTCCTGGGGTTAGTTCAGGGGAGTGGAGCAGCTCCCTGTGCTTGTGCCGTGACAGCACCCGGTCAAAATCCCGGCAGCACGATTCCCCAGCTGGGACGCTGCTCTGCCAGCTCCAAGACCAGTCACTGCCTCCCGGGGACTTCTCCCACCTGCTGCGTCGCCACGCCGCCCGCGCGAACTGGCTGGGCCCCTCCTGGGGTGAGTTCAGGCGGGTAGGGCTGGGCCCCTTGTTTGCACCGTCAGCTCCCCTGGGCTCTGCCCTAAATCGGGTGCCAAAGGTTACCTGACTGGGACTCTGGCTCCAGGCTCTGAAAACAATCGCTGCTTCCCCGTATTTGTTTGTTTTCCGTCTCTAAATCTGTGTTTGTTGTTCAGGGTTCGTAGATTGTTATGTACGTGATCGATTCACTTGTTTTTCCGAGTCTTTGTTGCAAGAGGGATACGAGGTAGTGTCTTCCTAGTCCGCCATCTTGGCCCGGCCTCCCAGCACTTATTTATTTTGATAAAAGCTATGAAGTAGCAATTTATATTAATGCTCCCTTCACAATAACAATACAACTATCTCAATCACAATCATTAAATTATAATTTTTTCTTCCCACTTTGAAAATACAACCCTGTGTCTACTATATTTCTACATATATTTGGAACAGACTTTTATTCAGTTTCATTGATGTATCTATTCCTAGCTGCCTTAATAAAAAAGTACCCTCTCCTTCCTGGGCAATTATTCTTTATTTTTTTTTTAGGATATGCGGCTGAACTTTTGCAGGTGAGCTTTAGAATCATTTTACCACATACAAAAATATTAACTTATACAGATTTTTTTTCAACTTAATGCTGAATTCATTTGCAGAGACTGATATCATCTTTAAAATATTGTCTTATCCAATAATATATGTTGAATTTATCTGATTTAGTCAACATTTCCTTAATAAATTTCACAAAAGTTTTATCTTTTTAAAAATACAAATCACAAATTTCTTAAAATTTTATCAATAGGTAACTTTACATCACGGAAGGCAGGCTTAGAAAGTGATAAAGAGAGCATTCTAAACTGAAGAAACAAATACAAGAGCCATGTCTAAATACACAGAAACAAAAATACTGTAGAAATATTTCACAACCTGTAAATCGATAAGCACAACTGTTGAAGTGGTCAGTTGAAGGAAAAATTTATATTTTCTATGAGTAAGCCTTAAAACCAAACACAAACCCACTGCCGTTGAGTTGATTCTGATTCATAGCAATCCTGCAAGACAGAGTAAAACTGCCCGATAGAGTTTCCAAGGAGCACCTGGAGGATTCGAACTGCCAACTCTTGGTTAGCAGCCATAGCACTTAAGCACTACACCACCAGCATTTCCTTAGAAAATATAAATTCTCCCTTTGACTGACCAGTCCCACAGTCTTATGAGTAAGGCTTATAAGTAAGCCTCTCCACAGGCATCTGTCAGTTTGTCATATTGTGGGAATGTGTGTGTTGCTGTGACTTTGGAAGCTATGCCACCAGTATTCAGATACCAGCAGGGTCTCCCATGGAAGACAGGTTTCAGCTGAGCTTCCAGACTAAGAGGGACGAGGAAGAAGGACCTGGTGGTCTACTTCTGAAAAGAAGTAGCCAATGAAAACCTTATGAATAGCAGCAGAACATTGTCTGATATAGTTCCAGAAGATGAGCCCCTCAGGTGGAAAGCACTCAAAGATGACAGGGGAAGAGCTGCCTCCTCAAAATAGAGTCAACCTTAATGATGTGGATGGACCCAAGCTTTTGGGACCTTCATTTGCTGATGTGGCATGACTCAAAATGAGAAGAAACAGCTGCAAACATGCGTTAATAATCAGAACGTGGAACATACGAAGTATGAATCAAGAAAAATTGGAAATTGTCAAAAATGAAATGGAATGCATAAAGATCGATATCCTAGGCATTAATGAGCTGAAATGGACTGGTGTTGGTCATTTTAAATCAGACAATCATATGATCTTCCATGTCGGGAAAGACAACTTAAAGAGGAATGGTGTTGCATTCTTCGTCCAAAAGAACATTTTAAGATCTATGCTGAAACACAATGCTGTCAGTGATAGAGTAATGTCCATAACTGTGCAAGGAAGACCAGTTAATATGACTATTATTCAAATTTACACACCAAGCACTAAGGCCAAATATGAAGAAATTGAAGATTTTTACCAACTTCTTCAGTTTGAAATTGATCAAACATGCAATCAGGATGCACTGACAGTTACTGGTGATTGGAATGCAAAAGTTGGAAACAAAGAAGGATTGGTAGTAGGAAAACATGACCTTGGTGATAGAAATGATGCCAGAGATTGCATAATTGAATTTTGCAAGACCAACGACTTCTTCATGGCAAATGCCTTTTTTCATCAACATAAATGGTGACTATACTTTTTTTTTTTTTTTATACTTTATACACATGGACCTTACCAGATGGAATACGCAGGAATCAAACTGATTACATCTTTGGAAAGAGAGGATGGAAAAGCTCAATATCATCAGTCAGAATAAGGCCAGGGGCCAATTGTGGATCAGATCATCAATTACTTACGCGAGTTCAAGTTGAAACTGAAGAAAATTAGAACAAGTTGACGAGAGCCAAAGTACGACCTTGAGTATATCCCACCTGAATTTAGAGACCATCTCATAAATAGATTTGAGGCACTGAACACTAATGATTGAAGACCAGACAAGTTGTGAAATGACATCAAGAACACTGTACATGAAGAAAGCAAGAGGTCATTAAAAAGGCAGAAGAGAAAGAAAAGACCTAAGTGGATGTCAGAAGAGACTCTGAATCTTGCTCTTGAATGTCGAGTAGTTAAAGGAAAAGGAAAATATGATGAAGTAAAAGAACTGAAGAGGAGATTTCAAAGGGCAGCTCAAGAAGACAAAGTAAAATATAATGACATGTGCAAAGAGCTGGAGATAGAAAACCAAAAGGGAAGAACATGCCCAGCATTTCACAAGCTGAAAGAAGTGAAGAAAAACTTCAAGCCTCTAGTTGCAATACCGAGGATTCTACAGGGAAAATATTAAACAGAGCAGCAAGCTTCAAAAGACTTTGGAAGGAATACATAGAGTCACGATACAAAAAAAAAAAAAAAAAAAATTTGTCCATGTTCAACCATTTCAGGAGGTAACATACGATCAGGAACCAATGGTGCTGAAGGAAGAAGTCTAAGCTGCACTGAAGGCATTGGTGAAAAATAAGGTTCCAGGAATTGATGGAATACCAATTGAGATGTTTCAACAAACGGATGCAGCACTGGAAATGCTCACTCGTCTATGGCAAGAAATTTGGAAGACAGCTTCCTGGTCAACTGACTGAAAGAGATCCAAATGCAGAAATTATCAAACAACATCATTAATATCACATGCAAACCAAATTTTGCTGAACATCATTCAAAAGTGGCTGCAACAGTATATTGACAGGGAGCTGCCAGAAATTCAAGCCAGATTTGGAAAGGATGTGGAACCAGGAAAATCATTTCTGGTGTCAGATGGATCCTGGCTGAAAGCAGAGAATACCAGAAAGATGTTTACCTGTGTTTTATTGACTATGCTAAGGGATTCAACTGTGTGGATCATAACAAATTATGGATAATATTACAGAGAATGGGAATTGCTTAACACTTAATTGTGCTCATGAGGAATCTGTACATGGATCAAGAAGCAGTTGTTCGAATAGAACGAGAAGATACTACATGGTTTAAAGTCAGGAAAGATGTGTGTCAGTGTTGTATTTTTTCATCATACCTATTCAATCTGTATGCTGAGCAAATAATCGAAGAAGCTGGACTATATGAAGAAAAAAAGGAGCACCAAAATTGGAGGAAAACTCGTTAATAACCTGCTTTATGCAGATGACACAACCTCGCTTACTGAAAGTGAAGAGGACTTGAAGCACTTCTTGATGAAGATCAAATACCACAGCCTTCAGTGTGGATTACACCTCAACATAAAACATAAATCCTCACAACTGGACCAATAAGCAACATCATGATAAACAGAGAAAAGATTGAGTTTGTCAAGGATTTCATTTTACTTGGATCCACAATCAACAGTCAAGAAATCAAAAGATGCATTGCATTGGGTAAATAGGCTGCAAGACATGTCTTTAAAGTGTTAAAAGCAAAGATGACATCCTGAGGACTAAGGTGCACCTGACCCAAGCTACGGTGTTTTCAATCACCTCATAAAGCTAGACAATGCATAAGGAAAACCAAAGAAGAATTGACACCTTTGAACTGTGGTGTTGGCAAAGAATACTGAATATACGTTGGACTGCCAAAAGAACGAACAAATCTGTCTTGGAAGAAATACATCCAGAATGCTCCTTGGAAAAAAGGATGGTGAGACTATGTCTCACATACTTTGGACATGTTGTCAGGAGGGATCAATCCCTGGAGAAGGACATCGTGCTTGGTAAAGTAGAAGGACAGCAAAAAAGAGGAAGACCTTCAATGAGATGGATTGACACAGTGGCTGCAACAATGGGCTCAAGCATGGCAACAACTGTGAGGGTGGCACAGAACCAGGCAGTGTTTTTTCTGTTGCGCATAGGGTTGCTATGAGTCAGAACCAACTCCATGGCACACCACAATAACAACATTAGTAAGCCTTAAATATATTGCATGGGGCAAATTTGCTGGAAGAGCCCTTTTTTAAAGTGTTAAAAAGCAAAGATGTCACTTGGGTGACTAAGGTGTGTCTGAACCCATCAGTGTTCTTTTGGTCTCCACATATGCATGAGAAATCTTGACAATGAAAAAAGGAAGATCTAAGGAGAATTGACCCATTTGAATTGTGGTGTTGGTGAAGAATATTGAATATACCATGAACTATTCAAATAAATCCATTGCTTTGGAGTAGACATGAACTATTAGAAGAACAAATAAATCAATCTTGGAAGAAGTACAGCCAGAATGCTCCTTTGAATAGATGATGGGAGACTTTGTCTGCTTACTTTGGACAAGTCATCAAGAAAAAACAATTGCTAGAAAAACACATTATGTTTGATAGAGGGTCAGCAAAAATTAAGGAAACCTTTCATGAGATGAGTTGACAAAATGGCTCCACTAATGGGTTCAAACATAGGAAAAATTGTGAGAAGGGCCGAGGACTGGGCAATGTTTGACTCTGTTATACATAAGTTTACCAGAAAATGGAGCCAACTTGACAGCAACTAAGAGCAAAATGCTTTTAGCAAACTAATCTGTTTGCATATTGCCCATCCAAAATCCAGTGCCATTGAGTTGATTCTGACTCATAGTGACCCTATAGGACAGAGTAGAATTGCCCCACAGGGTTTGCAAGGAGCGGTTGGTGGATTTGAACTGCTGACCTTTTGGTTCACAGCCAAACTCTTAACTACTGCACCACCAGGGCTCCATACTGCCCAATAGAAGTATGCAAATTGGTTTGTGACTAAGATAATTATAGATGTTTTTGACCATTGACAGTTTTTCAAATCTCATCCTCCTTCCCAGACTGCCCCAACCAAAAAAAAAAACAAGAACGTGCTGGCATCTCCTGCCTCTATGCAAAAGTAGACATTTCAGATAGCACTGCCCCTAGCCCGTAGGCAGGAACTGCCCAACAAAATTCCACCTCCTAATGACAATAAAAGTCCCAGGTCATGCCCAATGCCTCATTCTTTGATCACTTACCAAATCTCTGCATGAGCCCTTCCCTTTCTGAGAAACCCTGGGTATCGTACTAAATACAATATAATAGTCATTAGTGAGTATTGTTTGGTCATGTCTCAATGCCCACATAAATTCCTGGTGAGTGATCATGCCTTCCTCCAGAGAGGCTGTTCAAAACAACCACTGGTAACACAAAAGGACCAGTGAGTGATTCTCTTTCCTCCAGAGCAGAGGAGGCATAGTCATGTGAAAATGAGTCCTGGTGAACAATGGTTAGTGCTCGGCTGCTAACCTAAAGGTCAATGGCTCAAACTCACCAGCCGCTCTATAGAAGAAACACGTGGTAGTTTAATCCTATAAAGATTACAGCCTTAGAAACCCCATGGGGCACGTCTCTATTCTAAATTGTTGCTATGAGTTGGGATCAACTGGTTAGCAGTGGGTTTTTAGTCATGTGACTGGGTTCTGGCCAATGGTCTGTGGGTAGAAGAGATGTATTTCAACTCCAGATCTGGCCCAATCTTTCAAGCACACTCAAACTCATTCTCTTCCTACATCAACTGATAGGATACTGATAGCACAGGGTGTAATGATGACTTGATGATGGCAGAACTTCTGTTAACCTGGTTCCCCAACATGTTATGGGATGCAGCCCACTTCTTGTCTCTGACATCAGTTGTTGAACTTTATAAAAGTTAAGCCTCTGAGATTTAGGAGTTTATCTGTTACAGAAGCTAGCTAGCGTTATGTTAACTAACATGCTGTTCGGCTGCACAGTTAAATAAAATATGACAAATCATATTTAGGGCAAAAATTTTTCTCCATAGGTTACTGGGAATTTTCCAATATTAAGTTAATACAGCCTTAAGGTCCCTAGCTCAGGAAAATGGACTTGTAAAATAAACAATGTCAATTTAGAGAGATTAAAGTATTTTAAACATATTTGCTGTTTTTATGATTATTCATAGGGTAAGGACATCATATCTGGTAAAGCTGAGGGTCAGCAAAAAGAGGAAGACCTTCGATGAGATGGATTGAAGTACTGAATGCAACAATGGGCTCAAGCCTAGCAACAATTGTAAGGATGGCACAGAACCAGAAAATGTTATACATAGGGTTGTTACGAGTAAGAACCAACCCGACAGCACCTAATAACAACAACATAGTCAAATTTATTTTTACCAATATGATTTAACTTTTTAAATAATTACATGGAAACATTACTTAATTTTGAATATTCAAACCCATCTTCAGTGTTTCCAAGCAGGGGTGGATTATCCAATAAGCCAGGTAAGCATGGTAGCTTACTTACTGATCTCTAGTGGACAATTTCACATTTTTTCACTACATTAGAGATTCTTCTTCTAAGTATGGCTGACACCTGTCTCTATCTCAACCTCACAACACCTTCCTACAAAATCAAAGCCTCTTTTCACACTTACAATCCCTGACAGTGGCGGATGACTCAGTAAGCAATGTAAGCACGAACTTACTTGTGCTTACTTACTAATCTGTATTGAGCAGTTTCACATGGGTTTCACTTTAACGTGGCATAGTGAAACCCATGTGAAATTGTTCGCTATAGATTAGTAAGTAAGCACAAGTAAGTTCGTGCTTACATTGCTTCTTAGATAACCCACCTCTGGTTCCAAGCATCAAAGAAGACCGTGATAAAGAAAAGATAAATCATAGTTATAAAGATTTTTTTTCTTTAACTATCAAACTGATGGACAGTTGTAGGAAGAATGACAGATCAAAAGGAAGATTATAAATGAGATCTGCCTTTCTGAAAGCAAACATGTTAATAGCACTGCTCCTTTGGGATTAATTATTTTACTGTTACTAATAGATTTATCATTCAGGACACGTGTCTTATAGAAATTCGTGTATATAACAGTAAGAAAAATAATTGAGAGATAATATTGTGTTTTGTGATAGCCAGTGTCACTGTGAGTTTTAAATGTAAGCAGTTAAGATAAATTAATGATAGATGAAGTATGCTTTATCAGCAATTTTTGTTTGTTTAAAAATATGTTTCTCCATTGCAGCATTATCATGATAGTAAACAGATGGAAATGCCCTAAATGCCTATCAGCAAATGAATGGATAAACAAATTATGGTATATACACACAATAGAATATTATGCAATGATAAAGAACAATGATGAATTCATGAAACATCTCACATCATGAATAAATCTGGACGGCATTATGCTGAGAGAAATAAAAGACAATCACAAAAGGACAAATATTGTATGAGACGACTATTATGAAAACTCAAGAAAAAGTTTTACAGACAGAAAAAAACAATCTTTGATGGTTAAGAGAGAGGGAAGAGGTGGGGATGAAAAACTACTAGTTAATAACAAGTGTTAACATCGGTGAAGGGAAAGACAACGCACGATACAGAGGAAGTCAGCACAACATGACTAAGGCAAAGTCATAGAAGCTTCCTAGACACATCCAAACACCTTGAGGTACCTAGTTACTGGGGCAGAGGGCTGGAGACCATAGTTGTGGGGGATATCTAGGTCAATTGACATAACATAATTCGTAAAGAAAATGTTCTACACACTATTTGGTGAGTAGATTCTGGGGTCTTAAAAGCTTGCGAGCAGCCATCTAAGATACATCTATCGGTCTCATTCCATCCAAAGCAAAGGAGAATAAAGAAAACAAAAGACACAAGGAAAATATTAGTCCAAAGGACTGATAGACCACGTGAACCACAACCTCCACTAGCCTGAGCTCAAATGAACTAGATGGTGCCCAGCTACCACCACTGACTACTTTGTGACAGGCATCACAACAGAGGGTCCGCAACAGAACAGAAGAAAAACGTAGAACATAATTCAAATTCACACACACGCACACACAAAGACCAGATTTAGTAGCCTGACAGGGACTGGAGAAACCCCTGAGACTATGGCCCCTGTACACCCTGCTAACTCTGAACTGAAGCCACTCCTGAAGTCCACCTTTCAACCAAAGACTAGACAGGTCTATAAAACAAACAATAACACACATGGGGAACATGTTTCTTAGTTCAACGAAGCATACTAGACCAAAAGCAAAGACAAGATGGTAAGGAGGGACAGGAAAACTGGACTAATGGACACAGGGAACCCAGGTTGGAAAGAAAAGGGGGAGAGCGCTGGTACTACGGAGGAAATACAATGTCATGAAACAGCCTGTGTATAAATTTTTGAGTAAGAAATTAATTTGCACTGTAAAATTTCACCTAAAGCAAAATAAAATTAAAAAAACAAAACAAGTTTTATATATATATATGTATATTTCTAGTGAGTTCACCAGGAATTAGGTCAAGCGAGGTAGAGATAATTTCTCATTTTTGTTTACCACTGACTTTGAAATTGTTTCCTGAAATGGGAGTGAAAAAATACTATTTTTAAATAAATATTTGCTTATTCCCGTATCACTAATTGTAATAGTTTTCTTCTTTTTTTTTAAAGGAAACATGAAGAAAAAAACAAAAGTTCAAGTCAAGGAAGAAAAAGGCAGCATGAAGTTTAGGCCAGCACCAGTGTCAAAGAGTTTGACTTTGACTTGCCAAAAACGTGCTGTTTGTCTTACAAATTAAACTTTTAACTTTGCAGTGCTCCTCTTTCCAGAGCCATTTTGATTCCAAAATTCTGTGATACTACAAAGACATAGTCCTTTTTAACAAAATCGAATGAAAAAAATCTGGAAAAGCTACACTATTGTTTTAGAGTTAGCTTTTATCCCTCACTGTCTTTAATATTTCCCAAGAGTTCTATAATGAAGAATTGTTTTTTTAATGACTATTCCAAAGAAAATAATAACCCCAGGAAGCTTAAATTTTAAGGAACTATTTAAAAGGATACTAGATGCCAGGGTTTTTAAAGATAAACACTTAGGATTTCGGAACTGCCAGTAACATTGCCTGTGACTATGCATAAGATGTGAACATTAGTTTAGCTCATCTTTTGTGCTAAGAGGCTTCAATATACAATGACAGCTCTTGGTAATCAGTTTTCAGATAAATGTAATTCTGAATACACTTATTTTCAAATCTTGCCAAAGTCACAAAAGTAGATGAAATACTCCATAGCGAGCCATTTTCAAATCGTTTGTCAAAAATTGCTTATGCAAAAAGAAAACATGGCCTTCAGAATTTTAAAATATAAAGGCTTGTTTAAATTTAAAATGTAAGAATACATCTAAATCAAGGAAAAAATATGATAAACAAAGCTTTTCTGACCCATTCTCGGTCCAAATCTATTCCTAAACCAAAAGACTTAGCTTATTTTTTCAAGGCTAGCATACATATGCATGAAAAATGCAAAGGACCTTGATATTTCACAGATTTTGACCTTTTTGAATATGCCTCATGAATTTATTCCCACATCTTGCCATTTAAGTTCACTTTCTCATAGCTTAAGTCCACATACTTACTGACCATTTAAATTACTTACGAACACCTCTCCGCACGAGTATATTTATGTCTTGGTTTTTGTGCCTGACTGACTTTGAGACTTTTTGTTTTCCCATCCTAGAATAAATTATTAGCTATTCCCTGGGTGTGCTTTCCTCTCCGGATTATACTGGAAACCATTTGCTAATGCTCAAAGCTCTAGAGCGTAGAGTGACCTTTCCTGCTCTCCAATATTATTCTGAGCTTGCAGATTTTCTTTGATTGGTTAATGAAGGAGTTCACGGTCAGAAAAAATCTGTTTAATTCTCACCCTATCAAATGAGGCTGTTTTAATGCTTTGGAAATTTCACTAAAAACTTCCCTTGTATGTAAAATCTGAATGATGAGACCTACATTTTAGAGTAATAAATGAAATGATCACAGTATGTAATAGCAAAGTTCTGTTATAAAACATAGCTACAATTCTTATTGTTTAATTATCCAACAATGTTCTTATTAAAATTATTCCTCAGCCAATGACCTAAATATATCACTAGAATTAACAGTGAAAACAAAACAAAAAAAGATCTAGTGACTTGGCTCCTTTAGGGAGGGAATGGCTAGAAGAGGAAACTGAAAAATCTGCCCTGAGGGTGCATGTGCCCTACCATGAGAGGCTCCTGCCATTAACTGGTGAAGCTGTCAGAGGCAAATTTCTGTAATTGTAAAGAATTAATGTAAAATATGATTTTATTGTTTTGGTCACTGGCTGTGACAATCTAAGCAACATAGTTATGTGATAAGGTTGTCTGTTTTGTCCTTTCCAAATAATGTTATCATTGTAAGTGGACAGGCAGAACAAGGGTTTGAAAATATGTCCTTACTAAAGCACGACAAAGGGTACTTTCTTATTAATAAGCATTACATCTGATTTTGTCATTCAGAGGAAGGAAGGGCAGACAGAAGGAAGGAAGGGCAGACAGAAGGAAGGAAGAGAGGATAGAATGAAATGCACATGGACCATTTTCTCTGTTCTACTGGGCACTTTCACTTCCATTCCATCATGCTCCCAGCAATCATAATAGAGATTGTCTATTATGAAAAGCTGCATAAAAGTCATCCGTATAGTGAGATCACAAGAGTCTCTTGCCTAATAAAGCTAAGTTTGTGATAATGTCAAGATTCTCTAATTACAAAGCCAATGCCATTCCCACCACTCCTTGTGACAGGGGCCTTGCTCCATCAGAGCCTTGTTTATGCCTGGAGAAGGTTAAGTGTTAGCTAAGAGAAGAAGTAGCTCTTTTAATGAAAATAGTGTAGATGAAACTATCTTAGTAATGTAAGATACTTGTCCCAGTGTGGACAGTATTTCTCCATATCATTGTGATACATAAGGCTGTTTTATTATCATGATTTCAGTAACTATTAAAAAACTTACTGGAAACCTCATAGAAGATTTTTTAAAATTATAATAAAACTTTTCCCTTTAATTATGAGATTATTTCACTTTGATACTATTATGTAGAAATTATTTAAATAGTATACTTTCTCAAAAAGACCTAGAAAGTTTTTTGTTTTGTTTTTATTCCAGTGCAAATACATACAACAAACAGTCCTAGGGATCTGTGGTACTGTATGTGAGAAAGAACATCAGAGTGAGATGTTAAAACTTCCACTAACTTATTTGCTTAAAGAAATAATACTTTTTCTCAGGCATTTAAAAATCTGGAATATAAAATTATTCATCCTTTCCCTTTATATTGAAATAGCAGAGAAACACCTGTTTTCTACAGAAGACAACTACTGTACCTTCTAACTCCCTATACTTTCAAATTTTATGTTACTCATTAGTAATACAGTCCTTCATTCTATTTTTCCATATTGTTTCTATATTCTCAGATGCAATATTCTTTAACTCATCAATCATGAAGCCTGCTATTAAATTTAAGATTTTTCAGAGTAAAAACAGTATATTTACATGTGTTTTGAGAATATGTGCCTGCATACCAACCAATGTACATGGAGGTACATTATAATCAGATTGATAACTTGAAAGATAACAAATTAATATTGAATCACTTCATTGACCCAACATAATTTAACTTAGCACTAATGTATGGTATGCTACTACTGAGATGTTTCAATAAACCAATACAAAGCTGGAAGTGCTCACTTGTCTATGCCAAAAAAATTGGAAGGTAGCTACCTGGTCAACCGACTGGAAGAGATTCATATTTGTGCCCATTCCAAAGAAAGGTGATCCAACAGAATGGAAAAGTATCAAACAATATCATTAATATCACACAGAAGTAAAATTTTGTGGAAGATAATTCAAAAATGGTTGCAGCAGTGCATTGGCAGGGAATTGCCAGAAATTCAAGCCAGATTGAGAAGAGGATATGGAACAAGGGATAATCATTGCTGACATCAAATAGATCTTGGATGAAAGCAGAGAGTACCAGAAAGATGCTTACCCGTGTTTTTTTTTTTTTTTTTAAACTATGCAAAGGCATTTGACTCTAGATCATAACAAATTATGAGTAACATTGGGAAGAATGGGAATTCCATAACACTTTATTGTGCTCTTGAGGAACCTCATACATAGACCAAGAGACAAGTCATTCAAACAGAATAGGGATTCTTCGTGGTTTAAAATCAAGAAAGGTATATGTCAGGGTTGTATCTTCTCACCAAACTAAGTCAATCTGTATGCTGAGCAAATAATCCTAGAAGCTGGAATACATGAAGAATAACGTGGCATTGGGATTGGAAGAGGATTCATTAATAATCTGTGATATGCAGATGACACAACTTTGCTTGCTGAAAGAGAAGAGGACTTGAAGCACTCACTGATGAAGACCAAAGACTATAGCCTTAAGTATGAATTACACCATAACATAAAACAAAAAGACTCACAACTGAACCAATAAGCAACATCATGATAAAAGGGGAAAATACTGAAGTTGCTAAGGAATTCATTTTACTTGGATCCACAACAAATACCCATAAAACCAGCAGGCAAGAAATCAAATGATGTATTACATTGGGCAAATCTGCTGCAAAGGACCACTTTCAAGTGTTAAAAAGCAAAGATGTCACTTTGAGCACTAAGGTGCCCCCAACCCAAGCCATAGTGTTTTCAATCGTGTCATATGCATGAGAAAGTTGGACAATGAATAAGGAAGTTCAAAGAAGAGTTGATGCATTTGAATCATGGTGTTGGTGAAGAATGTTGAATATACCTTGAACTGCCAGAAGAATGAATAAATCTGTCTTGGAAGAAGTACAGCTAGAATGCTACTTAAGAGTATGTAGGTTGAGACTTCGTCTCATGTACTTAGGACATGTTATCAGGAAAGACCAGAAGCTGGATAAGGACATCTTGCTTGATAAAGTAGAGGGTCAGAGAAAAAGAGGCAGACCCTCAAGGAGATGGATGGACACAGTGGCTGCAACAATGGGCTCACACATAACAATGGTTGTGGAGATGACTCAGGACTGAGCAGTGTTTCGTTTTGTTGTACATAGGGTTGCTGTGAATCAGAATTGACTCGATGGCACCTGACAACAACAACAACATAAGTATGCAAGTCATGACATTAGGTGCAGAGGTTGTAACAGTGAATGAAATAGGAAGAGTCCCTGATATCCTGATGCTTAAAATCTATCCTGATGTTGATTCTGAAAGAATATATAAAATTGCATGTAATATTAAAAATTTTGATACATGATACATGCAGTGAAGGAAAAGTTACTATCTATTTGCTCTGAACTTACCTAGTTTATTCCTCTTGTTCTGCTACCTGATAAAATTATTAAAAGCACTTATTTTACTTTCAAAATGTCTTGGTGTAAACAACGTATAGTAGTCACCCTTATTAACCTGGAAACATCCATTTATTCCTATTTGATCATGATGCATTTTTTCTTTTCTTTTTTTAGTTTTAACAAAGAAAAATTTATTTTCTCACAACTTGAGAGGCTAGAAGTCTGAATTCAGAATGCTGGGGGTAGGGGAAGGCTCTGTTCACTCTGGGAAAAATCTTGGTCTCTTTAAGCTTCTCTTCCTCGATTCCTTGGTGATCTCCATGTAGCATCAATCTTTTTTATTATTTTTAAAAAATATTTCATTGTGTTTTAGGTGAAAGTTTACATAGCAAATTGGATTAGCATTTAATAATTTATACTCAATTTGTCTCATGACATTGGTTACATTTTTCATAATGTATCAACAGTCTTGTCATTTCCATTCTTTTTGGTCTGTTTCCATTAATCTGGCTTCACTGTCCTTCCTTAGCTTCTCATCTTTGTTTTCGGGTAAATGTTGACCATTTGGTCTCATATAGTTGATTATTTAGGACAGCACAGTATTCATGGGTAGTACTGTTTATTTTATAATCCGATCTATTATTTGGATGAATGGTGACCACCAGGAGTGGCTTCATTTACAGGTTCAAAGGGTATCTTAGGACAATAGTCTTGAAGGTTTCTGTAGTCTCTATAGATCCAGCAAGTCTGGCCTTTTTTTAGGAATTTGAGTTTTGTTGTACATTTTTTGCCCTTGCTCTCAGGGACCTTCCATTGTGTCCCTGGTCAGGTCAGTAGTGGCAGCTGGGCACCGTCTACTTCATCTGGTCTCAGGCTAGGTAAGGCCGGGGTTCATGTGGACTATTAGTCCTGTGGACTAGTGTCTTCTTTGAGTCTTTGGTTCCCTTCACTCTCTTTTGTTCCAGATGATTAGAAACCAGTAGTTGTATCTTAGATGGTTGGTCACAAGCTTTTAAGACCCCAAATGCTATCCATCAAACTAAGATACAGAACATTATGAACGATGTTATGCCAATTAAAAGCGTTATCCCACGAGACTATGGTCTTAAGCCTTTAAACCCAGTAAGCCTATTCCACAAGGTATTTGGTTGTATCTAGGTAGTATCTATAACTGTGCCCCCATGTGGTTTATTACATATATGAATACATATGCAGTGCACATAAACATTTATATACATATATTTTTTTTTTTATGGATACACCAGTACATGCTCACCCGTATATTCACATGTGCCTTCCTATACACATATATGCATACATGTCTACCTATGCAACCACACACATATTATTTGATTGTTATTATTGTTGTTGCAAAATTGTATGTTATAGGATTTACTGAAATAGTCTCTTATTCTTCTGTACTTCTTAGTGTCATCGTTTACGTTGTACAGATTGTGCTGAATTCGCCCACATTAGGTAGTATGTTTCCCCTCACCAATAATAGCTAGTGTCTACTACCTAGAAGGAGCCCGGGTGGTGCAGTAGTTAAGCATTTGGCTACTAACTGAAAGGTAGGCAGTTCAAATCCACCAGCTCATTTCCTGGAAACCCTTTGGGGCAGGTCTTCTCTGTCCTATAGTGTTGCTATGAGTTGTAATCAATCTGATGGCAATGGGTTTGGTTTTTTGGGGGTTAGAAAGTGATGATGATGCATTTTTCTTGATCTAATGTTGTATTGTGTTTGCTAATATTTTGCTTAGGATTTTTGCATTTAATACATATAAATGAAGTAGATGCTTAGATTATTTTTTTTCTGCTGCCTTAGGAAGTCAGTATTAATGTTTTACTTGATTCCTCTATACTTTAGTAGCCTGTGACTATTTTTTTTTTTAATTTGGCAATATTTTATTGTAAAATCATTATTGAGAATGGGGTTGCTCTTTAATAATATTCTCTGTCCCTCCCCCAACCATGGAAACAGAATTGCTTGAGGTAACGTTTGGAAAGTTATCTATTCCATTCAAATTTTCCAGAGTATTTATATAAAGATGTGAAATTAACAAAGTTCTTTTCTTTTGGTGGTTATTTGAGTCTTCTCACTTCATATTTTGTACATTTATGATTTCTTTTTCTTAATTAGCTTAGCTAGTTATTTGCATAGATCCAGTTTGTTATTTATTATTTCTAGGAGTGTTTTGCTTTCTACTCATAAATAAATGGCTTTTCTCTTCAGTGTTATATTACATAGTTACTTTATTCTATTCCCTTTTATTATATTTTGCCATTCATTTTCTCAATTTTTAATTTGGAAGATAAATCAGTTTTTATAGTTTCTTTCTTTTGTTCAGATTTATTTTATTATCTAATATTTGGCCAATTTAGGCCCTGATTTTTTTTTTTTTCTTGAGCACTGCTGTGTAAGCTGGTTTTTTTGCTATTAAATATGTGTGACTTGAAAGTGTTCTGTGCCTAGTCATTCACTTACCCGTCCATGAAACAGCAGCTGCTTCATTCACCCTTCAGAAGTTCTCTTTCCAACAGGCATTGAGAGTGTAATAAAAGACTTCACTTTGATAAATTTAGGTACCAAGAAAATCCATAATGCAATTCAGCACCTGCATTCAATATACAGAAAGCAGTACTTCCCAACGAAAACACTAAAAATAAAGCTTGTTTTAGAAAATTTAAGTCTAAAAAATCAGGTAAACTGATTAACTATATCATAATTTTAATTTTAGTTATGTTTATATCATCCCTCCACAGCCTTTCAAAACCTGTGGGGTTACTCAGGACAATAATGTAAAAGTCGATTCTTACAATCCACTCTCCTTAATTGAAGAGGTCCATCCTGTCAACACAAACCTCTGTTTCCATCCTCTCTTTATGTATGGAGTAAATACACATATCATTACCTTCATCGCCTTCACCCTGGTGTTAAACACCATCATTTCGGGCCTGGGTAATTGACAATAAACCCTTAATTGGTGTCCCTGCATTCATATTTGTCCTATTCAAATCATCATTTCACAGTAGCCACAACAATATTTATAAATTTAAGGCTGGCAATGTCACCCCCAAATTAAAATATTTCAATGTCTCTACTTTCTCTTAGAGATAAATATGAAATAATTATCATGAACTGTAAGGCCTTATGATGAATAGATTTGCATTTCTCCACTTTCATCTTACTCCACTTTTTGCCTTCTTTGCTTTGCCCTTTTTAATCAATTCTTCTCACATGCCAAGTTTGAAACCTCGAGCCTATGATCTCTTTTGCTAAGAAAATTCAGCTCAACTCTTCCTCCTTTACAAGGTATCAATATCTGTGTCATTTTCTCAGACAGGCATATTACAACCATCCACTTTATAGCAACTTCTTTTTTCTGTCACATAATTTATCACAGCTGTAAATATTCAATACTGTGATTAAGTCTTCTACACTATACTCTTAGCCAAGTTGCAGCAATTGCATGTTTTTCTACCAGCGTGTATCCAGCACCTAGCACAGTGAGTAACCCATAACAACAACAACAACAAAAACAAAACTGTTGTTGTGGAGTTGATTCCAACTCATAGTGACCTTATAGGACAGAGTAGAACTGCCCTATCAGGTTTTCCAGGAGTGGCCAGTGGATTTGAATTGCTGACCTTTTGGTTAGCAGCCCGAGTTCTTAACCACTGCTCCCAGTAATGCATAAAAAAAAATATAGTCACTCAAAAATATTGTTTGACTGCCTGATTGAATATTATTTTCCTGTTAGTAAGTTTATTTTACTTCGCTGTCTTATCTTGCTCTTATAATAATCATGGCTGACAAGTTATTATTATTATCCGTATGTAACAGACAAGTAAACTGAACATTAAAAAGGGCTTTAAATCTCAAAGTTATATAAATTCAGATGGCAAAGTCTAGTTAAGTCCCCTTTTCCCCTTAACTTCCATGGTGTTTATTTGTATTCTTGTAATGGGCTATTAAATTGGACACATCAAGAAGGCTATGGCACTCCATGGTTGCACTGCCCATTAAAATTATTATATTGTCAAGAATAATGGATCCTAAAACTTATCATGAATGGCATTAGATAAAAATTAACTTTGAAATCTCTTCAAAATATAAATTGGTATTCATTTATTAATTATACTTCTTACTTCCCAAATAATTAAATGTGAATTAAAAAGAAAAAAAATTTACGAAGATTGAAGTGTATATACTGGTGCAAAGAAAATAAAACTATGGAAAAGAGCATAGCATCAAGTATCAATTTAATGTGCAAAATGCCTGCTAGAAGTGAACTTAAGATTAAAATGAAATTCAAGAGAAACACAGCTCTTTCTGGCACTGGAATCTGAAAGAAATGACTCTCATGGGTCATTGCAAAGAGGGCACTGTGCCAGTTAAGAGCAACATCCCAACCGTTCTACATCAAATTCAATAATGAGTTTCAGTTGGATGTATATTCAGCATCCCTCAGTACAGGTTGATGGCATAAAAGCAAAAATTAGTTCAGTAAAAAAGTTCTACGTGAACCTAAAATGATATAAACCAAGTAATCTCTCTGACGTGTTGCTACCACTTGAGTTTTAATTGGTTGGCCTGGTTTGAACATAGAACGGCCCAGTTAAATACAAACAAATTTATGGCAAATTTTTAAAATATATTTTTCCAAGCCATAGGTTTCTTCTTTTATGGGAGGACATATTAAGTACTAATTATTTCTGCTTTCAAGTTAAAGATTGTTGTTCCTTGTATAGTAAGTAACAAGAACAGCTATCAATAAATGGACCAAAATTACCCTTAGAAAGTTGATATGGGATATCTAATATTATCTGGAGAGTCAGTTATACTGAAGTTCTGTTTTCAGTGTTTGCATATTGAATAAATTCTTTATAGTATGTTCCCTTAGATACAGTTAACCATGCTGAACTTGATAAATCACAATTCTAAAAGGCTATTTGAAATATTAACACTGTCATTTAATATTAACCTCATGCTAAGACAGCCATTTGGTTTTTAGGTAAGAGATGTTTATTGTACTGCAAGTTCAAAATTTAAGGTATTTATTCCGAAGCAATGTAGCCTCAATGTTTTTGCTTAATTCTCAAATTCTGCTAAGAGAACCCCATAATATATACTAGCAGTTAAAATCATAGGCTCAATTTCAAGTCAGATAAAATTCTATTAAATGACTAATTTGAGAAATTCTGACTAAAGTCGTGAATTTAATAGATAAAATTAGATGATATCATGCACTATCTGTGCAAGCTATAAATTAAGTGATTCAGCAACCTCATTAGTCTTCATATCAAGGGCACAGAGGCTAATGATCTCACACAGACCTAAAAGGAGGCAGACAAGAAAGGAAGAGCTGTTCTCTGCAATGCTGCTTACCCTGAAGCAATGCACACTATCATTAAGTACTGAGTTATTGATGAGAAATGCTAACAACTCTGGTCTAATTTTATTTATTCCCTCTTGAAGTCAGCTTGTTAAAGACTCTTGTCTAGTTTTATGTATTACCTCCTGGTGCCAGCTTGCTAAAACTTAAGGTGTTTTGGTTTGAATTAGATTGAGATTCCTTACAACTATTACAACACAGAGTGAAGCTCTTTTGTGATACGAGTTATATTTTATACATTTGCATGTGGTTAACATTGAATGACATAAGCCTTTAATAAAGATGTGAATGAAAATCATTCAGGAACAAGGACACTAAGCTAAAGTTAATTTTAGCTTCCTTCCATCATTTTCAACTACTGCTTCCTAGGATAAGAGCTATCTGTAGGAGAGCTTTTCTGGCGTCTTCAGCAAATGACAAATAGCAATGTTTTCAAATATGTTTGCAAACGACAAACAATAGACATCTTTCTGTGATCCTAAAGCCAACAAAGAAGAAAAATTATTACAGCGGCGTATGGTAGAAATAGATTTTTCCTGTCACAGAAGAAAAAACAAATGATTGACAATAGATTCAATTTATGAACATATGCATGGAAAATTACGATAACTCAGTAATTAAATTGTAGACAAAAGCACATTATCAAGTGTAAGGCAGCATGTAATGTTACCAACAGTTTGGTGAAATCATTCAGCTTGACGCATCCCCAGAATATGACAAAGTAGGTGAGAGTAAATTTATTTTCAAGCAGCTAAAATTGGGGAAAGGAAACAAAATAAGACTATCATTATTAAATAATTGCCAATATTATTCATTTTTAGTGATTTAATGACTACTTTTTGCCTCTAAGAATGACAGAGTATAATATCAAAATAATCCTTATTTTTTCCTCTTGGACGTATGCAGAATACTTCCATGGCTGGAAAAATTAATTAGCCAGAATTACTCAATGGAGGCTTGTCAGTGGAGCTAAAATGGCTTTGAATGTAGAGTCTACAATTTATTATCTGAATAAACTAAAAGAAAGTGACTTACATTTGCCTGATCGCCATCTATCTTCCAGAGTTACCCTCACAAAGACACAGATTTATTGTGAGAACTAAGGGATCCCACATCAAAATCTGTTACTTACTAGTTTCTCAGTCTTCTCCCATTCCTGCATAGACAAATAATCCATTGAAAGAATTAGGCTATAAGGTTTGTTGTAAAAATAAGGCTCATTTCTTCAGTCTATCCACCAGGGATAGTTCCTGTCTTTATTCCTATTAGTTGTTCTCTGATACAAAACCAAACCAAACAAACAAAATACAAACAAACAAACAACAAAAAAAAAAACCCTTAAGTCAAAGATAGTTGGAAACCCCGGTGGCATAGTGGTTAAGAGCTACAGCTGCTAACCAAAAGGTTTGCAGTTCAAATCCATCAGGCACTCATTGGAAACCCAGTGGAGGGGGGAGTTCTACTCTGTCCTTTAGGGTTGCTATGAGTAGGAATTGACTCAACAGCAATGGGGTTGGTTTTTGGTTTTGATATGTATAACCCACTGCCATCGAGTCGAGTCCAACTCACAGCGACCCTATAGGACAGAGTAGAACTGCCCGATAGAGTTTCCAAGGAGCGCCTGGAGGATTTGAACCGCTGACCTCTTGGTTAGCAGTTGTAGCACTTAACCACTACGCCACCAGGGTTTCCTTGATATGTATAGTTATTTTCAATTAATTGAGAAACCCAGAATTATTCTATTTATATTCTAATTGTGCTTCTCATTTGACAGTGAATTAACCTCATCCTTAGAAATTGTATTTACCCATGGATAATTCCTGTCCTAGAATTACCTTCATACGTATATACTGGTTGTCGTTGAGTCAATTCCCACTAATAGTGACTCTATAGGACAGAGTAGAACTGCCCCATGGGATTTCCAAGGAGCACTTGGTGGATTCAAATTATTGATCTTTTAGTTAACAGTTGAGCTCTTAACCACTGTGCCACCAGGGCTCCCATAAACTTATATAAATATATATGTACATATAAATACATATATAATTTATAAGTACATGAGAAAATTTTGCATTAACACTTTCATATATACAAATAGTTTTGCCTTAAATATTTTTGCTTATTACTTATCCCTTTATACCTTACATTTTCTTTCTTTATGCATAGAAATTATCATGCTTTTCTTTACATATGCTCTTTTTATATTGCAGTTTGTAGTATACAAATCAAAGGGAATTTAGCATTAACATGTTCACAAATATAAATAGTTTGACTTAAATATTTTTGCTTACTACTTATTATGGATTGAATTATGTCCCCCCAAAATATGTGCTGTAAGTTCTAACCTCTATGCCTGTGATTATAATCCCATTTGGGAATGGGTTGTCTTTGTCATGTTAATGAGACAGGATTTGTGTAGGGTGTGTCTTGATTCAATCTTTTTGAGATGTAAAAGAGATTAAACAAGCAAGCTAGAGAGTAGAGATGTGGTAAGACAGATGCCAATATACATAGAGATCTCCAAGAAATCAGGAAAGAGAAGCTGAAGAGGCAAGGACCTTCCCCCAGAGTTGACAGAGAGAGAAAGCCTTCCCCTAGGACCAGCACCCTGAATTTAGACTTTTTTTTTTAGCCTCCTAAGTTGTGAGAAAACAAATTCCTGTTCTTTAAAGCCATCCACGTGCAGTATTTCTGCTATAGTAGCACTAGATAACTAAGATAGAATTTGGTACCAGAAGAGTGAGGTGCTGCTCTAACAGAAACTGAAAAAGTGAGAGCAGTTTTTGGAATTGAGTAATAGGCAGAGGCTGGAAGAGTTTTAAGGTGCCTGATAGTAGTGCAGTGGTTAAGTGTTTGGCTGCTAACCAAGAGGTCAGCTGTTTGAATCTACCAGCCACCCCTTTGAAACGCTGTGAAGTTCTACTCTGTCCTGTAAGGTTGCTATCAGTCAGAATTGACTCAACAGCAACTTTTATTTATTTATTTAAAATAGTAAAGGCCTAGATTGTCTCGAAGAGACTGTTGGTACAATTATGGAGGGCAAAGGCAGGTCTATTGAGGGCTCAGAAGGAAGGAGGACAGCTATAAAGTTTCTATTGCCTTAGAGAATACATATGGCGCCAGCAACAAACTACTGCTAGAAACGTGGACATTCAATGTGTTTCTTGTGAGGCTTTAAAAGAAAATGATGAACATGGGATTGGACAGTGGAGGAAGGACAATTCTTTTTACTCTGTGGCAAAGAACTTATCCGACTTACGTTCAAATGTTTGGTGGAAGGTAGAACTAGTAATGATGAACTTGGATATGTGGTTGATGAGATTTCTAAGCAAGCTCTTAAAGGAGGCACATTGATTCTTTCTGCTGCTTATAGTAAAATGCAAGAGGAAAGAGATGGGCTTAAAAATGAACTGTGTAAAATGAAAACAGAACTTAAAGATTTGGAAAATTCTGCTGTGTAAACTAAGGACATGTGTCCTAGAATGTTCAGCAAGAAAGTGGCTCCACAATCTTTTGTTAAAGAAATTAAACCTGTGACTGATGGATCTAACCAACTAACACAGGAGAAAACCCATCAGCTTAGACTGAAGGGGACTGAGAAAGGATGAAAGGAAGAATGCTGTCTGACTCTTGGTATTCTACAGGCAGGAAACAGGGAAGGAGCTACATCTGTTGTCCTCCAAGAAAAGGGACATGCCTGGAGAGTTTGGAGATCAGCAGAACTGTTAGAAGGGGCACAGAAAGCAGAGCATTCTTAGTTTTAAAGGGTGAGGCCATGGTCTCCTGGATATCAAAGGGTGGGGCCATGGCCTCCTAGATTTCAAAGAGTAAGATTGTTTCCAACTCAATTCTGTGGTGTGATGCCACCATTAAGGTGTGCCATAGGGATGAGACTGGCTCACAAAGATGAGGGGGCAAGGCTGCCATGCCCATGGGGCACAAGAATGGGGTTTGCTGGGGCCAGAGAGGTGGGTTTGCCACTCAGATGAACTAGAAGAATGGGTCTGCCTGAAGTGGAGAGCGAAGAGTTGCCATCCCAGTGGGCCTGGATAGTAAAGCTGAAGCCCAGGGTCAAGGGTACTGGACCTAGAATCCAGAGGGTGTAGCCAACACCCAGGGTTTGGAGGGCAGGGCCATTGCCCAAATAGTCTCAAAGAACAGTGGACTATTTTCAAGCTTGGAGAGCTACTGTAATTTATTCTACTGGGTTTGGGCTTGCTTGGTACCCTTTATTCTTTCTTTCCCTTTAGTTTCTGCCATTTGTAATGAAACGTATACCTTGTGCCTGTTCTACCATTGTATTTTGGAAGTAGTTATACTGTATTCTAGATTTCACCAGTTTTCAGATGAAGAAGAATTTTGCTCCAAGATAGGATATGTCTAACATCTCACCCATATTTGATTTAAATGATTCAGAAAATGAGATTTTCAACTTGGAGTTGATTTAAGACTCCTGGGATGATGTGGTGGGGTGAATGTGTTTAAATGTGGCAAGGACATGAATTTTGGGGGTCAAAGAGTGGAATGTTACAGATTGAATTGTGTTCCCAAAATATGTGTTGTAAATCCTAGCCTCTATGCCTGTAGTTATAATCCTATTTTGCAATGGGTTGTCTTTGTTATGATAATGAGGCAGAATTAGTTCAGGGTATGCCTTGAGTAAACCTCTTTTGAGATATAAAAGATGTTAAGCAAAGAAGCAAATGAAACAAAGTTGGAGGAAGAGAGATGCTAAGCACATGAAGATCTCCCAGGAACAGAAGCTCAAAAAAGACATGGACCTTCTTCCACAGCTGACAGAGAGAAAGACTTTTCCTAGAGCTGGCACCCTGAATTTGGGCTTCTATTCTTCTAAACTATGAGAAGATAAGTGTCTTTTTGTTAAAGTCACCCACTTGTGATATTTTTGTTACAGCAGCACTAGATAACTAAGATACTACTTATCCCTTTACTCTTTATGTTTTACTTTATGCATAGAATTGTCATGCTTTTCTTTACATTGCTAAGCAGAAGCCATTTCTCCTTGTAAGTCATAAACACAACGCCTCTCTTTCTATTGCACTTTAGGTTGACTTTGCCTCATTAATCTATGTTGGCTTTGCCTCCTCTCTTTTCCCCAACTCCACACTTATCAGAATACCCTAGGGCTGTATCCTGAAATAAACGTAGAATCTGTATCACTTTCACAACCTCCACATTACTATTTTTGTCAAAGTCACCATCATCACGCTCTTACATTAGCATCGTAACTGGTTTTCTTGCCACCACCCTTTGACTTCTGTAGTCTATTATCGACACAATTGTCCAAGTGATCCTTATGAAATGAAACTCAAATCATGTCACTTTATTTTAAATACTTTAATGCCTTATTATTAATATTATTTTTAAGAATAAAAGTCAGGCGCTTTATCAGTTGCTAAAGTGAGTAGTCCCAAGTTTCAAACACACTCTTGATTTTCATTCTCCCTCTGAGTTTGGAATTGAGGCAATTCATTCAATCAAATCTATTTTGCTGTTGACAAAACCACTACCAAAAAAAAAAAAGTGTACATCAATATCGACGGGACATATCAAAGAGGTGAGACAAATACTAAAATTAGTAATTAACCCTGTAGTATATACAGCTCAGCATTATGAAAAATAAGTTCAAACCTAGACCAGATCATGCCACTCTTCATCATTCAAACCACTAGTTATCGAGAACAGAATAAAAAATGATAGTTTTAATTTCAATAAACATCCTGGGCCTAATTTTCCTTTGACTTAAGACATGATAATTTTCAGATGAGCTCTGAATTCCCTTCATAGGCCACTTTTCTACAATTCTGTGTGTTTGAATACTTCAGGTTCAGTCTTACATTTATTAGAAATAAAAATAAAGCAATTTTGTGTTTTTAATAATGCTGGAAGTAGAACCAATAAGAGCAAAAAGAGTTTTCAAATCATGTTTTATTTTCTGTTTTATAGAAAACACAGGAGGGAGACAGAAGCAAATGACTCCTGTTTATGAAACATGTACTTTAAAAATGTAACTACCATGAATTTCCAAAAATTAAGCCTCCATTTTGGAGTTCATTTGTAACTCTGCTGTATTTTTCACCTTTATGGATGAAACTCTCATCCCGTCAACACAGTGAAGTCTACTAGTCCAAAATACTTACTGATATTATTGTATGTGAGGAAATCGAGAAATATAAATAAATCTTGACTCTTATATGTAAAACTAGAATAGCAAATAAAATTTTTACAATATGAATTTAAAAAAAGAATCTTTTCTGATTTACATAACTGCCAGGTACTATGGAGCAGTTGTTTTCAAAGTGTCAGGGCTCTGTCCACTTCTGACTATAATCATTTTTTGCAACTCAAGCCAGTTTGTCAGCCTTTATTGAAATATATCATGTCAAATAATTCTCCTTTGAAAAAGGGCTTATTAAATATTCATATTCTTGGCTGATAAGAAACCTTTTTCTTTCTATTTGCATTTAATCAAATCACATACGCAAGTAAAATTCCCCATGCCAATAATATGAATATTTTCCCCTTATTTGTTTCTTCAGAATATATGGGGAGATATGAGATTTGCAAAAGTAATGCTTTTGCCTACAGAAAATGTATTTCAATCCTGGTTTTTTCAATGGATTTAAATTCTTTCTGACATGAAAACCCCTGGGGTCAATATCCTATTTAAAGTTCACATTTGAGTTTATAATGGTTCTGCTTCTTGCTGATTTAGATTTAATCAGAATGAGAAATAAGAGGAACACATAACCTTCTACATCTAAAACAGACTACATAATGTTTGTAATTAATAAGCATCACCCCATGGGTAAATGGCATTCTGCCTGAAAATTATATAGCATCATTAATATCAACGGTAAATGTCAAAGTACTCAAATGTCAAAGCATTTTCATTATCTTACAAATACTCTATTTATAAAAAATGGTGCAACACCTGTGAATTGACAATAAAGTCATCCTAGAATTTGAGGGAAAAAAAATCACAGGACACAGGATGAAGGGGTTAGTTCATCACCTCAACTACACAGTACCTACTTGAATATTGTATTTGAAAAGTTGATTCTTTAGTTGAGGCTGTACCATCAATTTAGAGTCAAGTAGGGTATTGTGATGTTTAAACATTTGTTTTGGCAAATAAGACCTAGCAATTTGCTGAGTATGGATTTAATCACTTCTAAACTATGATTTTTTTTTTTTTTAAACTATGATGGTTGTAGCTAATGGTTTTGCTGAGTGAGGACTCAGTTAGAAAAGAAATGGAGTAAACCACCCTATTTAGCCTCTTATCATTGTACATTATTTTACTTCGTTTAATAACTGAAGCTTTATTACTCAAATGCATGTCTCTTTGGACATTCTCATGGAAACCATTTCTGTCAACCTTTTCAAATATTCCTGCCAGGAAGAAACATTAGTATTTTCCATGCCCTCCTCTCCTCAATCTCAAAAATGTTTCTGCTATTACCACCCGAAACCCTGGTGGTGTTCTGGTTAAGAGCTACAGCTGCTAACCAAAAGGTTGGCCATTCGAATCCACCAGGCGCTCCTTGGAAACCCTATGAGGCAGTTCTACTCCGTCCGGGTCTCTATGAGTCGGAATCAACTCAGCAACAATCAGTTTGGTTTTTGGTTTTTATTACCACGTAACACAGTCTCTTTTGAAGGCTTTTCATTGTATACCAATCCCTTACAACAGGAGGAACTTTAAAGTCTTCCTTCTCTCTTCCTTCCTCCTTTTCTTCCTTCCTTCTGCTTATCTACCTTCCTTCTTTCTTTCATTACTTCCTCCTTCTGTATGTACTTTCATAATGTTTCTGAATTTCTACTGTGCTTTAGGTACTGTACAAATTAAGAGGGATAAAGCATCGAATAAGACATAGTGCCTGTTTTCAAGGAGATATTGTCCTTCAGCCTCTTCCTTGTAACTATTTTTGGGAGATTTATCTTTCTTATTGAACTGTCTTCTAAAGCTCTGGTCTCTAGCTTCTTTGATCACTTCAAGTTAAATCACGTCTCTTGCTACTTCATTCCACTTTTTTTCATGCTCATTATCCACATCCTGGGTTTCTTATCTTTGATTAATTCTTCAAAGCTCACCTCAGGTGCTGTTTTCAAATCAAACGTTTGCTAAATTTCTATCCCAAATGACAACCCCACTTCTTAAACTCTCTTAAATTTACATTCTTAAGCTCTCTAACATTGTCTATCTCCTTTACGATATTTGAAATATTTTTCTCTATGTTATCTATCCATGCATACCTTAATTAAACAAGTAATCATTAAGTGCTTAATATACATGAGGCAAATACTTTATTTCAATATTGGCTTGTATACTTACCATGAGCATCTCATACAAAGATCCACTTAAATTGTCTTTGAACCTGCAGCAATCCCTAGCAAATCATTTTTTTGGCTATTTAATTATTTCTCAAATTGAAATGCACATAGCTTCTTTTAATCAGTACTAGTGGTACAAAAAAAAAAAAAAATTTTTTTTTTTTTTAGTGGTACAGCGGTTGAGAGCTTAGCTGCTAGCTAAAAGGTTAGCAGTTTGAATCCATCAGCCACTCCTTGGAAACCCAATGGGGAAGCTCTACTCTGTCCTATATGGTCACTATGAGTCGGAATCAACTCTACAGCAATGTGTTTGGTTTATATAGCTATATACATATATGTATATATATTTTGTTTATAGCGCTGGGTGGGTAAATAAATATATTTGTTATTGTTCTGGTTGTGTGCTGAGAAGTTGAATCTAATTCATACTGACTCTGTAGGACAGAGTAGAACTGCCCCATGGGGTTTCCAAGCAAGTGGCTGGTGGATTCAAACTGCCAACCTTTTGTTTAGCAGTCTGAGCTCTTATCCACGTCCTCACCAGTGCTCTGTATAAATATATTTATATACATAAATATATGTCAGTTTTGGTGTCCTGTCATGGCTTGCGTGTTGGTTTGATACTGGAGGCTTTGCCACCAATATTTCAAATACCAGCAGGTCAGGTTTCAGCTGAGTTTTCCAGACTAAGACAGACTAGGAAGGAGGACCTGGCAGTCTATTTCTGAAAAAATTGGCCAGTGAAAACTTTACCAATAGCAGCAAACATTGTCTGATAAAGTGCTGGAAGATGAGCCCCTCAGATGGAAGGCACTCAGATATGACTGGGGAAGAGCTGCCTCCTTAAAATAGAGTTGACTTTAATGATGTGGTTGGAGTCAATCTTTCAGGACCTTCACTTGCTGATGTGGCACATCTCAAAACGGGAAGAAACAGCTACAAAAATCTGTTAATAATCGGAAAGTGAATGTACGACATAAGAGGCTAGGAAAATTGGAAGTCATCAAAAATGAAACGGATTGTATAAAAATTGATATTCTAGGCATTAGTGAGATAAAGTGGACTGGTATTGGTCATTTTGAATCAGATAATCATGGTCTACTACCCCAGGAATGACAAATAGAAGAGAAATGGTGTCACATTCATCATCAAAAGCAACATTCAATATCTATCCTGAAATACAGTGTTGTCTGTGTCAGGATAATATCCATATGCCTACAAGGAAGACCAATTAATACGACTATTATTCAAATTTACACACCAAACACAAATGCCAATGATGAGGAAATTGAAGATTTTTATGAATTTTTACAATCTGAAATCGAACAAACATGCAATCAAGATGCATTGATAATTATTGGTAATTGCAATTTGGAAGTTGGAAACAAAGAGTGATTGGTAGTTGGAAAATATGGCCTTGGTTATAGAAATGACGCTGGAGATAACATGACAGAATTTTGCAAGTCCAACAACCTCTTCATTGCAAATACATTTCAACAACATGAATGATGACTATACACATGACTCTCACCTGAAGGAACAGCTCAAAATCATCAGTTTGAACAAGGCCAGGGGATGACTGTGGAACAGACCATTGATTGCTCATACGCAAGTTCGAATTGAAGCTGAAGAAAATTAAAATAAGTCTATGAGAACCAAAATACAACCTTGGGTATGTATATCTTGCATGATTGGGAAGACTATCTCAAGAATACATGATGAATGGAGAAAAGATTGATGTTTTCAAGGAATTTGCTTTACTCGGATCTACAGTCAACCCCTATGGAAGCAACAGTCAGGAAATTAAGTGATGTGCTGCATTGAGTTAAAAGAATTGTAAAGTGTTAAAAAACAAAGATATCACTTTGAGGACTAAGATATGCCTGACCCAAGCCAAAATATTTTCAGTCGCCTCATATGCATGCAAAAGCTAGTCAATTGATAAGGAAGACTGAAGAAGAATTGATTCCTTTTATGGTGTTGGCAAAAAATATCAAATATACTTCCAGGAGAATGAACAAGTCTGTCTTGGAAGAAATATAGCCTGAGTGCTCCTCAGAAGCGATAATGGCGAGACTAAGCCTCACACAATTTGGACTTGTTATCAGGAGGGACCAGGCTCTGCAGAAGGGCATCATGCTTGTTAAAGCAGAGGGTCAGCAAAAAAGAGAAAGAGTCTCAATGAGATGGATTGACACAGTGGCTTCAACAATGGGCTCAAACACAACAATGACTGTGAGGATGCACAGGACCTAACAGTGTTTTGTTCTGTTGCACGTAAAGTTGCCTTAGTTGAAACAGTCTTGATGGCCCCTGACAACAACTAATATATATATATATATAATCACTTGCATTCTTACTCACAAAATAAAATGAATATTAAATCTAATAGTATATCTATCACAGTTACTTAAATTCAACAAGAAAGGCGGCATTGTAATGCTTGCTGGAAAGAACAATATTTGATGTTTTAAATTCTGCTGTCAAATGTTTCAGATCAATGAACATTGGCTCTGACAGGAGACAACTCTTTGTATCACCTTTGCCCCTTACATGTGTCTGGAGAAGTCCCTGTCTGGGAAAAAATTCAAAATTCTACTGGATCTTCATCTAGTTTCTTGTTTATGAGACCCTTCTTGGTAATGACTGTCCCTCGTGGGCCCTGAAAATCCCAAGCTTTCTCTAAACAGCCTTTTTCCTTAAAGTTATATAGTAAACTACTCATAAAGAAAATGAATGAAACACTTAAAAAATATATTGCTAAGATAAAAAATAGCTACCTGTAGAGTTTAGGAAACAGAAAATATTTAAAAAGGTGACAATAGATCCAAAGAATTTTAAAGGTTTTTCCTTGTAAATGTATAGGAAATAAGCTCTATGCAAATTAAAAAAAAAAAAAAGGCATTTCATTTCTAAGATAAAACTAAGCCTAAAGGAAATATCACGTCTTATTCCAGGTCTTTTGCTAGTGACATATTTTTTCAAAAATTTGATAAGCATGCCTTTTTTTCCATATTTACAACTATTACTATTCACATGCTACAGGTTAAAAGTAGGTTCATTTTCTACTACATTGTCTTTGCATTTCATTTTCTTATATAGTGAATCTTTAAATTCCCTTTCCATGTTCACGTAACAAAAAGATTCAATATTCAACATCTATTTTAAAGTATCTACATCCAGTCTTTTCCCAGGCCAACCTCTATCTGAGGATGGACTGTCACAAGCAACATTAAGTTAGTCTTTTCAACTGGTCTCTAGTGGGCATAGGACTAAGACTCTGCCTTGAGTTTTATCTGATTCCTTTGGATGGGATCTCAAATACTGCTTTCCACTATTATGAGAATAGGGAAACTTTGGGAAAACTCTGAAGTGATTTTGAAGGGGCAGAAAGAAGAAACCATATAAATCTTTTGCCAGCGAAGGCAGCCAATGAGGGGGGCTAAATGTTAGTTCACTAACTTTACTGGAAAATTCTTCTACATTAAGAGGATTTTGTTAACTAATTTCACAGTATAGCATTGTGAATATGAGAAAAAATTGTCCTGGTTCCAAATAACTGGCTACTACCATCTACTGCCCAACAATAAAGAAATATAAATTATTAGAAGTTGTATAGTGGCTGTGCAACAACAGATTTCAAAAGCTCCTGAAAATATAAAAGGTAATTGAATATTAGAAATAAGTAGCAATTTTCATTGACTATGCAAAGGCATCCAACTGTGTGGAACATAAGAAATTATGAATAAAATTTCAAAGAATGGGAACTCTGGAACACCTAATTGTGCTCATGCAGAACCTGTGCATAAACCAAGACTCAGTAGTTTGAAGGAAACAAGAGGACACTGACTTTTTAAGATCATTTCACCATATTTATTCAATCTGTATACTGAGTAAATAATCTGAAAAGCTGGAGTATAGTAAGAAGAACTAGGAATAAGGATTGGAGGAAGACTCATTAACCACCTGCAATATGCAGATGATACAACCTTGCCTGCTGAAAGTGAAGAGGACTTGAAGCATTTACTGATGAAGGTCAAAGGCTATGGATTACACCTTAACATAAAGAAAACAAAAATCCTCACAAACTGGACCAATGAACAACATCATGATAAGCAGAGTAAAGACTGAAGTTGTCAAGGTTTTCATTTTACTTGTATCCACAATCAACGCCCATGGAAGCAGCAGTGAAGAAATCAAGAGACAAATTTTGTTGAAAACATCTGCTACAAAAATTTCTTTAAAGTGTTAAGAAGAAAAGATGTCACTTTGAGGACTAAGATGCTCCTAACCCCAAGCCATGGTATTTTCAATTGCCTCATATACATGCGAAAGCTTCACAATAAATAAGGAAGACCAAAGAAGAATTGATTCCTTTGAATTATGATGTTGGGGAAGAATATTGAATATACCATAGAGTGCCAGAAGAACAAACAGATCTGTCTATGAAAAAGTACAGCCAGATTGCTCCTTAGAAATGAAAATGGTAAGACTTCATCTCACCTACTGTGAACATGTTATCAGGAGGAACCAATCCCTAGAGAAGGACATAATACTTGGTAAAGTAAAGGGTCAGCAAAAAAGAGGCAGATCCTCAACGAGATGGATTGACACGGTGGCTGCAACAATAGGCTCAAATACAGCAACAATTCTGAGGATGATGTAGGACAGGGCAGTGTTTTGTTCTGTTGTATATAGGGTCCCTATGAGTCGGTACTGATTCTGTGGCGCCTAATAACAGTAAAAACTGCACCTTTTTAAAGTAAGATAAAACATAGAGGTACATCTTTATTTTTACTGCTCTTTTAAGCCATTCTGCCAGTGGGTTAGAAGGAGTATAAATGGGCTTTAATAAACTGAAGGCTATTAAAACATTTCATACTGATGGACTTCCAGTTTCGGCTCAGGGATGAAGAGAGCTGGAAAGAGTACCATTCTCATTTTTATAACAAATCAAAAACAGCCATATGATCTGAAAATTCCCAGATTTTCTTGAGCTTATCAGAGAACTAAGGTTGCAGGACAAACAAGTAACAACAGCAACAAAAAAGACACATGAAGAGAGATACCACATGTAAACACTTGCTTACTTGGGGCAGAAACAGCCAGAATGGTAAAGAAAAATTTATCAAGAACAGTGAACAAATTGGTAGAGACTGATTGTAGCCTGGTGAAAAATTGTAAAGACCCTGGAGCTGCAAATATAAAGCGTATTTATTCTTTTTTGCAGGCTCTTTCTTCATTAACCCCATCTGGCATGATTCCTGATAAAGCTTCCTTCATAGCACCTGGGGAAGGAAACAGCAACTGCTGGGGAATTGAAACAAAACTATATACAAGCTCTTCTCTCTCATCTCCCTGTTGTAGAGAGACATTCCTCTATGAGTCTGTTTCTGCAAATTTTATGAGCAGAGATGCCTGATAACGTTTTGTTTTCAAGAATATAGTGAAGACCCTTGGAAGATATAGTGTCTTCCTTGTGAGCAGAAGGCAGGTTTGTTAGCTGTCAGTGTAATAAAGATGATAACTCCTCTTGGGAAAAGGTTTAGATTTGCTTGCAACTCTATATAAGTGATCAAGGCTTCCTCAGTTTGACGATCCTTAGCAATTGTTGCAGATTGAATAGTGCCCCCCAAAAATATATGTTTTGTAAATCCTAAATCCCTATACCTGTGGATGTAATCCCACTTGGGAATAGAGTTTTCTTTGTCATGTTAATGAGACCGTATCATTTTAGGGTGTGCTTTAAGCCAATCATCTTTGAGATAAAAAAGAACAGATTAGGCATAGAAAAGGAAGCAAAGATAGGGGAAGTTAGATGCTTCACCACACAAAGACCTCAAGGAACCAAGGAACAGAGACTAAAAAAAGAGAATAACCTTGAAAATGGAGTTTTCCCCTAGAACCATTGCCCTGAATTCACAATTCTAGCCTTGGTGGCACAGTGGGGCACTTCTATTCTGCACACATGGGGTCACCTTGAGTGGGAATTGACTTCATGAACACTAACAACAATATGTCAATTTTAATTTTCTTCTTTTTATTTAATCACTTACTGACAGAGGGGTGTTAAAGTCTCTAGCCAAAACTGAATGTTTGTCTATTTTATCTTTCAGTTTTAACAGTTTTTACTTCACATATTTTGAAGCTTAGTGAGTGTTGACAGGCCTGTCTTCCAAGGTGCCCCTGGATGGGTTGAAGCCACCAGCACTTCAGTTAGTGGTAGAGCTAGTGCTTAACGATTTGCTCCACCCAAGGACTCCTAAAATGAAAATGGAAGATCTGAACAACATTATCAAACAACATAATGTAATTGGGATTTACAGAAGTCTTTGCCCAACAACAGCATTATTTTCAAAAAACATAGAACATTTTTTATAAGGACATCTAAAGTCTATATGAACATAGACTATTCTAGTATAAAGTAAAACAAAATAAAATCTTAGCAAATCTAATATAATAAAAATCATAAGAAGATGCTTTCTGAAAATAATCTAAACTAGAAATCAATATCAGATATCTGAATAATTTTGAAATATTTGGAAATCTAACAACACACTTATAAATAACCCATGGGTTGAGAAGGAAGTTTCAATGGAAATTAAAAAAAAACATTTTGAACGAAATGATAATGAAAATGCACAGTATCAAAAATAGGACAGCACAGCTCAATCAATGATTAACTGTAAATTAATAGCATAAAATGAAAGGTCTCAAATCAATCATCTAATCTGTCATTTTAAGAAACTAGGAAAAAAAAAAAAAAAAGAGCAAACTAAACTCAAAGTAAAGCTGGTTGAAATCTGTCTTGGAAGAAGTACGGCCAGAATGCTCTTTAGAGGCAAGGATGGCAAGACTTTGTCTCACATACTTTGGACATGTTGTCAGAAGGGACCAGTCCCAGGACATCATGCTTGGTAAAGTGAAGTGACAGCAAAAAAGAGGAAGACTCTCAATGAGACAGATTGACACAGTGACTGCAACAAGGGGCTCAAGCATAGCAAAGGCTGTGAGGATGGCCCAGGACTAGGCAGTGTTTCCTTCTGTTGTACACAGTATCATTATGAGTTGGAACCGACTCAATGGCACATAACTACAACAACAAAAGCTGGTTGAACAACTGAAAAACAATTATTTCAATTCATCAGATTAACAAAGTAAAGAGTAAAAAATATGATCATCTCGAAAGATTTTTAAAAATTGACAAAATTCAACATCTGTTCATAATAAAAATGCTCAGTAAATTTGGGATAGAGGGTATCTACAGCTAATATAGTTAAAGGTAAAGATAGAAAGCTTTCTCCATAAGATAGGAAGAAAGATAACAACGTCTCCCCTCACAATGCTTATTCGGCATCATACTAGAATTCCAAACCAATGGAACAGTGGCTAAGAGCTTGGCTACTAACCAAAAGGTTGGCTGTTTAAAACCATCATCAGCTCCTTGGAAACCCTGTGGGGCAGTTCTACTCCATCCTACAGGGTCACTATGAGTCGGAACCAACTCGACAGCAACATAAAAAATAAGGCAACATAAACAAAAGTCATATAGAATGGACCTCAAAGGCAACATAAACAAAAGTCATACAGAATGGACCTCAAAGAAAAACAAACCAAAAAAAGTCTCTATTTATCCACGATTGTCAGAATACTGTAAAATTTAGTTTAACACAATTGATTTGCAGATATTTCCCAAATGGTGCTGCCACCAAAAAGTAAAATGTTTAGTTCTTTTTATTATTATTTATCCCACAATCTGAACTGTGAGCAATTCAAAATTCACTGAGTATAAAGAAAAAAAAAATCTGAAAATACTTTTGAGGAAAACTTTTCTATTGCGATCTAATTTCTATTAGAATCTATTAGAAGATAGATTTGGTTGCTCTCCCTATAATGCAAGTTCCTCGGAATTTCATAGATTTACTTAATAGATTCCTTGATAAGGGAGTGATCTCTGATTAAAGCTTTTTTAGTGCAAATTGTACTTTTGCTTCTCTCCCTAGGGCAGACCCTGGTGAACACGGAGATTTACCTATCGTCACTTACTAAGGATGATCAGTTTATTGAGTGATATCTCACCCCCAAGTGAAAGCACAGATAACAATAATCTCCTTTCTATAACTGAAAAACAAATGTTACTTATGAATTGCTGATTGCACAACTTCCATAACCTGGGGTAAACAAAAAAAAAACCCTTTGCCATCAAGTCGATTCTTACTCATAGTGGCCCCATAGGACAGAGTAGGACTATCCCGTAGATTTTCCAAGAAGCACCAGGAGGATTTGAACTGCTGACCCTTTGGTTAGCATAGCTCTTAACCACTATGCCACCAGGGTTTCCAATTTCAGGGTAGGAGTGGGGAAATATGATCCCTGAGAGAACCAGTAAGTAGGAAGATTTCATCTCTCTCAGGAGTGGAGAAGCATATCATGCTGGGTAAAGTCAAGGGTCAGCAAAAATGAGGAAGACCCTCTAGATGGATTGATACAGTGGCTGCAACAAGGGAATCAAACATAGCAACCATTGTAAGGATGGCATAAGACTGGGCAGTGTTTTGTCCCATTGTACATAGAGTCGCTATGAGTCAGAACCAACTGGATGGCACCTGACAACAACAGGAGAGTGGATTATTTCTTCACCTTTAAGCAATGCCAGCTACAGTCTCAGCAATTCCTTGAATCTGTGTTCTCAGAGCCCACGTCAGGCTATCAGAAAAGGAACGTTTTCAGTGATTAGGAACTTCCCTGACACTTTTTCTGTGCTTTGAGTTGTCTTGCAAAGCTTTGACCTAAGATATAATGAGCTAAATGACTGTAAAGTGTCAGCAATGGAAAGGTGTTATGTAAGAGATGACATTTTCTACATGTCCATTTTGAAAGCATGTTATCTAGAAACTCTTAAAAATAGATTCAGTTCACTTTTGTCTGCTTAAGATTTGATGCCATTTCGACCAGGAGAAAAAGGTATGCCTCATAGAAGATATATCACAAAATATCACCGCATCTTTAGATTAGAAGAGCCCATGTTAAGATACTTAGTCTGTCCTGCCAGGTTTTTCCACCTAGAACATATAAATGATCACGATAACTATCATCTCTTATTTTAATTACTAAGCAAATAGATAGCTAGTGGATAACAAAAGAAAGAAAATACGTTGAGTTTTAACATTAGGAAAGAAGGTACCCAATTTAATTTTAAATGTGACTATTAAAATATTAGAGATTCACTGACATTTAGAAAAACAGTCAAGACTTGTACAGATTTCTAACTTAACACAGGTGCACCTGCACATGCGTTCTCTTAAATACATTCACATAAACACGCCCCAAACCAAGAAACCAAACCCTTTGCCGTCAAGTCGATCCAACTCATAGTGTCCCTGTAGGACAGAGTAAAACTGCCTTATAGAGTTTCCAAGGAGCATCTGGTGGATTCGAACTGCCAACCTTTTGGTTAGCAGCTGTAGCACTTAACCACTAAGCCACCAGGGTTTCCGAAAGCATTTAATATTTAAAATTACTATGATGTTTATTTTTGCAACTTTTTCTAGGTACATAGAAACTGGTATAATAAGTTGTGTTTTTTTTTCTTATTTATCACACCATAAACGTAGTTCACCTGCACCCTCCATTCTCATCATCCTCTTGCCACGTTCCTTTCTGCCTCACACCTTCACTCTTGGTCTCTGCCTGAAATGATCCTTCTCCCATCTATAGATTCCACACGTTATTTAGGGCGCAATTGAAATGTCTTTTCCTCCAAGAGACCTTCCTTGACTTTCTGATATCCGGTTCTATAATCTCCCTCCACCAGTTACTCCCTCCTCCCCATAGTGTCCGTTAGTGCTTGTCATTGTTTGTCATTATTTATTCATCTGACTATTATTAAAATGCTGGTCACCCTCTTCTAGATTTGAAGTTTCATCATGATAAAATTACTGTATGTTTGGTTAACCATTTTATGACTAAGGTGTAGCAGAATGCCTGGCACATTAACAACAACAAAAAAAGTGCTATCCTTGACATCTGCCCCTTTCTTAACCCTCCTCTTTTTAGGAAAGAGCATCAGACCAAAATTGTGTCTCCTGTCTTCGTCTCTAGCTACTTAGTCAAGCCACTGGAAAGTCCTGAGAGTTCTACCTTAAAATATACTTTCACTCTACCACTAAAATTTTAATCTAACCCTTCACCATTTACTGCCTTGGCTTGTGCACTAATCCTCTAAGTGGTTTGCTGATTCCTCTCTGTCTCCCAACCACTAGGAACATTTTTTTTTTTTTTTCCAGCAACCAGAGTAATCCTCTAACATTATAAATATGCTCCTGTCATGGCTCTACTCAAATCTCTCTACTATCTTCCTATCACACTTAGAATAATTCCAACGTCCTTCCAAAGGTCACCATGTTTTTCACAAATAACACACCCACACATAGAAAGCACGGCATAGCTCATTTACAAAATCACCGGAGAGGGGTTGCACTTTTGGCAAAAAACCATATAATGAACGAGTTATTTGTGTAAAAATACAATAATCAAGCTCTCATTGATTTGGTTCCTGCACTGCTTCACCTCTTCACTCCTGCCTTTGTTTTCTCTACTCCAGTCATGCTTCTCAGCCTGAATGATGGACACTCACGTAAGACCCTTTGCAGTTATTGCTCAATTTGCTATGCAGCATTATTCACGTGCTTACCTGATCTAGCTCTCTACTTAAACGCCACATCATCAAAGAGGTCTTACTTGCCCATCCTCTCCAAAATAAGCCCTTCTACCATCATTCTTTTTTTTACCATCATTCTAAATCCATTAACTTTTCTTTCTTTTTTTTTTTGACACAACTTCATATTCTCTGTCACTTGAGTTTTTATTGATTTATTTTATCTCTTTCTACTGAAATATAAGCTTATAAGAGCAGAGACTTTTATTTTTTAATTAACTACTAATTTTTCTGCAAACATTGGGTTCTTGGTAAGTACATTTGAATGAATAAATAAATGTTCAACAAATATTTCTTTAAAATTTGGGTGAAGTAATGAATGCATGAATGATAAGTTAAAACAGGCAAATCAGTTTTTGCAGGCAGACATTCTCCTTATCAGACATAAGCTATAGCCAAGGAATCACAAACTGCCAAAGTAAACGTTCTAGTACAGAAATTTTCATTTACGCATCAGGTGTTATTCATTAAGTCCATAATATTTGTGATTTTACTTCATTTTTTGTGATGTAACTTACCCACTTAGAGAAAAAAAAAAACCCTAAATTTTTATAAGCTATCATAAAAAAAAAAAAAATATCCCGTCCAAATTCTTTTGTTTAGTTTTCAAGATCTCCATAATCCAGCTATATTCTGACCTCTTAGTCTTATTATCAGTGTCATTCAATATGAAGAATCTCCTACATCTCTTTTGTATCATCCCAAATATTTAAAACTCATGTTGACAACTAGTTCCTAGATCTTGGTTTCCAATACCATTCTGCAATAGAAGGACCTTTGGAGAAATGGTTGATTCTAGGACTGAGGCAGAATATATTCAAGATGAACCTAGAGCATCTTGCAGTGTCAGGAAGTAAGGAAGTGTTCAAAACAAACAAAAAACCTCGACAATGATGCAAGTATGCCAAAGCACGTATTAGCCAACTAAAAAAGTTCCCAATATCCAAAGTTGGAGTGATTTGAGCAAAAGGAATCAAACAACAAAAAAGTAGTATTGGATTATAACCCAAAGTTTGAAATAAATATCCAAAGGTCTATATTGATATTAATAAATAATTTAATGAATATATAAATGGAAGAGAATAGACAAATCTCTTGTGTAGAAAATTCCAAATAATTGATATAGATTCCCTACCTTAAAGGAGGGGAACATAACAAGTGGGAACATAACTCCCTACTCCTGCGGTGTGGGCTGTACATAGTTACTTACTTCCAATGATTATAGTATGTGAAGTGAGAAGATCAGTGGCTTTAGAGTAAGGAAATATTTCATATACTACCTTAGTCAGGAAATCAAGGTTGATATCAACAGCAAAAAGTCATATGGATAGATTTTGCCCTTGATATGATGTTCTAAGAATAGAGCATTATCTCCGGGTTTTCCTCCCCAAAACGAAGGACCCCAGTCTGATTGTGAGAAAAATATAAGACACATTCCAAATGAGAGACATTCTACAAAATACCTAATCAGCACTCCTGAAAACTCTTGATCAATGTGTGACCAGATTTTCCTCAAAGGAAAGTCTGAGTAACCACCGCAGCCAAGAAGAGTCTACTAACCTAAATGTTGGCAGTTCAGAACCACCCAGTGTCTCTGAGGAAGAAAAGAAAGGTGTGGCAATCTGCTTTCATAAAGATTGCAGCCAAAAAAAAAAAAACCCTATGAAGCAGTTACACTCTGTAACACATGGGGTCACCATGAGTAGGAATCAACTTGACAGGAACTATTTTTTTTAGATATTGCTCTATTAATTGTGATGTGTACCGTTCTAATGTAAGATAATAATAATGGGGAAAACTTGGCTTGGGTATATGAGAACTTTCTGTACTACCTTCACATCTTTTCTGTAAATCTAAAACTATTCTTTAAGAAAAAATTTCATTAAAAACACAATAAATATTTATGCCGAACTCACCAAAACCAAACCAAACCCGTTGCCATTGAGTCAATTCTGACTCATAGTGACCCTATAGGATTCACAGCTGGTACATAATACTTTGTTAGAAGGAATTTTGGACTAGAATTGGGCTCAGAGTCCATCATTTTAGCTAAGAAGAAACTGGGGTCAAAAGAAGCTCCCTATCTACCTTGGAATTTTCTTTATGAATCTTTCCTTTTTTAAGCATTTCTATGTCATGCAGACATTTTGTTTCAAATTGTCCATGTTCTTGTCAATTCCAAGGATGTTCTCTAATAAAAGATGCATTAGGTAACTGTCATGGATTGAATTATGTCCCCCAAAGAATGTGCATATCAACTTGGTTAGGCCATGATTTCCACTATTGTGTGGTTGTCCTCCATTTTGTGATTGTAATTTTATGTTAAAATGAGGGTGGGGTTGTAATATTGCCCTTACTCAGGTCACCTCCCTGATCCAATGTTAAGAGATAAAAGTAAAGAGAAGCAAGCAGAGAGTTGGGGACCTCATACAACCAAGGAAGCAGCACCAGGAGCAGAGTGCATCCTTTGGACACGGGGGTCTCTGCACCTGAGAAGTTCCTCAACCAAGGGATGATTGAGGAACTTCCTCCAGAGCCAAAGAACAGAGAAAGGCTTCCCCTGGAGCCGACACCCTGAATTTGGACTTGTAACCTACTAGACTGTGAGAAAATAAATTTCTCTTTGTTAAAGCCATCCACTTGTGGTGTTTCTGTTATGACAACACTAGATAACCAAGACAGTAACTACCCTGTAAAAATAATACGAAGCTTGAAAATGCAGAAAAATGGTCTTTGAATATTTCAAACTTGGATAAGTATGTCTGTGGCTATTTTTCTTAGAAGGTAATCACACATTCAATATTATTTTAATAGTTAATACATATTCTTCTGCTGTGTTTTTACTCATACAGTAATTTTTCCAGGATCCATTAACGTTTTCTATCACTCATTTGAAGTAGAAGGATTTAATGACTTAGTTCACTGTTGGGAGTTTGACTCTTTCTCAATCTAATCTATGCATACAGCAAAATGTATTTTGTTTGCAAAGTCAAATACCTTCTACTGCTGAACTGTCTGTCATTTACCTGTCACTTCCCTGGGCAATTAGAAAATTGTTTTTGTCCTTCACAAATCTGTTTCAGTTGTCTGCTTTACCTTGACCATGGAGACCTGACCACAGTGTAGCATTTGCTCAAGGAAACAGCTTGTTCATTTTTATTCCTGCTTTGTGGAATAGCTTTGTTTTCTTGTATTGGCAGGAGAGGAGAATGCTGACAAGATGATACTGAACCAAACTCAAGCCAGCCAGTTCGGATCATTATCTTACGTGCCAAGTGGCAGCAATACATTTGGCCTGCAAACAAAATAATTTTTTAAACCTCCTAGTGCCAAACCTCTTTAATAATTTATCTTCCTCCTCCCTATCATCATCACTTTAGCACTGGAGGGATGTCACTGTAATAAGCTTTCAGTTTCATTTTACACTTTGAAGCATATTACTCTAACTCAGAATGATAAAGCATAATAATAAATTTGAGAGATAATATATCTTAGGGTATATATAGATATATTATATAAATATTATCTCTTAATAATATATGAGCTCAAGCATAACAAAGATTGTAAGGATGGCACAGGACCGGGCAGTGTTTTGTTCTGTTGTGCATAGGGTCGCTATGAGTCGGAACCAATTCGACGGCACCTAACAACAACAACAATATCTTAGAGTCTTTGCAATGACTCCTTTTAATAAGATTTACACCACTTAGAGCATATATAATTTTTCATAAAGGTTTTTTGGTATTTAATATATATTTATAAAATTATCGAGGGTAAAAAAAACTCACTTTTGTGTGATATTCATAAGATGTGTGGACACTTCTATTCTCATAGATTTTCCTAAATTGATTGATGTCAGCAAGAGTCCAACCTATGTGAAATTGCAAGCCCTTTAATTTTTAAGATAGGGAGTTTATTTTTCCGCCACAATTTCACAGCTTCTTAAAGTAGAAAGAGTTGTAATTGGCAAAAAAATTAACAAAACGCAGCTAACAATGTATTAACGTGTTTGGCAAGGCATCCGATTGCGTCTGATTCTCTGAGCCAGGATGCTAACGCTTTCATTCTTGTGGCGATCTCTTTTCATTTATTATAATGGCAGGAACAAATCTGTTCCTATCTAATGGTTCTGATCTGTGTAATAAGAGATAGTATTCTAACTTTGTTCCATCTGTCTGCTCAAACATTGGTCCACCTTGAGGCTAAACGGTTGTTTTTTGCAGTGCCACATTACAGAATTTTTCAGTACAGAAGTATGCACATTGCAAGGATCACTTTTAATGTCACTGAAATACTCAATAGTCATTTGATTATACTTTTTTGTAGCTAGTCAGCCTGGCTTTTAAGTGATCTGTACAGAATTTCAACGACATGTATTAAATAATTCTTCAGAGATTACCATTTGGGTGGCTTTACTTCTGTCATTTTCCTTCTCTATCAATTGGTTAAATGGTTATAATGAAAGACTTGGTACACTTATTTCTGGGTACATCTGATTTTTTTTTTTTTTGTACATGAATAACAATTAGAGTGTATGCCACAGTTTCTTAGACTAAGTTATTTACTCATGCTTTTAGTCATTTTTCTCCAGCATTGCTTATGCTTTCATAGTGCTTTATAGTCCACAGCCTTCAATAGCATTTTAGGCATTTGGTCTTCCCAAAGGTTACATAGCCAGGTGGCAAAGCAGAACTGGGTCTCACGCCACCTGAGTTCCAGTTTTTTTCATTACATGTTGCCTTTTGTTAAAAAAAAAATCTTTTAAATAAGTGGCATACACCGTTTTGTTCAGATACTGGAGGGTTTGCAGTCAACCAAAATGCGCTAACTCAGAAAACCATCTATTTTTTCCATATAATGTGTGATATCAGGTCATCATGGCTGCCTGCCTTCACCCAACCACCTCTCTCCTGACTAACTTGATGCTGCTGAAACTTCACACACGTCAGGGCACAATTGCTTCATCTCCTGTTTCAAAAGCATAAAATAAAAGTGTGTTCTGACACAGCATAGTTTGAATTTACAGTCACATATAATCCAATGATTAACTAGTCTGTCTACATATCAGAGTCACTTGTGGAGTTTTAGAAGACACACAGGTGACTTGGCCTAGACCTGCAGGGTTGGAAACTTGAGGAGGATTTGGGAAACTGTATAAAAAAACAAACAAAAAATAAATTAACTAATAAATAAAAGTTCTCAGATGATCCTGACATGTAATAAGTGTTGAGGATCACTACTCTAAAACAGCTCTATCCGATGGTTTTCTAAGAATAGATTTAGATCTTCCAGGGCAGAAAAATTACAAACACTGAGGTAAGAAGAAGGTGGCATAAAAAGGAAAGGCTAGTCAAACAAAACTTGAAAATAAACTTGGCTTTTTTGTAAAGTTTGAGTGAAGTAATGGGAACTGTAAACATTACTTGGCCACCATCCAATACCTCCTAATTCAATTTCCTGAGGACTAAAATCCCACGATTAGAGTGTTTTTCCTAATAGTAAAATGCACATACTCCAAAGGTTATAATCCCAAAGAGAAATAACTGGATCATTTTTTGAGAAGAGGATTTGGTGTGGTAAATGTGAGAAAGACAGAACACATTCTAATAAGAAGAAGGGTACCTAAAGTGAGACTGAGATTCCATAGGTAGGTTTTAGATTTTGCATGGGTTTTCCTAACGCTTAGTTTGGCTGGTTCAGCTACTTTTGGTGATATCACCTCATGGGTATTATTGACGTTGGTGAGGTATCTCAGAAGTGAAATTTTTACGCCCTAAAACCCTTTGTCATGACTATTGGGAAAGAATCCCTTTCCCTGAGTACAAAGTCAAAACTTGTTCTTTACGATTCCTATAGCTTGAGTATTGAACTTGAAGTTCATCCAGCTCTCCCTTCAATCATTCATCCATCAATTTGGTACCTACACAGGGTAAAGGACACAATGACAAATAAGACAGAGTCTCTATTTACAGGCTTATTGGGAGTGGCAGGGATATATACACATATATAATTATTGACACAACATGATCACACTGTAAAAATTATGGACTTAGAGTCCAAAAACAAAAGATTTTCATTTTCATGTAGGAAATGGCTATAATAAAATTCAAATTTCGGTAGATAGTTACTAAGAAGTAAAGGGATGCAGATTATTGTAAGCAGAAAAAAACAAAAGCAGAAGATCAAGTAAAGAAAGAACGCTTGTTCTCCAGGACCCCTGATTAGCCTGCCATGACTGAATGTTTGACTTAAATTGCTTATATTACAATATAATTAAACCCTGTCCTCTAGGTCTTTATTATTAGTTAGCAGTTTAGACAGGATTAACAACATAAGATATAAAGTCACTAACCTACAAGGCAAGAAGAGCACAGGTTTTTGTACAGGAATGGTTATATCCAGAGTTTGGAACTGGTTCATTTGGTTAGAACCCCTGCCGAAAATTTGCATTTCTAACAAGCTCCCTGCTGAGACTTTACATTTCCATTCCAGGTAGACTGAATCAGAATCTACATTTTAACAAGATCCCTGGGTGATTTTTATATATAACTTCCTGGGAACTTGTTAGAAATGCAAATTCTCAGCAGGGGTTTGAACTGAAACCAACTGGTTTGAAGGCTTGGTTAGATCTTTGATTCTATCACTTGTAGACAAATGCCCTTAGGTGAACTACTTAATCTGACCATAAAGTGAAACAATTAGAGTTCCCACATCATACGATTGTGAGAATTAAATTTACAGTACATGTATATTATTAAAGCGATGGGCCACAGTCAGAGCTCAATAAAATGTGGGTTCTGTGCTTACCACCATTGAATAATTTGGAGTCTTACAGGCTTAAATGTGGCATATCTGATGTATGCCATAGTAAATTTTATCTAAACCACAGTTTCATCTAAGGCTATTCCACTTGTAACAAAGCCATCTTCATTTATGTGTGGTAAAAACGTATGTACGGGAAAAAATGAATAATTGTCTTCAAACTTCTATTAATACTGCTATCCTCAAAATACAAAGTTCTCACTACTGGAAGTTTTGTCTCTGCAAGTGGTTATAAATTTAAATGTTTAAATTCCATAGGAAATAATAGAGAATTGAATTCAGTGAGTTTCTCATGCAGTAAGTAAAGGAATTTTTTGGCGACAGACTTGACAGTAAAATTGATTTTATATTCCATTCTAAGAACAGCCAAAATTCCACGAGGTAACAAAATGAATTTTGAGGTGAATAAATTTGAAAGTCCTTATGATGCTTACTATATGGCGGGCACATAATATAAAGAAAAACAATATAAATGCCCAGGGAAATGAATCACAGGCAAAAGAATTTAAAAATAAAAGTTTATATTATGATCTACTAAAAGAATAAACTTTTAGATAAGTTCTATTCTGAGTGACATAAGCAACATTTGATAAAACTTCAAGTCTTTATTTTCCTAATTAAACTACTGGATTTCACACTCTTTAGCGCATTACTTACGAGACTGCAATCTTAAGTACCATGGAATTTAATAAGCTTACCACTTATTTGTAATAAATTAAAACATTAAAATCCTAAGGTGATTGAATGGTTAATTTACTTCAACAACAGGACAATTTACTAATAATAAGTGGCCCACTGAATCTAGATGAACATGCAAGTATGTCCAATAAGGTGGCCACGCTTGCACACCATTAATTTTTGAAAAGTTCAGTCAATACCATTTTTTATGGTGGTATAAATCTGTTTCTCCTCTAAAGCTTTAAGGGCTTTCACAAAAAATGCTTTTGCATGTATTTACTATCCTGGCAGAGTAAAACATGGTCAAATACACTCTCGCATGTAATTAAATAGTTAGAAACACAAAGTTGTGTAACAAAATTTATCTGATCATTTAAAGAGTGAGTAGAGTAAAAATGAAGGAAATCATCAAGGTTGTTAATTTTTGCAATAATTTAAAAGTGGAGAAAATATACTTTTTTCTTTCGTTGTGTTCTAAGTACAAAGATAAATTAATAGTAATACTTTATATTAATATGTGTTGATCCAGGTTCCAGAGTATAGGCCCTTCAAATTGTATCAATACATAAATATGTATTTCCTGCTACCACCTTTCTTTATGGATCTCTTACTTTTTTTCCTGATACTTTTCTAAGGTATTTTAAAATCAATTTATTTCAAGACGTTAACCACAGTTTTACAAGATTTTTTTATTCCATTTTTTGTGAATGATTAAATACATGTCTTTCAATATACCTGTCCTTACAAAGAAATGTTCTTGAGGATAGTCACAAGTTTAATTACAAAGTAAGAAGGCATCTTCTGGTAGAAAAAGCCAAGAAGTTAACATATCCAGGTTGTCTGGAATCTTAAGGGTTGTACTATCAGTTTAGAATTAAGATTTACCTTTCTCTTTAATATATGAAAGATGTGACCATTAATCGTGAGATTGGATATACGTTTTTGTAAGCCAATATTCTGAATAAAAAGGAAAAGTGGCTATTTGACTAGTAAGGGATATGTAGGAAAAAAACGGAAAGAAATGGTGCAAAGAAAAGTTGTTTCAACTCTAACAAGATTACCAGTAATTTCTTTTTCCTCAAACTTTTCTGGATTTTCTAAATTTAATATATTGTCCTATATAGTAATTTCGAAATTACTAAAACTAAAGACATAGCAATAAACCCATGATTTGAGGGGAACTGATCAGTGTTGTTGTTGTTGTTGTTTTGATCAGTGTAGACTGGGATGGTCTGCAAAGACTCAGACACCCTTGAGCAAAACTAAGTAAGCTGAAAAGCACCTATTTTGTTTGAGCTCAAATGATCCTTCAAGACATTCTTCATATAACTCTCCATTGGTCCTGCGAACAGTCTTTAAACTCATCAGACTTTGTGCCACCTGATTAATTCTTTATCTCTATTTCACAACAGGACCTCTGTAAAGAAAACATTTGTAACTTTTGAAGAAAGAACCCAGGAGGTCAACATACTAGTAGTACATTTGTTTTCAAAGCACAGTGTTGGCCCTGAGAAGTGTTTGCCTGGCTCCCAAGACCAACCCTTAATCGCTAGACTATAATGTCACCACATATACTATGCTTTTTATTTCTACTCTGTCAAAATGTGTTGTGGTGGAGTCAATTCTGACTCATAGTGACCCTATAGGACAGACTAGAACTGCCCCATTGAGTTTCCGAATGTGTAATCTTTATGCAACAGGCTGAAATCTTTATGGAGCCACCAGCCTTTTGGTTAGCAGTTAAACACTTAAACACTGTGCCATCAGGGCTCCTTCTAGAATGTCAAGACCTCAGGAAATTTAGACTCCTCATTTTACAACAAGAAACTGAGGCCAAAAAGTTTACTAACACTGAAATTAAATCATTTTGTCTACATGTGTATTAAAAGAAAACCCATATACTTCTAAAGAAAAGAATCATGAAATAATGTGGCTAGGGTAGTTAGAAACAAGAATTATAGTTTTCACACAGTCAATTTGTTTTTGTACATTTATTTGTTGTAAGCATATTTACAATAATAAGACATCTGGGAACTGGTATCAGATTTAAGAAATTGTGTTTTATTATAGACATTATTAGGCTCATTTTACTTACTATTATTTCCAAATGAAACATGTCAAATTACTTTTAGCTGTATATCAAGAAAGCAAAAAGATAGCAGTAGTATGAAGAAGACAGTCTGCATTTCTCCAACTGAAAGAACTGAAAAAAAAATTCGAGCCTCGAGTTGTGATATTGAAGGATTCTATGGGGAAAGTATTAAACAATTCAGGAAGCATTAAAAGAAGATGGAAGGAATACACAGAGTCACTATACCAAAAAGAATTTTTTGACATTCAATGGCTTCAGAAGGTACCATATAAGCAGGAACCAATGGTACTGAAGGGAGAAGTCCAAGTTGCACTGAAGGCATTGGTGAAAAACAAGTCTCCAGGAATTGATAGAATACCAGTTGAGATGTTTCAACAAACTAATGCAGCACTGGAAGTGCTCACTTGTCTATGCCAAGAAATTTGAAGACAGCTTCCTGGCCAACTGACTGGAAGACATCTATATTTATGCCTATTCCCAAGAAAGGTAATCCCACCTAATGTAGAAATTATCAAACAATATCATTAGTATCACACACAAGTAAAATTTTGCTGAAGATCATTCAAAAGTGGCTGCAGCAGTATCCATAGGGAACTGCCAGAAATTCAAGCTTTATTCAGAAGAGGATGTGGAACCAGGGATATAATTGCTGATGTCAGATGGGTGCTGGCTGAAAGCAGAGAATATCAGAAAGATGTCTACCTGTGTTTTATTGACTATGCAAAGGCATTTGACTGTGTGGATCATAACAAAAGTATGGATAACATTGCAAAGAATGGGAATTTCAGAACACTTAATTTGTGCTCAAAAGGAACCTGTACATAGATCAAGAAGCATCCGTTCAAACAGAACAAGGGGATACCGCACAGCTTAAAGTCAGGAAAGGTGTGCGTCAGGATTGTATTCTTTCACCATACTATGCAATCTGTATGCTCAGCAAATAATACGAGAAGCTGGACTATATGAAGAAGGACCGAGCACCAGGACTGAAGGAAGACTCATTAACAGCCTGCTTTGTGCAAATGACACAACCTTGCTGGCTGAAAGTGAAGAGGACTTTAAGCACTTACCGATGAAGATCAAAAACTACAGCCTTCAGTATGGATTACACTTCACCATAAAAAAAAAAAAAAAAAAAATCCTCACAACTGGGCCAATAAATGGGGAAAAGAGTGAAGTTGTCAAGGGTTTTGTTTTACTCGGATCTACAATCAACACCCATAGAGGCAGTGGTCAAGAAATCAAGACGCATTGCACTGGGCCAATCTGCTGTGAAAGACCTCTTTAAAGTGTTGAAAAGCAAAGATGTCACCTTGAAGACTAACGTGCGCCTGACCCAAGCCATGGTGTTTTCATTTGCAGCCTATGCATGTGAAAGCCGGACAGTGAATAAAGAAGACCAAAGAAAAATTGATGCCTTTGAATTGCAGCGTTGGAGAAGAATATTGAATATACCATGGACTGCCAAAAGAATGAACAAGTCTGTCTTAAAAGAAGTACAACCAGAATGCTCCTTAAAAGCAAGGTTGGCAAGACTACATCTTGCATACCTTGGACATGTTGTCAGGAGGGATCAGTCCCTGGAGAAGGACATCATGCTTGGCAAAGTGGAGGGTCATTAAAAAAGAGGAAGACCCTCAATGAGATGAATTGACACAGTAGCTGCAACAACAGGCTTAAGCATAACAACGATTGTGAGGATGGCACAGGACCTGGCAATGTTTTGTTCTGTTGTATACAGGGTTGCTATGAGTCAGAACTGACTTGATGGCACCTAACAACAACAACTAACAACAGCATGAAGAAATGAGAAATAGCTGGGAAATTTGACATCCAGTGATAGATACTAGATCTGAGATCCAATTTTTTATAATGAACATCTTCTTTAAGTATCAAATTTTTTCCTGCCCCTGCATAAATTGTACATATTTGAAGAATAAATGATAACATACAATAAAAAAAAATTAAAGCAAAAATAAGTTACTACACACTTATTAGAATAAAATCCAAAACACTGACAATACTAAATAATCATGAAGATGTGAAAGAATTAACTTTCTTTAACTCATAGCGGAATGCAAAATGGTCCATCCAATTTAGAAGACAGTCTGGCAAAAAGCTGAACATATACTTATCACACAATCTACCAGTCATGCCCCTAAGCATGATACCCAAATGAGCTGAAAATGGATGTCCACACAAATCCTGCATAGGAGTATTTGTAGCAGCTTTATTCATAATTGCCAGACATTGAAAGCAGCCAAGACGTCCTTCAATAGGTGAATGGATAAAAACAAACACACAAAAAACCAAAAATAAAAACAACAAACCTGTGGTGCATGAATACGAAAAACCAAACCTGTTGCTGTAGAGTCGATTCCGACTCATAGTGACCCTAAAGGATAGAGTAGAACTGCCCCATAGAGCTTCCAAGGAGCGCCTGATGCTGAGCTTTTGATCAGCAGCTATAGCACTTAATCACTACGCCACCAGGGTTTCCTACATACATACATACATACAGTGAAGTATTATTCAGCAATAAAGTGAAATGAGCTATCAAGTCATAAAAAGATGTGGAGGAACCTTAAATGCATATTGCTAAGTGAAAGAAGGCAGTATGAAAAAACAACAACACTATATGTTCTAACTATAGGACATTCAGGGAGAGGGGTGGGAGGGATGAATAGGTGGAGCACAGGACGTTTCTAGGGCAATGAAACTACCTTGTTTGATAATGAAATGGTAAAGTAGACATATGACATTATGCATTTGTCAAAACTCATAGGATTGTATAACACATTTTTTTTATATTAACAGTTTATCATATTTTATAATTTTAAAATTAGGACTATATTTGTTTAACTTACTCTCTGATTTTTGCACTCAAACACACCAATTTTGTTTATGCTATAGAAATAGAAAGCTTTAACCGAAGACTAAAACACTATTTTTTCTGCATGTCATTTATTGACAGTAAGTTTCTAAAAAACACCTTTAAAAATGTCATTATAAGAGGAATTTTGGTTTTAAAGAGAAAATTCAAAAAAAAGCAAGATCTTATTACGCAACTTTTTAATTATTATTTAGTATTTATGTCAGTCCTCATTTGAAAAGTTTGATGTAGGTAAAATCTTACTAAAAATTAAAGTTATTCCAAAATGCCAAGGAATTTTACCTACAGTGTTTATGGGTTTGTTTTGCTCTAATTACATGGGTTATTTACATTATAAGAAAAATGATAGAGCAATGTTAGCCTAAGAATGAATCCAAGGAGATATGGGATCCAAGATAAAAAATGAGGAAAATATTGGTAAGACTATTAAGTGCATACTGTTGGTATAGCACTGACTCGTGCTGATGCTGGAATCTGCATATTATTAAATCTGATTTAAATTTTTAAAGCATGTCTAATCATCTTTTTTTTTTTTTTTAATCATCCCCTACATGAAGAGGATAGGCAACCCCACATAAATAAACGAATGTCTCAAGGTAATACAGAGTTAAGCTTTCTGAAAGAAGGGGAATGAAAAATTTAATACCAGCATATATACAATCATGAGCCAATCATACAATTGATGACTTTCTTAAAAAATATATTAAATATGCATGATAAAAGTGAATAAATATAAAATTTCTGTGAACATTTGAATTATTATTTTATAAAATTTAAATATAGAGGTACACAATTCAGAGATGTGTCTCTTTTTTGAACAAAACTTTTGTGTGTGTGTAAAAAACTGTGACTTCCTGAAATAGAAGACTACATCTAATTCTTCCTTATTCCCCTAGCACACTATAGCAGATTCTCAGTGAGTGATTACTGAATGAACGCTATGTTAGATTCTGCAGGTTGACTCATTTAGCACCACTCCAGACACTTTCTCCTTATTATTTCTCTACCACTGAGGCTGAATTGGAAAAAAAGATTTATCTTTATTCTTTCACAGTAAGTATGCACTATGTGGCCTACATTAAGCCAGATATGTGCACCCACATGAGATTTGGAAGCCAGAAGTGAATAAAGCGATGTGGTAGAAGTAGGTGAGCAGATTTGGTACAAACATTTGGTTCTGTTAGGGTAACTCTGGCAAATAATCCCTTGCTCTGTTCTGAGGGCTGGAAACCCTGGCGGCATAGTGGGTAAGTGTCATGGCTGCTAACCAAAAGGTCAGCAGTTTTGAGTCCACCAGGTGGTCCTTGGAAACTCTATGGGACAGTTCTACTACCTCCTATAGGTAGCTATGAGTCAGAATCAGCTTGACAGCAGTGGGTTTCCGGTCCCTAGGATCAAGTAAGAGGCAAAGCTGTTATGTGGTTTCTACTAGGACCCTCCCAGTTATAGTTGGGCACGTCTCCTGGTTGCATTGCTCCAACATTGTTTCATTCTTTTGCAAGTTTATGCCATGCTATTTACCGTGTTTCATACCCTTACCAAGCCCTGTGTGTCCAGAGTTTTGACTGCCCAGAGGACTTTTTTTTTTAATGGAAAAAATTTGCCCTATTGATTTGTTAGGCCATCCTCATTATTAACAATATAGCATTCAAACTTCTTGTTCTTCCTCTTGACTTTCTTGATATTTGTAGGTAAACTGATACGCTGTAAGATAATCTTTTCTGTTTAAAATTACTGTGTTGGCCTCTGTTGTCTTCAGCTAAGAAAAAAAAAAAAAAAGAAGCCTCCCTGAAATAAAGCTCTTGCCCTTTTATTTTATGCCTGGTAGTTCTGTTGCAACTCAGAATCATTTTCTTTTGTTCTTTGTTATTCTTATTTACCTACTTACAAAATATAAATGGAAAGGAATGTTTAGAAGTCTACAAAGTGGAAGTGATTTTCTCTGTACTCATTCTCTTTCATGTAACTTGGGGGAAAACATTAAGAGCAGTATAATTGTACTAAAGTTCACATCTTATATCTCACAGTTCTTTGAAAATTATTTTCTTTTAACTAAAATCAAGCATTAAGTCCTGTTTATGTAAAAACAAGTAAAATATAACTTAGCTGTTTTGCTCTAGGAAATACTTGCTGCAGGAAGATGACTTTAAAACATCTAAAACAGCTTCCTTACTAAGTCTACAACTTGTTCATTAAAACTACTCCAATAAACTGCTTTCTCATCAAGACTTGCTTCACAGTTCTTGCCTTGCATCCCCCCATCCAGAGCTATCATATCATAAATTGTGCCCAATCCAGTAAATTCCTTACCTTTCAAGGTGTGCCTTAAAACACCCAGTCCAAGACATGTGATTGCATAAAATTTAAAACTCCCTGGGGGGGAAAAAAAAAATTTTTAAACAAATGGACTTGTAAAATGTTTACTAATTCCTTGTTCCTCATGTATTCATTATGCCTTAGAAGATGAAGCTTGTGTTACTGAATCATTAGCAATGATGCTTATAATTTGATGTCTTTTCTATAACTGATTTTGCACTATGGGCTTGTGCTCATCTCACAATTTCCTCAGACTCTTTTAATGTTACATATTTGTGAATTGACTGGCTGGGTTCCCATTCATAAAGTAAAATAAACCAAAGCTAATGGCCTTCTATTAAAAATTAAACCTTTAAATGTGTCCTCTTAGCACCTGTTCTAACATGACTGTGTACTAATTTTTTAATTGGTTATTCAATTTTGAACAAAAAAATATGTCTATTATTAAAACATTCCTAATTTTTTTCTACTTTCTGATCTTTCAAGGATTAATCATAGTTGTGTGTGTGTATGTGTGTGTATATGTTGAAATGGAACCTAGCTTCAAAATATTTTAATCCTAGAATCCCATAAAAGTTAGAATTTACAAAACTGAAAGTTGGCCAGATAACAATTGATGTCTCTAAATATATTATAGAATTATTAGCTTCAGGTATTCTTCTTGATTCACAGGGAACTGATCGGTACATGTTCACATATTTCCATTAATTCAGTGTCTGAATCACTCTGTGCCCTATGTAGCTGGTACATCTTTGTTTGAGTCAACTGTAAACTTCTTACAAAACTAAAAAGCTGTTTCACAGCTGAGTTCAGAGTTTTTGGCCAGGAACATAAGTTGATGTTATTTCTGTTAAATTTGGAACATCTACATGAGCCAGAAACATAGAAGATTTTCAAAACCCATTGTTGTTGTTAGGTGCTGTCAAGTCGGTTCCATCTCATAGTGGCCCTATAAGAACAGAGTAGAACTGCCCCATGGGGTTTCCAAGGAGCAGCTGGTGGATTTGAACTGTCAACCTTTTGGTTACCAGCCGAGCTCTTAGCTACTATGCCACCAGGGCTCCTTTTCTAAACCTAGGGATGACAAAGTTGTCTCAGTTTTCTTAAAAAGAAAATAAAAGGACTATGAACTTATTTAGATATATTCTTTAGGAAAAACAACATTAAGATTTTCAGGAAAAAAATAAGCCTGATCTCATTAAAAAAAGTGCATTTATGGAAAAAATTAAGATTTTAATATAAAAAGAAAAATTGAATTCTCAAGGGAAAAGTAATGAATGCATACATTCCCAGGAAGATAGTTCATCGGTTTCCTGTTGAAAAAAACATCTGCAAATGGCAGCACATAGAACCAAGGATCAGCACAGAGCGTGGCCTGTATTAATAAGAACAATGACTATGACAAAAATAATAGAATAATCCAAGGCTTTTAAAAAGCACAAATCTAATAAAAGGGTTTATTTTAACTATTTCTGGAACAAAGCGGAGGGATTAACTATATTTTTTGAGAAAGGCAAAAATTAATATTTTATATAGGAAGACAAATATGCAATTACAATCTAACGTTGATTTTTTTCTCTATGAAGAAATATTTTCAAATTCATAGAATGCAATACCTAAAAAATTAAAGTATATATCAGTCTGTATGTCACTTTATACTCAAAGCTTGGAAGAGTTCCTGTCACTAATAAATGCTCAAATAATTTTTTTTATATTACATAAATTGGGTAGAATTTATATGTTGGTGATGATGATATAAAAAATGCTAATGATGACTATAGCAGCTAACTCCATTCAAATCTTACTATATTTTAGGTATTTCAATGTTTTATATTATGCATAATATACATATATACTATGTACATTTTAATCTTTATAGCAGATATATGAGGTAGAAGTAGGTGCTGTTATTATCCTTGTTTAACATAAGAAATACATGACCAATAGAGAGAGGTTAAGGGACTTACTCTAGGTTGCACAACTAGTGAGAAGATTAACTTTTCTTTGAACACAGTTGTCTGCCTTCCCTAGAGCCCCCTCCAACTGCAGGAAAGGTAAAGAGATTTTAGCCATTTAAAATAATGGCATGAATTAAACATAACAACACTCTACTAGTGAGGGGCAGGTAGAAGGTTGAAAAAACTAGCAGACATAAAATCAGAACATGGGTCAACCATTTTTAAATTTTAATATAACATTAAAGATGGTAAAAAGTTGATTTGGTTTTCAGGAAAGGATTTCTAAAACTATCCCCCTTGATCATGAACAGGGGCCTTAGCTGAATCAGGTGATTATCTGGAATGTTCAGGAGAAAAAGTAGAAGAGGACAGGCTGTGCCCTTGGCCTAGAGAACTTAACAATAAATAAATAAGAAATGTTAATTTCAAGGGGATGAGTATGGGCTCATCAACAATAATACCAATATGTAGATAAAGAAACTCTTAAACCCCCCAAAATAGCTTTTTAATAATCTGTAACAATAAAAAAAAAAAGGAATATGGTTCCTGTGAGCTACTGTGATCTCTGAATGAAAGAATTATGTTATGGAGGAAAAAAGTATGTCCAAAACCATAGCTACATTGAAAAAAAAGTTTTGGAGTAGATGTTGTTTATTTTTGTATTATATGACTCAAATGTAGGCAATATTCAAATCTGTTCAATTTAAAGAAATGTATGAATTAAGAGGAAATTATCATGTACATATACGTGTTGAATGAGTTTAGAGAGGACTTGGTCAAAAGGAATCCGGGCCCCGAGAAGAGTCACACACTTGCTCACTGCCAGACACTGCTGGCAGCACCTTCAAGAAAGGAAGAAGATATAGAAAAAAAAGCACATGTTAAATAGATGCTTTTAGTCTGAAAAATTTGCCTGAATTCTTCCCTTGTGCATTGATGCCATTATTTCATTTGTATTATTTGCAGTTTTTTTCCTCTCTTCATTCATTCATGTACTGATTTACTTATTCATACTACAATTATATATTGAATGAATACCATAAAGTACTATCTTAGGGGTTGGGGTACTGCAATGGGTTCAAATCCTTACATCTGGTAAACAAGAACACAAACTTATTTGGAAATAGGGACTTTGAAGATAAAATCAAGTTAAGATGTGGTAGTATTGGAGTAGAGTGGGCCCTAATCCACTGGTTTGTGTCCTTATAAAATGAGAGAAATTAAGACACACACATACACACACAGAGGGAGAACCCCAAGTGATGATGTAGGCAGAGACTGGAGTGATACATCCACAAGCCAAGAAATGTCAACACTTGCCAGCAACACCAGAAGGTAAGAAAAGGCATGGGACACATTCTCCCTAGAGCCTCTAGACAGAGCAGGACTTTGCTGACACTTTGGTTTTGGACGTCTACCATTCAGAACTGTGAGAGTTTAATTGTTGTTTTAAGCCACCTGATTTGTGGTAATTTTTATGGCAGCCCTAGGAAACCAGTGCAGATACCAAAAATGAATTCATATCTGGGCTCAAAATGAAATGAAAACATAAAGAATATACTGAGAATTATATACAAAAATGAAAATACAGCTATTGGAATATAATCAGCATATTGTAGCAGTGAAGCAGAAATCTAAGATGAAAATACCCCTAAGCATGGGTTTTATTATTTGATGATTTATAGCGATATAAAATTCTTATATTTAAATATACTAACCTTAACTGTTCAGCAAATGAATTTTTACATGCATACTACACAGTAAAGGATTAATCTTGATGAAAGAAAGATTAGCCCTTGCCCCATGCTTCTGAAAGATAACCTCTAAACCCTTGGGAGGACTGACAGAAGTCTCTTTGTTTACCTGGGGACATGTCAGATAATCTAGTCTAACAATATTATTTATGGTTGGGACCTTGGGCCACATGATATCAGATTGACCTCTAGAGAGGCAAGAGACTAATATCACTCACTCAGGCAGTCAGCCATGTCTACATGATTAATCCACAATTAAATCTCTGGACACGATGGCACAGATGAGCTTCCCTGGTTGGCAACACTCGAGCTATATTGCCAGATATCATTGCTGGGAGAGTTAATAGTTGTCCTTAGGAAATCATTTGGAGAGGACAATTGGAAGTTTGCTCCTGGAGCTCTCATGGGTTCCTAGCCATGTGCCTCTTCCCTTGGCTGATTTTGATTTGTATCCTTTTGCTATAATAAACATGACCATGAGTATAAAAGGTTTATTGAATTCTATCAGCCCTTCTAGCAAATTACTGAGCTTGAAGGTGGTTTTATGGACACTCCAAACTTCAGATAAACCCATGGATTCACCACTTAGGCAAGGATATAGAGCACTTCCAATAATCCAGAAGTTTCCTCATGCCCCTTCCCTGTCAATACTTTCCTCTAGGGTTATTCTGATGTTTGTGATCATCAATCAGCTTTGCCTGTATAGAAATGAGTCTGAATAACTGAAAATACTCTAGTCAGATGAAAAGGAGAGGAAAAGATTATACACACACATAAACTTAAATGTATACATACACATACATATATACATACATACACATACACTCATAAAAAGGCATCAGTTACAAGGAATTGGCTGTATACAGTCATGAGAACTGTACAAGTAGCTTCTGTAAGGCTGTTGTTCCCACATCTGATGCTTGAGCTTGATGTCCACTTGAATAAATCAATTAGGCACGATGAATACAAAGTGAGGAAGATCAAGGGTGGATTGGGGCCCACAAGCATAAAATGAATTCCCATGGGGACAAACGCAATTCTTATGCCTCTTACGTTGGTAATGAGACTAACCTGCAGGAGCCAGGGCTCTTTATTGCAAAGATGAACCTTTGGCTCTGGAGTCAGAAACTGAAGTAGGATCCAAAAGAAAGTAAGGCCGTTGCAGGCCCAGTTGTTGTTTCACATTAACAAGGTGAGTCAACAGATCAGCGGCAATTCGTGTGAGCTACACAGTGGCTGCTGCTTCCCTTCTGCCCTCTTTACCACCCATGAGTCATCCTGGAGTCCACTGTAACTGAAAACATACAAGAAATATCGCTGAATCTAGCCAATTTGACACACTACAAAGCCATAGAAGTCATGGTTATGTTTTCTTTTTGAGTCACTCACCCCATTCCCCCAAAATAGCACTCATATGGCACAACTTCCATGGTGAATGTTTATCACAAATTTTTGGAAAACATCAAATCACTTCAAAAAGTTCTTCAGGTCTTAAGCCAACGTGGGTTCTTCATTCCTTTTCTCTTATGTTTTTAATTCACTTTCTCTAAACAGACAAACATGTGCATTCACATATATCAATAAATAACAGCCTTCTCCAGCAAATAAAATCCCTTTCTTGATATTTTTTGCATATATGTTAAAAATAGTTAAGTCAATTGCACAAAGTTTAGCATTTTTTTTTTTTTTTTTTTGCGGCAACCATGAATTAGATAATAATAACAAACGAAGGCTACTCACTATCATTGCAAAGCGATATATCATTCTGTTCAAGGTGTCAAATACATCTAAGAAGTTATTAGGGAAGGTTGTTCAAGGAAAGGCTTTTGCTGGATAACCCACAAAATAATCATTAGATTTGTTGATAAATGCCGTGGTGTCGGTTCTGATTCATAATGACCCTATGTACAACAGAATGAAACACTGTCCAGTCCTGCTCCATCCTCACAATTGTTGCTATGCTTGAGCCCATGGTAGCAGCCACTGTGGCAATTAATCATTAGGTAGCACTAAAAAAAAAAAAATGAAATACAGAAACAAGAATGAGTTTCGACAGACTAAATAGCTTTTATTCTCTGCCTTGAAATATTTTCTTTTTCTTTATGACTTTCCTCTTAGAAAATGTGGCCTTGTTAAGTATCCCTATTTAAATATCCTATAAAATGGTTATGAAACCTGTTTTAGTCCAATTTGACTAGTTTATGCTTATGCAAATGGAACTGTGTTATAAATATCAGATCCACCAAAACATTCTTACATTCCATACAGCAACTGCCCATGATCTATTATTTTTCTTTAAATATTCTATGGTTTTGACAAAAATCCAATAGGGCTTGATGATTTGATGATGTTTGGGGTTTTCAAGGTCATTTGCAGTGGTTTATAGATCATGACCCCCATAAATACGCATTTTGCAGCTGTATATCTGGTGGCTGGTTACTGTGTATATTTTGACTTTGTTTTCAGTATAATCTTGCTATTGACATAAACAATGATGATAATTTTTCAGAATTTTTTTTTTTTTACTTTTGAGATTTACTGTGAAGCAGTAACTTTTGAAATTGAAGACATCATATTTAGTAGTTATAAACCAGGGTAATTTAGTTACCTAGAACAATATTAGAGATAAATGATAGAGTAGGTATTTGCTCTCTGGTTGGGGTGATTGGATGGATAGATAGTAGATAGATTCAGGTGCAGATGTGTGAGTGTGTGTATGTGTCTCTGTGTGTGTGTATGTATCTTCATTATTGTATATATTATATACACACAAATCTTTTACATGGTATTTACAAATGAAGGGATAGTTGAATCATAGAAAATTAAGAGTATGTCTGATATGAGTATAAACTTTGATATTTTTCAGGAAAATCTAGTTTTCTTATTATGAAATCAATATCCAATTTCATTCTTCAACTTATTTCTTTCAAAAACATCTGTTCCTTCTTGTGCGGATATAGCCATACTTTGTTTAGCTGTGGGACCCTAGAAAAAGTAAAGCACAGAGAAAGCAAAATATCTTGATAGACCAAGTACACAGTCAGGAAAAATCTCAACACTTAAAGATCATCAGATTCTAGAAATATTTTCCATATTACCAGTTCTGACAACTAAAGTGTACTTTTTTATGGCATCTGTGGAAACCCTGGAGGTGTAGTGGTTAAGTGCTATGGCTGCTAACCAAAGGGTTGGCAGTTCGAATTCTCCAGGTGCTCCTTGGAAACTCTGTGGGGCAGTTCTACTCTGGCCTATAGGGTCGCTATGAGTTGGAATCAACTTGACTGCACTGGATTTGGTTTTTGTTTGGTTCGGTTTAAAATATACAGCAACTCTTGTTTGTTGATTTTTTTAAACTTCAGCCTCATCCCTCCTCCCTATCACTCTGCTTTCACAAATCTAAAACACTTCCTTTAAAAAGAGTTCAACATTCCCTACACCTACCTCCAAACATTTGCTCTGCATTACTGTGGGTCTTTAAAATCTGAAATAGCTCCTTTCAGCTAAAAAATACAAGGAAAAAATACTCAAAGTAAAACTTTTTTAGGAAACAAGTACTCAGCATTTCTTTCTGCCTGATTCAATCATACTCTGCCCTTGGATAGATCAGTGTCTTGGTTGTTTCTTGCTCCGTTGTGGAAAAGTTTGAAGTTAAGTAGTGGGAGGAGGAGACGGATATTACAGCAGCTGCAAATCCTCTCCCAAGGAAAGAATGGGATTAGAAATATAGAACAAATTTTTAGTGGAATTGATTCCAGATAATATGAGTAAACCATGCACGTGAATATAACCAGACAAACCAAACCCATTGCCACCGAGTCGATTCCAACTCACAGCTACCCTATAGGAGGACAGAGTAGAACTGCCCGCATAGGGCTTCCAAGGAACGTCTGGTGGGTTCGAACTACCAGCCTTTTGATTAGCAGCCGTAGCTCTGAACCACTATGCCACCAGGGTTTTGACACATGAATATAGGTGCACAGAAAATGTTAAAGTAGTTAAAAAGAGCCTAAAGAATATATGATTCATGTATTACCCCCAAAGATGTGTCTGCTCTGCTCACGTGGTTAAAAAAAATCTTTAGCATTAAACTATAATTAGGTTATAAAAGAAGTATTTCAATGTTGGACAAATTTACATCACTCTTTGTTTAATGTCTAATCCTTATATTTTATAATCATATAGACATACAGCTATGCAAATTTATAGGAGCTGCAATCAGTGTTTAAAACACAAAGGCATTTTTCTCTCTTTTGGAATGTAAAATTATGTGATATTAAAATAATGCTATTAAAATGTGTTAAAAACTCAAACTACTATTTTAGGTCAAAAGCCATTGCCGTCGAGTCGATTCCGACTCATAGAGACCCTATAGGACAGGGTAGGCCTACCCCATATAGTTTCCATGGAGCACCTGGTGAATTTGAACTGGGGCCCTTTCGGTTAGCAGCTGTAGCACTTAACCGCTACGCCACCAGGGTTTCCATTATAGGTTGAAGGGACACCTGATTAAAAACTGATGGTTCAAAAAATTGTTTCAAAGCGTAAACAGTAATAAATAAACTTAGATGTCTCAAACAGCAGTACATTCACACTTTTTAAATGTTTAGTGTTATTCTACCTGGAAGATGAAAGTGGAGATCCCCACCCTTCTCTGTGTATGAATAAATTGAAAGGTAAGATGTGTCATCAGCTCTGCTTTCCACCACACTCAAACTGTCATTTGGCTTGCTGGTACACTCTCTGCAGGGACAGTTTGCTCCTATTTGCAACAGCTACTTTGTTTCACAGTCTAAACAATGCTTTTACTTCAACTGAGAAAGCTATTGTGTTACTAAATTGGATTCCAGCTTCTCTCTTGATGAAGGAGGGGAACATGTTCTGTTCTGTGTGTGTAAATCTTGAGACAGTGTCTTGACTAAGTGACAAGCCATTCTCATTAGGAACACCTTTATTTTTGTAATTTGTGGATGTATACACAATGGCAAACCTTCAGTCAGTATTTGAGTAGTTATAAATAGATCTCTCTCTTTCAGCTGTAGACCAGCACCCCCCTTTATTTCTAATGAAACTGACATTTCAAATTCTTGATATAAATACTACCAGAATATGTTATTAGAAGTTCATTACAAGTATATTATTGGCTTGCAAAAAGACCTTCTTCATTAGAAGATTATACCTGGCAATACCAAGCAAAGCTGGCAAGATTTAATAGTTCATAAATTAGCAATTGTCACTGCATTGAACTATATCATTTATTTTTATTGCTTTAAAAAAAAATCTTGGCTTGTTGGTTTAGGTCATTAAACATTTATACAGTTAACCTTCTCAGCACTAAAATCCATGATTCTTTGGCCGTCCCTCAACATACTGTATAGTGCTTAATATTTTTGTCCTCATAATGGGAATATAATTCAGTAATATAAATTACTTATCTAAAATTGATCTGACTCTGGAAGCTAACAAATTAGGCACCTCACTTAAATGAGTTACAGCCTAATATGTCAGAAGGTTTCATTCATTTTCATGGTCTAATTTACATCAATCAGTTGCATCTGATCATTTTTAAAGTAGGCTTGCTATAAATCATAAATCTATGGAGAACAAAATTGAATCAATCAAATTATCAAAAGACCTAGCTTTATGAACTGGTGTGCCAGAATTATGTCATAGTTATTTTCCGTACTACGTAATAAATACTTAATTTTAAGTTTGCCAATTTGAATTTTTTTTAAAAGCTTCTCTTAAGGAATGAAGAGGAATGAATTTGATTATGGTATCTGGACAATATTTTGCACCTTGTGCTACAGTTTTGGAGCCCTGGTGGTGCAGTTGTTAAGAGCTCAGCTGCTAACCAAAACATAGGCAGTTTGACTCCACTAGCCACTCCTTAGAAACCATATGGGGCAGTTCTACTCTGTCCTATAGGATCACTATGAGTCAGAATCAACTTTGAATTTTGATCTTTACGGTAGCCCAATAATTTAGGTTGGAAGATATTTTGATTATGGGACAAATGAAATGAAAAAATAGCCCTTTAAACTTTTAAATGTCTTTTCTGGCCTTCTTTTGAGAACAGCTCCCTATATTTCTGAAAATTTTTCATTGTGCATTGATGTATGCAATATTCCTTTTTATATTAATCAGAGCTGCACTTGTCTAAATTTCATTATTGAAGAAGGAGTTATAGCAAGAAGACTGCTAGGTAGCATGGCAACGATACAGTTGTTTTTGTCGTTAGATGCTGTCACATGGATTCTAACTCAAAATGACCCCATATGACAGAGTAGAACTGTCCCATAGGGTTTTCTAAGCTCTAATATTTACCTGGGTGGATCTCCAGGTCTTTTCTCTCATTGAGCTACTGGGTGGGGTCAAACTGCAAACCTTTAGGTTAAGAGTTGAGCACTTAACTGTTGTACGACCAAGGCTCCTTGTCCTCTAGTGAATATTTCTAGAAAAATAAATTCGAATAATCTAAGAACCTTCTGCTCTCCTCATAATTTCAGCAAATTTTACTATTCTCAGACACTTCTTTCCCTATTTATCCCTTAATTTTTCATGAATTCTTTTCTCAATAGCTAGATTCTAAGCTGCTTGTTGGCAAAGGTAACTGTTTTAGACTAAGTGATATCAATATGTCTAAACAGAATTGCTTGAAAAATATCTGTCAAATTAAAGAAAATGCTTTCTAAATACACTATCTCCTCGCTTATCGACATGGTTTTGTTCCAAAGACTAAGTTATTATGTGATATCAGTGTTATGCGATAATGGAGGATGATCACATCAGATCACAAAATGGGGAATGACTATATCATTACATAACTGCCAAACCACTGAGAATCATGGCCCAGCCAAGCTGACACATAACCTTAACCATCAAAGGCAGTGTTATTCTCACTTTACACCTCAGAGTTCATTACTGCCAGATGTATGACGTTAATGCACAAAATAGTCAGATGGTAGATTTTTTACTATTGTAAATGCAAAATGTTGGCTAATGAGATGGTTGATAAGTGAGAAGAAGGTTTGTATACATATCTTCATTTTGTTTCAATTCTAGGCTACAGATGCCAGATAAAATATTCAAATGTTTAATCAATATTTCCCTCTCCTTTTTCACAATCTGATTAGGACCCTAACTCCATTCTAGAAATAACCTGTGGATTAAGAATGTTACTAGTTTTCTCCCTTCACTGTGATAGGGAATCAAATAAAACTACTGCTGCTGCTAACCATTCCAGGATTGTGGCATTTCTGCACCCAAATAAAAATGATTATTTGAATATTTAGGGGGAATAAGCATATAAGTTGATTACTAACAGAAAGTGCATCTTGGAGAAAGCAATAAGTGAGATAAAAGGTACAAGGGAGGATTAAATGAAATCTATATCTTAATTAAGAAGAGTTTTCTAAAACAACTCTGGGATATGTGGTTTGTTTTGTTATTTATTTGGACTTGGACTTTTCAAAAAGATAAAAAGTAGATCAGCCAGTTTCGATGGGAGAAATGAAATGCAGAGTGCTTTGTTGCTTAGATATGGGGTAAGAGCTACAGATGGCAGGAGGTTATAATTTGCTACAGCTATTCTGTAATAAAACAATGTTCTATCTATGCTGGATTTTTATAGTGAGAATTTAGATCTTTTTATATCACTAAATTGTATTCTCAATGCCTTTCTCAGTACATTTCTCAGTGTCCGAGTCCTTCTTTATATGTCTCAGTGTCCTTCTTTATGGAGTCCACCTGATGAAACAGAAACTCTCACCACGCTGCTGCAGTGAGACATCAGGGAAGGGTTTGGAAATGTAAAGGCATAGCACATATAGCAATATATTATCCAAGGCTGCCCAGTGTGAGATAAACAGTGTTTGAGTTGAAAGGTTTTTGTTTTCTTTTAGGCCAGATTTCAATCATGGAGATATGTTTACTGCAACTCCCTTTGCCTACTGTGGAAGTGTAGGTAACTCACTGAGAAAAGTTACACCATCAACCAGGAACAGTTTTGGAGAAAAAAGCAAGTTTCTTTCTTTTAACACTATATATGGAGATAGTTATTCTTAGGTTTGCACTTATGGCATGGATTGAATTTTGACCCCCCAAAATATGTGTCAGCTTGTTTAGGTCATGATTACCAGTATTGTGTGGTTGTCCTCCATTTTGTAATTGTAATTTTATGTTAAAGAGGATTAGGGTGGGATTGTAACACCATCCCTGATCCAAAGTAAAGGAAGTTTCCCTGGGGCGTGTCCTGCACCACCTTTTATCTTACAAGAGAAAAAAGGAAAGGAAGCAAGCTGAAACAGGGAACTTCATACCGCCAAGAAAGCAGTGCTAGGGGAAGAGTGCATCCTTTGGACCTGGGGATCCTGCTCAGAGAAGCAACTAGTCCAAGGGAAGACTGATGACAAGGACCTTCTTCTAGAGGCAACAGAGAGAGAAAGCCTTTCCCTGGAGCTGACACCCTGAATTTGGACTTCTAGCCTTACTAGACTGTGAGAAAATAAATTTCTCCTTGTTAAAGCCATCCACTTGTAGTACTTCTGTTATAGCAGCACTAGATGACTAAGACAATGCACAAAATCTTTTGTAAAGCTTGTTGGAAGAAACCACCTTCTTTACTATTTCAGTATTAACTATTAATTAGAAAGATCTTGTGAATAAATAAATAAAGATCTTGTGCAGAGATTAAGGCCTCTGAAACAAGGAATTGACTGTCTAATACTAGACATATAATATAAAACAAAAATATGCACAAAAAGATATACAGAACTGAAAGAATCTAAAGATAACCTCCCTAAAGTTTATGCTTTCTGGTTATTCAATCAAACATGAATACAGGTACTTCTGTGAAGGGACTTTGCAGATGGAAGTAAGGTTACTAATCAGATCACCTTACCTTAAAATAGCAAGATTATCCTAGATTCTAGTAAATGTATCCTAGAGACACATCTGGAAAGCCCAAAACACATGCCTGGTATTTAGTTAGTATTCCATAATGATCTCTTTTATCTAATTATTCTTAATCTCTATGTGCTATTTGAAACTACTGATAAATATTGCAATTCTTATCTTCCTTTTGTTGCATTTCATTTGACCTGAGTTTATTTTGTCCTCATACATACATACATCCAAACCCACCCAAACCCACTGCCGTCGAGTCAATTCCGACTCATAGCGACCCTATAGAACAGAGTAGAACTGCCCCATAGAGTTTCCAAGGAGCACCTGGTGGATTTGAACTGCTGACCTCTTGGTTAGTAGCACTTAACCACTATGCCACCAGTATTTCCACATACATACATACGTATATATATTTCTGTATTTGTCGCTATCTTCCTTTCTTCCACTTCTCTCTTCCTAAAAATAAGGTCCCTAATTTACATCTTGGTATTTCTCCCTCTATCTCGATCTCAAATACTTTCCTTTGGTTTCATGCAACTCAACATCTTTAAATATTATCTCTTTCATTACATACATACAATGCACACAACAAAGTTAATGGAAGCCAAATTAAGCTGATGTGCCTTTAATCAATACTGCTTAATCTATGCATGTATTTCATCTGTTTTCTCTACATTTTCCTCCAGATTTTCAGCATGTTGAACTTAGCCTTCCCTATCCCTTTGCCAATCCAGTAAGTTCTTTCCCTCTACTATGCTGTATCTACAAATAGAACTGTCCCTTCATAAAAACTAGCCAGGTTCCTTTGGATCATCTTTGATGCTTGAAGAATTACTTTCTATCCAATTATTTTCAAATTGGTGCATCATCTAGCTCCACTAAATATCTACCCCTTCCTCTCTATTCTGATCTTTATCACCTGCCTAAAATTATTGCAAAGGCCTCATAAATAATTCTATATTCCTACAAACTGCCATATACAATGTCATAGTTTGTAGTAGAAATCACTGATTCTGTGACTCACTTGTTCAAAAACTTTCAATACCTTTGTATTTACAACCACATAGCATCCAATTTCTCCTTATCTCTGCTTTGGCCCTACTTTAGCTATCTATTTAAACACTTTATCCCTCTAAATTCCTACGTAACCACACCTGTGGTTTCCAGCCCTTGAACCTTTCTTAATGTGTCACTTTCTACCAGGAATTCCAACCTGTCATCATTAATCCCTGCCACATCCTATCTTTTCTCCATGAATTTCTTTTTTGTTTCAAAACTAAATGATACTTTCTTTTTTGAAACTAATCTCCACTGAGCTTCTTTAATGACACTTACCTTCCTTTACCTTACATTGAGCTTACTCATGTTAATATCTCAAGTACTTCTACCAAATTGTTACCCCATTGAGAAAGTAATGGTATCTTATTTACTGTTGTACACTCCCCAGCACAATACCGTGCATCCAGAAGATATTCAAGGTATGTTTATCTATTTAATTTCTTGAGTTAAAAGAAGAGCCGAGTGGGGGGGGGGACCTGCTAAATCTGCTTTAACAAGAAATAATACATTTATATTCATCTTTCAAAAGCATTTTGTTTTTCTCTCACTAAATGTGATAAACCACCTATTCATTTATAGAATTCCATAAAAATTTCAAAAGGACTTCAGGAGAAGTGACATACCTATTGATGTGTCTTGACTTCGTGCAAAGTAGATTAGTAAAAGGTTTATTATTCTGTCAATTATTTCCAAAGAATGACTATACTTTTTTTTAGCAAGTGTACGTGTACTCTAACAATTCTAACAGAACTTGACACTAAATGGAACTAAATGACAGAATAAACTAGTATTAGAAAATAACAGCACTTTGCTGTTGGCCTGTACACTGGAACTGGCTTACAAATACAATGCAAGAACTAGAATTCACTTTCCACAAAACAGTATCTACTTTAATTACCACTTTAGAAAGAAATGTTCTACAAGATATTGTAGATATATGCATGGTAAGAGCAGTAATATGTAAGTTACCAACATAACTGAAAGCACAAAATAACTCACCCTTTAAAAGTTCTTTTAAAAGTCTTATGAAGTCATCGTGATTCTTCATGTATCCGTTTCATTTGGTTACCATTAGCTTTGTCATGTGCATATTATTCATGCCTAAGCCAGTGTTTCTCAATATGTAAGATGTTTATGAATCACCCAAGGATCTTGTCAACATGTAGGTTCTGATTCAGTAGATCTGGGGTGGGGCCTGAGATTCTGCATTTTTAATATTCTCTCAACTAACGGCAACATTGTTCATCTACGGACTAAACAAACATTTAAAAGAAAAAAGAGGTTAATGATTTTTTTAAAATAGACAAAACAATAAAGCACAAAGAAAACCCTAAATCCATCCCATGAGGTAGGATACGATAGCCAAAAAATATTTTGTTTTGAGGGAAATAAATTACACGATATATCAAATATTTTGATGTGCAGTAAAAACACTGCTTAGAGGAAAAATTATATTCAAATGCTTGTATTAGAAAAAAGAAAAATCCTTAATGAGAGATATCAGCTTCCATCTTCCATCTTAAGAAGGCAAAAACAGAAGAAAAAAGTAAACTCAGAGCAAGTAAAAGGAAGGAATTAAAAATAAAACAAGAGGAAATAGTAATGGAATCAAAAACAACAATAATAAAGAGAAATCAATGAAATCAAAAGATGGATTTTTGAAAACATTAATTACATTCATAAACTGTTGGATTGATTGATTAAAAAAAGAATAGCTGTTAAGTTTCTCACAAATTAAATACATTAGATGAAAAGGAAAATTTCCTTTAAAGACACAAACTACTAACATCAGTGAAAAATAAAATATCTGAAGAGTCTTTCATCTATTGAAAACATTGAAATTTTTAATTTGAAACATTTCTACATAGGAAAGGCCAGGCCCAGCAGCCTTCACTGGTAAATTCAACAGAACATTTAAATAAAGTATATACATACATAAACTGTTTCAGAAAATAGAAGAGTTAAAAAAAAAAATTGGCCAACATTTTTAAAAGGCAGGAAAATTTAAATATATATTTGATATTAGGATGATATTAACATATTTTTTAGTGTTTTTAGATATTATAATTATATTCTGTTTATATAGGATAATTTTAGTATTCTTAAGGGTTACACCTTGGGGAATATATGAATGAAGTATCTTGGCATTTGCAACTAAATTTCAAATATTTCAGAAAAATGGTATCTAATGTGTACCTGTGCGTGTGGTAATAATCTTGCAACATTTCTGAATATTTCGAATGGGAGATGAAGGTGTCAGAGTTATGCTAATAGGAGTAAGAGATGAGCATGGTGTTACCCTCTCTGCTATAATGGAGCCAAGCCTAGAAGTCCTGATACAGTAGCCTGGCTGGCCAATGGAAAGTAAGTTGTGCATGTTAATCATTGTTAATCACTCATACATAGCACTTCCAATTTATGCTTGCTCATGGGTACAAATGTGTACATGATGTACAGATACTTAGGCCCCACCACCACTCAACAGCCCTTGCCTCCCCACAACACACATAAACATACACTTTCCAAACTCTTCATGACACTAAAATTTTATCATCACTGCAATTATTTTGATTTTGCTTGGTCATTTAGCTTTTAGTAAAGGTTCTTTTCTTTAATGCTCTGTACCACGGGCTAGATCTTCGCTAATCAAAAGGCGACTCTAAGACCAACAGCACTGGAGTCGCCTGGAGCTTGTAAGACCTGCAGAATCTCTGAACCCAACTACGCATTGTCATTGCCATCAAGTTGATTCCGACTCATAGCGACCCTATAAAAAGAAAAATAGTGAACCCAAGTAGACCTAGTAAATCTGAATGTATGTTTTAGCAAAATCCTCTGGTAATTGTTGTACATTAACAGTTTGAAAAGCCCTGGGCGGGGATGTAAGCTTTCTAAAAAGTGTGTCTGAGTATGTGTGTGTGTATGTGTCTCTATGTCTGGTGGGGGGAGGAGTATCTCTTTTTGCCAATTTTAGATTACATTACTTACTTTTTTTTTTTTTTTTTACTTACTAGAGGTATTGGCATGTGTTGTTATCAGTCATTGAGTTGTTTTGGCTTCATGGTGACCCCATGTGTTACAGAGTAGAACTGCCCCATAGTGATTTCTTGGCTGCAGTCTTAATTGAAGTAGGTCACCAGGCCTTTTCTTCCCAGGTACTGCTGGGTGGGTTCCAACCACCAACCTTTAGGTTAGCAGTTGAGTGCAAACTGCACCACCTGGGACTCCTCTTGGCACATAAATGTGCTCACGAAATAATTGCTGAAAAATGAATGAAAGAACAGAGTGGGAAGAAGGTAATGGGTTTTAAATAGCTGTAAAACCCACCAAACCCACTGCCGAGTCGATTCCGACTGATAGCGACCCTATAGGACAGAGTAGAACTGCCCCGCAGTGTTTCCAAGGAGCACCTGGTGGATTCGAACTGCAAACCTTTTGGTTAACAGCCGTAGCACTTAACCACTGTGCCACCAGGGTTTCCTTTAAATAGCTGTAGAATATACAAATTCAGAGAGGTAAAGCAGTCTGAGAAATTATATTTAAAATGAGTGAATTTGTAGAAAGATTGACAGTTATCAAATCAAGCAGAGATGAAGGTGTTTTTCAGTGTATTTTTTGAAAGAACGGCAATAAAGCATAGCTTGTTAGGACTGAAACATTTTCCCGTCAAATGTTATTTATATAGCTAATAAAATGGTAAATCTAATTCCTATTTTATGTCTATATGTTCTATATGTGAATGTTAATTTTATGTTGTCATCTATTTTTCCATTTTAAGCCAATTTAGGGAGAGCGCTTGAAGTTCGATTTTCTCTTATTACGTTAAACAGCGATAATGAAAAAAAAAAACTGCAGATATAACCATAAACCACATTGACTACTGTAAGAAAAAAAAAAAAAAACTTAAGTATAAAATACCATATCTTACTTTCATAGAAGTGTTTTTTCTTTTTTCTTTTAATAGTATAATTGATAGCCAACACAGCCAGGAGCTGCTTAGCCATTATCAAACAATACCTACTCCTCCTGTCCATTAGCAAACAAAACCTTAAGTGATAGCGCTGGGCATGGCTCAATAAGCAGCTGCTCTGACCAAGTAGAACTTGGCCCCTGCTGTCCACTGTGCTCCAATTGCTGGGTGTGGCTCAAGCCAGTCAAATCTAGTTTACTAGCCTACATGCCAAAGAGAAAAAAATGCAATTTGTCTTCCTGTGCCTGAGTGCCATGGTAACCTGTGTAGTCCATAATGTTTGTATGTTCTTCCTTGTGAGAGATGGTATGAAAGGTTCTGCCTTCCTTTGTTCGAGAAGGTTGATTTGAGGTTACACTTCCTTGCTCCTTGCCTGTGTATTTGCAATAAACCTTCTTCCTCCCTCCTCACCTCAGTGTGTCTTTATTGAGGAGCCACACTGAGCATGACGTGCTTTGGGTAATATGTTCAACCACTATAAGATGAAAAAAAAAAAAAAGTTTACTCCGTAATTAATTGATGGCTTGATGTGTGGCCTGGAGTCAAACACTCCTCTAATCTCTCATGAAACTGCGATGACGTTTGATTCTCTGATCCCTTTTCCAGCATGACTTCTCTACTTTCTAATCTACCACTTCTTCTTTCAGGCTATTCCAACAAGGCTTCTGTTTATATCACGTCACCAAACAGGTTTAAATAATAGTTCCTGAACAACTGATGAAATGTAAGGAAAGTCAATCCATTTGAATACTGAAACAGAGATCATCTTTTTAAAGTGGTGCGGTGTTCGGAACTCAGAGGAAGAAATTGTAATACTATCACATTCTTTGTTTGTTTGTTTGCCTTGTAGCTCTAGCTCTGTATCATTCCAACTACAGAACTCTCCTCTCCCAAATACTTTCTGCTCACAGTTGTGCCCCTTCTTCTGGACAGAGATCAAGCATGAATGACAAGCTAACAGCTATGAGGAAGTCAAGGACCACTACACCCAACCAGAGAAGCTTTATTTCCTCACATCAAATCAGTTAAGTTTATTCCAAAATTAGTGAATAATATTTCTTTGTCCTTTAGATTTGTTGTCAAAAAAAAAAAAAGTCCTTGTGATTTCTCAACTTAGTAAAAATTCCTGGAGCCTTGTTTTTTGCCAATGCCTTCGGAGCAGCTTGGACTTCTCCCTTCAGTACCATCAGTTCCTGATCATATGCCACCTCTTGAAATGGTTGAATATCGAGTAATTCTTTTTGGTATAATAACTCTGTGTATTCCTTCCATCTTCTTTTGATGCTTCCTGAGTCGTTTAATATTTTCCCCCACAGAATCCTTCAGTATTGCAACTCGAGGCTTGAATTTATTGTTCAGTTCTTTCAGCTTAAGAAACGCCGAGTGTGTTCTTCCCTTTCGGTTTTCCATCTCCAGCTCTTTGCACATGTCATTATAATACTCTACTTTGTCTTCTCAAGAGGCCCTTTGAAATCTTCTGTTCAGTTCTTTTACTTCATCAATTCTTCCTTTTGCTTTAGCTGCTCGACGCTCAAGAGCAAGTTTCAGAGTCTTCTCTGACATCCATCTTGGTCTTTTCTTTCTTTCCTGTCTTTTCAGTGACCTCTTGCTTTCTTCATGGATGATGTCCTTGATGTCATTCCACGACTCATCTGGTCTGTGGTCACTAGTGTTCAATGCATCAAATCTATTCTTCTGATGGCCTCTAAATTCTGTTGGGATATACTCAAGGTCATATTTTGTCTCTCTTGGGCTTGCTCTGATTTTCTTCAGTTTCAGCTTGAACTTGCATAGGAGCAATTGATGGTCTGTTCCACAGTCGCCCCCTCGCCTTGTTCTAACTAATGATATTGAGCTTTTCCATTGTCTCTTTCCACAGATGTAGTCAATTTGATTTCTGTGTGTTCCATCTGGCGAGGTCCATGTGTATAGTTGCTGTTTATATTGGTGAAAGAAGGTATTTGCAATGAAGAAGTCGTTGGTCTTGCAAAATTCTCTCATTTGATCTCCAGCATTGTGTCTATCACCAAGGCCATATTTTCCAACTACTGATCCTTCTTCTTTGTTTCCAACTTTGGCATTCCAATCACCAGTAATTATCAATGCATCTTGATTGCATGTTCAATCAATTTCAGACTGCAGCAGCTGATAAAAATCTTCTATTTCTTCATCTTTGGCCCTAGTGGTTGGTGCATAAATTTGAATAATAGTCGTATTAACTGGTCTTTCTTGTAGGCGTATGGATATTATCCTATCACTGACAGCGTTGTACTTCAGGATAGATCCTAAAACATTCTTTTTGACGATGAATGCAACACCATTCCTCTTCAAGCTGTCTTTCCCAGCATAGTAGGCTGTATGACTGTCCGATTCAAAATGGCCAATACCAGGCAATTTCAGCTCACTAATGCCTAGGATATTGATGTTTATATATTCCATTTCATTTTTGACGATTTCCAATTTTTCTAGATTCATACTTCATGCATTCCAGGTTCCAATTATTAATGGATGTTTGCAGCTGTTTCTTCTCATTTTGAGCCATGTCACATCAGCAAATGAAGGTCCCGAAAGCTTTATTCCATCCACATCATTAAGGTTGACTCTACTTTGAGGAGGCAGCTCTTTCCCAGTCATCTTTTGAGTGCCTTCTAAACTGGGGGGCTCATCTTCCAGCATTATATCAGACAATGTTCCGCTGCTATTCATAAGTTTTTCACTGGCTAATGTTTTTCAGAAGTAGACTGCCAGGTCCTTCTTCCTAGTGTGTCTTAGCCTGGAAGCTCAGCTGAAACCTGTCCTCCATGGGTGACCCTGCTGGTATGTGAATACTGGTGGCATAGCTTCCAGCATCACAGCAACATACAAGCCACCACAGTACGACAAAATGACAGACAAGAGTTGCTATGATGGTACATTTCAAATACCAGCAGGGTCACCCATGGTGGACAGGTGTCAATGGAGTTTCCAGACTAAGACAGACTAGGAAGAAGGATTTGGAGATCTACTTCTGAAAAAACTGGCCAGTGAAAACCTTATGAATAGCAGCAGAATATTGTCTGATATGGTGCCAGAAAATGAGCCCTCGGGTTGAAGACACTCAAAATACAAGTGGGAAAGACCTGCCTCCTCAAAGTGGAGTTGAGCTTAATGACTTGGTTGGAGGCAAGTGTTTGAGTTCTTCATTTAGTGATGTGGCATGATTCAAAATGAGAAGTAGCTGCATATCTTCATTAATAATCAAAGTGTTGAATGTAAGAAGTATAAATCAAAGAAAACTGGAAGTTGTCAAAAATGAAATGGAATACTTGAAGATTGATTTTTAGGCATTAGTGCACTCAAATGGACTTATATTGGCCATTTTAAATCAGACAATCAAGTAGTCTACTGCTCCAGGAATGGCAAACTGAAGAGGGACAGCATTGTATTCATCATCAAAAAGAACATGTAAAGATCTCTTATGAAATACAACTCTGTCAGTGATAGAATAATAACTATATGTCTACAAGGAAGACCAGTTAATATGACTATTATTAAAATTTATGTACTGAGTACTAATGCCAAAGATGAAGGAACAAGATTTTTTACCAGCATTTGTAGTCTAAAATTGATCTAACATGCAATAAAGATGCATTGATAATTATTGATGATTAGAATGCTAAAGGTGGAAACAAAGAAGGATCAGAAAAAGTGAATGATACAGGAAGCATCAAAATAAGATGGAAAGAATACTCAAAATCACTATACCAAAAAGAACTGGTTGACATTCAACCACTTTAGGAGGTAGCATATGATCGAGGACCCATGGTTACTGGCAGAAGGTGTCCAAGCTGCACCGAAGGCATTGTAAAAAACAAGGTTCCACGAATTGACTGAATACCAGCTGAGATTTTTCAACAAATGGATGCAAAGCTGGAGGTGCTCCCTTGTCTATGCCAACCAATTGAAAGAGATCCATATTCGTGCCAATTCCAAAGAAAAGTAATCCAAAAGAATGCAGAAATTATCAAACAATACCATAAATAACACATGCAAGTGAAATTATGCTCAAGATTATTCAAACACCATTGCAGCCATACAGGGAACTGCCAGAAATTGAAGCCAAACTCAGAACAGGATGTGGAATCAGGGATATCATTGCTGATGTCAGGTGGATCTTGGCTGAAAGCAAAGAATACCAGAAAGATACTTACCTGTGTTTTATTGACTATGCAAAGGCATTCAACTGTGTGGATCATAAGAAATTTTGGATAACATTATGAAGAATGGGAATTACGGAACTCTTAATTGTGCTCCTGTGGAACCTGTATATACATCAAGAGGCAGTCATTTGCATAGAACGAAAGCATACTGCCTGGTTTAAAATCAGGAAAGTTGTGCATCAAGGTTGTATCCTTTCACCATACTTATTCAATCTGCGTGCTGATCAAATAATCTGAGAAGCTGGACTATGTGAAGAACTGGAGAAAGATTCATTAACAACCTGAGGTATTCAGATGACACAACCATACTTGCTGAAAGTGAAGAGGGCTAGAAACACTGATGAAGATCAAAAACTACATCCTTCAGTATGGATTACTCCTTAATATAAAGAAAACCAAAATCCTCACAACTTGGCCAATAACCATCATCATAATGACAAATGGAGAATATATTGAAGTTATCAAAGGTTTCATTTTACTTGGATCTACAATCAAGGTCCAAGAAAGCCACAGTCAAGAAATCAAGTGATGTATTGCATTGGTCAAATCTGCTGTAAAATACCTTTTTAAAATGTTGAAAAGCAAAGATTTCACCTTGAGGACTAGGTGTGCCTGACCCAAAAAAAAAAAAAAAAAAGCTACGGTATTTTCAATCACCTTATGTGCATGGGAAAGCGAGACAATGAATAAGGAAGACCAAAGAAGAATTGACGCCTTTTTGTTACAGTGTTGGCAAAGAATATTGAATATACCATGAACTTCCAGAAGAAGGACCAAGTCGGTCTTGGAGGAAGTACAGTCAGAATGCTCATTAGAAGTGAGGATGATGAGACTTCATCTGATGTAATTTGGACAGGTTATCAGGAGGAACCAGTTCCAGGAGAAGGACCACATGCTTAGTAGAGGCTCAGCAAAAAAAGAGGAAGACCATAAATGAAATGGATTGACACAGTGTCTGCAATGATGGGCTCAAACATAGCAACAATTGTGACCATGGCACAAGGCTGGGCAGTGTGCTTTCTGTTGGATATAGCGTCGCTGTGAGTCGGATCCAGCTTGATGACACCTACTAGGGATAATGAGAAAATATTCTCTGATCTTTTTCCACTGAGAGAAATATGTTTTCAGTTCAGCCAACTGAACATTCATATCAAAACAGTTTGATAAAACAACAACAACAAAACCCATTGCTGTCAAGTCAATTTTGACTCATAACGACCCTATAGGACAGAGTAGAATTGCCCCATCTGATTTCCAAGGAGCACCTGATGGATTCAAACAGCTGACCTTTTGGTTAGCAGCTGTAGCACTTAACTACTATGCTACCAGTGTTTCCAGTTTGATAAAGTAAGGGTTAATATTTCCTGTATTCAAAGAAGGAGAAGAGGGCAAGTAAGAAAAATCTAGATTAAACGTTAAAAAAAAAAAAAGTGTTTATTTCCTTTCTAGAAACTGTATTGTTAGTAACTTTTGTTTTGCTTACCCAATGGGAAAATTCATTCCATTTCATTTTTGTTACATAAAATTGTATAATGTAGCAGGCTGTATAAAAATCTGCTACATTAAGCAGTTTTATCTTCTTATTTATAACAAAACTAATTAATGTAAAACTTAGTATAGAAATTAAAAATAACCTCATCCATTTTCAGAAATTTAATTCTAGTACTGTTTATTTTTGAAACAGATCTTGGTGCTCTGATCTGTTCGATATGGCCTATTTGGTTTCCTTCTCTCTTTTCTGTTTCCCTCGCTGCTGTTATCAGTCCAGCTTGTTACAGGCAAACAGCCGTGACATTTAAAACAGAAGAGCTTGAATACCATGAACTCAGCATTCAGAATTACATTTTCCAGCTGGAAATCCCCAACCCTAACATCTTTCTAAGCTTTAAATCATTTATACAGAATATCATTTCAGAAAGCAATGTTTGCTTCTTGGAATCCCATCCTGTTTCCTAACAATATGAATTAGATCTAAAAGGATAAAAAAACAGCAATACTTTATAGAAATTTTCAAACCAGAGTTTCTGTGGTTCAAAATGAACAAATATGTCTTTCCAGTTATATCTACTCAACACTCACAAAGATCCTCCCCTTTTGAGGCTAATGTATAATTACATCATATGTACAGTCTATGTTCACTCATTTATTTAGGAGTAAGCACATTTTGAACACTCAGTATTCTCAAAATTAAGGAATCTTTCTTTTTTTCAAAAAAGTTCATCTTTTGATTATATTCAATAGTATCTGATTTTACATGTGATAGCAAAAGTGGAGTCATACACATCTGTTTAAAAAATATTGAAGAGCTCTCATTTTGGAGGAAGTATTATATCATGCTCAATAGGAAAAAGGAATTGCTTTAATTTGCTGAAGATAGTTATTGAGTTTGTTAATTTAACAATCTATGATTAATCAAAGCTCTGCTTTGTATGAGAAAATATAAAATGCAACAGAGAAAACAAATAAAGGGAAACTTGCTCCCAGCTGCCCCATATTTCTTTACATACAGCATGAATGTGAGAGATCTCTCTAATAGAATCCAGAGTAAGGTAACATTTGTGGCTACTTTGACTGGGGATTACTGAATTCATTGTAACACATAAACCAACCGAATAAAAGGTGAAAATTTATTTTATTTAAAATTACCGTATATATTCTCATAAAATAAAAATAAAAAAACACAAAACCCAGTTTGGTTCGCAGCCGTAGCACTTAATCACTACGCCACCAGGGTTTCCCTCCTTGGAAAATAAAAACACATATTCAAAATGCAAACATGATTTTTTTTTTTTTAATTACCCATGTCATCTTTATTCATCATTAAAAGAAATGAGAACATCTCACACAGAGAAATGCAGGTTTAAAAACAGTATACTTTATTCGGCTTGTTGCTAATGTGTTTATTATTCTTTATATTTTTGGGAATTTAAAGCAGTGCTTATATATTAATTTAGATACTTTATAGCAAATTAAATCCTTAATTCAGAATTTAAATATAATTAAAAGATTATTTTATAGTAATAAAGCAATTATAATAAATTGTTAATAATTTCACACAAATCCTACTCCTGTGCTTAAAGGATCCCAAGGCAGTAGAAGGGTAGAATGTCCAGATGGCTATTACTGTGCTGTGTCTCCCTGCATGCAGCTGCCTGGGTGCCTAGGTCAGTGGTTCTGAAAGTAAGGATCCTTGTTTAGCAGTATCAGCATTACCTGGGAAGTTGTTAAAAATGAAAATTCTCGGGGCCCAAGTAATTACAATGCATGTTACATGATGAGAACCAGGTGCCTAGAGTATCTCAGCAGCTTCTACTTATCTCCCTGGAAATAACCCCACTTACAGTGTTTTTTTTTTTACAGTGTACAAAATTTTCCTAACACTTTTACAAAAGCCGCAGCCTACTTCTCGGAATCATGGTTTGATAAAAAAATAAAGACAACACAAATTCTAACAGCATGTCTTAGCAAATAAATGTATATATATATATGAAACCCTGGCGGTGTAGTGGTTAAGTGTTATGGCTGCTAACCAAAAGATCAGAAATTCGAATCCACCAGGTGCTCCTTGGAAACTCTATGGGGCAGTTCTACTCTGTCCTATAGGGTCTCTACGAGTCCAAATTGACTCCATGGCAACAGGTTTGGTTTTTGGTTTTATATGTAAATAGTTCTCTATTTTTTTCCTGCGTCAGAGCACTAGCACAGTGGCACATCAGTATTTTAATGAAAAGAATATTTTGGTGTATTTATCCTTGGGTTCAAGTCCTGACACTACCATTTACTAGTTGTCTGATCTTAGGTAGTTTTAAAGAGTTTCTTCTTGTACACCCCATAACCGTAAAAAAGGCAAAATTGATACCTAGGTGTTTTTATGAAGATTAAAAGAAGTACATGTTGTAATGATGGCGCTCATTCATTTTCCTGTGTTTATCTACCAATGCTTTCTTTTCTTTCTTTTTTTTAATTGAAAGTAATGGCTCGGTATTTACTTATCATTTTAAAACCAACATACTAAAAAGAGTGGTTTTACTTTGTTTGCTCTTTTAAGTATAAAGGATTCCCCCTGTTTTCTCCCTCCGAGTATTTAACGCTTGGAAAAATACTCCTACTTCCTCCAGTTACTTTTGTCCATGTGTGCAATTCTGCCTGGTTTGTTTTGTTTCTAAGGGGGTATCAAGACCTTGGCAGAAAGCATCTGTTATGGATTGAATTGTGCCCCTAAAAAATGTGTGTCAACCTAACTAGGCCAGTATTGGGTAACTGTCTACCATTTTGTCACCTGATGTGAATTACCTAGTGTTGTAAACCCTACCTCTCTGATGTTAATGAGGCGGGATTAGTGACAGCTATGTTAATGAGGCAGGACTCAATCTACAAGATTAGGCTGTGTCTTAAGTCAGGCTAGCAGAGACATGTGGAGACCTTATGCTACCAAGTAGTGCCAGGAGCACAGTATGTCCTTTGCACCTGGGATCCCTATGCTGAGAAGTTCCTCGACCAGGGGAAGGTTGATGACAAGGAACTTCTCCCGAGTCATCAGAAACAGCCTTCAAAACAGCTGGACCTGGCACCCTGAATTTGGACTTCTAGGCTACTAGACTGGGAGAGAAACTTCTGTTTGTTGAAGCCATCCACTTATGGTATTTCTGTTACAGCAGCACTAGATGACTAAGACAACATCATTAGCTTTTGTTCTAGGTGTTACGTTACACAGCAGAAAGCTCTGTGGAGAGCGAATATTTATGGTAGAACACCTAGTCTCATCTGTAGGACATTCTTCCAACTCTGGAAAAAGAAGATTAAATAATCATTTGATATTTTTATACTTGTCTTCATTTTGTTCTGCATTAATATAATCTTCAAATACTAGTTTTTAACTCATGGAATTTTAGATATTAGTCCCTTTCTTTTTGCTATCACTAAAATCTAAGTTCATTTTCTTACCTTGCCTTAAGTTCTGGTAACTCAGAGTGCAAATTACCGACTATGGGCATTTTAATTTTTCCCATGTGCTATCAAATCACAAAAGTTACCACTAAAACTTACACTTGAGGGCATTCCATTATTCCACAATTTTCTGAAGTAATAATATATTATATATCCCTTTCAAGATCAAATTAATTTTTCCTTTTTTTTTGTTGCTACTATGTGTTTTCAATAATGGAAGACATGCTTATTCAAGGACTCTTTCTGAATTTTTGTTATGACGTACGTATGTGGGACACCTATGCTCCAGTGGGCACTGGAGGTAGGAAATATTGGCAATATGAGACAAGGATAAACATATTTTATCTTAACTTTTTATTTAATTTTGTGAATTTTTTTCAAAGCCTGGGGTAGTACATAAAGGCACCTGGCAATGCCTGCACGTAAACTGTGTTCTAGTCTCCTTTTTCACACTGCATTCTCTGCATTGGTTTCTAGATATATTGACAGGAAAATGCTTTCCATCTTTTTGGAGCTGTGCCTCACCTGACACCCCCATTACTTCTGGCTTGAATTTTGCCAGAAACAATGGTCTTCCTCTTCCCTTCCTTTTCCATCACACAGGAAACTGCCTACTGATAGTGAGCCTGAAGGATAGTTGGCCACATCTGCCTCTAATGCTACAATTCCTCATTGTAAAACTGTTTACAGTGGAAAGTTCAATAAGAAAGGACAGCAAATGATGCCACCACTGTTTGCAGGAATGCCTTCCAGCTTAGTACCTTTCACACCTCTGGTTAAAGTGGTCCATTCTTCCCATAGTGGCTTTGTACACTGCAACTGCTCTTGGGCAAGGGATTTCTGCGGAGAAAACATCTTTGTTCTTTCTTTTGACTATAGTGATGTACTTTGAATTGTGGAGCATTGAAAAAACTGTCGCAGGTCTATTGTCCTGCAAGTTCACTGCTGACATACATCTTTTTGTATGAAACCTAAATTGTCTGTGCTGTAAACTAACTTACTTCCTCAGCATTTCTGGTAGCCAATTTCTAGATGTTCACGCTGTGCCAGCAGCATACAGTCCCCTTGCTTTCATGCTTTCCATCAAGATAGGATGTAGAACAATTATCAAAAGAAATGTGCCTATGAGAATGGTACCATGAATGACATAGTCCAAGTATAACACTCTCACTGCGGGAGGGAGATGAGTCATTGTTGATGCCTTTTTTTCCACAATAAATATCAAGCTGACTCACAAAGCCAGTTTCTGAGTCAGCCATGTATCAAACTTTTTACCCATGCTTGAAAGGTTTTATGGGAATGTACTGATTTATTGATGAACTGCCATAAAATCGCACCATGCTTTCATTAACTGCAGTGACTCTTGATGGCACATACACCTTCTTTCTTTCTTATTTTTAGTGTGCTTTTTTTTTTTAGGTGAAAGTTTACAGCTCAAGTCAATTCCTCATACAAAAATTTATACACATATTGTTTTGTGACATTAGTTGCAATATCTACAATGTGCAATCCCCCTTTCTACTCCAGATTCCCTGTTTCCACTCAGCCAGTTCCTGTCTCTTCCTGCCTTATCTTCTTGCCTCCGTACAGGAGCTGCTCATTTGGTCTCATGCATCTGATTGAACTAAGAAGCACACGCCTCGCGTGTATTATTATTTTTTTAATAGTCCTGTCTAATCTTTGCCTTAAGAGTGTACTTCGGGAATGGTTTCAGTTGTGGGTTAAAAGAACATATGGGGGCCATAGTTTTTGGGGTTCCTCCACTCTCTGTCAGACCATTCAGTCTGGTTTTTTTACTTGAATTTGGGTTCTGCTCCACTTTCTCTCTGTCAGTGACTCTCTGTTGTGTTTCCTGTCAGGGTGATCATCAGTGGTAGCCTGGCACCATCTAGTTCTTCTGGTTTCAGGCTGGTGGAGTCTCTGCTTTAAGTGGACCTTTAGTATCTTGGGCTAATATTTTCCTTGTGTCTTTGGTGCTGTTCATCGTCTTTGCTCCAAGTGAGCTGGAGCCAACTGATGCATCTTAGAAGGTCATTCAAAAGCTTTTAAGACCCCAGATGCCAGTCACCAAAGTAGAATGCAGAACATTTTCTTAATAAACTTTGCTATGCCAGTTGACTTAGATGTCCCCCAAAACCATGGTCCCCAGGCCCCAGCCCCAACTATTCTGTTCCTCAAAGTGTTTGGGTGGGTTCAGGTAATTTCTTGTCTTTTGCTTTGGTTCAGTTGTGCTAACTTCCTTGTATTGTGTATTGTTCTTCCGTTCACCGAAGATAACCCTTATCTACTATATAGTTAGTGAATTCCTCTCCTTCTCCCTCCCCACACTTGTAACCATCAAAGAATGCTTTCTTCTGTGTTTAAACCTTTTCTTGAGTTTGTATAATAGTGGTCTCATACAATAGTTGTCCTTATGGGTCTGACTAATTTCACTCATCATTATGCCCTCCAGCTTTATTCATGTTGTGAGATGTTTCCTGGATTCATCATTGTTCTTTACCATTGCATAGTATTCCATTTTGTGTATGTGCCATAATTTGTTTATCCATTCATCTGTTGATAGGCACCTAAGTTGTTTCCATTCTTTTGCTATTGTGAACAATGCTGCAATGAGCATGTGCGTGCATATGTCTATTTGTGAGATGGCTCTTATTTCTGTAGGATATGTTCCAAGGAGTAGGATTGTTGGATCATATGGTAGTTCTATTTCTAGCTTTTCAAGGAAGAGCCAGATCATTTTCCAAAGTGGTTGTACCATTTTACTTTCCCACCAGCAGTGCCTAAGTGTCCCATTCTCTCCACAACACCTTCAACATTTATTATTTTGTGTTTTTTGGATTACTGCTAGCCTTGTTGGGGTGAGATGATATCTCAATGTAGTTTTGATTTGCACTTCTGTAATGGCTAATGATCAAGAGCACTTCTTCATGTGTCTGTTAATGACCTGGATGTCTTCTTTGATGAAGTGTCAATTCCTATCCTTTTCCCATTTTTAATTGGGCTATTTCTCTTTTTTTCACTGAGGCTTTGCAGTATCTTGTAGATTTTAGAGATTAAACCCTTATCTGAAATGTCATAGTCAAAATTTTTATCCCAGTCTGTAGATTGTCTTTTTACTTTTTTGCTGAAGTCTTTGGATGAGCAGAAGTGTTTAATTTTTAGAGCTTCCAGTTATCTAGTTTCTCTTCTGGTGTTTGCACATTGTTAGCTATGGTTTGTATGCTATTTATGCCATGTAATAGGGCTCCTAGCTTTGTCCCTATTTTTTCTTCCACCACCTTTATCATTTTAGATTTTATATATAGGGGTTTGATCCATTTTGAGTTAATTTTTGTGCGTGGTGTGAAGAATGGATCTTGTTTCATTTTTTTTTTTTTTTTTTTGTAGATAGATATACAGTTATGCCAGAACCATTTGTTAAAGAGACTGTTTTTTTCCCCATTTAACAAACTTTAGGCCTTTGTCAAATATCGGTTGCTCATAGAAGGGTAAATTTACCTCTGGGTTCTCAATTCTGTTGCATTGGTTTATGTATCTGTTGTTGTACCAGTATCAGGCTGTTTTGACTACCATGGTGAATTAACAGGTTTAAAATCAGGTACCTATTAATACCCCATGGTAGTCAAAACAGCCTGATACTGGTACAACAATGGATACATAGACCAATGGAACAGAATTGAGAACCAAAATGTAAATAGGTACTAAAACCAGGTACCCCCACATGTCTGTCAGTTTGTCATACTGTGGGGATATTGCTGTGATTCTGGAAGCTATGCCACTGATGTTCTGATGCCAGCAGGGCTCCCCATTGCAGACAGGTTTCAGATGAGCTTCCAGACTAAGACAGACTAGGAAGAAGGATCTGGTAGTCTACTTCTGAAAATAATTAGCCAATGAAAACCTTACGAATAACAACAGAACATTGTCTGATATAGTGACAGAAGATGAGCCCCTCAGGTTGAAAGTCACTCAAAAAATGACTAAGGAAGAGCTGCCTCCTCAAAATAGAGTCAACCTTAATGATGAGGGTGGAGTCAAGCTTTTGGGACCTTCATTTGCTGATGTGGCACAACTCAAAATGAGAAGAAACAGCTGAAAACATCCATGAATAATTGTAAAGTGGAATGTATGAATCTAGGAAAATTGTAAATCATCAAAAATAAAATGGAACGCATAAACATAGATGTCCTAGGCATCCGTGAGTTAAAATGGACTGGTATGGGTCATTTTGAATCAGAAAATCATATGGTCTACTATGCTGGGAATGAAAACTTGAAGAAGAATGCCATTACAGTCATCTTCAAACCGAACTTTTCAAGGTCTATTTTTAAGTACAAAGCTGTCAGTGATAGGAAAATACCCATATGTCTACAAAGAAGACCAGTTAATACGACTACTGTTCAAATTTACACACCAACCACTGAGGCCAAAGACGAGGAAGCTGAAAATTTTTACCAATTTCTGCAGTCTAAAATTGACCAAACATGCAATCAGGATTCACTGATAATTACTGGTAATTGGAATGCTAAAGTTGGAAACAAAGGATTGGTAGTTGGAATATATGGCCTTGGTGATAGAAATGCCAGAGATTGCATGATAGAATTTTGCAAGACCAACAACTTCTTCATTGCAAATATCTTTTTTCACCAACATAAATGGGGACTTTTTTTTTTTTATATACACATGAGCCTCACCAGATTGAATACAGAGGAATGAAAGCAACTATATCTACGGAAAGAGATGACGGAAAAGCTCAATATCATCAGTCAGAGCAAGGCCGGGGGCTAACTCTGGATCAGACCATCAATTACTCATATGGAAATTCAAGTTGAAACTGAAGAAAATTAGAACAAGTCGACAAGGGCCAAAGTATGACCTTGAGGCATCCTACCTGAATTTAGAGACCATCTCAAGAATAGATTTGACTTATTGAATACTAATGACTGAAGACCAGATGAGTTGAGGAATGACATCAAGGACATCATACATGAAGAAAGCAAGAGGTCATTAAAAAGAAAGAAAAGACCAAAACGGATGTCAGAAGAGACTTAGAAATTTGCTCTTGAACATCTAGCAGCTAAAGCAAAAGGAAAAATGAAGAAGTAAAAAGCTGAACAGAATATTTCAAAGGGTGGCTCCAGAAGACAAAGTAAAGTATTATGATGACATGGGTCAAGAGCTGGAGATAGAAAACCAAAAGGAAAGAACATGCTCAGCATTTCTCAAGGAGAAAGAACTGAAGAAAAACTTCAAGCCTCTAGTTACAAAACTGAAGGATTCTACAGGGAAAATATTCAGCAAAGCAGGAAGCATCAGAAGAAGATGGAAGGAATACTGAGAGTCAGTATACCAAAAAGAATTGGCAGACATTCAGCCATTTCAGGAGTTAGCATATGATCAGGAACCAATGGTAGTGAGGGAAGAAGTCCAAGCTGCATTGAAGGCATTGGTGAAAAGCAAGGCTCCAGGAATTGGTGGAATACCAATTGATATGTTTCAACAAATGGATGCAACACTGGACAAGGTCACTCATCTATGCCAAAAAATTTGGAAGACAGCTACCTGGCCAACTGACTGGAAGAAATCCATATTCATGCCTATTCCCAAGAAAGGTGATACAACCGAATGTGGAAATTATCGAATAATATCATCAGCATCACGTGCAACCAAAATTTTGCTGAAGATCATTCAAAAGTGGCTGCAGCAGTATATCGACAGAGAAATGCCAGAAATCAAAGCCAGATTTAGAAGAGGACATGGAGCCAGGGATATCTTTGCTGATGTCAGATGGATCCTGGCTGAAAGCAGAGAATACCATAAAGATGTTTACCTGTGTTTTATTGACTATGCTAAGGCATATGACTGTATGGATCATAACAAATTATGGATAACATCAGGACAAATGGGAATTTTGAAACAACTGAGCTCATGAGGAATCAGTACATGGATCAATAGGCAGTCATTCGAACAGGACAAGGGGATTGTGCATGGTTTAAAGTCAGGAAAGTTATGTGTCAGGGTTGTATCATTTCACCACGCTTATTAAGTCTGTATGCTGAGCAAATAGTCCAAGAAGCTAGAGTATATGAAGAACGGGGCATCAGGATTGGAGGAACACTCATTAACAACCTGCATTATGCAGATACACAACTTTGCTTGCTGAACGTGAAGAGGACTTGAAGCACTTACTGATGAATATCAAAGGCCACAGCCTTCAGTACACCTCAACATAAAGTAAACAAAAATCTCCACAAATGGAGGAATAAGCAACATCATGATACAGGGATAAAAGATTGAGGTTGTCAAGGATTTCATTTTACTTTGATCCACAATCAACACCTACGGAAGCAGCAGTCAAGAACTCAAAAGAGGCACTGCATTGGGCAAATCTGTTGCAAGAGATCTCTTTAAAGTGTTAGAAAGCAAAGAAGTCACCTTGAGAACTAAGGTGCACCTGACCCAAGTCATGGTATTTTCAATAGCCTCATATGCATGCAAAAGCTAGACAATGAAAACGGAAGATGGAAGAAGAATTGATGACTTTGAATTGTGGTGTTGGAGAAGAATATTGAATATACCATGGACTGCCAAAAGAATAAACAAATCTGTCTTGGAAGAAGTACAACTGAATGCTTCTTGAAAGCAAGGATGGCAAGACTATATCTCACATACTTTGGACATGTTATCAGGAGGGATTAGTCCCTGCAGAAGGACACAATGCTTGGTAAAACAGAGGGTCAGCGAAAACGATGAAGACTCAATGAGATGGACTGACACAGTGGCTACAACAATGGGTAAAGCCTCGCAATAAGTGCGAGGATGACTCAGGACTGGACAGTGTTTTGTTCTATTGTGCATAGTGTTCCTATGACTCAGAACACCAACTCAATGGTACCTAACAACAACAACAACAAGGCTTCATTTCTCTTGAGTGGATATCTAGGCATGAAATTACTGGTCTGTATTATAAGGGTCTGTTTAAATTTGTAAAAAAACTACCAAACAGTTTTCTGTAATGAGGACACCATTTTGTATAGCCATCAACAGTATATGAGAGGGAAACTAGATTACTGGAAATGGAAAAACTGGAGCACAATTAAAGAGAATATTGACATATTGTGATAAATATAACTTACATCACTGAACACATTGTAAAGAAATTATCTAATGGGAATCTGATTTACTCTGTAAACTTTCACCAAAAAAAAAAAAAAAATTATTAAAAACAAAGACTGAGCTACCAATTTAGGTGTCTTTTGTTCTTCTCGCCTTTTTACTAAAATATCCTGAGTAAAGATGTAAACAAACAAAAACAGTTTATGAGAGTTTTGGTGGCTCTACATCTTCACCAGCACGGTCTTTTTATTTTTTATCCATTTTAATAGGTATGAAGTAGTATCTCATTATGGTTTTAACTTGAATTTCTCTAATTATTGATAGTACTGAATATCTTTTCTAGGCATATTTTGTATTTATATAATGTTGATGGAGAAATGTCTGTCAAATTATTTGACTATTTTTATATTGGGTTGTGTGTTAGTATTGAATTTGGAAGTTCTTCATAAGCCCTTGTCAAAGATATGATTTGGCAATACTTTCCAGCATGTAGCTTGTCCTCTTATTCTTTTAACCCTTCTATGACTGAACAAAATTTAATTTGATAAAGTATAATTTAACAGATTTATTTTTCATTGATCATACATTTGGTATTTTATCTAAAAAATCTTTGCCAAACGTAAGATTACAAAGAGCTACTCTTATGTTTTCTTGTAGAATTTTATTGACATTTAGGTCTATGATCCATTTTGTACCAGATTTTGTGTCAGATGTAAGCTCTAGTTTGAAATTTTTTTTTCCATGAACGTCAAATTGTTTCAGCACATTTACCAAGAACATGTTTCTATATCTAGAGTCCCTGTTATTTTCCATTTATCTAGAATTCGGTTCTTTCATCAGTACTACAGTCTTGATTAGTGTAGCATTATAGCAAGTCTTGCAATTAATTAGTGTGTGTCCTCCAACTCTTCACTTAAAAAAAAAAGTTTGACTATTAGAGTTCAATTTCTTTTTCCTAGACTGCTTAGAATCAGTGTGTCAATAACTACAAAGCAATGCTGCTGGGGTTTTATTGAAGTTGTGCAGAGCATATAAACCAAATTAAGAATAATTGACATCACAACAGAATTAAAGCTTTTAATATATTCACACAATGTATCTCCTCAATTATTTAGATCTTCCTTAATTTTTTTAATCAATTGTTTTGGTAATTTTTAGCATACAGATTTTGCACATACTTTGTTAATTTTATATCCAAGGATCTCTTATTTTGGTGACACTGCAAATGTTACTGTTTTTAAATTAAATTTCAAATTTCAGTTAATTATTACTAATATACAAACCCCAATTCATCTATCATTTTGCCATACTGTGAGTACTTGCAAGCTGCTATGATGTTGGAAGCTATGCCACTGGTATTCAAATACCAGCAAGGCCACCCATGGTGAACAAGTTTCAGTAGAGCTTCCAGACTAAGACAGACTAGGAAGAAGGATCCAGCAGTCTACTTCCGAAAAAACTAGCCAGTGGAAGATGAGGTTGGAAGGCATTCAAAAGATGACTGGGGAAGAGCTGCCTCCTCAAATTAGAGTCAAACTTAATGACACAGATGGAGATAAGCTTTTGGGACCTTCATTTGCTGATGTGGTATGACTCAAAATGAGAAGAACAGCTGCAAACATCCGTTAATAATCATAACATGAAATTGGCTAAGTATGAACCAAGGAAAATTGGAAATTGTCAAAAATGAAATGGAACACGTAAACATTGATATCCTAGGCATCAGTGAGCTGAAATGGACTGGTATTGGCCATTTTGAATTGTTCAATCATATGGTTTACTATGCTGGGAATGACAACTTAAAGAGGAATAGCATCGCATTCATCATCAAAGAGAATACTTCGAGATCTATTCTTAAGTACAAAGTTGTCAGTGATAGGATGCTATCCACACGCCTACAAGGAAGACCAGCTACTATGATTATTATTCAAATTTATCCACCAATCACTAAGGCCAAAGCTGATGAAATTGAAGATTTTTTGAACTTCTGCAGTCTGAAATTGATCAAACATGGAATCAGGAAGCATTGATAATTACTGGTGATTGGAATGCAAAAATTGGAAGCAAGGAAAGATTAGTAGTTGGAAAATATGGCCTTAGTTATAGAAAAGATGCTGGAGATCACATGACAGAATTTTGCAAGACCAACGACTTATTCATTGCAAATATCTTTTTTCAACAACGTAAATGGCTATTGTACACGTGGACCTTGCTGGATGGAATAGACAGGAATCAGACTGACTACATCAGTGGGAAAAGACAATGGAAAAGTTCAACATTGTCTTAGTCATCTAGTGCTTCTGTAACAGAAATACCACAAGTGGATGGCTTTAACAAAGAGAAATGTATTCTCTCACAGTCTAGTAGGCTACAATTCCAGATTCAGGGAGTCAGCTCCAGGGGAAGACTTTCTCTCTCTGTCAGCTCTGAATGTCCTTGTTATCAATCTTCCCTTGGTCTGGGAGCATCTCAGCAAAGGAACCTCAGGTTCTGGTGCTGTTTTCCTGGTGGTATGAGGTTCCCATGTCTCTCTGCTCGCTTCTCTCTTTTATATCTCAAAAGAGATTGTCTTAAGACACTATCTAATCTTGAAGACATCATCAGTATAACTGCCTCTAATTCATCTTATTTTATCGTAGTGATGGGATTTACAACACACAGGGAAATCACATCAGATGACAAAATGTTGTACAATCACACAACACTGGGAATCATGAGCTAGCCAAGTTGATGGATATTTTGGGGGGACACGATTCAATCAATGACAAATATCATAAGTCAGAACAAGGCCAGGGGCTGACTGTGGAATGGACAATCAATTGCTCATATGCAAGTTCATGTAAATGCTGAAGAAAATTGGAACAAGTCTACGAGAGCCAAAGTTCAACCTTAAGTATATACCACCCGAAGTTAGAGACCATCTCAGGAATAGATTGAGGCATTCAACACTAATGACCGTAGATAGACCGGGCAAGTTGTGGAATGACATCAAGGGCATCATAAATGAAGAAAGCAAGAGGTCATTAAAATGACGGAAAAGAAAGAAAAGACCAAAATGGATGTCAGAGGAGACTCTGAAACTTGCTCTTGTACACTGAGTGGCTAAAGAAAATGGAAGAAATGATGAAGTGAAAGAGCTGAACAGAAGAGTTCAAAGGGTGGCTCGAGAAGACAAAGTATTATAATGACATGCACAAAGACCTAGAGTTTAAAATTAAACAAAGGTAACAGGAGTAGATAATAAGAAAGTTGATTTTTTATGTAGGGTAGTCAATAGAACTTCTCCAATGATGTGATGTTTGACCAGATTCTGAAGGTTGTGTGTGATAGAGCCATGCAGATATCTACACAGAGAGCTTTCTAGGTGGGGAAACAACAACTGAAAAATGTCCTAAGATGGAGGATGCTTGCTGGATTTGTGGGATTGTGAAGGGCCCAGTGTGTGAAATGGATGAACAAGGGATTATATTAGGAGGCAAGGCTAAATTGGTAGGAGGGTCTAGCTCATGAAGTTCTTTAAAGAGATGATGAAGACTTTGGATTTTACTTTGAATTAAATTCAAAGTTATTAGAAATTATAGTAGAGCAGTTTTTTTTTTTTTTTTTTTTAGTAACAGGATCTGATTTATACTTTAGGAAGATCATGCCATTATATGGAAAAGAAATTTTTGGGGAACCTGGAAACAAAAGGAGAAGTTTTGAAAACTAATTGAAGAGTCCAGATAAAGTATAATTATGAGAGGGCCTGTTGATATTGACATAAATCATAAGTAGTGGCTAGTTTTGTAATACATTTAAAAGAAAATCCAACAAGATTATCTTGTGGAATGGATATGGAGTGAGGAGATTAAAGAATGACTAGAGGAGTTTGGGTCAAGTATGTAAAGAATGAACCTGTCATTTACAGAGATGAGGACGACGAGGAGGAGTAGTTGTAGATTAAAATATGGGGGAGAGAAGGAGGCAGAAAGTAAAGGTTCCAGATTTTTACATATTCTCTTAAGATGACTGTTTTATGTCTGACTATAGATGTTCAATTTTCAGCTGGCTGGATTTTGAAGTTGTGAGGTGGAAGCTGATTCTTAGGTTATTTTATTACGTATGATATTTTAAACACAATAATTAGTCCTCTATTATTTGAAGGGGTTATCAGTTTAGAATAACTTTTTTGATGGCTGAGGATTCCACATGTTCAAATATAGGAATTATTTTGGGGGGTTATGACATACCAAGAGCTCTCTGACAAATGCCACTTGAATGAGATAGGAATTACATTAGTCTCTGGAAACGAGCAACAGGAAAAAGTAGGTCCTTCTCTCTGTAGCTGACAGGCTTTATAAAATAAAAAGACCCATCACGTGAAAATGGAAACCCTGGTGAGAAAACGTAGTGGTCAACAGCTATGGCTGCTAACCAAAAGGCTGGCAATTCAAATCCACCAGGTGCTCTTTGGAAACCATATGGGGCAGTTGTACTCTGCCCTGCAGGGTTGCTATGAGTCAGAATTGACTCCAAGGCAATGGGTTTTTAATGAGTATTCATGTGAAAGTTTCTTTCCATTTCTGTGCAAACTCTCAAAGTAGGAAAAAGAAGTGTATTTATGAGTTAGAAATAAGTTAACAGGGAAAATTCTGTTTATCCAACGACTGTTAATATCTTCTTATAACATAGAGAGTAATTTATATAATTAACAGAATGATTATTTATGCCTGTGGGGTAACACATTTCAATGCTGTTAATCATAAGAGACAGAGAAGAATCACAACAACTCCATTTCTGTCTCAAATACCTCCTTTTTGGTGCCAAGATAATTAAATCTGTATATAAATATGTCTATATTTTGCATTTTAGTAATACGACTAGTGTTGTATACCAACTTTGTATCTGATAGGAAACTACTTTCTAAATAGATTCATAAATTCTAAGTGGCTAAAAGTAATTTTCCAAAGTATACTTACATTATCTTATGAGCATTCCATGAAATAACTGAAAATATAGATATGAAGCTATTCCTTTCTTACCTTTTAAATACCTGTAAAACTCACCATAATCCATATTATTCCAACTAAAAACAACTAATGTTACTTCTGTAATCAAGTCAGTGTAGTCAAAATCCTGCTTCCTCATTCCAGGAAGTTTAATGGCAATCTCTAGATGGTGTTCATTACGTTTTTCAGGCACAAAAATGTTATATTAAATGATATTCTGCTTAGTTCCTTGAAAAATGTCATGAAGCTTTTAGATCTACTTAACTGTATTGTCTATATCATGGGAACTTCTAAAAATTAGGCAATTTTTAATTAATTTTAGCATTTTTATCTAGACAGAAGCTATAAATAAAATTGTACATATTTGTATATGTTAAGTAAACAATACTTTAATGCTGATATGGCTTTTATTTTTCATTCATGGCTTAGACTCACAAAGTAATGTATCTTTGAACTTTTAAATATTACCACAAAAGAGAAGATGTATGATGGATGAGATGTTAGGCTTTATGTATTATATACACAGTCATAATTCAAACCTGTAGAATGTTTATAGGGTATTTTGTGTTGTGATTTTTAGCTCGAGCTTCATTCGAGGGTAATACATGTGTGCTGATAGATTAATTAAATGACATTCATTTCTGTGCAGCAATTCAATTCTCTCATGATGGTTCAGTCCCAATTTGCATTCCAATTTAATCAAATTCATGTATATACATAGCGGAAAGCATAGCTTTATGAATTCAAGTCAAACTCACATGTCATATTGCTTTATAAAGGGTACAAATTTGTTTTTACAAGAAAACTCAGTTGGGTAAAAATTTGAGCTTAAGAAAATGAAAAATTGAAGGAAAGAAACTTCAATTATATTTAGATATCCTAGGCATTTTCTCTCTTCTGGGTCTTGATTGAAGCCCATGTGAATAGAACCAGTATTTTCAAACAGAAAATTGTTAATATCCGAATAAGTTTAATTTAAATTTGTAAAGTAATAAGTTGAGTAAACATGAGATGACAATTATATGTGTGACTATTTTCTTCAGGAATAGTAGAGATATTTAAAGATTCAAGATATGGGCACTGTCTCTCAGTCATATTTTAGGTGTTGATTTGTTTTACATGGATTCGAGATTAAGGTCTCAGTGCTAAAATGCTGTATTCATTTAAATCATCCATATGTTTTTACTAAATATTCACAATATAATACTCTCGAAAGTTATATATTATACCTGTCTATCTATCTTTCTAGCTAGCTAGCTATCATCTTTACCCTACTGTATTGTAGTAAATACCATTATTGCCATTTAACTAACGGGAGAATGAATTTGGTGCAAAGTAGTTACGAATCATAACTAAAAATTACATAGTAAATAGTTGAGTTGATCTTCCCTCCAATACAATATATCTCTAAATTTAGTGATCTTCATTCATCCTATATCCTGGTTTTTATATTCCTTCCAATGCCTCTTTGGGTGGACTTGAAATGTCAACTTTTTGATTAGCAACCTAGCGCTTTAACAATCTGTACCACCCAGAGACTTCTTATTAGTGGTAGTATTAGCAACATGTCCTTTATTATGCACACTTGTTTTTTTCTTATTTTTTGATCCCTGATGGCACAGTAGTTAAGAACGTGTCTGCCAACCAAAAGGCCAGCAGTTCGAATCCACCAGCTGCTCCCTGGAAACCCTGTGGGGCAGTTCTACTCTGTCCTAAAGGATCGCTATGAGTCAGAATAAACTCGATGGCAATGGGTTTGGTTTGGTGTTGATTATTTTTATTTTTGCTCCTTTGAGTAAAAATCATGACAAAGTTATTGAGGAGATTGCTTGTATGATAAGGCTGAGTGCGTGGTAAAAAGAGGCAAATCCACTTCTTTACTTACCAGTATAACGTGCTGATGTTGCTGTGACCTTTGCTGCTTTGCAGCTCCGTGGTGTTTGTCGATCTTCACCTCCCTGATTTCTTAGCCAAAAATTTGCCATCATAACGTGGGTCTCTGTTTACATCCAGGTCCTGCTTTCCATGCTTCGTATTTTCATTTTTTTTAACCTTTTGCGACTCTCCAGGACACAACTTCTACTTGGCCACTGGTTTACAGGTACCCTGCTGTGTTATTCCTCCTTACTGACTGACAGAAGAGCATTGGATTAGAGGAAGTGTGTCCTGAAGTCTTATCTAGCACTCAAAAACACCTTTCCCTGCTAGGATGAGTTTTCCAGAGTTCACTGTGTTTACTCCCTGTTAATGTCAACTTTACACTTCAGCCAAGGTGGATATATCTATGTTTCCATAATAGTATGTTGCTTAGTCTCTCTGTATTTTTATTTTCCACTCTTGAAATAATCTTTGAGTTGGCTTGACTACTCAGGATGACAAAGTCAAAAATTATACTAGTACAGTAGAACTCTACACCATATTTTTACTCTATTAAAGCATACCTATGTTTGTTTGTTTGTTTGTTCCCTCCTCCTGCAAGGTATTTTCTTAAGCACGCTATGCTAATTTTCTTATATAAAACGCAAAACCAAACCGTTGCTGTTGAGTTGATTTGGACTCATAGTGACATAGCAACATGTAAAAGAAAAAAAAAAAGTCTGAAATCTTGGTAATGCCAGAGTTTCAAAACAGTACTGACCAACAGATTTAATCAATAGGTACAAACTGATTTAATAAATTATCTTTTAAAAATGATATTTAATGTATTTTGAAACAACATTAAGAAGTTAGCTTAGTCCTAACATTTCAGAAATACATCTATTATACAGATTTAATACAGCATTATTGGATCTTTTTCAGAATAAGAAAAATAAATAACTGAATGGTTTTGAAGAACAAGAAAAGCATGGCTCTCAGTAATTATAATCCTGATTATAGGTGTTGTATGGGATATGGTTCTCTTTATCTGATGCAGTTCTTGTCTCTTGGGCATATTTAGATCCTGGGGTTATTCCTTTCTATGCATGGAGAAGGCAGGAAGCATTCAGGCACTACTCTAATAAAAGGCCCTTAATGATGTTCTGTTCATTAATATCTTCAATTTGAACTCTCAGAGTCTGGGAGCAACTGAGGTTCTTTGTATATGGTTCCTTTTCATCTAGACACCTATAAACTAAAAAGGCAGATTATGTTTTCCCACACGTACAAAATGCAATGATGAGACAAAAACAGGATAATCTGTATATACAACATGGCAGCAATTACATTGGACAGATAATTGAAATGACACACAAAATTCTACAGTGTATACTCGTATGAGGATTTATAAAGAATATGGTTTAGCAGGTTAAAGGGTGCTCAGGCAAACTTAGAGATGCCCTAGACTCCCAGGAGCAGCTCCCAGGGTTCTTTAACAGTGGCAGCAAATGTGCTTTGTGTTTGGATAGTGAATGACCAGGAAGCATCTGAGATACCTCAGTCAGAGCAGCTAAGGCCTAGATTGACTGAGGGGTCTTTCATACCTCACTAGTAGCGTAGCACTGAACTATAAGTTAAACAAGGTGCTGATAGTCAGTGTACAGATTTTCCAAAAAACAATGTTGACAATCCACAACAGGAAATGTTCAGACTTTAAACACTACATTATAAGTCACTGGCTAGTAGATTTTATCTCTATTTTGGCCTAAGGTAAGTACCAGAGTCTTAGCCGTTTCCGGATATAACTTGAGCTACCATAAACCATGTCAAGTTAACCCTGCCCATTTCAATTAAAAAGAGAAGACTATACACGCATCACAATCGCTGGTCCTGCAGGGCAAACGTTTCCAGATCCCTGTTTTCCAGACAGAAAGTTTTCTTCGGGAGACTCTGGTTCGGCTTCCTGAGACCTCTTCTCTATTACATCGTTTATTTTAATGTATACTCGGTTCTCTCAGATCTTAGCCGGTTGCTCTCTGAAATTCGTTCTTTCCCATAAAACACGAACCATATTTGCACGAGCTAAGTAGCTTTTTCAGTTTGTAGAAAGTCAGGAATAGAGAGTTCATTTGGTAATTTGAACAAAATAAATGTCTTTTAACCCAGCTGGTGGCATTTTTGCCAATACGACTTTCATAAATTTTTTGTGGGCTTTCTATATATCCGAAAACTAATCACCTCATGTTTCAAAATCTTCATCCGCAATTCTTTCCCAGACTTTTGTTCAGTTTTGAGTGGCTTGTCATGCTACTGTAGAAAAATTGCCTTAAAATTCTTTGAGCCTTTTTTGTCTATTTGATATGACCTACTAAACTAAAACCAAAGGAGTTGCTGCTAACTTCTATGATCTTTGGAAGTAGGTTGCCAGAGCTTTTTTTCCAAGGCAGCTCGGGGTGGATTTGAACTGCCAGCCTTTCACTCAGTAACTGAGCGCTTAACCATTTTCACCACCCAGGAACTCCTATAATCTAGTAGGCACCTCCTTAAACCTTTCAGTTTTTAAGAGTCTTACAGTCATACTCTTTAATTTGATCTTTGGCTCCAGGCCTCTCATATCACTTAAAGAATATTTTGCTAGCTGAAGAGACTGGGAGTGACAGTTTTATTTTCCAACCCAGCAAGCCCTGATTCCTTTCTATTCTCTCTAAATTCTGCCTGCAAATGGAAGAGTTCCTTCTTTATCTCATACCTCTCTTGCAGTACCTTATTGTTCACAATTACGTAAGCCCAACTTAGACTTACAGCGTTCTGTTTGATGATCTCCTTAGCCAGAAACAAACATTCATTAGGAAGTTTTGTTATTTTTAAAGTTACCACACATGGTTGTTTTTCCTTTTTTTTTTTTTTTTAACTACTACATAACATGGGCAGACAGAGGTGGAAAAGCATATAGGGGACTATTAACAACAAAAAAAAAAATTAACAAAAGCTGACAAAATAGCAAGCTGATGATTAGAAGTGGCTGAAAACACTGTGAGGTAGGTAATGGAAAATGGGTGGCCTGCCACCTTTTTCCCAAAGGCAATGCTACATGTTTTAGATTTTTTGTTATGAAATCCAAGCATCCCACTTCTGGGTACGCTGTTCTGCATAAATTAACTTTTGCTGACTCACCAACCATCCTAAAACTTGGGGGCTTAAAACAACCATTTATGTATCTCAAAATCCTGCTGTTATTGTGCTATTCTGGCCTGGACCAATTTCAGCTGATCTGAACTGGCTTGCTCATGTGTCTGCTGATGGCCAGTGGATCAGCTAAGAGCTGGTTTATCTCAGATAGCCTCAGTCCCAAGTGTGGAAGTCACCAGGGGTGATGAGGACAATTGTCCTCATTACCAAGCATGCCAGTTCTTGCATCACCACATTGTAGATGGTTTTCAAAAGGAGCAAGAGATGAATTTACATGTTTCAGGAAGCTTAAGGTTATTTCTGCCATATTTTAATGGCCAAAACAAGTCATAATGTCAGCCAAGGGCCGGGAGCTAAACTTCATATCTTGTGACGATTTTTTCAATCACATCTCTGATGAGCATAAAGTATGAGAACCCTAGCCTCTGGCCCAACCTGATTTTTCTGAAATGGTCTTGGAAACTAAACTCTACCTGTGTTTCTACTGATCAGTAAAATCACACGATTTGTATTAGAAATCATAAGCTCTGTTCTCATGTACAAAAAAATATATATTAAAAAACATTTCAAGGAAGATTTTATATTGTTTGAAAATAAACATAATTTACTCTTTATTGATATTTTAGTTTATATGCTTATAATTTTTTTCCAATGTGTTAACTGTATTATATTAATTGTGTACTAAATAACACTACATAGCAAAGAACCCGGCTGCAAGTAATGTTTGATTAATGAATATGTGTGCAGGATTGTCATTCTTTTATAATTTATCCTGTCCTGGCTCATGCTGTCTACAACTCTTGAAATCATTATTACAGATTGATGTTGAGAGCAATCCAATAGTTATGAGCCAATGGTATGATTAGAGATATAAGTTCTATGTAACAACATTTGAATACTCACTTCACAAGCATAAGACAATGAAAATACATAGGAACAAAGCTGTGATTCTATTACAAATTTGATTAAAAATATTTTTCTTCTCTAGCTCACTGCCCAGAGAGCTCTGAACAAAAGTTCCCTGCAATTTTATGAACCAGGGTGGGTGGGGGGAGAGGACAAGAAGGAAAGACTGGTACTGAGTACTATGTTAGAGTGAAGAAAGTGCCTTCAAGGTTCCCTCTTTCCCCTGAGAAGGAGGCTTCAGCAGAGGTACCTGAGGAAGGCCCAGAGAAAAAGGCCTCTATATCTGGCCTAAGAATGTGCATATGCATATGCAAAAGAGCGTGAAGGATGACTCCTTGGCTACAACTTCCTTCAGAGACTGTAAGGCATTGGTTATACACCAGATATGGTTGGGGAGGGCAGCTTTCCCCCTGAGGCCTGCCAGACAAAGTCTTTGTTATTGCCTGTGGCCCACCTAAAGAATCACACCTAGGTTTTTCACCAGGAGCTAAACTCCTTAAATCTGAGGAAAGGTCTGAAACTTTGTCCCAGAAAAATCTACATTCCAGCACAACTTTGCAAACAATGCAGGGATTTTCTGAGCATCCAGCAGCCCACCTACATACCTCTACTAACTATGGGCATCTGGTAAAAAAAATCTCTGAGACAATCAAAACCTTAGTAAGCCTTTTGAGAAAGATGAAATCCAAGAACTTCAATATATTTTTCCAAGTGATACACTGCTATTGTTAGGTACCACCTAGTTGTTTCTGGCTCATAGCAACCCTATGTACAACAGAACAAAACACTACCCAGTTGTGCACCATCCTCACAATTGTTGCTATGTTTCAAACAATTATTGCAGCCACTGTGTTGATCCAACTCCTTGAGGCTCTTCCTCTTTTTCATTGGCCCTCTGTTTTACTAAGCATAATGTCCTTCTCCAGGAACTCGTCCCTCCTGATAACATGTCCAAAGTAAATGAGACAAAGTCTTAACATCCTCTCTTCTAAAGAGCATTCTGGCTGTACTTTTTCCAAGAAAGATTTGTCTGACATTCAAGACAGATTAGAAAAGGATACAGAGAAAGGGATATCATTGCTGATGTCAGATGAATTTTGGCTGAAAGCAGAGAATACCAGAAATATATTTACCTGTGTTTTATCAACTACACAAAGGCATTCAACTGTGTGGATCATAACAAATTATGGATAACATTGAGTAAAGTGGGAATTCTACAATACTTAAATTGTGCTCATGTGGAACCTGTACATAGATCAAGTGGCAGTGGTTCAGACAGACAAAGGGATATTGCGTGGTTTACAATCAGAAAAGTGTGTGCCAGGCTTGTATCCTTTCCCCATAATTATTAAATCTGTATACTGAGCAAATAATCCAAGAAGCTGGACTATGAAGAAGAACCAGCCATCAGAAAGGGAGGAAGATTCATTAACAATCTGTGATATGCGGAAGATACAACCTTGTTTGCTGAAAGTGAAGAGGACTTGAAGCATTTACTGATGAATGTCAAAGACTACAGCAAGTGATACAGTAGGGATTTAATACATAATTTACCAAAAAATAAAACTATTGGGTTTATTGTAGTATGTGATGTTATTTATGGTACCATTTAATACTTAGTTTTTGTTTTTTAATCTATTCTTTGAGGATAATCTAAAAGTATACTTAGACATTCTTATTCATTTGCCAGAAATTGCACACTATATAGTCTAAATGCAAATATGAAATTATAAATAAAATGGATGATATCATATTATCATTTTATCCATTAATCCCAGAGTAATGATTAGCCCAGCACAAAATAGTGTCCTTCCCAAGAAATAGTAGAGAAAACTATTTAGGCTGTGCTGGTTCTAATTAGTGAATAAATTCTACTATGACAGGATTTAAAAACAAAATAGGACAGAGCAAAAGCTCATTAAAGCCTTGAGGAAAAAAGAAGATAGTTTCCAAAGAATAAACCAATAAATTATTATATTTTGATAATAACGTTTGCCCACAATAAATTTATCTGATTTTGTTGAATTAATCACCAACTAAAAATGTACTACTTAATAAAGCTAATTATAAATGAACCAGCTTTGCATAATTGTCTGAAAGATGCAACATTTCAGAAAGTGTTGACTACAAAAATAGATAAGGTAGTTCTCTTGACTTTGCTTACCTTTTTTCAGGGTCAGTAAATTTTTAAATTAGGCATAGCTATAATTTAATGATTAAAAATTATACTTTGTCCATTTAAATCACATAATGAATAAGGAAATAAGTATCAAAGTGTTATTGAAAACACTCTGAACTGAGCCATGTGTTTGAAATTAACTTATGTAGTATCTACTGCTACTCTAAGCTAATTACCAGTGTCATTTCCATAATTATGAGCCATATTCATTTCACAGAGCAACACTTAGGATGGAAATAACATAATTCAGCATACTCACTTCAGTAAACTCTAGAGTTGAAAATGTGCCTGAATAAATTTTAAGGTATATGAGTTCTTGGATCAGTGGTGTCACAAAATCTCTGGGAAGTAAACATTAATATCATCAAATTAGTTATTTTGAACAACTGTAAGCTCATGACTTTGCATAAGCCTTTATTTAAATGCAAAGCAGTTAAATATGGTTAATTCAAATTCCTCTTCTCTGAAATCTGTGATTAGATAGATAATAACTAAGTTTAATTTTACCATACCAAGGAGATATTGATTTAAATATAAGCATTGTATTCTGCATTTCAAGAACCCTTACCTTTTTGATAAAACAAATATTTTTATGGAAACTTTTTTTTTTTTTTAAGGTTGAGGACTGACTGGGCATACGACAGAGAATTGACTTAGCACATTCTTTAGCTATGAACAAGGTTGCTCAGAACCAAGCATTTCTTGTGTTGGGATAATACAAGCATAACATCTAGGCCAAAGAGCAATGTGTTTTTACATATATATTATTTAATACCTAAATAAACCTGGAGCCCTGGTGGTGCAGTGGTTAAGAGCTTGACTGTTAACCAAAAAGTCGGCAGTTCAAATACACCATCCACTCCTTGGAAACTCTATAGGGCAGCTCTATTCTGAGCTATAGGGTCACCATGAGTCAGAATCAACTCGAAGGCAATGAGTTTTGGGGTTTTGATTTAAACAAACCTATTTTTTTTAATTACCTGGAAATGAATATTGTTATTTCACGAATGAAAAAAAATTGAGCCTCAGAGAGGTTACTTGATTTCTAAAGAGAATGCAGATAGTAGTTGTTAAACAGGGGTGCTATACTGGGCCTCCTGGTTCCAAATCTGGCACAACATTTTGTTGAAATCCTGCCAGTCCACTGAGCACCACCGAGATGTTTTCTGGGAAACTGCAGATTGATTCTTGAATATTAACGGAAATGAAAAGAACTAGGCAGGGATTTAGCAGAAAGTCAAAAAGATTATAGATTGGAAAACAGAGTTTGGAGATCACCAACTGCCTTCCTGTTCCTAGCTCCCCCGTATCCTCCCCAGTCTCCAGAACTGAAAGCCATGAAATCTCACAGGCTAAACCCTGACCAGAGCCCAGGTTATAGTTCTATAGATCAATTAATGCAAATCTCTCTACTTTATTTCCCAGATCTGAATATCTGCCGCAATAGCCCAGCCACTTCCTGAGTTTCTCCTAGGACTCCTGCCTATAATTAGATCTGTAATTCTGTCTTGGAATCCTATCCCTAAGGCCAGGCCAATGCTACCTGCTGCCAGACATCCTGATGTTGCCCCTTTTATTTGAATCTTAGCATATTGTGAGCTCGAATCTTAGCATATTGCCAGCTCTCGGGTCCCCATTGTAGTGCTACAAACACCTGTAAAATATCCCTTACTTGCTACACCCTTCCAAACATTTTGATGTTGGTAGTTGCCTGTCTGCCTGGGCACTGGTGTTCTGTTGCCAATTGCTGGTCACCGCATTTTCCAGGTATAAAGACTTTCTCCCATTAATTGGTGCTGAACTAACCACGCTCTGATGTACATTTAGTATCATGACCAAATATTCAAGTAAATTATAATGCACCCAAAACATTAGCTTCGATAATAAAACAATCTAATAATCTCTAAACATAAAAAGTACTAATAACAATGATTTTCAGTGTTCACTGAAATTGGAACTAGAATATTTTTTTGATTGAACATCTTGTAAATGCCATAGGGACTTCATTTATTTCCCTCTGACCAATAAGTTTTTAGTTTTTTTTTTAATATGGAAATTTTCGAAAAACACAAATATGGTCACTTCTAACTGAGTACTAGTGGAAAAATAACTTTGTTCCATGTACCTAAAATCATTGTGTTAACATGTACTTAGTCTTAATCTTAATCTTTCTATGCCTTCCTGTTTTTAAGCTATAAAATAGGAATATTCATAGAGTTGTTGGATCAGTATAATTCATTTTAATTCATATCTTGATTGTTAAATTATATGTATATATAAAAATATATATATATACATATATACACACAAATATATATAAAGGTACTAATAATTTTCTAATAAAACCTTTATTTATGCATTAAAAGTGTATCAGGCACCATGATAAGCCTAGAGGTGATATAGAAGATGAAATTGTCTGCCCTCAAAGTCTAACAGATCAATTCTGAAGATCCACAAAAAAATTAAATGCAGGCTTCTGGTAAATACTATAATGGAAACAGGTATAAGGTACTATGAGGTCAAGCTGAGGAATACCCATGATCCTCTTTCAAATGATGACAGTCTGCATGCTGTGCTACAGTTTAGCCTGTGCTCTGAAATCTCAGTAACCATTAAATTTAAATCACGTGAATGACAAGCTTTGCACACATAGTATATAAAATTTATTTTACTCCATGTCCAAAAAGTATTGCTAGACATTTAAGATAATTTCAATCCCAAAGCAAGTTAAAAGGGGTGAGCTTCATGGATCTTTACAAAGAGAATATATCTTCATTTACAGAACTTTTGGAAAAAGTTAGTTTTCTTTTAGAGATTTATGATCCTGCTAGTTTCCATTACTAATTTTTATGTTGAAGCACCCCAAAGAAGATTTTAATATGAATAGGACTGTAATACAACAGTAATAGTTTAAACCATAAAAAATAGGTAAGGTTCAGGAAAATACAATATCAACTTTTCTTTTCCAGTCTTCTTGGTTCATCCATAAATGACCAGACCACTCTTTGCATTTTTATAACTTCCTGTGACTTGGGCATGTTATGCAATAGTGTCTAATATATGGGTTCTGAAACACCACTATTTTATGGCTGAGGGAGCAGACAGGGAGAGTGCTTCCCAATCTAGTGTTAGAATTCAAGTTTTACAAAGAACAACACTCAAATATACGTATATTTTCCCATTCTCTTTTTAAAATCTGAAGACCTGTTTTAACCTAACCTAGAAAAGATTTATTAAAAAAAAAAAACCTCTCACACAAACTTAATTTTTTGATAGCTAAAAACACAAATATTCCAAATTAGTGTACTGTTAAGATTTTCCCATTTGAATAACTTCAGTACACTTGGATCTGCTGATTCACTCAATAGCTTATTTCTTTGAAAACTGAAAAATATTTCCTTTTGAAAATTAGCTTAGGTAAAATTAGTATTTTAAATATATAACATATTAAGATATTTGCTTTATATAAATATAAAGCTCAAAAATATCTTTAGTTTTCTCAGTTTATATTCTAAAGCCACATCATCTAACATAAATCTTAGTTCACTCAAATTATATTCTAAAACTACCTCACCTGTTATAAACTACCAACAAAACATTTTACTCCTTCTTAGGGGCTAACCTAACTGACCATATATCTGCTTAGACTGCCATATTTTGCTAATCACTTAATTCTATAATGTTTTATTTGTTTTTTTCAGTTGCCCATCCAAGGAAGTATTATATGTGGAAGTGTCTGGTCTGGAGTAAACCTGTCCTATAGTATAGTATATGCCCCCAAAATTCACGTTCCTTTTGTGTAGTCCCAAAGTATATTTTGTACTCGCCCTAGAGATCAAAAAACAATAATAGTGATAATTTTGAGTAGAACAACTAAGATGTTTTTATTTCTTCTTATATGCCAAATAGTCTGCTAATTACATGAAATATTTAATCTTCACAACAACCCTTTGAAGAAGTTCTATAAAATATATAACAATGCATTTATTTCTTTACATGATTAATCAATTCGTATAATTGACAACTTTTTGTAACTATCATATGTCAAACACTCTCTTAGGTGATACATACAAAGGTTATGAATTCTTAATCTCTGTCTTACGCCTAGCAGTGGAGAGATAGAAATACACAGAAAATAAAGGAATAGGATGTAATAAATCCTTCATAAAAGAGTCATCAATTCTAGGAGAAAGGAGATAATGTCTAGTAACCACGTATCTCTGTGAAGAGCTGCTACAGTCAACCCACAAATGATCCATAGTTAATAATATGCTTTAAAAAAGTAATTTTAACACTACCATCTTTTTTTTTTATTCCTACTCATGTTTCATTTTCTGTTAGTAAACCATAAAACTCAAATAGGTTGGCATCAGTTCATTCTGACTCATAGCAACGCTATGAAAAAAAAAAACACGTTTCTGTCAAGTTGATTCCAACCCATAGCGACCCTGCAGGACAGAGTAGAACTGCCCCTTCGAGTTTCCAAGGAGTGGGCTAGTAGATTTGAATTGCTGGCCTTTTGGTTAGCAGCCGAGCTCTTAACCAGTGCTCCACCAGGGCTTCTCAGCAGAATATAATTGACCCTATAATACAGAATAAAACTGCCCCACAGGATTTCCGAGGGTGTAATATTTACAGAAGCAGATTGCCACATCTTTCTTCCACAGAGTAACTGATGGTTCCAACTGCTAACCTTTCAGATAACAGCTGGGCTTAACCACTGTACCACCAGTTCTCCTCAGTAGAGCATAGCTGGCTCCATTTCTCAAATGATATTCTAGTTTTCATACTTCAAGCAATAAACACAAAATATCATGAATGCAAGGTTCACAGACAAGTGGACCACTTTTATTATGTTTATTATCTCATTGCTAAAATAATATCCCAGTCTGCAGGACTCAAACAGATATATTCCTGGCCTAGCGTAATGAATTTAAAAAAAAAAAAGGAAAAAAGAATGGAAACATTTAGCAATAATCAAGTTCTACATAAGAATTTCTGCATTTTTTTTCTTCCTTTCTCTTAGAATCATGTTATTTTATAGTTTGAAGGCAACTTGATAATGATAACTTGAAACTGAAGTGTTCTAATTTCTTGGATATTTTGAGTTGGACAGATGATGATTAAACATCAGTGTGTGTTATTCTGAGGCACCAGCTAGATACTATTGATGGAACACATTCAAAGGTCTGAGTTCTTAAACTTCTATGATCATATTTATCTTAACCAGTATTATCAAAAGCATTTTCTTAGATTAGTTAACATGATGAAGTCAGAAAAGTTGAAAAGTTGAATCGATAGGACATATGGCTTGAGTGGATGTGAATGCGCAGTGGTTCAGCAAGGTAGCTGTCCCTTCTCACATTGACCAGGAATGAGTGGAGAATAAAATTGACTAGGATCTGCTGTTTAATTTCCTAGACTGACAAACAAGCAGCTATCTTCAAGAAAAAAATTCCTTTATCTATAATTACCTACTACTTTTAATTCTCCCAACATGAGTTTTCTAATTTTATAATGACTCTGCTCTTAGACAGATTTTAGTGCTTTTTTAAGCTCTTCCTGATGAGCCCTTTGGAAGAGAATTATAAATATTTTTTCTTGTGCTTCTTCCCAAACTCCCGCTACTTCTCTGACTATAATCAATGCAGTAGAATAAGAGAATGATGGAATTAGAAAATATCTATTCACTCACAAATATTGTATTAATGCTATGTTATCTTATCAGTGCAGTCAGTGTCAAAAGCTATGCTAATTGGACAAATTGTTCTCTAAAGAATTACAACCTTTAATTTCATAAATTAAAACTACGTTATTAATAGAGTATCATTACAAGCATATGCCAAGTATCAATTGCTCAGTTATCAGAAGAATGTACTGAACTGTTTACTTAATAAGGACATAAAAACAAAAATTATTTGCCTCCTAACAACAACAACTCTGTAAAGGTTATATTCTTGTTAAAACATAAGTCCATATAAACAGTAAACATTTGGAGTAATTTGTTGGTGTTCGTAGGTGCTATCAAGTTAACTTTGACTCATAATGGCCCTATGTAAAACTGAACAAATCATTGTCCAGTAGTGTGTCATCCCCATAATCACTATGTTCCACCCCATTGCTGCAGCCACCTTGTCAATCCATCTCTTTGAAGGTCTTCCTCTTTTTCTCTGACCCTATACTTAAACAAGCATGATATCCCTCTCCAGAGACTGGTTCCTCCTGATAACATTTTCAAAGTACATGAGGTGAAGTCTCGCTATCCTCACTTCTAGGGAGGATTCAGGCCGTATTTCTTCCAAGACAGATTTGTTCCTTCTTCTGGCAGTCCGTGGAATATTCAATATTCTTCACCAACATAATAATTCAAATGCACCAATTCTTTTCCCATCTTTATTATTCATTGTCCAGCTTTCACACACATAAGAGGGGATTGAAAATACAAAGACTTGTGTCAGGCACACCTTAGTCCTCAAAGTGACATCTTTGTTTTTTAACACTTTAAAGAGGTCTTTTGCAGCAGATTTGCCCAACTCAATACACCATTTAATTTCTCGGACTCTGCTTCCATGGGGATTGATTGTGGTTCCAAGTAAAAGGAAATCCTTGACAACTTCAATATTTTCTCTGTTAATCATTATTGTGTGTATTGGTCCAGTTGTGAGGATTTTTGTTTTCTTTATGTTGAGGTGTAATGCATACTGAAGGCTGTAGTCTTAGATTTTCATCAGAAATGCTTCAGGTCCTCCTCCTTTGCAGCAAGCAATGTTGTGCCATCTGCATATAGCAGGTTGTTAATGAGTCTTCCTCTGATTTTGATGTCACATATATCTTTAAGTAGTCCAGCTTCTCGGATTATTTACACAGTATACAGAATGAATTAGTATGGTGAAAATGTATAATCCTGACACACACCTTTTCTGCTTTTAAACCACGCAGTATCCTGTGTTCTGTCTGAATGACTGCCTCTTGGCTTATACACAGGTTTCACATGAGCACAATTAAGTGTTCTGGAATTTCCATTCTTTGCAATGCTATCCATGATTTATTATGATTTACACAGTCAAATGCCTTTGTATGATCAATAAAACACAAGTAAACATCTTTCTGGTATTCTCTGCTTTCAGCCAAGATCCATCTGACATTAGCAATGATATCCCTCGTTCCATGCTGTATTTTAAATTTGGCTTGAATTTCTGGCAGTTCCCTATGGATGTACTGCTACAACAGTTTTTGAACTATTTTCAGCAAAATTTTACTTGCATGTGATATTAATGACATTGTTCCATAATTTCTGCATTCCGTTGAATCACCTTTCTTTGGAATTGACATATATGAATCTTATCCAGTTTGTTGGCCAGCTAGCTATCTTCCAAATTTCTTAACATAGACTAGTGAGTGCTTCCAGCATTGCATCAGTTTGTTGAAACATCTTAATTGGTGTTCAGTCAATTTCTGGAGCCTTGCTTTATGCAAATGCCTTCAGAGCAGTTTTGACTTCTTCCTTCAGTAACATCAGTTCTTGACTTTTCCTTCAGTACCATCGGTTTTTAATCATATGTTACCTCCTGAAATAGTTGAACATCAACCGTTTCTTTTTGGTGCAGTGACTGTGTGTATTCCTTCCATCTTATTTTGAAGCTTCCTATTTTTTTTTTTTTTATGTTTTATGTCATTCAGTTTTTTGCCCATAGAATCCTTCAGTATAGGAACTCGAGACTTGAAATTTTTCTTCAGTTCTTTCAGTCTGAGAGCTGCCAAGAGTGTTCTTCCCTTTTGGTTTTCGAACACCAGGTCTTTGCATATTTCATTATAATACTTTACTTTGACTTCTCAAGCTGTCATCTGAAATCTTCTGTTTAGCTGCCTTACTTAATCATTTCTTCCATCTGCTTTAGCAGCTCTACATTTAAGAGCAAGTTTCAGAGTCTCTTCTGACATCATTTGGCCTTTTCTTTCTTGTCTTTTTATTGACCTTTCACTTTCTTCATGTATGATTTCTTTGATGTCATCCTATAACTGTCTGGTCTTTAGAGAGTTCAATACATTTGATCTCATGAGATGGCCTCTAAATTCAGGTTGACATACTTAATATCATACTTTAGTTCTTGTTGATTTGTTTTAATTTTCTTCAACTTCAGTGTGAACTTGCATACGAGCATTTGATGGCCTGTTCTGCAGCAGCCCCTGGCCTTGTTCTGACAGATGATATTGCATTTCTCCATTGTCTCTTTGCACAGATGTAGTCAGTTTGAATCCTCATAATCTATCTGGCCAAGGTCCACGTGTATAGTTGCTGTTTATGTTGCTGAAAAAGGTATTTCTAATGAATAAGTCATTGATCTTGAAAACTTCTATGATGCAATCTCCGGCATCATTTCTATCATCAAGGCTGTATTTTCCAACTACCAATCCTTCTTCTTTGTTTCCAACTTTCACATTCCGAGAACCAGTGATTGTCATTGCATCTTGATTGCATGTTTGATCAATTTCAGACTCCAAAAGTTAGTAAAAATCTTCAATTTCTTCATTTTTGTACTTACTGCTTGCTAATAGTTGTATTACGTGGTCTTCCTTGTAGGCGTGTGGTTATTATCTTATCACAGATAGCTTTGTATTTCAACAGATCTTGAAATGTTCTTTGTGATGATGAGTACAATGCCATTTCTTTTCAATTTGTCATCCCAAGAATCATGGACCATGTAATTGTGTTTTTCAAAATGGCCAACACCAGTCCATTTCAGCTCACTAATGCCTGTGATATCAATCTCCAAGTGTTCCATTTCATTTTTGACAACTTCCAATTTTCCTTGATTTACACTTCCTAGATTCCACATTGTAATCATTAATGAATGTTTGCAGCTGTTTCTTCTTATTTTGAGTCTTGCCACATTAGCAAATGAAGGTCTGGAAAGCTTTTTCAGTCTGAGTCATTAAAGTTCCCTCTACTTTGAAGAGGCAGCTCTTCCCCAGTTGTATTTTGAATTTCTTCTAACCTAGGGGTTCATCTTCCAGCATTATATCAGACAGTGTTCCACTGCTATCCACAAGGTTTTCACTGGCTACTTTTTTTTGGAAGTAGTTCCTTAGGTTCTTCTTGCTAGTCTGTCTTTGTCTGGAAATTCCACTATTATCTGTCCACCATGAGTGATCTTGCTGGTAATTGAAATACTGATGGGATAGCTTCCTGCAGCAAAGCAACATGTAAGCCACTCAGTATAATAAACAGGACAAGATGGTTGATAAATATTTTTTCTAAATCTTCTTAAATATTATTTCTTTCAGTAGATTTTTGATTGAAGTCTCTGGATGGAGTAAATACTACTAGCCAAAAAGGTTTGCAGTTCAAAGCCACCTGGAAATGCCTTGGAACACAAGCCTGATAGTCTGCTTCTGAAATGTCACAACCAAGCAAACCCTATGGAGCAGTTCTACTCTACACACATGGTTCGCCGTGAGTCAGAATAGAATGGATGGCAACTAACAACATAAACAAGGCTTTTGACAACAACTAACAATTTTAGTTTGAATTATTTAATAGGAACTTAAAATCATAGAATTTATTGTTATTCAGTGATTATAGCAACTGTATTGCCAAAACTTACAGTGTAAGGCTATACGTATATAAATGTGTATGAGTGTTGTTTCTTAAATTTAACAGGTCTAACAAGGAATCCTTATTAGGTATGAATTGACTTATCACTATTTAAGTGTGGTCTCCAGATGTAATTATGGAAAAGCCAAGATTTTTCTTCAGGACAAAAATCAAAATGCTAATTATATGTCCGAGGCCTACATAATAGCCTATAAAATATCTACAAGATATTTTAATTTGAACTTGTCCGTGGTAGATACTGTCAGCTTTTTGCCTTTGCTATAATGGACTTTGAGTAATTCCGAGTTAACGATTTTAATTTTCTTAAGATGTATTCATTTAAAATGAGTACCATAATAACTAAAACAAAACAAACAAACAAAACTTACTGTATAGAGTCATCAGATTTGAACTACATTTTGGAGTATATTTTAAAGAATGACTTTCTCTTGTTTCATTACAGTAAACGATGCTAAAATGTATTCTAAAATATCGAAGCTATCCACTTCCTTTATTTGGAGATGACTTGCAGTTCTTGAATGTAAGAAGATATTAATATATGGAATCAAAATTGATTTAAAATAACTTAGTAATGAAAAAGAATGGTGGGAGGCTGGTAGAGTTTGTTTTCCCACATAAGAATTTCATTTGTTTTTTTTCGGGATCAAAGTTGAAGATCAACACTGAATCACAAGCTATTATTAAAATTCAGGAGTTAGGCCTGCATTTATAGACTTTTTTATATTGAGTTAGTATAGGTTACGTTGAGACTCATTTCTGCCCATAGTATCAAAAGCCAATGAAAAATCAATAAAAATTTTTTTGTATTATTTGTGACAAATTTCTCTAGAAATTAAATGTGTATCAAAAATATACAGTTAAGTAGTGTGTCTAAAGTCTACTAAATATTACTATAAAATGATGTCATAAAAATCTGAATATTTTACAATGAAAATTGTTACTGCCCTTGGTGGATTTGCCTGTTAACGAAAAGGAAAACAGTTTTTGAAGGGTTGAAACAAAGATGGACATGGACTCTGCTTTGAGTTTCTCTCTGAGAACACATCCACAGGACAATTTTCAAAACTTTTGAGAATATTATTATATCCAAATTAAAGAGTCTTGGTATCCCTCCTGTCTTAGGCTGGGTTCTCTAGAGAAGTAAAACCAGTAAAGCATATAAATATATGTATATAGAAAGATTTATATCAAGGAAATGGCTCATGCATTTGTAGAGGCTAGAACATCCCGAGTTGGAGGGTCAGGATAGTGGCTTCTCTTGATGCATGTAGCCACAGGGGCTGGTGAACCCAAGATCGGCTGGTAGGAGAGCATGGCTGTTGTTCACAGGCTGTGAAGATCGATGAATTTCAAAAGATTGACAGGCAAGACTGCAGGTAAACTGCTAGCTCAAATCCCAAGAACCGGAAGTCAGGTGAACAGGAGACAGCTGCAGGATCCAGAATGAGCAAAAGTCCACAATCCTTGCCAGAATATCCCATTATATTGAATGCAGGCTACAGGCCCAAGGAAGCTCCCTTTCAACTGATTGGCTACTCACAGAAGATCCCATCATGGATATGATTACATAATATCATATCTTATTATGGGAATGATCACACCATCATACGACTGTCAAACCACTGAGAATCATGGCCCAGCCAATCTGACACACTACCTTAGGCATTACACATTCCTAAGAGAAAATAAATGAATTAGAGAGACAGAAGAAAACCTGGAGTATATATTTTACAAAACTCCTCAGATTATTTTGAAAAACCCCTACCTCATTTGAAAAACACTGGCCAAGAGGAGAATTTAGGGAAAAAAAAAAAAAAAAACTTGGATGAGTAGGTAAAAAAAAGTTAATGTAGAGGCAGAAGAACATAAGTATAATTTCCCAGAAAACAAAAACTGGATACTTTCTTTACGGACTTTATTTTTAGACCAGTTGTAGGTTTACAGACAAATTAAATAGAAAGTGTGGAGAATTCTGATATACTCTCTCCTCTGCCCACAGTTTCCACTATTATTAACATCTTGCATTAGTTTGAAACATTTGCTATAATTGATGAACCAATATTCAGACATTATTATTAATTAAAATTCATCATTTACCTTAGTGTTCGCTCTTTGTGTTGTACAGTGGGATGGGTTTTGACAAATATGTAATGTCATGTCCCACCACACAGAATAGTTAGACTGCCCCCAAAATGTCCTGTGCTCCACATATTCATCCCTCACACTCTCCTGGTAAACCCTTGAAAACCACTGAATAATACTTCAGCAATGAATGGATGTACCACATTTTATTTATCAATTTATCTACTGAAGGATAACCTGGATGTTTCCAATATTTGGTAAATAATAATATAGTTGATGTAAATATTCTTGTCCAGGGTTTTATGTGGACATAAGTTTTTATTTCATTTGGGTAAATACCTAGAAGCACTATTGCTGGGTCATATGGCAAACCTATCTTTAGCTTTGTAAAAAACTGTCAAACTGTCTTCCAAAGTTTCTATACCATTTGCATTCTCACCAGCAATGAATAAATGTTCCTGTTCTTCCACATCCTCTCCAGCATTTGGTGTTGTCAGTGTTATTTCACTGTTATTTTAATTTTCAACTCCCTTATGATATATGATGTTGAGGATCTTTTTCATATGGCTCTTTGCCATCTCTATATCTTCTATGATCAGGTGTTGAATTGTTTGTTTTCTTATTGTTGAGTTTTAAGTGTTCTTTGTATGTTTGGGATACAAGTCCTTTATCAGATATGTGTTTTGCAAAGGTTTTCTCCCAATACATAGATTATTTTCTCATTTTTTAAATAGTGTTGTTCATAGATCAGGAGAATGGGAATTCCATGACACTTAATCGTCCTCATGAGGAACTTATACACAAACCAAGAGGCACCCATTGTATCAGAACAAGGAGATACTGTGTGGCTTACAATCAGGAAAGGTGTGCATCATGGTTGTGTCCTTTCACCATACTTATTCAATTCCTATGCTGAGGAAATAATCTGAGAAGCTGGACTATATGAATAAAAATGTTGCATCAGGATTGAGGGCAGACTCATTAAAAACCTGCGATATGCAGATGACACAATCTTGCTTGCTGAAAGTGAAGAGGACTTGAAGTCCTCACAGATGAAGATCTGTAGCCTTAGGTATGGATTATACCTCAACATAAAGGAAACAAAATTCTCACAACTGGACCAATAAGCACCATCATGATAAAGAGAGAAAAGATTTATGTGGTCAAGGATTTCATATTACTTAAATCCACAATCAATGCTCATGGAAACAGCAATTAAGAAATCAAAGGATGCATTGCATTGGGTAAATCTGCTGCAAAAGACTTCTTTAAAGTATTAAAAAGCAAAGATGTCACTTTACGGACTAAGGTGAGAGAGACCCAAGCCATGATGTTTTCAATCACCTTATATGTATGAGAAAGCTGGACAATGAATAAGGAAGACAGAAGAAGAATTGACGTATTTGAATTATTGTGTTGGCAATAAATATTGAATATATTATGGACTGCCAGAAGAACGAACAAATCTGGCTTAGAAGAAGTACAGCAAGGTGCTTCTTAAAAGCAAGGATGGTAACACATGTATAGGGGGACCAGTCCTTGGAGAAGGACATAATGCTTGGAAAGTAGAGGGTCTGTGAAAAAGAGGAAGAATGTCCATGAGATGGATTGATACAGTGGCTTAAACAATGGGCTCAAGCATAACAGCAATTGTGTGGATGACTTAAGACTGGGCAGTGTTTTGTTCTGTTTTACGTAGGGTCACTATGAGTCAGAACCGACTCGACAGCACGAAACAACAACAACCCAGTTAAATATATTATATAGATATTTCAACCAAAACATCCATAGTTAATTTGAATATCCAGAAACCACCAGCCCACTAGAAAGTGGGTTTTAACAGTTAAGTATTCCTTATGCTAATAAGAGTTAGCAGTGGGAGGAGGGTTACATTTATTGCAATATAGGTAATTCAAGATAAGAAGGTAGATTTACAGAAAACATTGGAAATCCAAGAACATGAATTTACTGAAACATCTTATTCCATAGAGCATGGAAGAAGGGATTAGTAAAGGTGAACATAAGGATGAATTGTGCCTGGAGTGGGTTAGGTGGAAGTTGACTAGTGATAAACATATATGAGGAGATTACATTTTATAGTAGAAGTGAGCCCTTGACTGTTTCTTAGGAGCCCTGTGTTCTAACCTTGAGTCTACCAAATACACATTTAGGACACTAGATTTCAAAGTATGATTCGTAGACCCTTATGTGTCCCTAAGACTTTTTCATGGGGTCTATAGGGCTTAGCAGAGCCTTGGTGGTACAATGGTTAAAGACTTCAACTGCTAACTTAAGGTCAGCTGTTTGAATCCAACAGCGTCTCCATGGGTGAATGATGTGGCAGTCTGCTTCTGCCTTGGAAACCGTTTCCATGAGTTGGAATTGTTTAATTGCAACAGGTTTGGCTGTGGTTTTAGGGATTAGTTTCATAAAAATACTGAGATATTATTTGCTTTTTTCACTGTAATGACATTTGCACTCATAGTGCAAAGCAATGGTGGGTAAAACTAGTTTTGCCTTAGCAAGAATCAAAATGTGTACCAAGTTGTGGATATAATCATATTGTATTCCTCACCACAATACATTCAAAGTAAATAATGATATCAACACCAACAAAACAGAAAACATCAACAAAAAAAAATCTCATAACTGTTCTTGATAAAATAATAAAAATCATTAATTTTATTAAACCTGAACCCTGAGGACCATTTTTTTTAATATCCTGTGTGCCAAAATGAGAAATAAGCGTAAAGTACTTCTCCTGCACGTATACCAGGACCATGTTGTCTTGAGAAAATGCTTTTCTGCAGTTACATGAATTGCAAGTCTGAATGAGCTGTTTTTTTTTTTTCCCCACATTTTTGCATGACACACAATTTTTACTTAAAAAAATACAACTGATAGATTATGACTTGGGCTTCTGGTAGACAGTTTTTTTTTTTTGAAAAAGAAGGAAGTGAGCCTGTAAATTTAAAGGAAAAAAGAAAACCTGACGGCATTTGTTGTAAATGATAAGCACTTTCTATCAAAGTCTTCCTTGCTAAGCTGTATATTAGAAGCTATTATTTCACTCCTTTTTTCCAAAAATTAGAATTTTAGAAGGTTTATATTCACCATCGTGACTCTGAGAATTTCCAAGTATTTAAATAACTTTCTGATGAGATAAATTAACAGCAGCATTAAAAAATATTTTTTACAATGAAATGTCAACATTGTAAGATCTGTATTATCCACTCAACCAATATTTTCCAAATGAGCATTGCATCATGTTACAAAATAACATGAATGAACGTTCCATTCAAAAATGCAAGATAGTCCAATGAGATCCTCTGCAACAGTCAGGTTGAGTCCTTGCCCTTCCAGCTGCTCCAACTCAATGCCTAGTCATAGTATAGGTAATAAAGTCCAGTCATTTATGCCTCATGTGGGACTGTTCTAATAGGGAATATTTTCTCTGGTGCTTTCCATTGGCTTAGCGAAGATTTTCTCAGAGCATACTGCAGTCTGTGGCTCTTGCTACCTGATTCTTCACCCTCTTCTTTCTCCCAAACCAGACTCACAATCTGAACATTTTCCCTGCCTACTTTCCTGCTTTTCTTCTTTATCTTTCGATGATGTCTTTCTCCAAGAAATTTCTTCTCCTTCTAATTTTATCTTTGCATTTGTTTTCTGTAGGGCCTGGTGTGGCACACTAGTCAAATGCATTCCCTTTCCAAATAAATATCTAAGAATTTTCTTCATGTCTATCAACAAAAGCAATATATCACAATAGCGCGAGCATAAGGAAATATGAGAATCCAGATGTCTTTTATTAAGCCAGGCATTTAAAACCATGTGTAAAAACATAAGACAAGGCTACTTTTCTCACTTTTCCCAGAAAATATAGATATTTTTATTAAAATGCATTGTTTCTATTAGCACTTAATGAGATTATTATTTTCTTTAAAGGAACTTATAAACATTTTCAATTATTTGGATCCCATGTGTATTAGTATCCTATTTTCATTGTACAAATTACTACAAACTTAGTGGCTTTGAAACACAACAAATGTATTATCTTATAGTTCTGGAGGTCAGAAGCCTAAAATGGGTCTTACGAGGCTAAAGTTAAGGTGTCAGCATGGTTGTATCCCTTCTGGATACCCTAGGGGAGAATCCATTCCCTTGTCTTGCTTAGCTTCTAGAGGCTGACCATATTCCTTGGCTCGTGACCTCCTTCCAGTCAGCAATCACAGCACTCCTACCTCTCCATCTCTGACTCTCTCCGGGTTTTTTTTTGTTTCCGTCTTCCATATTTTAAGGGCTCTTGTGCTTCACTGAGTCCACCAAAATAATCCAGGATAATCTTCCCATCTCAAGATTCTTAATCACATCTGCAAAATTCTTTTGCCATATAAGGTTAACATATTCACAGGTTCCAGGGTTTAAGGTCTTGGGCATTTTTCGGGGGTTGGGAGTATTGTTCTGCCTACCACACAATGTAAAACTCAAACAGTTTTAGGAGATAAGAGGTTATTACCTAGGCTGGAAGTCCATGGTACAGACTAAGAATGGAGAAGGTGTTTTCATTGCATTTGTTTTTAGGGCTAACCACGTTTTTGGTGGTGGTTATAAATGTTTAAGCCAAAAAAGAACATGAAATTATCGTTCTTTTGCAGCTATAGAAGATGTGCCTCTTAATCCGTCTGCTGTATGTTTTCATTATTTGGCATATCATTCATTTATCTCCTGATAAATCATTTTGTGGTAATGTACTGGGTTACAGTATATCCTTAATAACACATAGGAAAACATTATTTTCTTCTTTATAATTAAAGAAAAAAATTTCTTGAATTCAGGCTGTACAGCCTGAACGATCCATTTTTTTTTTTTTTCAAGTTATCCAACAACTCTGCAGCAAAAATAATTTTAAATAGATTTTTATTCCAACTTTTGATTTTGGGAAAAATATATTTGCTCTGGGGATTGAGGAAGAAATGAGTGAGGCAGGGACATAGTGTGATGGTAAGAATACATCATAATTTGCCAGTAACCATTTAGCAGTATCGAAAATATCTTGAACTAAAGTTGTGACATCATTTATCTTCATCTAACCAGAAACTCATTTTTGTTTAAACTGAAAGTAACTATGCTATTATCGTATACCTCTAATTGGTATGATGATAGTAACCCTGTGCTACGAAGGAGTTTTACTTTGCTATACAACACTTTAGACTTCAGCAAGTTGCTCAGACTCTTTAAGTCTCGGTTTCCCCATGGGCAATGACAACTGCTTCCTTGCTGCATTTTCAGTTGTTTGAATAATGAATATCATTACGGAGGGAGTGTTCTGGTAATGGTAAATTCTTACATAAAATAAAGATATTGCCATTAGGAGGCTTCTATTTATTCATTTTTTTTCCTACTCTCTCTATAAAAAACATTGTGCTAAGTATTATGAAAACTAATTATGTTATTTGCTACCAATGGGTGATATTATTTCACTAGGGAGTAAGATATAATTGTAAGTGAATTATATATATATGTGTGTGTGTGTGTATACCTTTGAACACACACTTGGAGATAATTATGTAAAGATTTTTTCAAAAAAATCATTTTATCTTTCCAATATTATGTAAATGAAATTTTATGTATGTGTACGTGTGTTATATATATAATATATTATATATCCCATATATCATATATACATGAGCATGGTATATATATCCTATATGTATGATGCATATATACCCTATATATATGTGCATGGTAAGTGAATATATATATATATATACTTGGAGCCTTGTGGAGTAGTGGTTAAGGGCAGCAGTTTGAATCCATCAGCCACTCCTTGGAAACCGTATGGGGCAGTTCTGCTCTGTCCTACAGGGTTGCTATGAGTCAGAATCAACCTAAAGGCAATGGGTATACTTAAATGATTCACTTACTCTCTCTCTCTCTCTCAATAAAACCCACTGCAGTCGAGCCGATTCCGAGTCATAGCGACCCTATTAGAATGTGAATTCCAGAACACTTAATTGTGCTCATGAAGAATGTTTACATAGATCAAGAGGCAATTGTTCGGATAGAACAAGGGGATACTGATTGGTTTAAAGTCAGAAAGGTGTGCAGCAGGGTTGTATTCTTTTACCATACCTGTTCAATCTGTATGCTGAGTAAATAATACGAGAAGCTGAACTATATGAAGAAGAATGGGGCATCAGGATTGGAGGAAGACTTATTAACAACCTGCATTATGCAGATGACACAACCTTGCTTGCTGAAAGTGAAGAGGACTTGAAGCACTTACTAATGAAGATCAAAGACCACAGCCTTCAGTATGGATTGCTCTCAACAGAAAGAAAACAAAAATCCTCACAACTGGACCAATGAGCAACATCATGATAAATGGAGAAAAGATTGAAGTTGTCAAGGATTTCATTTTACTTGGATCCACAATCAACAGCCATGGAAGCACCAGTCAAGAAATCAAATGACTCATTGCATTGGGTAAATCTGCTGCAAAGGACCTCTTCAAAGTCTTGAAGAGCAAAGATGTCACCTTGAAGACTAAGGTGTGCCTGACCCAAGCCATGGTATTTTCAATCACATCTTATGCATGTGAAAGCTGGACAATGAATAAGGAAGACTGAAGAAGAATTGACACCTTTGAATTGTGGTGTTGGTGAAGAATATTGAATATACCATGGACTGCCAAAAGAATGAACAAATCTGTCTTGGAAGAAGTGAACCAAGAATGCTCCTTAGAAGCAAGGATGGCAAGACTGCGTCTTACATACTTTGGACATGTTGTCAGAAGGGACGAGTCCCTGGAGAAGGACATCATGCTTGGCAGAGTATAGAGTCAGCGGAAAAAAGGAAGACCCTCAAGGAGGTAGATTGACACAGTGGCTGCAACAATGAGCTCGAGCATAACAACGATTTTAAGGATGGCTCAGGACCAGGCAGCATTTCATTCTATTGTGCATAGGGTAGGTATGAGTCAGAACTGACTCGACGTCATCTAACAACAACAAAAATATATATAATGTTTACATAATATTCCAGAGTGTCTCTCTCTCCCTCTCTCTCTAAGAGTGAATATTTGATATATATCATTCACTTACAATATATATGTATTTTAAGTGAATATATGATATATATGCATGATTCATTTACTATATATATATATATCAGATTTACATAATATCCCAGAGGCTGTCATTTACTTGAAAAAGAAAAATTATTTTTTTAAAGAAAACTTATTACATAATTATTTCCAAGTATGTTTCCAAAATCTGTACTAAAAATTTAAAGATAATTGTGTTGACAAAACACTAACTGCTATTACAAACAACATGTGTAATATGTGCAATTTATGTTCAACTCATTTAAAAATTTAAGTTGCTTAAAAGTGAGTAAAGTTCACACCTATAGAATTGTCAATATTCAAGTTATCAAAATAGAAATTCTTTAACCATGATGAATTTACTTTAATGCTGCAGTATTTTCTTTAGGTATGCATTTAATAAATAAGCAATTCACCCATGGAATAGATTACCTAAGTAAAATAAACGTAATTAAAAAAATGATGTCTATATGTAAAGCTTACATTTTAAAAAATAGGTAAACTGCCTTTTTTTTTGCAGTACCTCATGAAAATAAAAGTAATTTATAAGACTCTCTGTTATTAGATTTTTTGCATGAAAACTCTTTCAAGTACTCTATATGCTAAATACATATATGGAGAGAGAAAAATCACAAATTTTGCTTATGATTATCACCTTCCTTCATACATTAATATTTTTGAAATATGTATCATGATTTGCTTGTGATTATACAGTAGACTATCTCAAGAAGCAATTTCTCCAAGCATTTCTTAATTGATAATATACCAAAGACCAGAATACATTTTTGTGTCAATTCCAACCCATGGAGATCCTGTGTGTTACAGAGTAGAACTGCTCCATAGGGTTTTTGGCTGTAATCTTTATGAGTTGCCCCACTAGGCCTTACTTCAGCTGTGTCACTGGGTGGGTTAGAACTGCCATCTTTTAGGTTAGTAGTTAAATGCAACCTATTTGTGCCACACAGGGACTTCTAACTGATAATAGTCCAGACTTTTTTATTTTCATTTTGAGTAACGCGAGGGACCTAACTGACATTCAATGAATGAATTGACTACATGCATATAAAAATATGCATATGTTCTCAGTTTTTGTCATAAAACTTAAGGAATAACAATTTTAATTTCAATTCTTAATTATCAAAGATATACTACATGGCAGAAAATATAGGGATTTTTGGCTAGTTTAGTTTTAATTGTTTTGTTGATTATAATTTCTATTTATAAAGTTGTATGACTTTTTCAAAATCCCTTATTATTTTCTCCTATGTGAATATGTAACGCTGATGGTAAGTTATGTCTAGATTTGGATTTTTCTTGTGGTAGACAGAATTCTAAGATGATCATCAATGACTCATGTCTTTTTATAATCCCCTCTTCTTGAATGGGCAGGACCTATGAATAGAATGGGATACTCACCCCAATGGTTCCAGTGCATTAAATAAGACTGTCATAGCAGATTAGAGAGAGACCGTCCTTCTATTTTTGAAGAAGTAAGCTGACATATTGTGAAAGGACCTTGTGCCTAGAAACTGAGGAAAGATCCAAGAGTGACCCCAGCTGACAACCATCAAAAAACAGTGAGCTCCATCCTACAACTGACCACAAGGAGAGAACTTGGCAAAAAGACCTCATGCTCCAAATAAGAACACACCCCGGCCAACACCTATATTTTAGTCCGGTCATTTTTATTTTTATTTTGAGTCAATGATTAACAAAGAAAAATGAAGTGTTTTTGCATTCTATTGCCACATAACAAGTTACTACTAACTTAATGACTTAAAACAATACCCACTTATTATCTTATAATTCTTGTAGGTCTGAAATCCAGGCACCACAAGCTAGATCCTCTGCTCAGGGGCTGACCAGACTGAAATGTAGGTGTTAACTGTCGTTCATGAAATTGTATTTTCTGGATAAAAAATTAACGTATCTTAGTAGTCACTGATTAAAGGAAATGTCTAGGCATTTATACATGCTCTCTATTTCCTTGTAAAATACTCCTTTCCCAGCTTCATCCAACTTGCAACTTTAGGCCTCTGTGACTCCTGACCAAATACTGATATTCTCTTAAGCATTATTTCTACTTATATGATAAACTCCGTGGAGTCAGGAATATGTTTGCTTATTGAACTATATTCCTGGCATCTAGCATTTTGCTTCCAACATAATACCCAAACCCAGTGCCATCGAGTCGATTCCGACTCATAGTGATCCTATAGGACAGAGTAAAACTGCCCCATGGAGTTTCCAAGGGCCAAAACATTTTATGATAAAAAAAAAATTATGATAAATATATTGCTTTCTATGTTTTTGTGCCCAAATCTGATTCAAAGCTAAAATTACCTTCACCCTAAAAATAGCTAGGAAACTCTGGTCGCATAGTGGCTAAGAGTTACATCTGCTAACCAAAAGGTGGGCAGTTTGAATCTGCCAGGTGCTCCTAGGAAACCCTGTGGGGCAGTTGTACTCTGTCCTTTAGGGTCTTTATGAGTCAGAATCGACTTGACTGCAATGATTTTATTTTGTTTTTTTCATTAAAGATAGAAAAATACATGTCCATTCATAGATCTTTTATATAAATAGTTTGGAGATTGGAGAGCACAATGCTAGTAAATAAAATTACTGATTACCCTTACTACCAAAACAAACCAAACCTGTTGCCTCGAGTGTATTCCTATTCATAGTGACCCTTTAGCACAGGGTTGAACTGCCCCATAGGGTTTCCAAGGAGTGTCTGGTGGATTCAAACTGCCAACTTTTTGGTTAGCAGCCATAGCTCTTAATCACTATGCCACCAGGTTTTCCATCCTTACTACAGACAATGCTTATAATGTATTAATATCAGAGTTCGATTCAATTGCCTTATGATAGACATATAAATATAATTTGAAAAGAGATTAGCACACTTTTAAACCTAAAATATCCTTGTGGCTGAATATAATATTGTTCTTTCTACCTTACAAGTCTCTCACAATAATAAGTTAAATATATCCTTTTGTAAACATATAACATGAAGTATGAAGATCAAAAAATTCTGTTAATCAAATTATAACCACAATGTTAGTTTTATGGTGAAGAGACAATTGACAGATAATTCAAAATTCTTTTATTTCTATCAAGCGCAATAAGTCTTGTCTTTGAAATTCTAATATTTGAATAAAATAAACTTTTTTTTAATCTAAACTTAGAGTGGTATTGTAAATTAAAATCTCTTTTCTTGAAAGCCCAGTTTCAATATACATTCACAGTATTCTTTACACAAAATTTTCTAGTCTTGCGTATTACACTATTTACGGTTTTTAAAAAGTAATGCCTGTATATGGTAAGACATTAAATAGTACAGTATGTTTTGTGATGAAAACTATCATTCTCCAGATAACTCTCAATTTTCAGCCCTTGTCCCCATATGTACTTGTTTAAAGGTATGTTTTGTCTTCGGTTATTCTCATTGTCAATGCATTCCAGTTAAAAGACCACCAGCAAAACAACCGTATAGTTAAACAACGTTGGATTAGGTACTCATTGTAACCACAGAGGGTACATATCAGAGAGAACTGTGGGATGTCTCAATAAGAGAGAATTAACCTGGAGACCCAGGCTGAATTCCTGGTAATGCACCTCAGGTACAGCTACCACCTGTCTGTCAATAGAGGCTTGAGTGGGGTTATGAGGCTGAACAGGTCAATCAGCCAACGAAAACCCTGTGGATCACAATGGTTCCATCAACAACCAAACATGGCGATAGTGTGGGATAAAACAAAGTTTTGTTCCTTTGTGCACAGAGTTGCCATGACTTCAAGCTGATCAATAGCAGCTAATAACAACAGCAATGACTTAATATAGGATGTGGACTTCTGTTATGTGATTTTAGGGAAGGTTCAAGGGAAACAGAGAGATTTTCTCTGAAATAGACGTTGTCAGGAATGATAGGTAACCTATAATTGGTTATTGTCATCTAGCTTATCTACAAGTAGAAAAAATAGAGTGAGGTTTTATCTATAATTGGTATACAAGCAGCAGCCACCCTGATTAGCAGCTAAAAGAGGATACTTAGTACTTTTATGGTTTGGAAAGTGGCTTTGATTTTGTTCGTTCTTAGACTAGACAGGATTGTGAAGTGGTCTTTCATGTTTGTGTGTGTGTGTGTGTGTGTGTGTGTGTGCATGTGTGTGGGTTTGTCACTCCATCTCGGTTACAGACTGACTTTGTCATACATGTTCCCCTAGATTATGTTCAATTGTAGAACACCACAGGCTGCACATGAGTACAAGGTCAGATCCTAACATCCTTAATCGCAAGTTATAAGTGCAAAGCTAGTTTTCGGATGTCAAAAGCTATTTCTATCTTTTTCACTTTCATGGTGGTATTTTTTATAACCCCAGATAATATACTTATTTTTCTGTTTTTAACATTCTATGTTAAAATAATAACAGTTATCTGTTTAAATCTATGGATATATGCATATGCAGATATATGTATTATATATACATATAATACATACATACATATGTATATTTCGCCTCTCTTTTTTTAAACAGTTTCATACAATTTACACTCTTCATCAGCTACTTTTACTTAACATGTCAGTGGAATTAATCCAGGCCAGCACACTGAAATTTTTTTTTATTCTTTTGTCATATGTGTATGTATGTGTAGATATTTATATTTCCAATCTCATATTGAAGAATATTTAAGTTGTTTGCAACATTTTGACATTGCAAATAATGCTTCAATTAATAAACTTACGTAAATGTTTTGTATTTGTGGATTTATTTTTAGAGTAGGTTCCTAGAAGCTAAAAGATCCTATACTTTTGTTAGATAGTGTCATAAATTCACCTCCATATATCATGACATTTAGCATTTCTCTTAGGCATTTACGAGAGTATTTACCTCACTTGTGACTCTCTAAGAATATTTTTCGTTGTTGTTCTTGTTTGTTTTATTTGTTTGTTTTTTTCACATATTTGTTTTTTTTCACCAATGTGGAGGATGAGAAATAATACAGCAGAATAGTTTTAACTTGCATTTTTCTTCTTACGAGTGAGGTTGAACATCTTGTCATATGTTTTAAGGACAAACTATTTTATTTTTGTTCCTGTGAATATTCCTGCCTTTTAAGCATTTTTGTATTAAGAATTTGATCTTCTGCTTTATAATTTCTGGAAATTATGTCAATAACTATGAAAGGTCTGGTATTTTACTCTAATTACAAGAAAATTAGTTAACCTGATAATATTTATGGATTTTGGCAGAAAATAGGAGACCCCAGGGTTAGAGACAAAAGAATTTATTACTTATGGCACAGTATGCAGTGTTAGCTTTACTCCGGTTTGCATGAGTTCCCCATCTCATTAATGTCTCATGGGGCTAATATAGGGTGCCTAGATTGATATCTACCCACATGGTGGATTGCATTATGCAAGATGAACACAAAGCTCAGAGTATTAACTGAATTTTTCATATATGGGAAAAAATGCTGCTGTTTGTTTAGGGGTAAATATTGCCTTGTTCCTCAAGCTTCCTTGCTGTAAACAAAACCTCGAGAAATGACCTGTTTAAAGTGTGATCAGGGCCTTACTTTCTTGGTGTATTTGGGGAGAATACGTAGGTATGCTCAGGACCCATGGAAGATTGCTTTTCCCAGTAATCTACCTCTCAGCTTAACATATTCTTGGGTGGACTCAAATTTTTACATAAGCATACCATTCCATTGGCCACCTTCATTATTCTGATCAGCAGAGGCTGAGACCTAATCTGTTTAATTTGTCTCATACAGCTTTTAACTAACACTACTATCAACGGGACTCCAAGTAGAAGGTGGAGGCCAACCTTCAGTATTGACCTCAACAATGCCGCACAGGGTTCTGTACTCAGCCAACTGTGAAAAATTTCCAGGGTGGAATGAAGTGCTCTTGTTTTAGACAGCTAGCATTCTATCTTAAGCTAGTCCATTATCTATTAAAAGTCATACAAGGGAGCTTAGATGGACCAGATAATGCTTAATGTCATTGCCAACAGTTTCAGGGGCCAGCATGTGGGCCAAAAATCAATCGCCATTCCCAGAGGTCAAATATTTTATTGCTCATTCTGCTCCATATAGAAATATTCCCCAAAAGGGCACATGTCACTCCAGATCAGGATTTGTTAAACTTTATTTGAGTCACCTGTTCATTGGTTTGGTTAAGAAACTTGAGAGTTACCACCAAGTATTTCCAGCCTGTATCACCATGCATGGAAAAACCTATGGCCACTTAATTAACCATCAAAAGAAACATGAATTTGTCAGGTTGAAACAAAGTTGCATTGCTGTCTGTTTGTACATGTACTTGGGAGGGAGAACATTTAGGGTTTACCTTGATGGGGTCAGCACATCAGAAAAGTTCAGGACTGGTCATGTACATATGAGTTTTTCAATTTCGTAGCATTTAGATAAGAATGACCAACCCAGCACTAGGACATACTGTCAACTGTGGCTGTGAGTTGACTTCTTGTTGTTAGGTGCTGTAGAGTGGGTTCTGACTCATAGCGACCTTGTGTACAACAAAACAAAACACTGTTTGCACCATCTTTACAATCATTGTTATGTTTGAGCCCATGGTTGCTGCCAGCTGAGTTAGGAGGATGTTATGTTGATTTTTATGGTTTTGGAACTGGATCTAAGGACAAAATGGAACATAAGTTGTTCCCACCCTTCCCAAACTTCCCAGAGACTAAGGTGTCAGGGCTGTTGTTTCCCTTCTACATCCACAAAATTGGTGTTTCCCATTCTTCACCTTTTTAAAATTATCTCCTACTTGCATCTAGATCTTTTATCCAGAGATTTCATGTGCAAGATGGACAAGGGCATTTTCACAAAATATATAGAGATCCATTTTATCTCCTACTTTTTCCTGCATGGGCCACTGTAAGGAGACCTTGGGAGCAGTGTACTCAACCTAGCAATATCATTAGCTAAATTACTACATATATCATCTCCTCTATCCCAATCATCCATTACCTGAAGGATGATCAAGAGGAGATGATACCTTTGTGAGAAAGACCACAATTATTAACCAAACTGCTTTCCCAAGGGCTCTGGGCCAGGAGGAGCTGAGGGAAATAAACTCAGAAATCTTCAAGATTATTTCTGGAAAAGATTCTTCCAACAGTCAAAAATATCAGATGCTAGAGAAAAGTAGGAAACTTTGTAAGACATATGAGTTTTGATGGCAAATTCCTTGATTACTGGTTCAGTACTGGGTGGTCTTTGCAACAAAATAAACTTCTTTGCCAAATAGTAAATGTTCAGGAAAGTTGATGAAAGCGTAGATTAGTTTCAGGGCCCCAAACAGTGTGGTAAGTGTTGGCTAATGGGACTGAAACATTAACAGCTGTTGTAGACAGAATTCTAAAATTGCTCCAAAGATTCCCCACTCCACACCATACAAAATCCCAAGGACTGTATGATGCATTTTACTCTGATGGATAATTTACATTACCCTGGACAGTTGAACTTAAACTAAGGGAACTATCCTGATATGGAGTCCCTGTGTGGCACAAATGGTTAAGGATTGGAATACTAAACAAAAGGTTGGTGGTTCAAACCCACCCAGAGGTACCTGAGAAGACAGGTCTGTTGGTTCGCTTGCAAAAGATCACAGCCTTGAAAACCTTATGGAGGAGTCCTACACTGCATACATGGGGTCACCATGAATCAGAGATGATTTGATGGCAGCTAACAACAACATTATCCTAGTGTGTTGGATCTAATCATATAATCCCTTTAAACACAAAATTTTCCCTAGCTACTACAGAACTTTCTTTTTAGTACAGAGTACAGAAAAGGAAGTTAGAGGTTCAAAGCAGGTGAAGAATTCCAAACTAACATTGTTGGCTTGAGGTGGAATGGGCTGTAAGAGAAGGAACGCAGATTTCCTCAAGGATCTGGGGTTGTCTCCATCTGATAAGGAACAAGGAAATTGGGACCTCCATCCTAAAACTGCAAAGAGCTAAATTTTGCCATCAAGAAAAATAAACTTGGAAATCTTATTCCAAGACTTATTTCAAGAGCCTTCATGTGAAAACTCAGCCCAGTGGACAACTTGATTTTAGCTTTGGATGCCTTGAGTAGAGAATCCAGTCCTGCCGTGCCAGAGTTATTAGTTAATAAATGGGTGTAGTTTTAAACTGATATATCTGTGTTATTTTATTATTCAGAAATAGGAAACAACTATAATAAACACAGGCTTAAAAGTGTAAAAAAAAATAGTGTGGTATCAATAGTAACCCTAGGAGAGTATCAAAGATCGGATACAATTAATTTGCCAGGAAATGAAAGAATATACTCATACACTGGATATAATAATATATTTCTTTAAAAGCAGAATTTCCCCTAGCTCATGGCAAAACAGGAAGCCAGAGATTCAAACTCATGTAATGTGCTATCTTTGCCATAAGACAAATGGACCAGTTTTGGCAGCAGTCACAATTCTTGTATTCAGTGATCCCTCCTGGGTCAAAAAAATATACACATTCTATGTATATATTTTTTGTATATATACACACACACACACACATATACATATATAAATACATATATGTGTATATGGGGTTATGTGTATACATAAATGTATATATATATACACATATATATATTTTATATACACACATATATATATATACACATATATGCACATCCTATGTTGTGTGGCTTTCATTGCCATGTTCAGTGCAATTATGGATCTAGGTGACAATGGCAATGACCTGGGAGGTACAGGCTTGATTCCAGTTAGTCTTACCAGAGGATGGGACCTTAAGGTGGGCATGTATAAGAGAAGCACAGACTATTCAATCACAGTCCCATTTGTGGCTCCAAAGATGCTGTTGTTAGTTGAATCAATTCTGACTCATGGCGACCCCTTGTGTGCAGAGTAGAATTGCTCAACAGGGTTTTCAAGGCTGTGATCTTTTAGAAACAGATCACCAGGCCTGAATTCTGAGATGCCTCTGGGTGGGTTTAAACTGCAAATCTTCTGGCTAGAAGTCAAGCACTTAACCATTTGTTGCACCCAGTGACCTGTGACCCCTAAGTGGGTTCTTGTTAACTGTCAGTCTATAGATTTTCAAGTTGCAGACCAGTCAAATATCAGCAAACACTCAAAAGTTAGAAAAATGTAGCAAGACTTATCAACGGCAGTATTTGTCAGCTATGAGAATGACCTTGAATTCTGACCAGTGAACAGAACAACCATATCTGTTCTGAACTTTTATGTAGCTGGAAATGATGTTGCACAGTAGTAGTAGTACAAGGGCCACCTTTAAGTTTAAATTTAGCCAAATCAACAGTGAATCAGGGCCAGGCATTTAGGGGAATCTCCATGAATGCAGCGTCAGATAGAGCCAGTTACTTTGCTTCAGACAGTGAAATGGATGTAAGTTTGCATTCACAGGGGTACCTGTCATTCCATCATTCAAAACTGAGATGACACTAGGGCCAGGGCAGCTGTACTTTTAAATTTTTATCTGACAAGTGAGGTTTGTTAGGTCTTTCCTGGTTTATCAGTCTTTGGATCTGAGTTGAACCACCTCAAAATTTTAATTTAAGGGCAGAGAGTCATAAGGCCTTCATGGGTCAATCAGTTTTAATTTCAATGAAAACCCAGCAGTAGGTCAATAGTTGCTTTTTTAAAGGAGTGTACCTGATTTAAAAAAAAAAAAAATGTAAAAAAGCCAAGCTGTCCAAAACTTTAAGGATGCTTCTGGGTGGAGGTTGCCTCTTTCTGCTGGAAGGCCCAACCAACAAAATTATTAGTCATGGAAAAATGTAACTCACAAGTTTCACTAGAGATGTGGATCCCCCAAAATAGTGAGCCACAACTTACAGGTAGCTTACGACACAGCCCGTTGATTTGGGGCCCGTGCAAAAAATGGTAATTTGTGTGTTAGTCAATATAAAAGACGACCTAAAATGTCTAAGCAAGGCATAATCTGTTTACAATACCCAAAGAATTCTATAAGATGCTGAGCCCCCTTTTTGGTGATGTAGGTCCAAAGAGACAGCAGTTTTTTTCTTCACTGTCAAGGGAATTACAACCCATCTTTTTATGACATATTTGCTAGAAAGTATATTTGGTGACCCCTGAATTTTATCAGGGTTTATCAGCCAACCCTTTTGGTAGACATGAAAATACTGCAGTCAGATCTGAGACTGAGGCTTCTGAATTGTAAACAAACAGGAACTCATCTATATGATAAAAACCTTGGACGTCAACCACAGACTCTTGAGCCAAATCCTGAATCTCCTAATTCTGGTAAAATGCAAGTAAATTTAAATATGGCTGAGGAAACACTGCAATGTATGTTGGAGATCTTAACATATGAATGTGAATTAGTCTTGGTCATCAACTGCCAGTGGAATAGAATAAAAACATGTTGGCAATATCTACAACAGCAAACTCAATGTCATCAATCAGTGCAGTTGATTCAGTTGTATTCACAATGTCTGGAACAGCTTGGACTGTAGGAACCAAAACTGAATTCATTTGATGAAAATTCATTTTACATTTCCAGCTATTTTAGCCCTTTTAACTGACCAAGCAGAGCTATCGTACTGAGACTTTGCTTTTCTTATTATTCCTGTGCCTTTATTTCCATAACTAGAATTGACTTCCTTTTCTTCTTCTGGGCTTCTATATTGTTTCTATTGGACCACATGAGAGAGAACAGGGATCACCTCTCCATATACAGCAGTGGGTAAACGGGAGAATCTTTTTGACACTTTATGAGTGCTTAACATACAAGTGTATATATTAAAAAAATATATATATACATTTTCACAGCAAGAATACTTTGAATCAATGCCTACGAAGTCACTTTATCTTCACAAACTCTATGAGTTGAATGTGTGGGTATGTCTGTGTGTGTGTACCCTATAAAAGGAACACAGAAATATGAGTTTGACCTTCCTCCTGAAGGAAGTGTGGAGTGAGCAAGTGGGCAGGGAAGTCTATTTAGCCTTTGGAGAATGGGCAAAGAGGTTTTTTTTTTTTTCTGTTTTGACTTCTTGCTGTCTTCTCCGCTGTGTACCTCATGTCTCCTGCCAGCTTGCAGGCTTAGAGGTTAATCTTGCTCCCATGAACACTTCTGTCACTTTGTCCTGCATCCTACAGCACTTTCAGCCACCTCTGCACATAGCATTATCTACGGCTCTCTTTCTTTTCCCTTAGGAAGTCAATATTGCTATTCCATTGTCATCATAATTTCTCTTCCTCCTCTCGTCCAGAGGACAGTGAACAAAAAGCACCATTCCTGTGGGTTGTTTTAATCCCAGTGTTACCGGAATAAGGATTCTTGCCTTTCACTGGTCAAGAATGAGCAGGTAAAGCACATAGAGTTTTCCACAGGAGCAAAGCTTTATTGAAGAGGCTTCCAAGCAGAGAGGAGGAGGGCTAGAGCAATGCATACCCCCATCTCACAGAACAAAAGAAGGGCCTAGGTTTTTTAAAGTTCTTGGGCGGGAAAAGATTCAGGTTTATTTATAGACACAGGCGGGGTTATGTTAACTAAGGTGCCCATGCAGCAGCTTTCCAAGATGGCTCCTGTCCCGGAGGCCTCTGGGATTCATAGCAGAGCTTATTGTGTGCTGTTGTGCCTGCACAGTCTCTCGCTCCCGGGGTTTGATTCCCCGGCTGGGGCAGCAACCCTTCACTGCCCCTGGTGGGAGGTCACACAGCTGTCACAGGTGGATGTTCTGTGCATGTCCCTGGGCCTGGTGTTCTCCAGCTGCTTCTGAAAGGCAACTTTAAAGAAGTTTGAGGGCTGTTTTTAGACACTCTGCCCTACTGTTCTGGGGAATGGCTTTATTTCTGTGCCCTCGGAACTTGTTTGCAGATTTGGGGGCCCCTCTGTTCCTTGTCTTAATAAGCCCCTAGGTTCCGCACCCAACCCCCTATTACCTTCCCTATAGTATAGCTTATCTCTCTTTTATTGCTTCTCCTCTAACCACACCAGTCTCTTTGCTATTCCTCAAACAGGCACCCTCTGATCTCAGGGTCTTTGCTCCCTGTGTTACTAACTTTTACTGCTTAGCCTCAACACATTCATTCATGAGTAACGAAGGGAAATGAAAACAATGGATCGTAGATTGTAACTTCAGCTGAGTCCTGTGTGAAAAGAAAGGAGCTGATTTGGCATCCACTGTCCATGTAGAGGAAACTTTATAAAGAAGCTATATTGTAGTAGACATTTAGTCAGACTTGAAATATGAGGGAAACCCTGGTGGGGTAGTAGTTAAGAGCTATGGCTGCTAACCAAAAGATTGGCAGTTGGAATCCACCAGGCACTCCTTGGAAACTCTATGGGGCAGTTTTACTCTGTCCTATAGGGTCATTACAAGTCGAAGTCTACTCGATGGCAACTGGTTTTTTTTTTTTTTTCTTTTTTTTTTTTGATTTGGAGACATAGAACCTCAGATATCAAGACCAATTTTACTGTTCCTGGATACATTTTAAAGGTATAGCTCACAGAATTTGCAGATGGATTGAGTGTGAAATGTAAGAGCAAGGGCAGAGTGAAAAATGGCTCAATGTTATCAATGTTATTATTATTTTTTTCTTTTTAATCTGGTCAACTCTATGGATGGAGTTGATTTTCAAAAGTTGGAAAATATTTTGAGAGGGTTTTATTTACAGGCATCAGATCCAGGAGTGGAGTTTTAACAGACCTGGATGAATAAATCAAGAGTAGCTCAAGGGAATTGAGGGTAAGTGTATGATTATAAAGATTAGCTATGTAATTAAAGTGACCAAAGAGGGAAGTGAGCATCTGTGGTTGTTGAGGAACGGTGAAGAGAAATAGAAACGATGGATTGTAAATTATGACTAAGCTGAAGAATTGTATAGAAGGAAATATCTAGAAATCCAAAAGGAAATAATCAGGGCGGGATAGTTAAAATTGAGAACACAGAGTGGCTTCAATAATGAAGTAACTAGGCTATTAGTAGCCAAGTGTATTTTGTTTTTTATTACTGCATAACACATTACTACAAATTTAATAGCTTAAAACAACCCACATTTATCTATTGAGTTCCTTATGTCAGAAATCCAGGCAATGCCTAGTTGAGGCAGGACCCTAGGTAGTCTTCTGCTCAGGATCTCACAAGGCTATGATTCCCACTACAGGCTGTACTAAGGAAGAATCCTCTTTCCAGATTATTCAAGTTGTTTGCCAAATTCCTTCCCTTGTGTTTGTATGACTGAGGCCCCAGTTTCTCACTGGCTGTAAATTGGGACTCCCCTCATGTTCTAGAGGCTGACTGCAGTTTCTGTTACATGGCCCCCTCAATAGATAATTCACAGCATGACTGTTTGTTTCTTCAAGGCCAACAGGAAAATCTAATACCAGTCTGCTAAACTTATAAAAATCATGGAAGTGAAGTCGCATTACCTTTGCCATATTCTGTTGGTTAGAAGCAAGTCTCAATTTCTATCAACTCTTAAGGAGAAAGAGTGGCACATGTGATTAAACTTAGATTATAAATTCTTCAAGATTGATTTGTCACTGATTACTGGTAGATAAATTGATAAGACCATATCTTCAGGCATGTAAGTATAATTTTTTCTTTGAATTCTGTGAATAGCATATTTTTGTTGTTCTTATTGATGTTTTATATTTGACTTTCACTAACACCGTTGTGTGGCATTTAACTAACATATTATCTATAAATGGGATTCTCAATATATTGAATTGATACGATAAATACACAGACTTCATATTAACAATAATTTTTTACACAATGCCCACAAACCAATGTAAAATGCATATTCAAAATTATAAGTAGAAAGGAAATATCAACATACAAAAATTTTAAAAAAATGTAAAAAGGTCATGGGCCAGCCTTTATATATTTAACTCTATTATTTCAGTCTCTCTGTATATACACATATATGTACATAGATACATATTTTAATTATACAGTATATTTGAAAAAAAAAAGGTAAGAAGGGAAAATTTCCTTTACTAAATGCTACTGCATATGATGTTTTATTTAATGCCCAATAAGAATAGGATACTCAAACTTCACATTTTGAATGACTTTGACATTGATCTTGAAGGTTGGGCTTATTAGAAGAAGTATACTTCAATATGAGTTCTGAGATTTTTATCTGAAATTCACTAAGCAAAAAAAAAAAAAAGTTAGCAAAAAACTACATGAAGTTTTAAAATACTTGGTAATTGCTTAGCTTTCAAACTTGTTTGCATTTATTCTCTTAGAGGTAAATTATTATTAATAGGAATTTGTGCAGAAAATTGTTGAGAAATATATCTAAAAAGAATCATAGTATATTATTTGGAGTATCTATAATGTTCACTAGTGGGTCAGTGAAAAAAAAGGAAGACCCTCAACTAGATAGACTGACACAGTGGCTGCAACAATGGGCTCAAACATAGCAATGACCGTGAGACTAGCGCAGGACCAGGCAGTGTTTCATTCTGCTGTACATAGGGTCAGTACGAGTCATAACAGGCTCGTCAGCACCTAATAACAACATAAAGTTAAAGATGATACTGTATTATTTTCAAAAAATAAAAAGCAATTGAATATACCATTCTACTTAAAATGTTAGGAAAAGAAGAAAAAAATATATTTGTGCACATAAACAAATGTGTGTATCTGTATAATAATGAAAGATATGTTGACATGTAATTACTAAAACCAAATCCTCCATATATTCTATCAACAGGAAATAATTTTCCCTACAGGATAATTTAGAATTTATGACAACTCCAAATTTCTAATAAACTGAAAATCTCAGTATTTTCTTCATATGTATTCAGCAACTGTCTAGAGTTCAATAGATCCATATGACCCAATAAAAAATGAGGCTAATAAAACTGAAAATCCATTGAATTTTAAAAGGTGATGACCATGGAAGTAGAAATGCAGTGTTTCAAATTGACAGGCTAGTATAAATCTATGCTACAATCTCTGGATATAGAACTGTCATGTATAAAACTGTGGACCTACGGAGAGAATCACTAACCAATGGTATCCCTATCAAAAGAAAAGAACTGTGAGGAAAGGAAATTTCTGTTTTATTCAAACAGAGTACTTACTTTTGTTCATCTCAAAGCAAAGGCAACTGCTTCATTTTATTATAAACTCTTACACTCTTAGTTTGAGTCTATTACATTTACGTGGCATGTGTAACAGGGATAAAGGTGTATCTGTGCTTATTAAAGATAGATTTATTTTAGAAAAATCGTGAATACTGGATTTTCTTTTTTTTTTAAAAAAATTATCTTTCACTTGTTAGCTGTGGCCAAGAGCTAACACATAGAAGAAATAAGCCATTTTATTTTTCTTCCTGAACTAATTTTTAAATTAGTTAAGTCCTATAAAAAATATGACATTAATTACCTTCAGTTATACCTAAACAATAACAACTATTTTAATACTTTATATTGGAAGCTAGGATTGTAACATAAAATAAATGGTTACATATTTTAAATAACACCATTTTAGAAAGTACACCATTTTATGTTTAGGCTTATTTATTTTTCTGAAGTATTTAAAAGAAGGAGATTAATTTTTTTCTTTAGTTATTATAAAACAGTGTATATTAATTTTCTATTACCACTGTAACAGGTTACCATAAGCTTAGTTGTTTAAAACAACATAAATCTATTATCTTATAATTCTGGAGGTCAGAAGTCTGAAATAAATTTTACTGGGTCAAAACCAAGATCAGCAGGACCTTGCTTTTTCAGGAGGCTTTAAAAGAAAATCCATTTTCTCCTTCTTTTTCAGTTTGTAAGGTTGCATTCCTTGGCCCATGATTCCTTCCACCATTTCAAATCCTGTGGTATGTCATCTTCAAATCACTCTCTGCTACCATCTTTGCATCAGTTCCTCTTCTATAAGGATGCTTGTGATTACATTGGTATACCATGCATTTTCAATAAGAAACTAGATTCTTACTCAGTGTATCATCATATCTTGAATAATCACATACTAAGCCTCAGTGTAGCAATAGATTGTAAGCTCCTTGAGGACATGAATCTCGGATCCACATAATGTTTAAACCAAGGAGACACTAAGGCGATGCTTCATAAATTGCACTGATTGTTTTTAAGTGATCAAATTGACTTCAAATTCTTCATAAAAACCATTTAGAATTTGCAAGGTACATTTTCTGCTTAGTTTTACTTTTTGTATCCCAAAGCGGACAAATCTCCACATCACGTCTTCATTTGAGTAAAATGTTGTTCGGTAACTCCTATAACTTGAGGAAAAACACATACACTTGCAAAAACTACCATACTAGCAATTGAATTCCAACACTGTTTCCTTAACAATGCAAGATTTCACATTTTTCCTAGTCACAATCAAATAAAGAAATGCTTAACTATATACAGAATTTCTTTCAACAAGAGCACCACACATCATTCATTCCAGTACAAATTCAAAAGGATGATAAAGGCTTTTGAAATATCATCTTTGTATGTATTATTTAAATTAACAGCTCAGTACTCTACTCATTTAGAGAAAAATAGGCACGGTTGAAACAAAATCGTGCTTAAAACAAAACTTTAATAGGCTCTATGTGTATCTTGCTATGTGTATCTTCAGGAAAAAAAAAACTAGGCAAGATAAAAATAAGTTCTAGCTTACATCAACATTAAACAACAACACAAAAAAACCATTATCATGGAGTCGATTCTGACTCATAGTGACCCTAAAGGACAGAGTAGAACTGCCCCATAGAGTTTCCAAGGAGCACCTGGTAGATTCGAACCGCCGACCTTTTGGTTAGCAGCAGTAGCTCTTAACCACTACATCACCAGGGTCTTCACATTAAACATTAAACAAAGTAGTCATTAATTTATGCAACAAATATTTATTGAGCTCTCAAGGAACCTGTACATAAACCAAGAGACAGTTGAACAGAACAAGGGGAGTCTGTGTGGTTTAAAATCAGGAAAGGTGCATGTCAGGACTGTAGCATTTCATGATACTTATTCTATTTGTATCCTGAGCAAATAATTCGAGAAGCTGGACTACATGAAGAAAAATGCAGGGTCAGGACTGCAGGAAGATTCATTAACAACCTACTATATGCAGATGACATGACCTTACTTGCTGAAAGCAAAGAGGACTGAAAACACTTACTAAAGAAGATCAAAGACCATAGCCTTCAGTTTGAATTACATCTCAACATTAGGGGAAAAAAAAAAAAAAAAAAAGCTCCCAACTGGACCAATAAGCAACATCATGATAAATGGAGAAAAGATTGACCTTGTCAAGGATTTCATTTTACTTGGATCCACAATCAAAGCCCGTGGAAGCAGCAGTTAAGAAATTAAATTGCATGGGGCATATCTGCTGCAAAAGACCTCGTTAAAGTGTTAAAAAGCAAAGATGTCACTTTAAGGACTAAGATCTGCCTGACCCAAGCCATGGTGTTCTCAACTGACTCATATGCATATGAAAGCCAGACAATGAAGGAGGAAGACTGAAGAAGAATTGATAGGTTTGATTTCGAATATTGAGTATACTATAGACCGTCAGAAGAGTAAACAAAACTGTCTTGGAGGAAGTACAGTCAGAATGCTCCTTAGAAGCAAGAATAGTAGGACTTTGTTTCACATACTTTGGGCATGTTATCAGGGGGAATCAGTCCCTGGAGAAGGATATCATGCTTGATAAAGTAGAGGGTCAGTGAAAAAAAGGAAGAACCTCAATGAGATGTTGACCCAGTCACTGCAACAACGGGCTGAAGCATAAAAACGATTGTAAGGATGGCGCAGGACCAGGCAGTGTTTCATTTTGTTGTACGCACAGTCTCTACGAGTTGGAGTTGACTAGACAGCACCTAACAACAACAATATCATTGCTTAAGAAACTAAAGGGAAACTCTGGTGGCTAGTGGTTAAGAGCTACACCTGCTAATCAAAAGTTCAGCAGTTACAATTCACCAGCTGCTCCTTGGAAGCCCAGTGGGGCGGTTCTACTCTGTCCTATAAGGTCACTATGAAGTCAGAATCGACTCGACAGTAATGAGCTCTGGTTAAGGAAATTAACCCCCAGATCAGAAGAGAAAAAATGCAAAACCTATTTTTATGACAATAAATTATTCAAGGAAAGAGGCTATATTTCCTAATGACTATATTATATATGAATGCATAATAAATTTATTAAGTGTATTATGTATTATATTCATAAGGTTTTCACTGGCCAATTTTTTCAGAAGTAGACTGCCAGGTCCTTCTTCCTAGTCTGTCTTAATCTGGAAGCTCATCTGAAACATGTCCATCAGGGGTGATCCTGCTGGTGTTTGAAATACTGGTGGCAAAGCTTCCAGTCTCACAGCAACATGCAAGCCACCACAATATGACAAAATGACAGACACTGGTGGAATAGAATTTGAGCATTTTATCAGGAGGTAGTGGTCCTAGAGAAGGATATCATGCTTGGTAAAGTAGAGGTCAATGAAAAAGAGGAAGACCCTCAGTAAAATGGATTGACACACTGGCCGCAGCTATGGGCTCAAGCATAACAATGATTTTGTCGTTGGCATAGGACCAGGCAGTGTTTCATTCCGTTGTACGTAGGGTCACTATGAGTCCGAACCGACTAGAGGGCAACTAACATACATACATACATACATGGTGTATTATGGAGCCCTGATGGTGCAGTGATTAAAGCATTAGACTGCTAACTGAAAGGTCCACAGTTCAAATTCACCAGCTGTTCCTTGGAAACCCTATGGAGCAGTTCTACTCTGTCCTATAGGATTGTTATGAGTTAGAATCTACTCTACAGCAACAGGTTTGATTTTTTGGTTTTATTATGTATTGTATCACACAAATGTGTTTTTATGTGTGGGTGTACATATGTGGAGTGGTGTGTGTATGTGTGGGGTGTGTGGATGTGGGTGTGAATGTAGGTGTGTGTGCATGTGCAGCTGTTTGGAGGTGGGAGTATGGGTATATGGGTATATGGGCGATTGGAGGTGTATTGGAGTAAGTAGGAGTATGTGTTCGTGAACATGTGTGTATATGTGTATGTAAGTGGGTGTGTATGAGGAATCCATTTGTGTCAGCGGTGGTCAACCAAGGTTGATTTTACCCCCAGGGACATTTTGTAATACATGGATTAATTTTTGGTTATCACAACTGTAGAAGAAGTCTATACTGATTCCTACTTAATGATGCTAAGCATCCTACAATGCACACAACAGCTCCGGTAACAAAGAATTATACGGCACAGAGCAGAACACCAATAGTACTGAGCTTGAGATACACTAATGTGTATGTGTTTGTGTGGATGCACATGGGTATGTGTGTTTTTTTTTTTTTTACAAGTATGTAGTAAAACTTGTACAGAGCAAGCAATCAATAACCTTTTTTTGTATGTGTGTGTGATTTTATGCTTCATGTCATAAACAAAACCTGAGGCCATTCCATCATATTTTTATCTTTGTCATCCTTTATATCACTGTTATCCAATACCCCTGAGAAGGCTCTTGTTATTCTTCCCTGACAAACCAACTATGAAGAAAACATTTAGCACCTTCTTAATGTGAGCTTGAGACTTATAAGATTTTTCCAAAGCCATAAACAAGTGCATTCTAGCAAAGATTCCTTTTCACAGATCCTCAGAGAAGCAGCTTTGTCTAGCTACTGTAATAAACCCATTATATCTTGTTAACAAAGGAATAAGTAATGCCTATTGACATAAGAACTCTGATATATGTAAGACTAAGCATCTCTATGGAAATGGTTGATTCATTATTATTTAATTTATTACTAAATAGATAATTGAATACATTTTATATTTAGAATCTGTGTATATCAGACATAGCCGATGAAATATATCAAAATGTAAAATTATCTTTTACTTATACTTTTTTTGGCCATAGTGCATGGAAAGCGCTCTAGTGTTAAAAATCCACCCATTGGCTAATTAAGTCTGTTTGTTTCTAGGGAAATTCTCCTTTTCAGCCACATCATAAGCTATGCACTGGGTAGTTGATTTAGTGCCACCCGTTCCATTATAATTTCTATTTTCTCACTGTCCAGCTTGTTCAGGCTCATCCTGGTACAAGAAAAGGCTGAAAATGGTATCTCCAATTTATCACTGCATTTGTCTGGGGGCACTTTTCTGATTGAAATGACACTAAATCTGCCGGGAAGTAGAAACTATTGACTTGACGAGGATGCAGCCCCCAGAGGTCTGATCAAACCTTTGACTCTGTTACTACAGCTGTCAAAATAAACTGATGTGAAATGGGGGAGGGGGGGAAGACTTCCCATTTTCAACGGCCAGACACACTTCTATAACTCCCTTAAAAGATTTTCTGGCCATTGTATAAAAAGTGCATTTTTTTTTTTTTTTGGTAACATGTTGTAAAATGCATACTATATGGAGATTTAAAACAAAGACAAATTTGTTTATTAGCACAAGGACATCAAAGCTATACACAATCTCATATCTAAGATTATTTTTGGCATTTTTCATACAGTTTATATTTTAAAGTATATGCTTAGAGTATATATGTGCTGTCTATTTTGTCCTGAAATAGTAAAGCAGGATGTCACAGTTGATACTTTTACTATACATTCTTCTGTATATAATACCCTTTCTCCCGAGGTTTGGGAGAAAACTGATTGCATGCCTTTTGTGATTCAGAGGAAAGACTCACCAATTTACATTATTTGTACTTTCTCTCACATCTCTAATAGAATCCAAGCGGAAATATAGCCATTAGGGTAGTTTTCTATCAATTTCCAAGAAAGTCACTGCTTCAAGTCAACCCACCATCCCTCCCCAACCAGTTTCTCTCTCTCTCTCACACACACACTGGTAAGGAGGCTTCTGACTTCTCTTGGTTAATTTTCAATTATCTACAGTAAAACACGTAATATAAGTAAATTATTTGAATACTGAGAGTGTGTGATTGCCTTTAGTCTGCCCGAATTGCTACACTTTTCTTCTTTTTAAAAACACCTTTCAAATGGTTGAAAAAGTAATTAGAAAGAATGGACAGACCAATCAGACTGATCTTTTGCCTGTGGGCTCATCTTTAATACATTATTATCTGTCTAGTTTTTCATTTCAATAAGCAAAGCAACGCAGACAATACCAAAGTCTTTTATCTCTTGAGGCTACCATCCAGGGCAAGCTGCTTCCTTGATGAGCAAACATTGTCACTGGAGGGAAAGACACATTGACATTGTAAATCAGGCTAAATAGAATCAGACAAAGTAGTAACCAACTGTCAATCACAAATCATTGCAAATAAAAATGGTCACCTTTTTTCTACCCAAATGTCTGGATTTAGGCTTGTCTCATAAGCATGAAAAATTGACATCAAAATGGGAGAGTAAACACAACACTGAATGGGAATAGCATTCCAGGTTATGCAGGTGGGTGCTGAAGACTGTTCAGTGACAGGAGAGAAATAGATTTTGGTAGCAATTATCAGATGTTGAATTAGAGAATTCTGAGATTTCTATGCTATTCACTACTACTTTTTAATCAGTGCTATAGAATATTGAATGAATGATAGAGAAGCCAGCAACATACTGGCAATTACCCATGCTCTACATGTAGAAGTTGGTTAATATGTTCTTTTTTTTTTTCATATGTACCGGCTCTTTGAACCAGATTTTACAATGAGAGGGCAGGCAGTAGAACTCAATTCCTCAAAATGGACCAAATGTAGAGTGACACTGGTCTTCCCACTAGTCTATATAGAGAACTCTGCATGTTACCAAGAAACTCTTTAAGATATTTAATTTAAAAATGAGACCACAAAAATATGAAAAGATTATTTTCTTCCCTATAAATAATGTATTAACATTAATATTTGAAGAAAAGTGTTATTCAAAGTAGCTTAATTTCATTTAAGATACATTTAAATATTTAATAAGAACAAAACAAATAAAGAAAAGCACGAGCGTACAAAATGCTGAGGGTCATTTTCACGTATTTTAGGGATGTAGAACAAATTTAAAGTGGTCAGATTTCTTGAACTATAATACATAATCACTACTATGACATCACTGGTATTTCCTTTAATAAAATTTCTATATTACATAAAGCCATTAATTTTTGAATAAAAATTTTTTAAATTGTTTAAATATCTAAACATGTTGGTGCAAATAATCATAATTAATAGTGAATTGTGCACATATGTTAGACCTAGAAATATATCCAGAATATGCATTCTCTCAAATACATATTGAAGACAAAGAAGAATTAGCACGGGATTAATATAGACTCAAGCATTTTATAGCACTTTATTTCAGAGTAAGATTGTGAGTGCCACTTTGAGTTTCAATTTATTAATCTATAAAACATGAGAAATGATACTCACCTTGTGTGATAACTGTAATGACAAAAGGAGACAATTGTCAAAATATTAGACACATTATCAGGACCTGAAAATGTCAAAGTTTTACCAACATTTACTAAATGCAAGCTATGTGAGAGAAGACATGCTAACATTGAAGACATACAATTACATTATAAGAGTTCTTTATTTAAAGTAGGCTTACGTTCCAGTCAGAGAGATAGATGCAGAGTCCTAAATTCAAATATTATGTTAAATACTAAGCAAATAGTAACTGAATGAATCACCACCCACTAAATTCTCATTGGGTTGGAAAATTACTTTAGCAATTTTAGTTTAGCAACAAAACTTGATATTATCCCAAATACCTATCATTCCCTGTTCGTTTTTATTTCCTCAGTGTGGGAACTTCTTCCAATATTTCTTCTAGTAAAGACTTGATGCAGGCGAATTCTTTTGGTTTTCTTTTATTTGAATTTTTAATTTTTTTTTTTTATATATCATTGAAGAATATTTTTGCTGGTTAAAAGATTCTGGATTGACAGTTTTGTTTTGTTTCCCTTTGGCACTTAAGAATGTTCCACTGTCTTATATCCACCATTGTGTCTGAAGAAAAGTCAGTCGTTCTTATAGCATTGTTCTTTTACATGTAATGGGTCTTTGTACCTCTGGTTTATTTTGATATTTTCTTTTAATCTTTGGTTTTCAGCAATTTGATCATGATGATCTAGGTGTGGTTTTCTTCGTATTTATTCTGACTAGGATTGACTGAGTTTTAAGAATGTGTAATTTATATCTTCAACATACTAAAAAATTCTCAGCCATTATTTTTAAAAATATATTTTTTATTCCCAAATCTCTCTTGTCTCTTGTGTGACTCATTTGTAGATTCAATATGTTTCCGAATATTTTTCTGTATTTTTTCCAAATTTTTTCACTTATTTCTTGAAAATGAATAATTTCTATTGGTATAGCTACATGTTTTACTGATTGTTCCTTTCACGACTGACTCCATTCTGTTATTTAGACTATCTAGACAATGTTTTTATATCCATTATTGGAATTTCCAGTAGTAGAACTTTCATTTTTTATTGTTTCTATTTTTCTGATGCTATTCCCTATCTTTTCATTTATTATCAACATATTTTCCTTTATCCTTGCTTATAGTTATAATAATTATTAATCTACTAATTCCAACATCTGGATCATTATGAATTGAGTCTCCATTGTCATTTTCCTTGAGAATGTGGGCTATTTTCCTGTTTCTGTGGGTGTTGTATGCTCAGGATATGGTGAAAGTTATGTATATAGAATCTGGATTTCATTATAGTACTTCAGAGAGTCTTTCTCTCTTTCTCTTTCTTTCTCTCTCTTTTTTGCTGTTACTTTCTCACTTTATTTATTTGCTTATTATTCTTATTTACCAGGCAATCATATTGGTAGAACTACAATTGTAAACCATGTCTCTTAAATGGTACCTCAAATCTCACTTCAATTCTTTTATCCATACCTGGGCTACTTGACATCAGCTCCAAGCATTCAGAGTTCAGTAGTCACCATCCCCCTACTCATCCAGGCTTCAGTCGCTGTGGTTGAACTGAACACTTTCCTCTAATTCTTTGTGACAGATATACTGTGTCTTTTGGAATTTTACCCATATGCACAGTGCACACTGTGTCTTGCCCTCAGGCTACAAGCCATGAAATCAGGAAAGTCACCCAATGCCATCCCCTTATTCCAAGTAATAATGCCCTTCAGAATTTGCCTGCATTGTTCTCTAGTGATACCAAATAGTTGAGTTTTTGTTTGTTTGTTTCATGTTTATACTTGCTATCTGCAAGACAGTAGGGCTAGTAGGATTTTATACAGACAAAATACAATTGGAAATTCCTCACCATTAAGATATCACTTTTTATTTTCAGAAAGGAAAATATAAGATCCACAAGATTACCCTGAAAAGATAAAATGCATACTTTTTTTTTTCTAATACTAAAATGGTTCTCTCTCTTAAAAACAAAAACAAACACAAAACCAGATTTGGAAAATCAGCTGTACTAGTAATTTTTTTATTGCTCCCTATCCTACAAAAGTCTACTGAGAATAAAACAACAATTATCACTACAGAAGAATGCCCATATGCTCAAGAAATGATAATTAGAAATATATTTGCCTCATTGTGAAATATGGATCAAAATGAAGAAGACCCTATGAGTTTATGCATACCTCTTTAGACTGTAAGCTGGCTACAGACTTCTTATCAATTATTTGTTGATTGTTCCTATCGGCATCACCCTAGTAGTAATACTTCATTCTAGCTCAGAGCATTCTTTAGCATTTCTGAATAGGCTTCTTCATATAAAGCCAAAATTGATATTCAAGCCAAATACATCAGTACAATTGTACTGGATGTTAAAATATTGAAATATTTCAGAAACTCTTTGTAAAAACCTATTTCCTGTGCAAATACATGCTGCTTCAACCACAGAAAGTACCACTCTGGGAATATTCTTGAGTTTGATTTTTAAAATAAACTTTACTAAAGTATAAAACTTAGAGAAAGAAGCACACACAGTTAATAAAAATATACATGATGATTATAAAGCAAATATACCCATTCGACTGTGCCAGAAACCAGGCAAACAACGTTATGAGCATCTCAGAAGCTTCCTCGTGACAGTCAGGTAAATACCGCTGCACTTCCCCAGTGGTAACCGCTGTTCTGTCTTCTGATGACAGATTTGTTTTTCTTGCTTGAGAACGTTATATAAATGGAATCACAGCATATGTATTTGTGTTTTTCTGGCTTCTTTCACTCGACGTTTTTAATTGTGAAATTTGTCCTTGTTCCACGGCTGCAATGTTTCCTACTGGATGAATAATGCTAAATTTATTTATTTATTTTACTGTTGATAAAAGTTTCTGTTGCTTTTTCATTCTTGGCTTTTAATTTTAATACTATTGTAGATATTCTTGTAAAGTTACTCAGTGCTTATTCTTAACAAATTCTACTCACAGTGAAAACACAAGGTCGTAGGCTGTGCATATATTCATCTTCAGTAGACAGGGACAAACAGTTTTAAAAAGTGATTGTTTTATTTACCCTCCTACAACGTACAAATTTCAATTATTCCATATCCTTGGCAATATATAGTATTGTCAGTCTTTTAAACTTTTGTGATTTTTGTTGGAGTGTAGTTATTTCTTACTAAGGTTTCAATCTGTATTTTCCTGATGACTAATAAGCTTATGTAAATTTTCATGTGTTTATTGGCTATTTGGATGTCCTCTTTTGTGAATGCCTGCTCAAGTTACTTGCTCATTCTCTATTGTATTACCTATCTTTTCTTTTACATATCTTGTAGATTCAAATTTGTTGTGAATATATTACAAACTCCTACACCACTCTGTCACTTGGTTTTTACTCTGTTAGGGTGTGTTTTGATGAATTAAGTTTTAGTCGAGTCTAATTTTTCAACCCTTCTGTATGGCTACTTTTTAGTATCTTACTTAAGAAATATTCACTTGCCACAGATAATGAAGGTATACAACTATGGTATGTTCTACTGTTTTTCCTTAATTCTTAGGTATTCAATCAACTTGGAAAAGATTTTTTGTTGTTGTGGTTGTTATACTGTGAGTTCTATTTTTCCCAAATAGTTATTCAATTGGTTGACCACCATTTATTATATCTACTATTTTATATTTCTCCTGATCCCATTAGAAATTTTTTGTCAAAATTTTACCTTCTGCATCAGGTTAAGGAAGTGGTCTTTTAGTCCAAGTTAAATAAGACATTTTCTATTGCACATGGATATTGACTTTTATTGTATGCTTTCTCTGCTTCCTTGAGGGTAATGTAACTTCCCACTCTAGTTAATTTTAAGATGTTGCCTTTTTATTTGATTTGAAGCAGTTTTTTTTTTTGGAGGCATTTGGGTGTGGTTTTCTTAGTTTTATCCTGCTTATTATTCAAAAAATTTTTCGAATTAGTGATTTTGCATATTTTTATCAGCTTCGGAAAGTTCTAAACTTCATATCTTCAAACAATTATTTTTCCCAGTGTCTCTTTTCCTCTTCTGATTCACCAAATACACACAACCTAGATCTGGTCATTGAGTTCTATGTGTTCCATAAAACTTTTTCCATGTCTCCATTCTTTGATTTTTTTTTCTGTGCTTTAGTCTGTATGTTTCATTCGGACAGAAATTCTAGTTCATTATTTCTCTTCTCAAGTGAGACTATTTTATTTCATACATAATTTTTTTTTTAATATTTTTCATTTCTAGGAATTCCTTTTCTTTTCATTTTATTCTCTACAGCTTATTATTACCATTTTCTATGCAATCTTGTCATATGTATGTTTTACAATATTACTCATTCCTTTATACATAAAAAAAAAAATTTATGTATATATATATATACCAAAAACCCACTGCCATCGAGTCGATTCTGATATATATATATATATATATATATATATATATATATATATAAATCCATTTATCCAAAATCTGAATCTCCTCTGGGTCTCTTTCTACCATATTTTATTTCTTTTCATATTTAGTAAGTTCTTGTTTTCTCATGCTTTCTTATTATATTTGATTCAATGTTGGGGATTGTGCAAGGATAATTTAAGGTTGGGTGATGGCATATTTCTTCAGGGATGATTTTTTTATTTTTGTAGAAAGCAATTTGTTTACAGGCAAAACATTTAATGCAATGTCATGTGAACTGAATATTGGATTCAATCTTTCTGAGGCCTGGCCCCTTACATGTTCATCCTTATGGCTTGCATGTAGCCCTTCAAGGGTAAAAACTGAAAATCTAGTTGTGTACTAGAACTCTCCCTCCTTCCTGGAACTTAAATTCAGGTTTTGTCTTTCTAATCAAATGAGATTACTAGAAGTTCTGCTCAGCTTTTAATCCCTCCATTTGTGCTTTGTAATTAGGAAATGCCTCAGTTGAAAAAGTGGTGTCAAATGTTGGTTTCACCTTCATAGATTTCCCTTCTCTTCTGATTCTTGGTCACTGGGATATTTCCTAGCAGTTCTTGTTCTCTGCAGTGAATGTGAATTAAATAGTCTACTATTTCTATAACTGAAAATCACCCATATGGATTTCTTAGTGCAATTCAGTCACTAACAGGTAACACTTGGCATAGCAAAGGGCTCACAAACCCTACAGAAACAACAAGGACATCATCTAACCTTAATCATAATTGCAAGTGAAGTGCTGGCTGTTAAATACTTTTACTATATTCCTTGTGTGCATGTGTATATTTTAAGAACACAAAAACCTTTAATAATTAATGCAATAATATTAATGTATTCACACTTGTACAGTGTATGATCTGCCTGAATCAAAGGAATGGTCTAAATAGTTTACTGAATGAAAACCTATCAAGTCAATAAAATAATTAATTTGTATTAGCTTTTAAATATTGATTTGAATTGACATAAGCAAGTAATTTATAATTTACAAAATGAATCCTAAACTTCAAAACTTTAAGATCGTTCAACAGAATCATATAATAAAGGCCAAATTGGCTAAACCATTTAATGACTTATCCAAGGCGTCATAATTAGTTTGGTTATTGTTTATATTCTGAAAAAAACTCTTTCTGAAATGTCTTAAATGATGCCATTTTTCTCACGAATTAGTTTTGCTTCAGTGCAAGACTTTCTGATCTTTTTGTGTGAAACATGTAAAAATTTTTAGTTTTATGTTCCAATAGGATAAATTTAGTTTTATGAATCACTAGGACAAATTGAGATGTTCAGCAAATGGATGCAATGCTGAAAGCACTCACCACCCTATGCCAAGAAATTTGGAAGACAGCTACCTCGCTAACTGACTGAAAGAGATCCTTATACATATCTGTCTTGGTTATCTAGTGCCACTATAACAGAAATACCACAAGTCGATGGCTTTAACAAAGAGAAATTTATTCTCTCACAGTCCAGTAGGCTAGAAGTCCAAATTCAGGCCACTGATTCCAGGGGGAGGCTTTCTGTCTCTGTCAGCTCTGGAGGAAGGTCCTTGTCATCAGTCTTCCCTTTGCCTAGGAGCATCTCAGTACATGAAACTCAGGTCCAAAGGACACACTCTGCTCCCAGTGCGGTTTGTTGGTGTTACGAAGTCCCATTGTCTCTCTGGTCACTTCACAATTTTATATCTCAAAGAGATTGGCTTAAAACACTATCTAATCTTGTATATCTCATCAGTGTAACTGCCACTAATCCATCTCATTTCATCATAGTGGTAGGATTTACAACACACAGGGAAAACACATAAAATGGTGGACAGTCACACAATACTGGGATTCACGGCTCAGCTAAGTTGACAGATATTTGGGGGACACAATTCAATCCATGACAGTGCCCATTTAAAATAAAGGTGACCCAAAGATATGCAGAAATTATTGAACAATATCATTAATATCACAAGCTAGTAGAATTTTGCTGGAGATAACTCAAAACAGTTGCAGTAGCACATGAACAGAGAGCTACCAAAATTTCAAGGTAGATTCAGAAGAAGATATGAAATGAGGAATATTACTGCTGAAGTCAGCTGGATCTTGGCTGAAAGCAGGAAATACCAGAAAGATGATTCCTTGTGTTTTATTGACTACACAAAGACATTTGACTATATGGATCATAACATTATGGATAACATTGTGAAGAATGGGAATCCCAGAGCACTTCATTTTCTAGGTTTCATTTGCTTATGTGAAACCTGTACGGAGACCAAGAGGCAGTTGTTTGAACAGAACAAGAGGATACTGCGTGGTTTAAAATCAGGAAAGGTGTACATCAGGGTTGTATTTTCCCACCATACTTACTCAATCTGAATGTTGGACAAATAATCTGAGAAGCTAGGCTATATGAAGAAGAATGGGGCATCAGGATTGGTGGAAAACTTATTACCAACCTGCAATATGCAGATGACACAAACTTGCTTGCCGAAAATGAACAGGACTTGAAGCACTGATGAAGATCAAAGACTACAGCCTTCAGTATGTTTTATATGTCAATATAAAGAAAACAAAAATTCTTACAACTGGACCAATAAGCAACATCATGACAAATGGAGAAAAGATTGAAGTTGTTAAGGATTTTATTTTATATGGATCCACAATGAATGCCCATGAAAGCAGCAGTCAAGAAATCAAACGATGTATTGCATTGGACAAATCTGTTGCAAAAGATCTCTTTAAAGTGTTGAAAAACAAAGAAGTCACTTTGAGGACTAAAGTGCACCTGACCTAAGCCAAGGTGTTTTCAGTCACCTCATACGCATATGAAAGCTGGACAATGAATAAGGAAGACTGAAGAGGAATTGATGCATTTGAATTATGATGTTGGTAAAAATATTGAATATACTATGGAATGCCAGAAGAACAAACAAATCTGCCACAAAAGAAGTAGAGCTAGAACGCACTTTCGAAGCAAAGATGGTGAGACTTCGTTTTATACACTTTGGAAATGTTTCCAGGAGGGACCAGTCTCTGGAGAAGAACAGCATGCTTGGCAAAGTAGAGGGTCAGCGAAAAAGAGGAAAACCCTCAAGGGAATGAATTGACATGGTGGCTGCCACAATGGGCTGAAACAAAGGAATGATTGTGAGCATGGCACAGGACAGGGCAGTGTCTTGTTCTGTTGTTCATAGGATAGCTATGAGTTGGACCGACTAGAGGCCCCTAACACCAATGTCAATAATATCATATGTGAGTAATATATACTTAGGAATAATGATAATTTTCCTCTGAATACCATCTAAATTCCAGCTTTTATATTATATTTACACACAACAGTTAATCCTCACAGACAACATTTGTCTTGGTGATAGAATTATGGAAATGTGATAATAAAACTGGGATGGACCTCTACTAAGTGACGACTCTTTGCCAATTTCTCTCTATCATACCATATAAAATGCCCTTACTACTTTGGTCGATGTACACATTTTCTCTAATGGAGGGCTGTGGATTTCACATAAAATTCAAAATTCTTCATGGTTTCTTTCCATCAGTTTGGCCTTCTCTGAACTGCAGTAGTATTTATGAAAGTATTCAGTCCACCAGGACAATTAGTTTTTATTTTAGAATGCTGTTATATATTTATAAATTTGAAAGCTGTTGTGTCATATCAGTCTCAATACTATGGTACGGAGAAACCAAAAGAATCAAACCTATTGCCATCAAGTTGACTCCAACTCATAGTGACCCTACAGGACAGAGTAGAACTGCCCCATTTGGTTTCCAAAGAGCGCCTAGTGGATTTTGAACTGTTGACCTTTTGGTTATCAGCCTTAGCTCTTAAACACTGTGTCACTGGTGTTTCTGTATGGAGAGGCTGACACACATTCTTTGTGCCCACCACACTTTTTGGAATGTAAACATATAACTGCTTTGTAATGGAACTACCTTGTCTGCTGGACACATTATTGGGAAGATGTCTGAAGACTTTAAAAGTACAAAATTATCATTGCAATAAAATACAGAAGTAGAATAGTACTTACACTAAGGAATTATTTATCTCTTGAATTAAGTAGCACTTGGAAAATTACTAGAAATACAGATTTAAAAAGTCCATTTGAAAACACTGAGCAGTAGGATTCCATGAGTGTTGACTGGTTAATTTTATTTCTACTTAAAACAGTATAATAAAAAAAATAAATAAATAAAATCTAAGAGATGTAATAGATGTTTATTTTGATCTCAGGGGTGTTTATGATTTTGCACTATTCCATATATGTGACTAATTCATTGATATGCAATGGAGGTATTATATCAAAGACCCATCGACTCACACGCTGCAAACATTTATTCAGCACTGGACATAGTACTCAGGGCAGTGAGTAATAAGTCACAGACTCTATTGTCTAGGAAATTATCTTTGAGTGGGGGACATGGGCATGTAATCAGCAATTACATTACAGTTTTTAAGTGCAATATTTGCAGCATGTACTATGCACCGTGGTGACACAAAACTAGGCACCAAGCCTAGACTTGCGTAATTAAGAAAAGCTCTCTACAGAGGCCAGAGAAAGATGGCAGGCATGAAGAGAAGCTAAGTTGAAAAGATCAACAGTAATTTTAAAAGATCACTTTGGCTACAGTGTGGAAACTTGTCTCTAAAGAGGCAACAGTAGAGGAGCTAGAGAGCCCGGTGGTGGAGGGAGAACTAGCGCAGAGGCAGAAAAGTAAGCAAACTCTTGAGACACTGCGTAGTGAGAAGTGACTGAGTCTGGTGATTATTTGGAGACAGATATTGGAGTGGTGGAGGGTGAATGAAAAGGAATGCCTCCCTGATGTCTGTGTTGGGCAAGTCAGGAGATGTCACTGTCTTTATTGAGACAAAGAACACAGGAGAAAGATCTAGTAGAGAAATTGAGAGCCAGGTGGTGGTGGTGGTGATGCTCGAGAGAATGGGTTCAACTTGAGAGGGTTAAAACTGAACTGTCTGTGCATCACACAGATAGAACTGCCAATAAATAGACTTTTATTCATTTCCTCCTTTTTTTTTAATGTGTATTGATTAATTTTTATGTGCTAGACACACTGCTAGGCTCTGAAAATACCAGTAGTGTAAGAATGGTCCTTTCCCTTGTGAAATCTAATGAAAAAGCAAAATAAGTAAAAATAAAAAATAAAAGACAAATGGTTCTAAAGAACCGTAAGTCAAATCATCTGAAGCTTTGGGTGTCCATGGGAGGTGCTCTAAAAGAAGTGGACTTCTCAGGCAAGGCGTGTTTAAATTTAAATTGGAATAATGTGTGAGACGTGTGGTGGGGTAGGAGAAGAGGGAAGTGGGGGGAGCGAGGCAGGTGATGAATATCTTTCAGGCAGAGAAAACAGCATATGCGAAAACCTGTAAACACAGCAGACTAAAATAATAATAATAATGGACAGAAAATATGACCGAAACACAGATTGTGAATAGGCAAGAAGCAAGAGGAAGAGCCTCGAGGAGATGGACTGACACATTGACTGCAACAATAGGCTCAAACATAGCAATGATTGTAAAGATGGGCAGCATTTCTTTTATTGTGTTGTACAAAGGTCGCTAGGAGTAGGAATAAACTCGATGACACCTAACAACAACACGTTAAACTAGAAAGACTCTGAGGGCATTTGCATGTGACTTGTTTAAAAACATCCATTATATTTTCCTTTTATCATTTTATGTACCGTGAGAAAAATTAAAAAAACATTAAACATAAAGAAAAATAATAAATATAGAATATAAAAAATCTTCCAAACAAAATATTTAAAGTATCCTCAGTCTTAACGCTGCTTATTTAATATGAATCAGTTATAAATAGTATTAAACTGGATGCTCAATTTCTTTTATTATTTACTTAGTGATATGTAGGGGCATGTTTCATACCTTCTTTTTAATTTCTAATTTTCAAACCTTTTTTTAATGTTATTGTACTTTTCTATCATTTCTTTTTCTGCCTTTTGTTCAATTGTTTTTGAAAATATTACTGGATTTTCTTTGGAATTCTGGGCATGTTTTATTAAGAATTGTGCAATTTTTATTATATTTATTAAATAATGGCTTTTCTTTGCCTTTCTTTACCTATTCTTAACAAAATGCTGCCAGATAGACCTCATTTACTTCTCCAGGTTTTCAAGTTATTCAATCTTTAGTTTTTGAAATGATTGTTCTTCCCGCTTTATTCATACACATTCTACAACTTATTGTTTTGTGTCAGCGTTTTATTGTAATTTAGTAGCATGCTGTGTAGGAAACTGAAGCTTTTAGAACTTGAGTGAATTGCTCACACATACATAAAGAAAATGCTAAAAACCAAGGCTAGAAATCTGTGCTTTCCACTTTATATTTTGTATGTATTAGTCTGTTAGCATGAAATAATTGATAATTTATGTCTGCGTTATATTGTATTCTTCCGGTTGATATAAATTCATGTACCTTTAGTTTGAAATAAAGTAACATCAGTTTATGTAACATTAGAAAATGCTAAAAGACAATTGGGGAAATAATTATGAAAATAAATTAATATTTATTGGGCTTACTTTACAGGATATATTCAAATGAAGAGTCTCATGTATATCCCAGAAAAAAAAAAAAAAAAAACATAAAAAAGTAGCAATTATCATCTCCATGTCTAGAGATGAAAAACTAAACTTTAGAATTGGTGCATAAATTGTTCTTATCACAATGGTAGTAAGCTAAAATTTTAACTTAGAGTTTGTGACTCCAAATCCGTGACATTTTTGTTTATTTATTTTTGTGTTTTATTGTGTTTTAAAACCATAATGCTTCTTGTTATAGATGGGTGTGAACTTACTGAATTTCCCTGTTTTATTCATATTGCCTCACAGTAGTCTTTTTTAAAAATATACCCTTTTTATTCTGTTTAAATTAAAATTTTCCGTCATCCTGCTGACACTAAAAGACCAGTAGACTTCAACTTGTCCTCTTACTGCCGAATTCTTCCCAGAAAATATTCTCTCAAGAGATAAGAGATCATTTCTGTATGAAAATCAAGTGAATGTGTCATATGGGGGTGGACCATTGAGCAGAAAAATGTCGAAAGCTCCCTTTTCTAAATTCCTTGCTACTTATTCTACTTCCTACATAGCAGGCTTTATATTAAGACATCAAGCAAACACCTTTAAAACATTTAAGAATTAAAAAGATAACTATATTATTAACAGTAAAAATACAACATGCTTGCCTCTTATATGCACTGGCTTTGTTGGTGCCTCTTATATGCATCTTATATAAGACTTGGTTGGAGGATGATTTTGGACTCATAGTCAAATGCTTGATTGCTCAGAAAAACTATGTATTTTGATACAACTTGTGATGCATGCTGCTTTAAGGTATAAATTACTGTAGAGCAGGACTGGAGACAAGGAACTATACACTCATGGAAATATCCAGCAACTCAACCATTACCCAGACTTTCTAGGGAACAGCTTGGAAAAAACCCAAAAACCAAACCTGTTGCGGTTGAGTGAATTTCAACTTGTAGCAACTCTGTAGGATAGAGTAGAACTGCCCCATAGTGTTTCCAAGGAGCAGCTGGTAGATTCTAACTGCTGGCCCTTTTTGTTAACAGCTGTAGTACTCCATAGCTCTTAACCACTGCACCACTGGGGCTCCAGAGTTTGAAATGATACATTAAAACCAAAACAAACAAAAAAAAAAACCCATTGTCATCAAGTTAATTCCAACTATAGCAACCATATAGGGCAAAGTAGAACTGCCCCATAGAATTTCCAAAGAGCATCTGGTAGATTCAAACTGCTGACCTTTTGGTTAGCAGCCAAATGCTTAACTACTGGGCTACCAGGGTCCCTAAAAGGCACATTAAACAACAACAACAACAAAAAAAAACCCAGGGCTGTCAAGTTGATTCTGACTCATAGCGACCCTATAGGACAGGGCAGAACTGCCTCATAGAGTTTCCAAGGAGCATCTGGTGGATTTGAACCACTGACCCTTTGGTTAGCAGACGTAGCACTTAACCACTATGCCACCAGGGTTTCCAAAAAGGCACATTAGTCAGCTTTAGTTGTTTTATCCTGTGTAAGAAACACCTTTAATATCTTGGCTGCTAACTGAAAGACTGGAGGTTTGAGTTCATTCAGAGGTGTCTTGGTAGAAAGACCTGACAATCAACTTCTGAAAAATCAGCCATTGAAAACCCTACAGAGCACAGTTCTACTCTGAAGCACATGGGATCAGCATGAGTTGAAATCAACTTAATGAAAACTGGTACTGGTCTCCTGTGGTGCAAGAAACTCACTTTGTTCATGCTGGCCTAACTAACTGGCTTTCATCACATCTCCCTAAATAGAGAAAAACCGAAGTTTGTGAAACTGATGCCGTTAATACTGTAAGTAATAATAGTCTATCTCTGCTTTAAATCTTGTGTTTAAGAAATAATGTGATTAAGAAAACTGTGTTCATTTTTAGGATAATATGAATAAATGTAGGTACAAAAAACTTATTGGTAGCCACTCTTCTTACAGTGGAGAGGAGGGGCAAATTAAGCAGCACAGAAATGTAATGTCTCCTAAAACTTCCTGTTGAAAAGCACACTGTAATTTTTGCTTGTGTTCTACTAGCTACAGGAGGTCACATGCCTCAACGCAAGGTCAAAGAGGTCAGAGAAGCATAAGGATAGGGAAGAAATGAATATTATGATCAAAGATGACAATCCACCACAGTCTGTTGTCCTCAAATATTTGACCCCTCCCATCCACAAAAAAAAATACTTCCTTTTAAAACACTCCCCAAGTCTTATTTAATGACACCATGAAAATGGTGGGCAAGTAAGATCCAGATCTAAATCATGTCTAGTTTTGGTACCTCTTGATCCAGAAAACCAAGAACTAAAACAAAACCAAATCATCTGAGTCACACTCTGCAGTGGAAGAGGAGCCATGCAGACTGCAATAAATTCTCATATTAAAAAATGTGAATAATAAAAAGCATAGGGAAGTCTCTGATCCATACAAATTTTGAACTTCTGCTGTGGAGGCAAATGATTTGAGGTATGATTATTCTTGTGTTAAAATATGGCCTTATAACCTGACCCTATGCATGCCAGTAAATTTCCGTTAGCCCTTAAACTAGCCCAAGCCAGATTTAGCCCTCCCCACATGTACAGAAGGGCCAGCTGTGACTGTTAATTGACCTCAACAGAGAACACAGCAACAGGTGGTATGAATCAGAAGAAAAAAATCATCATCTGGACCCTATTCCAAAGCAAGAAGTCCTACAAGAACCACATCACCTCCTGTTACCTGTCCACTTTCTGGAATTTCCCCCCCAGTATGCCTGTGTGGCCACCACCTTGCTGCCAAAATCATATACAAGCCCTGCTTCCCCATAGCTCGGAGATTCGGATCTGAGGAGCTTTCTCCCAGCTCCTTGCTCTGTGCATTGCAATAAAGTTACTTTCTCTTTCCCGAAGACTGGCATCCAGGTTATTGGCAAGTCTGAGAACACAGGACGGAACTTACCTTCTAGGGTTCAGTAATAGTCTTTGATTGGGCTTGGTACTACTCCTTGTGGTTATGTATTCCATTTTTGTTTCTAAATGTAGAAAACTCCTTCTTTCTCTGTTATCCTCCCTGACCACATCTAAAAAGGGAAGTGGGGAAAATACTTCCTTGGGAGCTGAGCGACTTTCTCTTCTTGTTCCTGCCAAAGACATTTGATGGCTCCAGGGTCATTTTCCACCCCCAACCGTCAGTTTGTCATACTGTAGTGACTTGTTTGTTGTTGTGATGCTGGAAACTATGTTGTAAGTATTTCAGATAACAGCGGGTTTCAGTGGAGCTTTCAGACTGAGACAGACTAGGCGGAAAGGCCTGAAAATCCATTTCCAAAAATTAGCCAATGGAAACCTTTTCAATCACAACAGAATATTGCCCAACATAATGCTGGAAGATGAGCCTCCTAGGTTGGAAAGCAGGACACAATAGCTGTGACAACGGACTCAAGCATACCGACAATCTTGTTAATGATGCAAGGCTGTCCAGTATTTCTTGTACGTGGCGTTGCCGTGAATTGGAGCTGACGCCACAGCAACAATAACAACAAGATTATTGTACACCTCAAGGAGTCAAAGTCATTTTTAATGCAAGCTGAAGGCTGTTTTCATAATCAAAAACAAATGAAAAAAAAAACCTTTGCGGTTGAGTCAATTTTGACTCATAGTGACCCTACAGAAGAGAGTAGATCTGGCCATAGTAAAAGCCAAAAAACTGAACCCATCACAGTCGAGTTGATTCCCAATTCATAGTGACCCTATAAGACAGCACAGAACTGCTCCATAGGTTTCCAAAGGGTGGCTGGTGAATTTGGACTGCTGACATTTT